>NC_080187.1:113698417-114334447 GCF_030028045.1 Hippopotamus amphibius kiboko
CGATCATAATACTAGTTACTCTAAAATGTTACATCCAAGTTTCCTGCTAATTGCATTGTACTCAAATCTTTAACCATGCTATTTTAAGTTTTGTCCTGATGCTTTTACAAAATGAAGATTGTTAAGAAGACTGATAAAAAGGAATTTTTTAACAAATAAAAGTTTCTGATAGCCTTTAGATAATATCACTGGACTGGGTAACAAATGACAAAACGGGAAACCTGATTATTTCATCCAGATCAATGGGAATTAATTACATGGGACTGAATAAACTCGTAAATATGGTTTATAACTTCATGACTCTGGGAAATATACTGGTTTTAATCCTTGTTTTTTGGAAAAAATCTTTTCTCTCATGCTATGACCTACAAGTTGATAAAGTATGCCTTTGTAAACAAAGACAAAACATTTATCTTTTTCTCTCTACCTGATCCTGCCAGAATTTGGTGTTTCCAGCTGGCTCTCCTGTGGACTTGATATTATGCTAATCATTGTTTTAATTTGTTCTTTGTTTCCTAATTGTTTGTGCTCTGTGTCTCCCTACTGCACTATGTCAATGTTACTAGCTGCATTACTTATATTGTTTATTTTATGACACTGTATTCTCTTGCAGTAGCCAGCCTGTAACCTGGCCTCCAACAAAATGTCTATGGCTAAACATCTTAAGGAAATAGACCACATTTATAACATAAAATAATTGTAACAGTGTAATTCTAGGTATGGGAAGAAGCAACAAGGGAAAATGTCCCCTGGATCATAATTAGAGAATCCAGAGAATCTTTAATTATCAATATGGCCTAATCCAAAAATTTGCACCTGGAGTGGCATATCAAGAATTTTCACCTGACCTGGGATGAGCCTCCCAGAACCATGGGATAAAATGTGATCATGAATTGTCTCCCAAAGACTGGTCAAATTCCTGACCAAGAGGAGATGATCAGTCATCGGCGGCTGCAGCCCTCCAACATGAGCCAGTGAACCCCAAGGAAACTCAGAGAGGAAAATACCTGCCACCTAGCACCCAAAAGACTGCAGCCACTCCCTATGGTGAGCCCCGAGAAAACTAAGGATATGAAAATACAGGATACAGGCCCCATACAGCTATTGTACATATCAAAAAAAAAAAAAAAAAAATGATTTCAGTGAGCCCAGACTCTTGCATCTTCCCATACATAGAAAAAAGCTAAATTCCTTAACTTGAGACGCAACCTTCTGGGCTTGAAGCCCTCAAAATTCCGAGTAACTCTCAACTTTTAGGTTGTGAATATTTTTAAGTCTACAGGTGGAAAGTAGACACTTCCAAAACAGAAAAAAAGACAAATCTCAACATTTGGAACACTGACACCAATGGACACTCCCAGAAAGATCCATCTGACAGAGCAGTTAGAACACTGTCACCCCTTTTCCCACAAGATTGTGGAGTGGACAATAGCAGTGGGGAATTGTAACAGGGAAGAGCTAAATTGGACTCCATGTTCAATCTGTTTCTTTGACTTTAACATTTGCTTTTTGTTGCCTTTATTATAATTATACAAATGACCTGCCTCAGAGAACCCTGCCCACCTGTGAATGGCTGCAGAAATGAAGAAGTTAACACATTCCCTCCCTGAAGCTAGTCATTTCAGGAAATGTTTTCCTGGACACTGATAGCCCTTCTTACTTTACTTCCCTGTGTCTCTCCTTCTCTGACTCTGTCAAAGAAACTGGCAACCAGACCCTGATAAGATGGTTTTTCAGAAATACTAGTCCACCATCTTCTAGGTCTGCTGGCTTTCTGAATAAAGTCATATTCCTAGCCTCAACACCTTGCCTCTGATTCACTGGCCTGTTGTGCAGTGAGCAGAGTGAGTTTGGACTCAGTAACAAAAATTCTTAACTATATAAAACTTTGTAAAACTTCATAAAACTTCAAGAGAAATTTAAAAACAAATGGATTTTATAATTCATTCAATGACTATTCAGAATGTCTACTGTTTCAAGCTTGGTAGGAAGGGAGAAACAGTACACAAGGAAAAGAGATAGCATCTCAAGTGGCAATAAGTTACACAGGCATCCCTCAGATATACTGCAGGTTCAGTTCCATACCACCACAATAAAGCCAAAATTGCAATACAGTGAGTCACACAAATTTTTTGGTTTCCAATGCATATAAAAGTTATGTTCACATTATACTGTAGTCTATTAAGTTTGCAGTAGCATTACAACTGAAGAAAACTATATATATACCTTGACTTAAAAACACTTTATTTCTAAAAATGCTAACCATTATCTACCAATGCCAGGCTGCCAAAATCTTCAATAAAACAAGCTATGCCTGTACTAAAAAAAACATGGAAGCAGCACCTTTTCTGAATGTGGCTTTTCCCCATGCAAGATTCACAAGCTCTTCCTAGGAGCTAAAACCAGTCTGCCTCCCCACCCACTGAGCTAAGGAAACCAAGTCTAGGCTGTCATTACAACAGACACCCATCTTTCCCAAGAGTTCACCCAACAGCCATGCAGGCCTCGTATCGCTCTACCCTCTTTCAGCACCAGAAATCTCAGCTTCCCCACTCAATTCTTCCCACACTGATGTACCTTTCCCTACTGGAACCCTACAGCCCTCTTCCCCCTATCCTCCCAAACTTCTCCACTGCCTTCTGAAAGGCAGTCTGTCTGTAGCAAAGTCTACCTTGGGTACCCTCCGTCCAGCAGCTCTCTCCAAAGTGGTTGTTTGTGTTCCCCACTGCCTTGCTTACACAATCTCTCCTACCCCAACACCCCAATGTGGAGGCATGTGCCACAATAATAAGCCCCCCTTTTTGTTGCAGTCATCTACCTGCTAATCCTCTAGTAACCTGCAAACACTTTTGAAGATTTCAGTACCTGGTTACTTGTCTTCCACCACATCCTTGGCAACATATGACCCTCTGAAGAACATGCCCCACCTTGGTTCGCTGACACCCTCACCTCAAACTACCTACCCAACGCCAGCCAACTATCTCCACAGTCACAACCTCAATCTTCTCATCACCAATGACTGCAATGACTACAATACCTCTGGAATCTTTGTTTCAAGTATCACACTCAAAATCACCTTTGATCATTCCACTTTTCTTACACCAACAGTCCCACTCCAACAATTCTTTGATGCAACCACTACCTCCAAACTATGGCTTGACCTTTACCTTCCTTGGGAACTAACTGCTCTCATTACTCAACTTAGATTCCACAGAAAGTCAACCTCTATAGTGACTCCCTCGTTTTTCTCTTCCTGTCACTTTTTGGCAAAATCCTAACCCAACTCCTTGCCTACTGCAACCACAATTGGAGCCATTAAGTGTGGCTGAAAAACTTCAAATTTATAATCTCCTATCTCAAGTGGGCATTGGACAATATCATGCCCACCCTCAGCAGATAAGCTTCCTTTTTGCTAGTCAGACAGAAGCAAACAAAAGAGAGAAAGCTACTCATCTTCCCACCACCAAATTCAGCGGATTGGTACCCTCCACTACTATAATAACAGGTGAAATGGGTTTAAATTCAACACTTTCATATGTTTTGTCAATCCCATCTCTATCTTCTCTATCAATTTCTCTCTTATCACTAAAATACTCTCATCGGTATACAATAAATGATGTAGTACTTCCCAGTTTTAAAAACATGCCATGACTCTGCTTCTTTTCTCTGACACTCTTTACAAAACTACTTAAGACTGAAGAATATTTTAATCTACACAAATACCAATGCTTCCTTACTTAATAAATCAACTTGGTTCTATAACACAAGAATTTTAGCTTACTGATGGTCTAAAGAGTGTGCACCCTTCTCACTAGCAAATTTAAGCTTATCTTGGTATAATTTTCTATTGCTTACCACTTCATTAAGTTTTTCAGGTTGAACTTGTTACAATACTTTTAAAAAGTATAAGACAGATTGAAAAAAAGAGTTGCAATAGGGAAGGATACAGGAGCTTTTTGAATAATATAAGAAAATGGTATTCCAGATAAAAGTCCTTCCCCATTTTTGAATTGCAAGTACTATTCCAACTGCTTGATCTTATCTTAAATCCTAAGACAGCAAAATTTCATTTCTAAGGTAGCAGGAATCATAATTTTTTTCATATATTACAGAATATGTTGTCCAATGGAGCTTAATTTGAAGGCCATAAAAAAGATAGTCCTGTACTTAGGACCAAACCCAACAGACTGCTAACACCATTACGTGAAAAGTTGCTACAGAATAATGTTGCATAGTACCAAAGAATCACCCCAAATTACCTGCTGACTATAAATGCTGCTTTACAATGGAGGGATCAAACAATTCAACACCACTAACTGTGAGCCAACCACACTTCAGAAGCTTCCAGATGTGATGTGATGCAAAGTACACCACATCAGGACTTCCCTGGTGGCACAGTGGTTAAGAATCCACCTGCCAATGCAGGGGACACATGTTCAATCCCCGGTCCAGGAAGATCTCACATGCCGTGAAGCAACTAAGCCCATGTGCCACAACTACGAGCCTGCCCTCTAGAGCTGCGTGACACAACTACTGAGCCTGTGTGCTGCAACACTGAAATCCAAGCACCTACAGCCCGTGCTGCACAAGAGAAGGCACTGCAATGAGAAGCTTCTGTGCATCACAACAAAGAGAAGCTCCCACTCTCCACAACTCTGCATGCAGCAACGAAGACCCAAAGCAGCCAAAAAATAAATAAATCAAAAAAATATATACATGTATCCTTGACTGAAATTAAAAAAAAAAAAAAAAAACACAAAGTACCCCACATCACTTATAAAACACTCTTGCCAAAAATGCTTTATTTAAATCTACTTGAGCCTCACAGGTAATACAAGAGCATGTGAGAAGCTTCTACAAGACAAATGGGATATACTCTTTAAAAGATCAATGTCATAAGAATAAAAGGTAGACATACTGCTCTAGATTAAAAAAGACTAAAAGCAGACAAGTAAACAATGAATGAATGGTTTGGAGGGGGAAAAGCTATACAAGACATTGAAGACTGAGGAAATTTAAAAAGGATCTATATAGTAGATGACACATTACAGAGTTACCATTAACCTTTAAAAGTTTAATAATGACGTAGTTGTGCATGAGAACATACTTATTCTTAGGAAATGGATGCTGACATTTCTAAGGTAGGCTATAATAACGTCTGCAAATGGATTTCAAGTAGCTCAGGGAAAGAAAGCGATACACACAAACAATACAGTGAAAATAACAAAATACTAATTTTCTAATCTAGACAAAGAACATACTAATGTTATTCTCTGAACTTTTTCAATTCATCATGAATTTAGTTTTGAAACTCAAAATATTTCTGTAACTATCTCAGAAGGGAGCACAAGATTCTCACAAACAAACAAGTGTCCCCAAGTACATGCTGTGTATCACACACTGCTATACATGCAACAACTCAGACTCCACAAAACCACCATGAGACACACGATAACTGTTCCACTTTGGAAATTAAAAACCTACAGCACTGAAATTAAAATAGCTCACACATGGGCATATAGACTGCAAGTAGCATTGCTGAGATAAATTTCTTATTTTAATAAACACTGGTGGTCCAGTGGTTAAAACTTAAAACTTCATGCTTCCACTGCAGGGTGCATGGGTTCAATGCCTGGTCAGGGAAGTAAGATCCCACATGCCACATGGTGTGACCAAAAAAACAAAAAATAGAAACAAACAAAATAAACCCACACAGAAGAAGAGAGCACCACAGAAAATCAATGACATAGTACTGTGTCTCCAAAAAGGTTAAGATATCAGTGTTTCAACATTTCAGACATAAAAGTAGTAATAAACACAAAGCAGAAGTTACCTATCAAAATATTTGCTGCCAACTGCCATCACCAAACAGGGCTATTTAGAAAAAGAAAACAAATTTCTAAAACTGCTTAAGCAAAAGTGCCATGTTCCAAAGAAAGTCTCAACACTAATGGAAAAGTACACGGAGCACTAATTGCCAAACACATCAAGTGTAAGCTGAAGTTTGGGCTGCCAACAAGTATCTTAAAGTTGTCATGACAAAGAGTCCAAAGTGTGGGGAGGAATGTATGTTATCACAAATATTTATGTGAAAAATGCCATATGGCTAAAACCTGTATAGGACCTGAATATTAAATGAAAAATAATTTCCTTAATTATGATACTGTAGTTACCAAGAAACATCCTCATTTTTAAAAAGTACCACGATGTCTGCAATTTACTACAACTTTCAAATGACTCAACAACAAAAAATGTTAGTACAAGAAAATATTAGCAAATGAATCTCAATGGAAAACATACAGGTATAACAGCTACCGTTTTAACTTTTCCATGTATAGGAAATTTCATTTAAAAAATTTGAGGAAAAAAACAGCAGTGAGAGGAGAACAGCAAAATTTGGAATTGGTAGCAATAACATGGATTTACTGTAGGTACTCAAAAGTCTGTAGCCTTTCTGAAGATGTGATTTTTAAAAATAGATTATGAAAAGGTGGCAAAATATTTGCAATTCCTGAATCTGGATGTTAAGTATACAGATGTTCAGCTGCCTATTTCAACTTTTCTACACGCTTGAAAATTTTCACAATAAAATGTAAAGAGAGGAAAAGGGTCAATGGTTTTATATTCTATAAATCGGGAAAGAAAAAGCAACTCAGACCTTCCTAAGTACCTAGAAGAATTTATTAGAAAGTCCAGACACAAATGTTTCAATGGATCGCTCATAAAAACAGCATTCTAGAGGTCTCCACTGTAGGCTGTCCCTTTGGCTAAAACCTCAACATTAAAATGAAAGGCTCACTCTGAACACAGCATTGTTAATTACCCAGTGTTTGGCTATAGTACACACCAAGTATATACCTGAAGGCCTTCAGAACCCCAAACTCTCATATCAATATAAACAAAAGTATTAAACAGCCCAAACACTAGACATCTAACCACCAAGTTCTAATACAGGAACTCTTAAGCATGGGCAAAATTCACTAGTATCATGAATTTAGATGAGAGAAAAAATTCTATCTCCATTTTCCTAACTTTCATCTGAATTATAGCAAGCACTTCCTTCCATCATGAGCATATGAAGCCACAATATGATTATCAGTACTCCTGAATTTCTCAACAACAGAAATCACAGATCTTTCCACCCCAGTGCATTTGTTACAGATCTCAAAATAGCTTTTAAACTCATCAACCACTTCTAAATTAAGTTAAGAGGGCTGCCACAGAAGAGACATGACCAGAGTGGATCAGCCATCAGGGCATTAGTCATCAAACTGTGAAAACAGAATTGGTGACTGTTGTAAAACAAAGAGTTTGGCTGGACCTTGTCCCAGTTCCTAGGAAGTACTTTCTAAATCCTTGGAATGTCCTAAGTGACAAGAGTGTTTGTGATTTATGGTGAGCCCCTAAATGGTGGGTCCCTTTTGCTAACAAGATGACTCAGAATGGGGCTGGCCAAATCAAAAAGACCAACCACGGGATTAGAGGATTGGGGCTTTGAATCCCCTGACAGTGGCCCAACTTTCAGGGAGGGAAAAGACTGAGCTCAACCTCATGGGCAATGATTCAATCAACCATGCTTATGTAACGAAACCCCAATAAACACTCTGGAGACAGAAGCTGGAGAGAGCTTCCCTGGTCAACAATACTACAACTCCATACACTGTAACAAATCCACGTACAGGACAGCTATACTCCCAAGTTCACGAAAGAAAACTAGAAGATTCCCATTTAGACTCTTCCACACCTCGTCCTATGTGTTTCTTCTTTTGGATGGTCGTAGATTTGGCTCCTTTTCTGCTATAATGAAACTATATCATAAGTATAGCACTTTCCTGAGTTCTGTGAGTTGTTCTAGTAAATTATCAAACCACAGGTGGTCACAGGAACCCCCGAATTTGTAGCCAGGTGGCCAGAAATGTGGGTGGCCTGTGAACCTCCAAGTTTATTGCTGGTGTCTGTAGTGAGGCCAGTTTTATAGAGGACAGTGCTTCGACCTGTAATGTCTGACGTCACTGACTAGCTAGTGTCAGGATTACACTGCTGTGATACACAGATCTACGATGCTCTCTTGTATTCCCTATCATCAACTATTTGCTGATCAATATGTGAAAGGAGATAAATCAAAGACCACCTCAGTTTACTTTCTTATAAACATCAAGAGCTGTCATTTTAGTACCTTAAAACATGAAACTGCTTCCATATGTCTTATCTATCACTTCATATAATTTCAAGTTAATTAATTAATTAATTAAGCTGCACTGGGTCTTAGTTGCAGCATGAGGTATCTTTCATTGCAGTGCACGGGCTCAGTAGTTGCAGCATGTGGGCTTAACTGCCCCATGGCATGTGTGACCTTAGTTCCCCGATCAGGGATTGAACCTGCATCTCCTGCACTGGAAGGTGGATTCTTAACCACTGGACCACCAGAAAAAATCCCTGCAACATCACGTATTAACAAAAAAAAGCCATGTTACTGAATCAAAATTGTTTTCATATTTTAATATTTAAATATAACTTATTTCTTCTTTGCTCCCTTGTATGTTATTGTATTCAGAAACATTCTGAGAAGGTATACGTAGGTTTCATCAGACTACCAAAAGGTCCATGGCACAATCCGTGCCTAAAACCACTGGCAAAAGGCAACTCTGAGTCTTTGATGTGTCTTTAAAGGCCACCTGCAGGAATCAATGCAAAGAATGGACAATCCTAGTAGTGACGGACTGGAAATTTGGACCACTCTCCTGAAAGCTAGAATATCAAAATAAAATGTAAAAGAACACTCTAACGAAAACTATTGGTAATCAGGGTTTCTTATAGGAATGGTTAATTCCAGATGAGGGGGAGGAAATATATGAAGAGCTTGGAACATCTTGCAATACCAGAAGCCAGGAAGCTACCAAAGTCAAGAAGATTATCATGGGAGTGGTGTCACAGAGACAACAGGGGTTCGTTTACACTATTACCTTGACTATTGTATAGTTCACCCTTTATATCTGTGGATTCCACATCCACAGATTCAACCTACCTAGAATCAAAAATATTCAGGGCAAAAAAAAATTCCAGAAAGTTCCCCAAAACACTGGCAACTATTTACACAGCATTTATATAGTATTCACAACCATTTACACAGTATTCATGTTGTATTACGTATTATAAATAATTTAGAAATGACAAAGTATACAGGAGGATGTGCATAGATTATATGCAAGAACTATGCTGTTATATGGAAGCGACGCGAGCATCCATGGATTTTGCTATCCTCGGGGGACACTAGAACCAATCCCAGGTAGATATCAGGAATGACTGTACATGACTGAAAATTTCCATGACAAAAACTTGAACACACACACTGACACATACACTAACCATATGCTTGAACGCATCAAAGAACTTGAAGACAGCAGTGCTTCCAGAGACAGGACCTAGAGTGGCAAACGCCACATTTGCAACCACTTTTATCCCTAAGAGTAACTGCCAAGTGTTAAGGGGCAGCTAAAGACTAACAACTTTGCAAGTGAGGGGCCAAAGACCAGAACTCAGGCACTTCCAAAGGATGGAGGGGCTGGTGAACCCACGTCTCTGTGAAATGGAATCCTGAATTGCTCTCAGCAGCTGGGGGAATGGTAAGAAGTCCAGACGCAACTCCTCTTCACCCTAAAACTTACCTGAGGTGATCCCAAGCTGCCTGCTCCCTCAGATGTCTGGCAGAGCAAGCATAAATCCTCTCGAGGAGCATCATCCTATATCACAAATTATTTCAAACAACTAAAAAAATGTCAGCTATTACATGTGCAAACGTGCGAGTTAGCCCACAAAGAGACAAAATAAAAACTAGCAGAAACAACAACAAAAAGCAAACCCACTGGGCTACCAGGTACTGCAGTTACAAAATCATACTTTAAAGTAAGCTAAGCCAGGGACTTCCTAGGTGGCACAGTGGGTAAGAATCTGCCTGCCAACGCAGGGGACATGGGTTCAATCCCTACCCCAGGAAGATACCACATGCAACGGAGCAACTAAGCCCGTGCACCACAACTATTGAGCCTGCACTCTAGAGCCTGTGAGCCACAAGTATTTGAGCCCATGTGCCACAACTACTGAAGCCCATGTGCCTAGAGCCCACACTCTGCAACAAGAGAATCCACCGCAATGAGAAGCCTGTGCATCACAATGAAGAGTAGCCCACGCCACAACTAGAGAAAGCCCGTGTGCAGCAATGAAGACCCAACACAGCCAATAAAATAAATAAATAAATAAATTTATATAAAAAAATACAGTAAGCTAAGGGAAGAAGGCTACAGGAATAAATAAAATCATTAAGTGAAAAATAAAACAGCTGTAACTATTGTGTTCAAAGAGATTAAAAAAATAAGTTATAAAACTTTGGTAAAAACTATCACAGAACCAGATTTTCCAGAAGTGAAAAAAATACAATAAACTCAATGGGTAGTTTATCAATAGGCTAGTCTTGTTAAAAATTAGTGAACAAAGAGATATCAGAAGAAATATCCAGAATGAAGCATGCAAAGGGTAAGAGACTGAGAAGGTCTCACATGTATTTAAATGGAGTAGAGGGTAGGAGGACAGGGCAGCAAAAATACTTTAAAAGATAATGCCTGCAAACTTCTCAAAAGAATAAAAAACATTACCACACATTCAGTAAGACCTACAAACACAAAATATAAAGAAATACATACCTAGACACAAACGTAAAAGCTGTCAAAAACAAGACCAAAAAAAAAAAAACTCATAAAAACCTGAAGTAAAAAGACAGATTCCATCCATGAGAGCAAATATTAAACTGACAGTTTACTTAAGAAAAAAATGAAAGCTGAAAATGCAATTCAGTAACTTCTTTCAACATCACAGAAGAAAACTGACAAGTTAGAACTCTATACATATCAAAAATATCCTTCAAAAAGGAAAATCAATTTGAGATATTTTTAGACTAACACATACTCGGAGACTTCACTATTATGAGTCACACAACAGGGAAGAACCGAAGAGTGTTCTTCACGCAGAAGGAAAAATGGAATTGGAATTCGAATTGGACTAGACTGGAATTACAGCAAGGAATGAAGAGCAATGAAAAGGGTAAATCTAAATGGCTATTACTTTACAAACTAATAATATCTTAAGATTAAGTATACACAGAATTAAAATAGCACAAACTGTGCTAAATAAGTGAAAATAAAATAAATGGAGTTTAAGTGTCTAGGAAGAGGGGGAAATAACCAAATATTAGATTTCAACAAGTCAAAGATGCATACTTTAAGTAACCTCAAGGTTAGCATAGGGAAAAAAAAAAGGCATCCAAAGAAAGGCAAGAGGGACTTCCTAGGCAGCACAGTGGTTAAGAACCCGCCTGCCAGTGCAGGGGACACAGGTTTGATCCCTGCTCCAGGAAGATCCCACATGCCACGGAGCAACTAAACCCATGAGCCACAACTATTGACCTGCCTGCTAGAGCCTGTGAGCCACAACTATTGAGCCCACATGCTACAACTACTGTAGCCCAAGTGTCTAAAGCTTGTGCTCAGCAACAAGAGAAAACTCTGCAATGAGGAGCCTCCACTCACTGCAACTACAGAACGCCCATGTGCAACAATGAAGACAGTGCAGCCAATAAATAAATAAATACATTTATACAAAGAAAGGCAAGAGCAGGAAAAGACACATGAAACAGATACAATAAACAGAAAACTCTTATTAAGACAACATACTTAAACCCAACCACATCAGTTATTTTGTTAAATATCAATAGACCAAATGCTCCAATTATAAGAAATGCTGTTGGACTAAATTTTTTAAATTCCAGCTATATACTGCTAGCAAGAGAAACATCCAAAACACAGTACACAGAAAGACTAAAAATACAAAGTTAAAAAAAGAAAGATATGCACTGCACCTACTGATCAGAGAAAAGATAACGCAAGTATATTAATACTAAGCTAATCATACTTTACCTCTAATAATACTTTTGCCTTAAGGAAAGACACAATTATTTTAAAGGACTCAACTGATAAGAAAAATATACAAAGCTAAACATGTATGCACCTAACAACACAGCCACAAAATCGATAAAGCAAAAATTATCACAAGTAAGGAGAAACAGACAAATGTGAAATCAGAGTATCAATGCACTTCTCTTGGTAACAAATACAACCAGCAAACCGAAAGGAAAAAAAAGATGTAGAAGAATTTAACAAAATTAACCAAGTTGAACTAACAAATATAGAACACTGCATCCAACAAATGCAGAAGCACATTCTTTCCAAGCACACACAGGACATTTACAAAACCTGATCATATGCTGGACCATAAAGCATAACCTATTAATTATACAGTATTCTGACAATGGAATCAAGATAGAAATCAGAGAAAAACAAAAAAGCAAAGAAGATTCTTAGAACAGTGAAACTACTGTGTATGATACTATAATCGTGTATACATATTATAAATGTCAAAACTATAGAATACAGAACACCAAGAGTGAACCCTATGTGAACTATGGACTTAGCATGATAACGATGTGTCAATGTAGGTTCATCCATTCTAATAAATGTACAATCTGGTGCAGGATGCTGCTAATGGGGAAGGCTGTGCTTGTGTGGGATCAGGAGGTACAGGGGAACTCTGTACTTCCTACTCAATTTTGCTGTGAACCTAAAGCCACTCTTAAAAATAAAGTGTATTTAAAAAAAAAAAAAGGTTTACCTTGCAGGAAAGATTAATAAGTATGCTATAGTTACAAACAACCCTATAAATCTTAGTTGCTTAAAACAAAAGAAAATTCCCACTCCCCACCCACAACCCTCCCCCTCTTTTCTCCACCACTGCCCTCTCCCCCACCCTCTGCTCTGTTTGCTCTAGACACATAAAAGACCTGCACTGCAAGAAGCTCCATTTGGAAACAAGATCACTGGAGGAAGAGAACGTGGCAAATCTCACCACTGCTCTTAAAGCCTGTGTGACAAGTCTCTTCAGCTCACACTTCACTGGCCAAGACAAATCACATGACCACACCTAACTTAAAAGGCAGGAACTAAAGCAAGATACTGCCACAAACTCACTGAAATGATTTAAATTTTAAAAGAGCAAATATCAGTGAGGATGTGGAGTCACAAGAATGCAGTCACTGTAGCTGGAATAGAAACTGATAGGTATATCCACATTGGAAGCGTGGCATTATCTACTGATACTGGACTTAGGCATAATACATGACCCTACAATTCTACTCCTTAAGTCTACAGAACAGAAAAGTATACAAGAAACATGTACCTAAACATTCACAGCATGTCCACTCACATAACCCCTGTGACAGTCATGGAAATGAACCTCTTGGATCACCTAACATGGGGACTGCTCCATTCTGAATCCATCATTGCCCTTCTCCCAGCCCAACACTTCCCACAGGCTGTTGTAGGCAATGACTGGCCATAGGTGGGATGCTAAAGCAACCCATTCCTGCAGGACAAGGGGCTCCTCTGACCCCAACTTTGGCTGGAAGACATGTCACCGACCTTGCTTAAACTTTCTTAGAACTGCACTCAAGTCCTAAGACTTCGCCTACCAGATGTTCCCTTCAATCCCTTACTCCTCTACATGCAACAGACCTGCAAGGGGCTATTGGCCTTCTCACAAGTATTTCTCCCAATACAGCAAAATCTAATCCCAACTTGCTGTCTTCTTGTCCTTGTGGGACCTGAACAGTCTCAAACTGGAAACAACCCAATATTTATCAACAGGAGAAAGAACAGCCATGGATAACACAAGAGAAATCATTACATGAATAAACTATAAGTGACTGAATGAAATTAATGACAAAATGAGTAGGAGTTCCACAGTTGGTATGTCACAAACCATGGACCTGTAACTACTTCTGTACTTATAGTATATTTCACCAGAAAAAAAAAGAAAGGTAAACTGTCCTTAAATCAAAGTATATGCGGTTGGACTTCCTAGGTGGCGCAGTGGTAAAGAATCCGCCTGCCAATGCAGGGCACACAGGTTCGAGCCCTGCCCTGGGAAGATTCCACATGTCACGGAACAACTAAGCCCATGTGCCACAACTAATGAGCCTGTGCTCTAGAGCCCGTGAGCCACAACTATTGGGCCCATGTGCCGCAACTACTGAAGCCCACGCACCTAGGGCCCATGCTCCACAACAAGAGAAGCCACTACAATGAGGAGTCTGTGCACCACAATGAAGAGTAGCCCCCGCTCTCAGCAACTAGAGAAAGCCCGTGTGCAGCAACGAAGACTCAACGCAGCCAATAAATAAAATAAATAAATTTATAAAAAAAAAAAAAAACAACAAAGTATATGCGGGGTTTCCCTGGTGGCACACTGGTTAAGAATCCGCCTCCCAATGCAAGGGACAAAGGTTTGAGCCCTGGTCCAGGAAGATGCCACATGCCGTGGAACAACTAAGTCCGTGCACCACAACTACTGAGCCTGTGCTCTAGAGCCCATGCTCCACAACAAGAGAAGCCACCACAATAAGAAGCCCTTGCACTGCAATGAAGAGTAGCCCCCGCTCTCCACAACTACAGAAAGCTCATGAGCAGCAATGAAAGACCCCATGCAACCAATAAATAAAATAAATAACTGAAAGAAATTAAAAAAAAGCTATGTGCAGCCAAACTGTTACTTTACATGGAGCCCTCCTCCCCCTTCCTTCACCAGTCATGCATTCCTCAGAGGTAACCAATGTTAAAAGACTGCTGTGAATCTAATGACATATGCAAATACTTAAAGCATAATAAGCACAGATACACAAATATCTTAAAATACATACATGCACACATATGGTTAAGTTCTACAACTTGCTTCTCTTACTAAACGTTACGTTTTCCATGCAGTATAGGATATTTTTTCCTCTTCTTTTTATTTCTCTCCTATTTTTAATAGTGACAACATTCCGGTGTATGGCTATAAAGATCACTTACTTTACTGTTAACCTCAATATTAGACAGGTGTTTCTAATTTTTCACTACCACAAACACTGCTATAACGAAAAACCTTATATACTTCTGCAAATACACCTATACAGTAAATTCCTAGCAGTGGAATTGCTAGGCCAGAGTACAGGCATTTTATAGTTTCAGTGAAGCCACCTTCCAAAAAGATGCTACCAAATTATAGTCCCACAAGTTATATAAATTATTTAAAGGCTATGTATTTCAGGTGAACCCTACTTTATGGACTAAAACTTGTGGTAAAGAGTAATTATGAACACAAAGTACATAAGATTGTTTTTATCTTCTACTGAGTTGACTTAAGGGAAAACTTTATAAGGTTACACAAAAATACCAGTGTAAACAAAAAACTACCAGTAGTTATAACCTAGACATTAACTCTAAATAAAAAAGACCATTTAATAGACCTGCTAACCCAGGACCCAACTGTCACCACAGCACCTGCAGATTCCAGTTCAGTGCCAGCAGTTCCCACTGTGATTTCTGACCTACAGAGAAGAGTGACCAGGGACCTCGCTGGTGGTCCAGCGTCTAAGAATCAGTGCTCCCAATGCAAGGGGCCCAGGTTTAACCCCTGGTCAGAAAACTAGACCCCACGTGCTGCAACTAAGAGTTCACATGCAGCAACTAAGACCCGGCACAGCCAAATATATAAATACTAAAAAAAAAAAAAAAAAAAGTGACCACAGCTCTCAAGGGTACTGGCACTCCCCTTGCAGACTCATGGCTGTGGGTAAGGCATGAGTTGTGAATCTTCCCAGGAAGGGTGAGCAACTCTTTCATAACAAAACCACTCCAATCTCCCTAAGCCTTTGGATACCTTCCTATCTCAACTCTACTTAGCACAGGCCACCCTTTGCTTTGTGTCAGGCAACCAAGCAGAGCCCTTTCTAACCCCTCAAGCTATAACACTGAATCCAGAATCTCTCCTTAAGGTCCACATTAGTAAATTTGGCCTAACCCAATTTTACATTCCCTCCACCATCATCTCACACCCTTAACAACCATTCCCACAAACATTCCCCGGTATCCTATTTCTATTATGGCAAACTAGACAATCCTTTGGACGTTAGACCCACCTCTTCATGGGTCACACTTTGCACCTCATCCTTTGGGGCCTCCTGGGAAAATCCTAGGGGATGCCAAATGCAGGTTTTTCAGGCAAAGGGAGATAAGTTCAGGCAGGGGATGGAAAGGCTGCTTCTACTGGCAAAGGTAGCCCAGCAGAACTTAGGTGTTCAAGGTCTCCAGCTGAATCAGAATCTGACCATATGGCTCTAATCCAATTTTCAAGATCCCATTCCTTACCAACTGATGTTTTCACTTACAAATAGCGAATTCAATTTGCAGTTTTAGGGCAGTCATAGAAACTTTCAGGTCCCTTATGTGGAACCTGAGCTAGTCATTTAAAACCCTGAAGTCATCTTTTTGCTTTGCAACGTTTTAACTTAGCCAGGCTAAACTGCATTCCCCAGGATTTCCCCTCCCATTTGTTTCCGGATTGGGCGGGCCACAAGAGAGACTACTGTGCAGCAGGCGGAGGGTACAAGTGAAGGGGCACATCTGGTAGGACATATATAGCCTGCACCACCCACTGAACTCCCCATTTGCCTCACTAATGTGAGGCTGCAACAACTAATCTACCTTCCCCCAGTTTCCCTGGGAATCTCTGCCTCCTGGATCAAGTGTGTGTGGTCAGCTCCATGACAAAAGTCCAACAACTCTTTCAGGATGCCCACACAACCAAGGTCAGAGGCAACAGAACTGAAACAGCTTTCAATCTGTCTTGCTGTGGCTTCCCGTCTGCATTCTCCCCAACTGTACATCCGCAATCCTTTCTCAAATGCCTGCCCTATGGACTGCAAACTCCAGCATCAGGCACGCAGGCAACAGCGTTATCGACAAGCTGCGTCGCCAACTCCTGCACTGTGTTAAGTGAGATCTCTGAATAAGACTGACAGACCCCTGTGCAGCAAACCACACATTTAACCACACAGCCTCAATCTGCCCTTGGACAATTCTAGCTGCTTCCCAGGGGATTTGAGCACTCAAAACCCAAACACTGAGCTAAAGACTAGAAAAGTAATTATGGACAAAAACAAGAAGATCTGTGCTTTCATGAAGCTCAGGCCTTTTTGAGAAAAGAAAAATCCATTAAGTCATGTGAACTAATGTAATCCTATAATTTTGATAAGCACCAGGAAGGACAGCAATGTCTCCAAGAGAAACATGACTTCAGTAAAGTCAAGAAAAAAATTCAAAAGCTTCAGAAAACTGATTGTTACTGTAGTGAGTGATGGGTATATGGAGGTTCCCTATTCTACCTTTATCATAAAATTTGCAAACTCACACAAAGTGAAATTTCGTAAGTGATGCTTGAGACAAGCTCTAAAAGAAGATTAGGAATAACTGAAATACGGACAAAAAAGCATTCCAGGAAGAGGGAAAGAACAAGCACCATGCTTCCTGGTGGCAGAGATGACAATGGGCACAGGAGATGTGAAAAGGACCCACATGGCTGGAGCAAGGAAAGCAAAGGGAGATGTGGTGCAGATGAGGTCAAGGCCCCAAAGGATAAAAATTATGTACACCCCTGAGGCCATGTTATGAAGTTTTGTCCTTAAAGCAAAGGGAAGCCACTGAGAGTTTTATGTAAAAGGTGATACCATCAGACTGCCTTTTTAAAAGGTAATTTCTGACACTAACAAATTACAAACATATTTACCTTTTACTCAACAATCTTACTATCTTGAAACTATACCTGCACAAATATAAAACAACATATCCACAAAGTTATTCACTGCAGTAATATTTTTAACAGCAATAGAACATAAACAACACAAGTGTTCATAATCAGGAAATGAACTAAAAGCACAAAAGAATGGAAAAGAGTGTATATGAAGTGATCTCCAGATTATATTAAGTAAAAAGAAGGAAAAAACAGTGTATGCAAACTTCTTTTTAAGAAAGGCACGTAAAAAATATATGTGTGTTTATATTTGCAAAAATGAAACAGTGGAAAAATAAACCGGAAACTAACAAAAATGGGGCAGGAGGGGAACAGTGCAGGGATAGAAAGAGAAGGGAGAATGTAAACATACTTTTATAATGCAGCTTTGAGTCTGGAACTATATAAATGTTTTACACGTTGAAAAAATACATTATATAAAACATTAAAGCAATCCCTAAAAGTTAAAGATTTCGTTCAAATAAACAAAACTAATAAACTGATTACAAAATCAGAGGAAAAATGTTTATAATTCAGAATGTCAACTGTATATCCTTACATGGATACATTTTTAAAAAAGAATAAACTATAAACCTACACCCTACTGTATTAATGTTTTCAAACTACTATATTTATACTGTAGGACAAAGGAAAGTAACTATCGTTGCTAACAATGCAAATTTTTAACATTAGAGAAGAGAGGATAAAGTCAAAGCAAAAACCCTATAAAGTTAAATGTGAATTAGAAATAACACAAAATCAAAATCTATTATTTCTCAAACCTGTCCAATGAAAGCAAGGGCATCTCAGTAGCACTAAGGACACACAGCACTAGATTTTGGTATCTAAATTCCACTGCCTAATAAAAAGAGCTAAAAGAACTGGCTGATACATACTGGGCAGGAAAAGCATAGTCTCAGGCATCTCATAACACGAGCAATAAACAGTTCAAAGATTAATGGGGTTGCATCCAAGGGAAGAGAACTAGTCTGAAAGGACCAAGCCATGCCCAAATTAGGACATGCTGAGGGAAAAAAATGATGACTACTTGATTAAAACACACTGAATACATAAAATTCCATGGGTCCACCATGATCCTAAGCGTGAAAGCAAAAAGAAACTCACAACAACAAATCAACCCTGTACATAGGATAAAGAACATTCTTATCCTTGTGTCAGGACCTAAAACCCATGTTAGGATTATTAATTTACATACATAGTAGGGACTTCCCAGGTGGCACAGTGGTTAAGACTCTGCACTCCCAATGCAGGGGCCCAGGTTCAAGCCTGAGTCAGGGAACTAGACTGCACATGCTCACAGCAACTAAGAGATTGCATGCCACGACTAAGGAGCCGATGAGCCTCAACTAAGACCTGGCGCAACCAAATAAATAAATATTCAGATATGTGATTAGTTAATACACAGCTATACAGGTCATACATACGTATCTATAACTATATAGATCATCTATAGATAAATACATAATTTGCCGACAGGTCCAAAAATTAAACCTAGGTTATAAGGATATAACTATAAGCAAGCTGAACAACAAATATAACAAATATAATCTAAGTTTAAAAAGTTGTCCTGCCTTTTTATTATTACAACCTAAAAACATCTAAAATGGTATAAAAGATGTTTTATTAGTCTCTTCATTTATGAATAAAACAACATCCATGATGAATGGATCCTTCCTCCCTCCACCACCCACCCCCACCCCCCAAAAAAGTCAACACATTTAACATTCTAATGACTCCAAATTGCCCCTGCTTCAAATGACTGCATCCGCCTTCTTCAACAGGCTAAGACTCTGCAAACTAGAGCTCCTACACTAGCAGATTCCTTCAATCCATCTTTCATAGGGTTTAATGCCTTTCAATGGCTCCCCCCACTTTTAGGATAAACACCAATCACCTTAATGTGATATGTACAATTACTTAAAATCTGGCCCCAAATTCATCTAGACAGATTGGCCATGCCAAACTATAAGTGGTGCCAGCAACTGTATGATCAATACCCACAGGGAACTTATGATGTCCAGAAGCCCCAGGAATCACTCACACAGGAGTAACAGGTAACACAGGGCAAACTTTTGGTTGTAGTTCAAATCCAGAATGGTCTCAAACACTCTCTTCATGACTCTGCTCCTGCTGTCCCTCCATCTAGACTTCTTCCCTCTTCTAATCTATATTCTTAACCCTGCTGGAACATCACCTTCTCTTCCCACGTATCCATAGCATGGAATTTCCTCATCATATGCATGGGTATCTTTCTTACCAAGCTGTAAGGTCTCTAAGGGCACATCTTTATGTATTATGCCCATACATGACTTATGGTAATTTTAAGGCCAGAGTAAGCAGCAATAAAGATTTAATTAAAAATTTAATTGAAGACACAAAACTAAACAATCTGATGTTGAAAATAAAAATGCTAATAACAATAGCAAAGTTCAAAAAGAGGAAGGAGAAGTAAATCAACAATGATTGGCACCAGCTGCTGTATTTCAGGAACTGTACTGGGAACTCTACAAACTCCATTTCATTTAACTCTCATGACAGCCTTATATGATAGGTTTCATCCCAGTGCACAGTTAAGGAACAGAAAGCTTAAAAAGGCTATGTGATGAATCAGGTATGTGGCCTTGGACCAGTAAGAAGTGGGGCTGGATTTCAACCCAGACTCTTCTGAGTTGAAGAACATGTGCCCTCCATGTCCAACTCCAGAGCTCATATCCTTTTCACAATTGATTCCCCACTTCCAATTTCTTTTCATTCAAGTAAAAGAGAAAGGAAAACTCAATTAAGCATCTAATAAATATAAGGAGGTATTTACATGATATATGTTAACTGTTCTTTCTCAGCAAATTAGAATCCTGCCAGCAGCTAATTCAAAAGAAATACCCAACAGCATTTATTTAATCTCTAAAATAATCCACAGTAATTCTTCAGGAACAGAAGTATACTTTTTACATGTTTCTAACATACCAGAGGAAAAAATGCTAACAATTAAGGCGTGCAGCCAGTGGAGTTTAACTGTATGCAATCAGGTAAGTCACTGGGACGTGTGAACACTGCATAATCAAATTTCTTCTAGTTAAGACTTCAAATTAATAACTCATAATTATATCCTATCAATATGATAAGAGCCAAATCTGAGGTACTCTTTCCCATAGGATGCACAGGCACACACAAATCACATCAACCTCCCAGTCACAATTTTGGGGGGGTACCATAACCTGTAAGGACACTAAAGGACACTAATGACCAACATTTCACCTTACCTGGATTTCATCATGAGTGTTACTAGATATTACACTAGAAACAAAACAAGGAGGGATCTGGGGCCAAATATGGAAAACACTGCTGGTACTACTTCTCAGAGCCCTTAACATGATAATGTGAATTGTGACCCTTGGGGAAAAGGAAAAGGACATAGCATTGTTTCCCAAACGGAGGTAACCAAGGACCCCTTTGTTTTTCCTATACTATTTCTTAGCACCAGCGTTACAAAGAATACCAACCTTAAACAATGCTTCAGATGCATGCTCCAAAACTAAGTAAACATTATTACTGTGTTCTGAATTGGTAAATAAAGGTACTGTCAAAAACAGTACTATCAAAATTCTGGGGATCATACAAAGTCTTAAAAAAAAAGGGAATTCTAAGTTAATCTCAAAGATGACTGAAGGCCTCTTTTCCTTACCTATTTCACAGCATTTTAAAATAACCATTTTGCTACTCAAAATAAAGAAATTCTATTCTCTCTCTCACAAGAAACACACATCTACTACCGATAATTTTGACAAACATATTTAGTAACTTTTACATATAATTACCAAGTCTGATAAAGATTCTGTAAATCAGTAGCTACTAGAATTTTCTCGTATTTGCCCATTAACCAAGGTTGGGGGGAGGGGGAGAAAAACCTCCTCACTTCAGTCGATCCCCATCTGAAATTTCACAGCCCCCGAAAGTTCACAACCTCTAACAATGTTCACAAACTCAATCTGTCCTGGTATACACCCTCAAGTGCAGGTTTAATTTTCACTTCCTAACAAAAGCTATGTAGAAAGCAATTACTGTACTCTCCATCAATCCTTTTAGACCGCAGAGTTCCTTCCAGAAAATTCCAACAGAAGTTACACAGGAATTCGCATTTTGGTGGCTATGTCGTCTTGGGCACAAGTCACGCTATACAGTGTAATCCGTTAACACTTAAATGTATTTGGCGTTGCTTTTTGACGTATAGCAAATCCGTATTTGCTACTTCAACGTGCATGGAAAACCTTCTCCAAAACCAAATCTCAAACCACATATCACAAAAAGCAAATAAGTGTAAAGCAACTGCGTAAACAGATTTGGGGTGCCTATTTCGTGGCATCTATTGCTGAGGCCATCACTAAAATCGAATCCGGTGAAGTCGAGGACGCATCCCCAATTGGAAAGACGAACAGAGCCAAACCGAAGGCACTGCGCAGTTTCCGCGCCGTGCAATTAATCTCAGCAAATGCTTGCGGAATGCGCTCAAGGTCACTCGTGATGAAAAAGAAGTGTGTGAGTGTGCGTGTGCAGAAACCCCGCCGTCCGCCAGTCCCGCGCGGAGCTGCCCAGGGCGCGCGGACACACAGCCAAGGGTGCGGGGGAAATGAGGCGGGGGGGGGGGGGGGGTGTTGCGGGGAGCCCAGAAAAACCACCTTCTCCGCCAAGCCTACTGCTACAGGACCCCGAGCAGACGCCGGGCAGGCTTCGCCGTCGTAGGTACACAGCCTTGGGTAGGAGAGCAGCGCCAGGCCTCAGGGGGGATCCCGATCCGGGAGAGCCCCCTCCCCTTTCTGAGGTCCCTGTCCAGAGCCCCTCTCGCTCCGGGGAACCGTCCCCCTTACCTCCCCCCCCACCTCCTACCCACCTTCCACCCCAGCCCCTCCCCACGCCCCGAGGGCCCGTTCCCCTGCCCCCCACCTGGGGGTCCAGTCCCCACCCCCGCCTCAGGGGTCTCCTACCCCTCCCCCTCAAGCCCCGAGGGTCCCATTCCTTCCTCCCCCGCCCAGCCCGGGTTATGCAACACTCACCCCGCCCCCCGCCAGGGCCCGCCGCAACGCCACCCCCCCTCCCCCCGCCCCGGGCCCAGCCGCCCCGCGCCCCCCTCCCGCTGGAGTGCCGAGGCCTCCGGAACAAAGCGCGAGAGGCCGAACGGCCGGGACGGGGGCGGCGGCCATGTTGGCGGGGGCGGCGAACAAAGGCGCGCGGCCCGAGCCCGAGGCCCCCGCCCGCGGCCCGGCCGGCAGGGGGCGCTGTGCAGGCGCCGCCCGCCGCCCGGACAATGCGCCGCGGCCCGCTGCTCCCCGGGCGCCACCGCCCCTCAGTGTGCCCCGCCCGCGACCCCGCTGTGGCGCCCGCTCCCCAGCGGCGCACGGACCTCACCTGCCGGCCACCTAGGCCGCCGTCCGCAGCCTGCGGGCCCTGCCGTCCCGCGCCGCGCTCCCGCCCCGGCCCGACCGAGCCAGACGGCGCCGCCCCGCCCCCGCTCCGCTCCGCGGCCGCCGCCGCCGCCCGCCCCCGGCCGCAAAGCGCATGCGCACTGCGCCCGCCGACTGCACCGGCCGCGCCCCCCGGCCCCGGCCCGACGGGCCGAACTGCGCAGGCGCCATAGTCGGTGGGCGGGGCCTGGCGGGCGGAGGGCGGGGCTTGGAGCCAGGACTTGGCTTGAGGCTGCTCACCTGGCGGCGGGGCGGGGCGGGACTGAGTGGGGCAGGGCCCGGAGATGGGGCGGGGCCTGGTGGCGGGGCAGGGCGGGGCCTGGCACCACTCACCTGGCGGCCGAATTGAGCCTAGCGGGGCCTGGCGCCGGAGTGGGGCATGGCGGCGGGGAGGGCCCAGGCGCGGCTCTCACCTGGAGGCGGGGCTTGGCCGCGCGGCCTGGCCGGGCCCCAGCTGCGCTCTGAGAGAGGCGGTGTTCAGGGCCCGGAGCCCCGAGAGGGGGGCGGCGCGGTCGCACCGGAAGTCTGGCATCCTTAGAAGTTTCATTTTCGCGCGGTGGGAGGGCTCTCACCGAATGCCTGGCCCTCCTTGTCCTTGAATTTAAGCAGCAAGTCGACCTGCGACGCGCACGTCACCCCTTCGGATGAAGCCGGATACACTGACAAGGCCACCCGCTGGCCGAGCCGCGGCCGCGGAGACACAGCGCCCAGCGCCGACCAGCTTCCTGCTCGGGCCCCTCCGCCGCACTGCGCCACCGCGGCCGGGACCCGGGCCGCACCCGCTCACCTGCCCTACCTGGCGGGGGAGGGTGAGCTCTGCAGCGCTTGACCCCGCACGCCTCCATGCCCATGCCCGGCCCCCACCACAAACTGGAGAACTCTCTCGGCTCTCCGCGGAAGCCAGGAGCCAGGCATTCTCATGGTCACTCGTGAACTTGTTTGACTGATGTTTCACCCAAGATGCCCTTTGAGTGTCAGGTTCATTGTTGGCATGAGGTGGGGGAGATAAAGGAAGCGTCCTGAACAGTTTTGACTACTGGAGGCTGAACCCCGGGTCTGAACTCCTACCCCCCGCCCCAGCCTGGAGCTCTGCCCCCTCCAGCCCCCTGCCTGCGGCTCTCCTCTCCCCTCATCCTTACTTCCCCCCCCCCCCCCCGACTCCTGCCCAGCCCTCTTCCCTCCCCCAGTCCCCCACCAGCCTGGTGTCCTCCAGCGAGCCACTGGGCAGACGTGGTTCCTCGAGTGCGAAAGCGCAGCCACTTGGTAATAAACCGCCTTCCCGAATGTTGTCAGGTCAAATGACAGACGTGTTATTGGAAAGCACTCTGTGTACTCTAACCTGCAGCACAATTGTCAGTTCGCAAGCTCTTTGGGATTTTACTGGCACCTTTTTCTTCCAAATAAGATTGATACGTGCTTGTTGAAACAATTAAAATGCTCATCTCAAATGACACAGTTGGCAAGAGCTGCAAGTTCACAGGCCAACTAGAGGGCCAGTTTAGATACAGATATACAAAAGTGTGTCACCGTACTTACCAGTTAGGAAGTGTCGGGAAATTGTTACTTTCCTTTGTGTTTAATGTCTATGATGCAGACAGTAGTGGAGCATTTCAGAGACAGAGATGGGAAGGAAGCAGGTACAAAGGAGTCAGTTAGTTGGAACACTTTAGTGGCATCCCCTTGATTTCTCAACCTCGCTACTGTTGACGTTTGGGGTCAGATAACTTTTTTAAGGGAGATCTTTGGCAGCATCCCTGGCCTCTACCTGCTGGATGCCAGAAGCACACCCCTTCCTCCAACATGAAATCCAGAAAATGTTTCTAGACAAAGCCAAAAATGTTGTCCTACCCCCCTCCCACACCTGAGAACCCCCGTTTTAAATTTTGCCTCTAGTGATGATCACTGGGAGCTATCAAGAATGCACAGGCCAGGGAGGTCAGCCAGCCCTATGTCAGAAAGGGCCACTCTCCAGAGAAGGTGACTACCAGTCTTTCTGCTAAAAATATCTCAACCACCCTCAGAAGCCTTGCTCACTAGCATGCTGAATGTCAAAAATGAGGTTTTACATCACCCATGTATTTCTGCCAAAAAGGTTTAAAATGAAACTAGTTACAGGGGGAGAAATAAGACAAATCCAGATTGAGAGACATTTTGCAAAACAGCTCCACCAGACTCTTCAAAAAATCAACGTCAAGAAAAACACAGAAAAAGCTGGGAATCGGTTCAAACATAAGAGACCACAACCAAATCCATTGCATGACCATTGATCCTACACTAGGTTGAAGGAAAGAAGCTATGAAAGAGATTTGGGAGGTAATTGGAGAACTTGATGGAAAATATATTAAAGAGGGTATATTGAGTCTGTTAAATGTTTCACTGTGATAATGGCTGTGTTTGAGAATATCCTTGTTCTTAGGAGTTGTGTGATGAATTATTTTGTCAAGAGTAGTGGTGGCTACAATGTTCTTTCAAATAGCTCAGAAACAGTTGTATTTTATGTACAGATAAAGCAAACGTAGCAAAAGGTTAACTATTGGTAGATCTAAATGATGGGTATATGTGTTTTAATTCTGCAATTTTTTCAACTTTTCTGGAAAACTGAAGTTTTTCAAAATAACAAGTTAGAAAAGTGGAATACAAATTATTTTGTGAATTTCTAGGATGCTAAATAAGCTACATTGCTTCAACTTCCCAGGCAGCCTCTGTTCTCTTCCAACTTGCTAACTAAGCTTTTCCAGAAACAATGTTTTTACAGTTGTTCAACCACACCGAACTTCTGGAGGTTAGGTCAGAAGGACATACATATATTTTTTCATCCTGCAGGAACTATATTGCTGGCAAGTATAAACTGGCATGTTAAAAGTTTCAACTTATACAAGGGGTATGTCTCTTTTAATGCTGGGTCACAGGGATCCCACTTGGGGAGAAGGGAATTTCTGCCCTAGTGATGAACCCACAGTGAACCTTGGTATATTCACCCCAGTGACATTGATGTGATCATAGGAAGCCTTTTAAAATTAGCTATATTTATTACAGAATTATTCAGTTATTCAACACAGCAAAAAGTATTCAGTATTCAGTATGTACCCCACACACAGGGATGATTCTTTGTATTAACTTAACCTCTAGGTGAGTGAGCCTTATAGGCCACCAGTTACCTTGTAAGTAAGGATGCTCCCCCACCCCCACCCCACCCCCAGTGTTTGCCTGGGTCAACCCCCAACTGGGTGATAGCCTGCTACCCCCAGCAGTGGAGATAAAGGTCATTGAACTGGGAGCACTCAGTGCTCTTAAAGTCTAATGTGATAGCCCTCATTATGATTGTGGCTCATGCTGGTTCCCCTGCTCCCACTTGTAGCCATAGGTTATGGCTGTGCTGGTTAGGCAGCCTTAATATGTGAATTCTGAGAAGACGGTGGCCTCAGTAGGACAGAACCAGCTCTTCTCTGCTGGCTCTGGGGCCAGATTTCTGACTAGAGCCACACTGATGCACATATTCTACAGGGAGAACATGAGGTCCAGGGCTGTCATCCAGGGCACAGGTGACCAGAACCTGCCCGGATGGCCAGCAGTGAGGCCAAAAAAAGAGGAAGAGGTAAGGAATGCTCAGGAAAGGGCAGGGTCAGCTCTGCCTGAAACCTCTCCAGGTATTTATCCTACTCGGGGCTACCAGAGGCTGGAATGGGTGACAATGGATTCTCCAAGCCTCTTATCATCCTGTCACATCATGTCTTCTTATGAACTTCTGGAGTGCACACCTTTGTTTCTATTCTCTGCTGTATCTCCACTGCCTGGACTAGAGCCTTCTGAGAGAATTGTTTCATTAAAGACTCGACAGAAGACCAGTTGTGTTTTGTAGACAGCTTCCCAACTTCAATGTAGAAGTTATTCTTCCAGAAAAAGTAACCAGTTAGGGGAGAAAAACCAGGTTTGCCAGAGGTGCTGTTGCAAGCTCTGCAGGAGCCACACACAGACCTAAATTCAACATCCTGGCTTCTGTCCCCTTCCCCCCACCCCCCACCCCCATGTCCTCTCTAAGGTCCACCTTGTTGGAGAGGGGAAAATGTCCCCCTCTGCCTCTCTTGAGTTCTTGTGGGTGGGCTAATAACAGAATTGACACACGACAGATTAACAAGAGAAAAAGAAACAAATTTTAATTCATGCGCATGTAGGTCTCATATAAATGGGATCTACGCAGTGGCCAAAGCAGGCAGATTATATACTTTTTAGACAAAGAAAAAATAATTTTGTGAGGAATTGACAGAACAAACTTAGGTTTTGGGTACTCAATTAGTGAAAAATCTAAACAGAATTAGGGCTTGGGGTAGTAAATTTAAAAAGTAACAGGGTTTGGACTTCCTAGGTGGTGCAGTGGTTAAGAATTCACCTGCCAATGCAGGGAATATGGGTCTGATCCCTGCTCCAGGAAGATGCCACGTGCCACAGAGTAACTAAGCCTGTGAGCCTGCACTCTAGAGCCCATGAGCCACAACTATTGAGCCCATGTGCCATAACTGCTGAAGCCTGCATGCCTAGAGCCTGTGCTCTGCAACAAGAGAAGCCACACTGCAATGAGGAGCTCACATACCACGATGAAGAGTAGCCCCTGCTCACTTCAACTAGAGAAAGCCCATGTGCTGCAACAAAGACCCAACGCAGCCAATAAATAAATAAATAAATTTATTATTAGTTTTTAAGGTAACAGGGTTTGTTTATACAGGTTTCTCAGCCTGATTTCCTTGTCTCTGGTGATAAGGATCTCTCTTTACCTCCTGATACAAGAAAGGTACCTTTCACATGGGAGATTTATTTCCTGTTTTTTCAGGGAGACAGAGGGAAAGGTCAGTGTGTCGCTCTTGCATTGCCCATTTCTTAACTTTAATTCAAAATAATCAATGTGCCATTGTGGTGTATTTGGAGGCAGCCTGCCCTGGGCCCCAACAACCTCAACCAGGAGAATATGAGTCCCTTCCTTTCCCATTCTGAATGGAGAGGTCTGGCCACCTTGCTCCCCAGGATGCCTCGGACCACGTGGACCCCACGCTAAAACATCTTTCTATTGGAGGGGGGGAGTCGGATTGTTGCAATCCTCTTTCTTTGGAAGTCTGGCAGCAGTGGGACCAGAAGAACCAAAAAGGACCACTTTCATCTCAAGAATTCTGTCTCTCAGAACGTACTCTCTCTCCATGATCATTTTTGGCTTAACTTGCTCCTGGAACTTCAGGAAAATCATAAATTAGAGCTCCATGCCCCTTCCAGGCTTCTCTCAAACAACTGAAATTATCACTGTCACAGCACTGCTGAATGAGAAAGAGCCTTTCTACTCCCTGGCTCAACAGATATCAAGTGGACCCTATTGAGCACAAGGTACTGCACTTGCCTCTGGAGGGGACACTACATCTGCATACACAAGAATGCTTACACTTCATAAAGGGAACATCACATGGTGCTAAGGAAATATTTACTGAATGAATGACTCCAAGAAAGAAACAGCAGGAGCAAAGTTCAGTCATCTGGTCAACTATGCAGCTTCCTCCCCTGGCTCCCACCTTTCTCCAGGTCATTCTGTATCCCACAGGCAAATATATGTTTTTAAATGTCACCTCCTCAGAGAAGCCTCTTCTCACCACCTGCACAAGTAGATTGCTCTCTATTCTCTTTTACTGACATCTTTGTTTATTTTTCTTTGTAGCACTAATTCTCTTTTGTAATTACATATAGCACTGACTTGTTTAGTCACCACCCACCCCATCATAAAGTCCACAAGCCTGAGACAAGCTTGTTTTCCTTATCAATATACCTCCTAGAGGACAGTAAGGGTTCAACAACTATTTATTATAAATCAATACATGACTTGTGTGAATATTGGATTATGTGGATTTCTTAGAACATAGGATTTGTGAAGGGCCTCATGTGCCAGGATATTCAGGAATTTAAACTCTTCTTACCTACTCACAGGGTTATATCAAGGTTCAACAGAAATCTTATACAGACCTATGCACATATGAGGGAGTTTCACCATCCAGTAGGAAACAATTGAAGATGTTCAGTCAGGTTTATGGGGTGACTTTTCAAAATCAATCTGGTGCTATCGAGAAGAGAATTTAGAGGTGGGAATTATGAAATTCTACATGGTCTCCTATGACCATGTAGAAGGCTACTGTAATAACTTTGGGGGACAGGATTTGAACTGGATGCAGTGCTTATGAAAAGAATAATATAATAGCAACTTTTTTTTGGAAAGGAAAGTGTAATATGTATGTACAACCAATAAACCTGATGCAGAAGAGGGGACTGGGACCGACCAGAAGTGGGTGTGAAGACACTGGGAAAGGGGCAGCGAGAAAGTGAAGGGGAATGAAGAAGAAGTGGGGGGTTCACCATGCAAACTGCCACTCTTCCCAGCCCCTCCTGGGGAGAAGGATGTGCCCATGTCTCCCCAGCCTGCCCTCCACTATTTTGCTCTGGTCCCAGAGATAAGATAGTCCCCTGACTAGGCCCCCTTGCCTGACCCACTCAAATTTAGTCCATATTCAGGTCTTCAGGAGGGAGGGTAGAATTCCTCCAAGAACCTGAGGCCCAAAACTGGGGCTCCCTCAACATCTGGCCCGTTGTGTTCTCTGCTACCCTTTCTAGGTTCCCTGGGTCCCTAGGACAGATTGGGTACCTCCTCTTTGGCTAAGGGAACATCGCCCAAATATTACTCTCTCTGTAGGGATGGTCCTTGGTCCCTAGGGAGGGGGGAAGATTCTCAACACAAGATGCCTGTACGCAGGAGATAACTGAGCCAATGATTGGTGCCTTTATTCTGAGGCTGAACAGCGATGGACTCCAGCCCTTATAACTGCTCCGTCCTCCATCTAGGGGGAGGTAGCAGAAGGAAACACTCAGCTGCCCACCCTCTTCCCTTCCACCCTAACCCAGGGCTCATTGTCATCCCTCTCTAGAATCACCCTCCCCTCTTCAAAGCTCTTTTCCCCACCAAAAGCTCCTAATGGCCAGGCAAGGCTAAACCCCCACTTCTGCAAGAGATGGAGCTTATATTGCAGGAATAAAAACTGGGGAGGCTCCATCTCTTTCCTCCCCATGACCATTCATTGGGAAGCTGTGTATGCTTGGCAGCGGGGGATAAAGGTACTTGGAAGACCCTGCGGATCACCTCCCACCCAGAGCTCTTCTCACCAGCACAGTCTTCAAAGCGCAGTGGGAAAGGCCCGCGGGGTGGACAAAGACAAAGGACCCGTCTTGAAGAGAGTTGTGGAGAGTGGCAAAGGGGCCCCTAGCCCAGTGGTGCCCCAAGGGGTGGGGAAGGCAGAGGATTGGCAGCAGGCCCCAGAGCCTGAGCTGGGGGTCGGCCTCGGAGATGGGGTCTGGATGAAGGGCAGGCCTGGGATTGGGCAGTTGTCGATGCAGATCACCTCCCCAGTTTGGGGTTCCTTCCGATGCAGCCTGTCTGACACTAATGCCCCCACCATTTCCTTCTCCTTCTTCACCAGCACTGGAGGGCCATTGGTGACGGCTGTGATGAAGGACCCTGCAGGCATCCTGCTGTAATTGGTGCCTGCATATGGGCTGACCAGCCAGTTGAGGATGCTGTGCTCGGACCTCCGAAGGTGCAATGGGGGTATTCGGGGCAGCGTGGTGGCAGGCGGGTCACTTCTGCCTTCATGTCTCTTGGTAACTCCTCCAGCTGGTTCAGAAGCAGCACTGTGGGCTCTGCAGCCCTTACCCTTGTGCAGGGCCACGTTGGCTGGCTTGTTCCTGGCCAATGACTCCTTGGAGAGGTGCTGGTCGCTCTTGGGCAGGCACTTAGCCTTGGCGAAGTGGGCATGGAGGGCCCTGGCGGGGTGCGCCAGCTCCTGTGATAGGTTCAGGTAGGCCACCCACTGCAGCTGTTCCTCAATCACCAGTGCCTGCTCCAGGAGCTTGAATCTCTAGGCCAGGAACTTATTTTTCAACTCCAGAGCGTTCCCCTTATTGGCTTCAGTTTTAAATGGCTCACTGATAATGGCAAACTGAGCATCGTCCACGATGTCCTGCCTCCTTGCGTAGCCATAGAGAACCACCTCAGCCAGAAGCCAATAGTCATGTCTTCATTGCCAGATCTTATTGAGAAAACAGCTGCCCGTTCCTCATTCTGCCACAGTGTGTGAAGCTCTGTGAAGCCACCGTCTGCAATATTGAACATGAACCTCGGCTTCTCTGCCTTCTCCTTGAGTCACCTGTTGGACCATGGCTCCTCTCAAGGGGGCCCAGGTGGAAGTTCCCGGTCCCCTTTTACATCTTCTCTTTGCCCAAATGCCCTGTCTCCCCCACCCCTTCGGCCTCTCCCTGTGTCCCTGTCCATCCATTGGCTTCTCCTCCCCCCTCCCTCCTGGTGTCAACTCCGTGGGTGACTTCTCTCTGTCCCCCTTGGTACCTAGGTTCAGGCTCCATCTCTCCAGGTACCCCTGGCCCCTCATTCTCTAGAGGAAACTTCCTTGGTTACAGCTGCTCCCCAAGTGATGGGGCTGGGATGGGGGTATCAGCCTCTGTCTCCATCTTCTCTCTAGTTTTGCTCCTCTTCTCTGGCTTCTTTTCCTGGTTTCTGCTTCATCCTTCTCCAGAGGTGTCCTTATGCCATCTCCTTTCTCACTGGGAGCTGGAGTAGCAGATTTTGAGGTGCAAGGACTGTTTGCAGCAGAAGCCTCAGGAGTGGTGGGAGACCTTTTGATAGGTGAGGAGTCCCTGGAGGCGCACTTGGAGTCAGCACTGGGGTCAGGCATCGACTCCGGCATAGACCAGCACCCATTGATGTGCTCAAACTCCTGTACCTTCTTCTTGATGAGAGACATGACTCAATGCAAGTCAACACTTGCTGTAGACTTAGTCCCTCCCAAGGGACCCCCTGAGCAAAGGTTTCAGAGTCATCTGCCCTGGGCTCACAGCGATGGCACATGAACAAAGACACATAAGCCTTTGAACTCTTTTTCAGTCTTGCCTTTGAGGTCCTGCAGCAGCCACTGGGTGGTGAAGGTGTCCTGCAGTGGCAGGCCCCAGCGCGTCACAGCATTGAGCAAGGCCAGCACCTCAATGTTGCCCTCAACTCGAGCCAGCAGTGGAGGCATTGGCTTGTGCTTTTCCTTCTGGAGCTGCCTCTTTGACTGTTTACGCCCTTCCGGACACTCATCAAGGCCTTCATCCTCCTTCTCTGATCCCACTGAGGATTCTGACTGGTTACCTTGGTCCTCCTGCTCAGCATCATTGTAGTTAACCTGCTTGTGGATCCGCTTGCCTTTGCTGCGGTTCTGGGTGAGGTCTTCCTGGCGCTGCTCACAGTGGCGTCTCAGCTGCTTCTCCCCATGATCAGGATCCACCTTCTCCTCCTGCTTGATGATCTATTGTTCGATTTCCTCAATCTTGTCTTCTTCCCTCACCACGTACTGGGCCACCTTGAAGGAGCTGAAATACTCACTCATGTTCTGCACATCCGTGTCCTCAGTTGCTTCCTGGTTCTGGTCCAAGAGCCGAGCGATGGCCTCATTGTCATAGTGAATCACACTGCCGTCCTCCTCCTTGTTCTTCCCCTCATGTTCATCCTCAAACAGCTCCTTGGTGCCAAATTTGAGGATGTCATCCAGCTCCTGCTTGGACATGGAGCCTGCCTTGGAGCCCAGCCTGGGCCACACCACCCAATATGTCAGCCTCATCTTTCTCTTTGCCACCTGTGTGATTCAATCTTCCACCGTTGAGAGAGTCACAAACCTGTGAATCATCACTTTGTTGGCCTGGCCTATCCGATGAGCACGGCTGAAGGTCTGGATATTGTTATAGGGGTTGCAGTCTGAATAGAAGATGATGACAGTGTCAGCAGTGGCCAGAGTGATGTCCAGGCCCCCAGCCCGTGTGGACAGGAGGAAGCAGGATTGTTGGGCCCAAAGAGCATTGAAGCGATAGATGGCCTCCTGCCTCAGGGCACCAGTGATGCCACTGCTGATGCGTTCATACTTGTAGCCTTCATAGTCTAAGAAGTCCATTACCAAGTGGAAGATTTCCAGCTGAAGCTCCTTGGCCCAGCAGCCGTGCCAGTAGTACTTGACAAGGAACTCTCGCTCTGATCTGCCTTGAACAGGATGTGGGGGTGGGGCATCTGCACTCCTGTCTGCCTGTTGTGAGGCTGGCACTGCCATGGGTGGCTCCCCCAACCCCCAGTGCAGGATCCTTTTTTTGTTTGTTTTTTCAGTATTTCTTTTATTTATTTACTTGGTTTCACTGGGTCTTAGTTGCGGCAGGCGGGCTCATTAGTTGCGGCTTGCCAGCTCCTTAGTTGTGGCTTGCCGGCTCCTTAGTTTTGGCATGCGTGTGGGATCTAGTTCCCCAACCAGGGATCAAATGCAGGCCCCCTGAATTGGGAGCATGGAATCTTAACCACTGTGCTACCAGGGAAGTCCCCAGTGAAGGCTCTTTTGCACGTGGCCGTTCAGCACGGGATATGTGAGTTGGGAACACAGCCATTCGCCATTGGGGATGTCAGGTGGGGGTGTGGTTCAGACAGTGAATGAGGTAGGAGGAAATGCAGGCATCACAGCACAGGAGCCCCCCACCATCCTTGCACCTGGGCAGTACTCCACGTAGTCGTCTTCTTCCTCCTTCTCCCCTTTCTCCTCCCCCTCCTATTCACAGTCATACTCCTCCTCCTTGGCCTCCCACTCTACCCCCTCCTTCTTACCGTGGAGGCAGTTCTATGTGCCCTCAGGAGCCAGGGTCAAGCTCAGGATCAAGGCAGACGAGGTGGTAGGCAGGAGGGCAGGTGTCACACAGAATAATTTCCCCACCTGCTGGCACACCTCACTGTAACCCTGGTGATCCCTCTCATAGCCATCAACCTCCTCCTCCCCTGCTACCTTCTTCTTCCTTCCTGGCTGACCTGTCTTTAGTTTCCTGGTGCAGACATGGCCATCAGGGAGGCCTGAGGCACTGTGGATGCTGCCACTGTCCAAGTCTGACTCCTCAGCCTCTGGTTCAGGGCCCTCACTCTGCAAAACATACAAGCCTCCCTTTTTCCTCTTGCCATCCAGCAGCCCTAGTTTGATTTTTCAGTGGTGCCATCTTCTTTCCCCAAAGCTTCTTGAGCCCATCAGGCAGTTAGGGGCTCTTACTCCACCTCTTAAGGCCTGGACTTTTGCCCTCCTTGGTTTTGGCTCTTCGGTTGGGTGGGGCTGGATATCAGCAGCAGCGGGTGGTGGAAGGGCTGGGGGAGGGGGGCTGGTCTGGAAGGTGCTGTGGGAGTGGCTAATGAGACAGCAGCTGACACCTGCCCAGCTACAGCTGCAGCCACTGCTGCTCCCACAGCAGCTGCCGACCCCTTGAAGGGGTGGTTGGCGCTGAACTCTCTCCACTTGGCTCCAAGGATGGTCATTATCTTAGATATTGGGATCTTAGGATTCTTCTTACCTATCAGGGGCCTCATGAACTGGCTAAAGGCTTTGTGGTTGGTGAGTGCGTGGTAATCCTCCTCGGAGGACACATGCTCCACATCCTCCAGGCCCCAGATCAGCAGCAGAGTTTCCAGCAATGACTTCTCTTCCACCTGCTTTTGCCCCCCATCTCCCTCCCCTTCCTCCCCAACCCCCGCCACCATCTGCCTGCCTCCCCGACCACTACCACCACTACCACCTCCTCCCCTCCTCCCCCTTCCCCTCCTCCTCCTCCTACTCCAATAAAATAATAACTTTGAATCAGCAAGCAAACTACTCAATGATAGAGGGGAGTTATTATTTTATTGAGGAGGGGATGATGGTGGCATTAGGGTTAGGTTGAGAAGGAGGAAGTCCTCATGACTTAAAGAAACATCCTGAAAATTTCTGATTAAATGATATGATGATACATGTCATCCCTAGGATGCATGAACATGAACTGGAAGATAGCTGCTCTTGGATATATTCCTGGAAGTGGGATTGCTGAATAAAGAATATGAATATTAATAGGAATATGAATAGATACCACACTCATACAATGATATGAAAATTTTAAATCTTTGCCAGTGCAGTAGGTGAAAAAAACCATATCCCATGACAGTTTTTATTTGCATTTATTTCACTTTAAGAGAGGTTGGTCTCTTTTCATATATTTAAAAGTCATTTGAGGGACTTCCTAGGTGGCACAGTGGTTAAGAATCTGCCTGCCAATGCAGGGGACATGGGTCTGATCCCTGCTCCAGGAAGATCCCACATGCCATGGAGCAACTAAGCCCATATGCCACAACTACTGAGCCTGTGCTCTAGAGCCTGTGAGCTACAACTATTGAGCCCATGTGCTGCAACTACTGAAGCCCACGTGCCTAGAGCCCATGCTCTGTAACAAGAGAAGCCACGGCAATGAGAAGCTTGTGCATCACAACAAAGAGTAGCCCCCACTTGCCACAACTAGAGAAAGCCCATGTGCAGCAAGAAAGACCCAACACAGTCAATAAATAAATACATATAAAAATAAAAATAAAAATAAATAAAATAAAAGTTATTTGAGCCTAAGAAATCCACTAAAAACTATTAGAAGTAATAAATGGGTTCAGCAAGGTTATAAAATCAATATACAAAAATCAATTGTATCTCTATACAGTAGCCATGGGCAAACCAAAAGTGAAATAAAGAAAACAATTCCTTTTATAATAGATTTCAAAAGAATAAAATAGAAATAAATTTAACAAAAGAAGTGCAAAATTTATACTCTGAAAATTACCAGAGTTGAAAGAAATTAAAAAGCTAGATAAGTTTGAAAGTATCTCATGTTCACAAACTGGAAGACAAGATTTATAGATAGCAGTACTCTCCAAATTGATGTACAGATTCAATGCAATCCTTATCAAAATCCTGGTGACTTTTTTGCAGAATTTGAGAAGCCGACCCTAAAATGTGTGCACAAATTTAAGGGATCCAGAATAGCACAAACAACATTGAAAAAGAATAAAGTTTGAAGAATCACACTTCTCAATTTTAAAACTTACTACAAAGCTACTGTAATTAAGACAATATGGTACTTACATAAGAATAGATATATAGGGAATTCTCAGGAGGTCCAGTAGTTTGAACTCTGAGCTTTCATTGCCAAGAGCCCAGGGTTCAATTCCTGGTCAGGGAACTAAGATCTCACAGGCTGCTGTGTGGCAAAAAAACAAAAAAACCCCAAAAGAATCGATATATAGATAGATGGAATAGAATTGAGAGTCCAGAAATAAGCCCTCACATTTACAATCAATTGATTTTCAACAAGAGAATTCAAAGGGGAGTCAGTGTTTTCAACAAATGGTGCTCAGACAAATGTATATCCACATTTAAAACAATGAAGGGGGACTCCCATGTCATACCACATGTAAATATTAACTCAAAAGTATCAAAGACCTAAATGTAAAAATAAAATGCTTAGAAGAAAATATAGGTGTAAGTCTCTTTGACCTTAAATCAGACAATGGTTTCTAATTCTAACACCAAAAGCACAAGCAACAACAACAAAATAGGTAAACTAGTGATCACCAACATTAAAACTTTTGAGCACCAAAGAACACCATCAAGAAAATAAGACAACCCACAGAATGGGAGAAAATATCTGCAAATCACATATCTGAAAAGGCACTTGTATAAGAATATACAAAGATCTTACAACATAATAATAAAACAACAAACAGCCCAGTTAAAAATGGGGCAAGGATCTGAATAGTTCTCCCAATAAGATAAGCAAATGGCCAATAAGAACATTGATGATGTTCAATATTATCAACCAACAGAAGGACCACATATTGTATGATTCCATGTAGATGAAATGTCCAAATGTTACCGAGCCCAAGCTTGCTCTGCCTGCCACATGCATCGAAGACAACGTGTTGAGGCAAGGAATACGACTTTGTTCAGAAAGCCAGCAAACAGAGAAGATGGCAGACTAATATCTCCTAAAAAACCATCTTATTGGGGTCTGGGTGCCAGTTGTTTAATAGAATCAGAGAGGGAGAGGCCGTGAGGAAGTAAAGTAAAAGGGCAGAATAGAGAGGGAGAGGCTGTGGGGAAGTAAAGTGAAAGGGCCATCAGTGTTACAAAAGATCTCTGGGAATGGCTAGCCTCAGTGAGGGGATATGTTAATTTCAGCCATTCACACAGACAGGCAGGGCAGATCGTCTGCCTGTGAGCTGAACAGTGGCACTTTAGTTTAACATTCAGGCAGAGGGTCAGTGTTCCCTGAGGCAGGCCATCATGTATGATTACAAAAACAAAAGCAACAAAAAGCAAGAGCCGAAGTCAAAGGAACAGATCCAACATGGAGTCCAATTTAGCTCTACGAGGTTACACAAAATAGGCAGATCTGTAGAGACAGAAAGTAGATTAGTTGTTTCCTGGGACTTGGGGCATAGAAAGATTGAGGGGTGATGACTAAGGGGTGCAGAGTTTTTTGGGGGTAATGTAAATGTTCTAAAATTGATTATGATGGACTTCCCTGGTGGCACAGCAGTTAAGAATCCGCCTGCCAATACAGGGGACGTGGGTTTGAGCCCTGTCCGGGAAGATCCAACATGCAGCAGAGCAACTAAGCCTGTGTGCCACAACTGCTAAGCCCATGTGCCACAACTGCTAAGCCCATGTGCCACAACTACTGAAGCCCATGCGCCTAGAGCCTGTGCTCCGCAACAAGGGAAGCCACAGCAATAAGAAGCCCATGCACCACGACGAAAAGTAGCCGCCACTCTCCGCAACTAGAAAAAGCCTGTGCACAGCAGCAAAGACCCAATGGCAGCCAATAAATAAATTAATTAATTAATTAAATTTTAAAAATTGATTATGATGATGGATCCATAACTATGGGAGTGTACTAAAAAGCATTGAATTTTACAGTTTAAATGGGTGAATTATCTGGTAAATGCATTAAATTTCAGAAAAAGCTGTTCAAAAATGAAACAGAAAAATGTCATTTGATATTTATTTCTTGTGAATTGTTTATGTCCTTGGTCAATTCTTCTATTTGGATTTTCGTTTTATTTTTTTCCCTTTATTTGCGGGAACTCTGCACATTAAAGAATACTTAGTGTTTTGTCATATGTGTAGCAAACATTGTACCCAATTTTTTATTTGGTTTTTTATTTTGTTTGTGATTTTTTCTCCTGCAAAGTTTTTGTTAACCCAAAAAAATAAAATAGACAGTTATTTTACCAGCAAAGCAAGTTTATTTGGGCGCAGAAAACAACTGCAATTCAAGACATGCAACTGTGGCAAACAACATGCAAGTCCAGCAAAGAAAGGAGAGGAAACTTTGTTGAGGAGAAGGGAAAGTTGGGAGGGGCAGTTATGAACAAAAAGTCCACTAGAGGAAACTGGGAGTTCAAAGTGTAGTGGCTTTTCATTGGCTAAGTTGTGACAGTCTCTCATCTGAGCTGTGGCCAGGCAAGAAGACAATCTCTCTTCCTCCTGCTGTCAGTAATAGTTCATTCCTGTAGGAGATGGAAGGTACTGCTTTTCCTATTGGAATCTTATTGACTTCAAGTGGTACCTGTGTGAGAGTTCCCCCTTCTGCCCTCACAACTCTATTTTAGTGAGGTTTCCCTTCATTAAGGGAATGAAGAATGTCACCTGCCATGTGAGCAAATAAAGGATTCTGGAGCCATCAAGCCATCAGCCACTGCCGCAGCCCCAGACTGTACACCATGAGGAGGTTCAGGATGGAGAAGAGCAGAATACTAGTCCTAGATAGTTACGGTGCATATCAAAGGAATAACTTTGATGAGCCCAGGCTCTTGCATCTTCCCATAGCTAGAAAAGGGCTAACTGGAGATGTCTGGTTCTCTTTAATTAGCAGTAATCTTTTGATGTTCTGACTACCTGGTTTTTGTTGCAGAAACTCCTATGTACCCTGGCTCCTCCCTTACCTCTTTGGAGCAGTCCCTCAGAGGGACTGTCTGAGAGGCTGCGGCCCAGGCTTAATCCTCAGAAAGCCCACCAAATAAAACACAACTGACAACTTTTAGGTTGTACTTTTTTTTTTCAGTCAACAAATTTTCATAGTTTAAGTATGTTATATAAACAAAATTGTCCTTCCCCTCTTATATTGCTTCTTCATTTTACCATGTTTAGAAAGGTCTTCCCAATACGGAGATAATGCATTCTTTTCCCTCTCATATGCAGAAACATTTTTTTGTTCTTTGACTTAAAATTATAGAACATAACTTTAAGCACTGTAAAAGATAAGTTTGACTTTGTCCTTAAATATTTTCCCATGTTTTTAACGTGGCTTACATTGTCAAATAGTCAAAGTCTTCCACTTTCGTTCTCTATCATGTTTAAATATTCTGTCATCTGCAGATGACTGCCCTAGAAATCAAAGACAAGGTTTCCTGAGGGTCACTAGTTCTGGGTGTGTACGTGCTTGTGAATGTCTGTCCCCATGTGTCTGTGTGTGTGTGTTGTGTGTGTGATTTTCCTTGTTCCTAGGGTGTACACCTTGCTTAGGAGACTATAGTAGAGAGACCAACCCCCTCTTCCTCTGTCCGGATTTGCCTTAAGAACATAAATGCTCACTTCTTTGATTTGAAAACTAGAAATAATTAGCATACAATGGAAGCAATTCAATCTGTTAAGCCACAATGCTTGCACACAATGACCCTGAGTGGTGATTATTTTCACAATTTCCCTTCAAGACTGGATCATCTGCCAACTTCAGTCCTGGTATAAGTGCTGGGCCTCTGGGTGTGAGGACGATTCAGAGAGCTGAGCAAAACCTGAGGCACGTACGGTGAGCATTTGGCATTCTTGCAGATAACATACATCCAGGATAACCCACAGAGGTGCAGCCTGTGGCCAGGACGAAACCAGCACCAATAGAGGAGGTAGCTAAAATGTTAGCCCCCAGGCATTGGCAGCCTAGGGGCAAGGAGGCTCCCACCAGGAATGATGTGTCCCAAGCCCTGACCACAAGGCCTTCTACCTTTGAATGCAATGCCAACTTCTTGGGAGGAGGAGGGCGTCTGCATTTCAGGAGGGCAGGGCAAGGCCAGTTTCATCTATTCTTCCTATATTCCCCAAATCTGTGAGTCCTTAGGGATTTGGCATTTGAGTCTCAAACCCAGTTTGCATACATCTCAAGTTTTTTGTCTCAAAGTAAAACCTGCCTTGTTAGAGAACAAACATATGGACACCAAGTGGGGAAAGTGTATGTGGGGGGTGGGGGGTGTTGGGGTAGGATGAACTGGGAGATTGGGATTGCCATACATACATTACTAACGAAAAAAGATATCAAATTGTATGCTTTGGATATATGCAGTTTATTGTATGTTGATTGTATTTCAATAAAAGTTCTTAAAGAAAAAACAAAAATCTCTGCCTTGAGACCGCAGAAGCCTACTTTGCAAATCAAAAGTCAAGAATTTTGTTGTCTTCAGTTTTTTTCTGATCAACTCTCCTGTAAAGCAGGATAGTTGGAATGTTCTAAACAGACGAATTTCAAATATGTTTGATTTCGAAGTTGAAAACCTTTTGAGCAAGCACCCCCATGTGTGAATGTTCTTCTAATGTGTGTCCATATATACTACTGCTAGTCTATACATGAAAAATTGACAAACCATAGATTTTCTCTCTGCCTTGGATGTCAATTAAATTAAATGCAAGTTTGCCCAGCTAGAGTGCCTGCAGTGACTGTGTGCTAATTATAATGTTGTGCTAGTAGGTGGTGGAGGCTAAGGGGAAGAATTTTTAATTCCAGGAGAGATGGTTTCTGGTTCTCAAGGACAGATGTCAACTGGCTGCTCAAGCTCTTCTTGGAATAGTAACAGGCAAATCATCCCATAACTATCCTTGTTCACCCCTTATGTTCCAGGCTATCAGCAGACACCTCAGTGGGCTTCAGACCCCTCCTCCATGATTGCACATAAAGAGCTAGACTTCTGAGTTTAAAGGGGAAAAAAATGTTGCCTGCTATTCCAGTTCTACAACGATCAAGCCATTAGCCACTGCAGTTGCCCAGACAGTGCACCTGAGGGGAATTCAGGATGGAGAAAAACAGGAAGCATTCTGTGCTTTGGATACCACCCTAGATAGTTAAGATGCATATCTAAGGAAAAATATCACTGACCCCAGATGCTTGCATCTTTCCATGTGTAGGAAAGCACTAAAATCATTAACTTGAGATATCTGTTTTTTGTGATTAGCAGTAATCTGATGTTCAACTATATGTTTGTTTGTTTTTAATTTTTGTTTGTTTGTTTGTTTTACCCAGCAAAAAACTCATTTGTATCCTGTCTTCTCCTTTACTGCTTTGGAACAGTTTCTCAGAGCTGAGAGGCTGTCTCCCAGTCTGTAGTCCTCAGTAAGACCTTGAATATATTCAACCCACAGCTCTTACATTGTGTGTGTTTTTTTTAAGTCAACATGAGTTATAGGTCACCCTTGGGAAGAAAGGAAAGATGAGGGATTCTTTTCTTGTTAAAACACTTTCTTATTAGAAAACTGATGCATACTTGCTGTAAAAGATACAAATAATGCCAGAAATATATAAAATGAGCTCTACCTGCCCTTTCATTGCTCAGGGAAGGCTCATATTGACCTTCAGAGTACTTCTTTAATGGAAAAGTTCCTTCTTTTCGAAGCACATTTTTGATATCCTTGAGAGTAGCTCTTTGTACACATTTCAACTACTTTGTGTGGCAAAATTTGTTTTTTAAATCAGTACTTGCTATGTCAAAGTTACAAATTTAAAATTAGTGAATTCTAAAATTGTGAAAACCTACTTCTTTAAGTAAACTTATAATTCATATTATTCTCTTTATATATCTAGCAAATCTTTAAATAAATTTTAAGGCTTTTATACAACTTAAGTCTCCTTAAACATTTAACAATATATTTGATTTCCATCAACTATAATAAAACAGCAAAATACATATATATGTTTATATGTAGATATGTATAGATATGTATATATATTTATTTCCTTTGTAAGTACTTTAGCTGTTTGATTAGTGAACAAAATTTTCCCAGTAGTCAGCAATCTTCATAAATTCATAAATTGTAAGTTCTTTTAAATGGTAATAATATTTACAAAGAGTAAGATTTTCTTTTAAAATTTAAAAAAGTCTTATCAGTTATTTAATTACACATTTTAAACTGAAATTACAAGATCATTGGGCCCCAAAACTCTTAAACTTTAAAAATACTTAAAATACTAAATATGCACTAAAATAATAACACTACATGTTTGGTTTATGAATCAGGTCTACACCTATTTTGAATGCATTGGCACAACAAAGACACAAGCATGTGATCCCACCTGAGTAGAGTGAAGTAACCATCCCAAGCAAGGTTATTCTCTCAGCTCCAGAAAATCCAGGTGATCCTTCTCAAAATGAGGGACATACGTCTGTATTAAAGGGTGTCCCAGCCCATTTCGGTCACTCAAGTTGTACATTATCTAATTCTCCTATCTAACGATCAGCAGCCTCCCCATTAAGATGGTACCTAACCTCTTTGCATTTGGGAGTTTTGTCTTTTTGTGGCTCTTAAGATATTTAAGCAACATTACTTGGATTCTGTATTTCCCAAGGCTGTGTCTAACTCTGCACCCACAAATTCTAAGGTCCTTTGAAGGAATTCAGGAACACCACCCCAGAATATGCCTCTTTGGTATATTGATTATTTTGATCTGAAGGCACTTGAGAAAAGCAAATGCTTATCTGCCTAAAGACAAATCCTCCAAAAAGAACTCAGCTGTCATCAATTCCCTTCCAGGAGTTTTTCACCCACCAGGGAAGATTGACACTTGTCACAGGAGAGGAGGTGGGAGGTCATCACCACCCTCAAATTTTGTCCTGAACTGCCATACCTTTTACCTCCTTCTTTCTTCCTTCCTTCCTTTCTCTCTTTTTCTTTCTTTTTTCCTTCTTTCTTTTCTTTCTTTCTTTCTCTTTTTCTTTCTTTCTTTCTTTCTTTCTTTTTCTTTCTTTCTTTCTTTCTTTCTTTCTCTTTCTTTTCTTTCTTTCTTTCTTTCTTTCTTTCTTTCTTTCTTTCTCTTTCTTTTCTTTCTTTCTTTCTTTCTTTCTTTCTTTCTTTCTTTCTTTCTTTCTTTCTTTCTTTCTTCTTTTTTTTAAAAAATCATTTACTCTCCTCTAAAATGCTCACATCTCTTCTCCCCTTCCCATAGTAAGATAGTATACAAGCTCTCAAATTTCATCACCTTTTTGGGTATGCACTTTTTTTCTCTGGAACGCCCCCATTCAAATGATGTTAAAAATAAATTTGCGTTATCTTTTGTTTTGGTTACTGTGCCTATTGTGTCAGTGTGTTTTACACACCCAGCCAGGGCAAGTCTTTCTTCCTCTACACCTTCCAAACACAAACTTCTTCAAAGACAGTTTGGAGAGATAGGTACATAGAGTGAAGGAAGAGGGTGATATCCTCCCTCCCCTGCCACTTCAGTAAAACAGAGCTTGCCGATCAAGAGTCAGCAGTGTCCCCTCCTGTCCCTCATAGGAGCTGGCCTATGAACTGGGCCCAGGAGGACAAATGAGGGACACAAAAGCATTCCAGGCAGAGGGTCCTAGGCCCACTGGCCACTCCTCCTTTGCCATCCTCAACTGTCTGTGCCCCTTGTTTTCCCAACACCAGAGAGATTTTCCTTCGTTACTCACTTTAAGCAATTTTATTATAAAATGCCTTGGTGTAATTTTCTTCATGATTCTTCTGCTTGGGGTTATTGAGCTTTGGTTTTTGTTCTATTTTGTTTGTTTGAGCTGTGGGTTTATAGTTTTCATCAAATCCCCTCCCTCCATACTTCTAGGACTCAAGTTACAAAAATATTAGGCCACTTATGTTGTCTCACAGTTCACTGATGCTCTGTTTCAATTTGGAATGATTTCTATTACTAGGTCTTCAAGTTCACTGATCTTTTCTTGGGCATTATCTAAAATGCCGTTAATTCTGTCCAGTGTATTTTTCATCTCAGACATTATATTTTTTATTTCTTAAGGTTCTTTCTATTTGGGTCCTTTTCTTTTTCCACATATTCCAATAACTCTTTTATACATATGCTTTCTTCTGCCTCTTGAACATTTAGAGAACATTCATAGTAGCTCTTTTAACATTCTTGTCTACTAATTCTATCATTGGTATCATTTCTGTATCTGTCTTTATAGATTGATTTTCCTACTAATCATGAGTTATAGTTTCCTAGATCTTTGCATATTTGGTAATTTTTTTTATTGGATGATAGGTACAGTAAATATACTTTTTAGTATTCCTTTAAATGTTACTAGCCTTTATTCTGGTACATGCTGAGGATACTTGGAAATAGTTTGATCCTTCCAAGACTTGAGTTTTACTCCAAGGTTAATCTGTCCCTAATTCTAAGACAATACACTATTGACTACTTTTCTCAACATCCTGTTTCTTGGAAGTCTTTCTGGTCTGGCTGGTGGAACATGAATTATTCCTGGACTGTGTGAGCCTGGGGATTGCTCCCCTGGTCCTTTCTGGTGATCTTTCTCTGGCTTGCCTCCTCACATACTCACATTTTGCAGAAGTCATTCAAGTGTCTGAAGACTGATTTCTGGAGTTCTCTGTTGGAGACCTCTCATCTGGGGCATTCTCTCCTGTGAAGTGTAGCTGCCTTGGGCATCCCCATCTCTGAGCCACGTCTCCTTAACCCAGGGGTCCTGTCACTGCTGGGCTACATCTGGGCACCCTTTATGTCCATGGCCAGCAAACCATCCAAGCAATAATCCAAAGTTTTTTCCTATATTTGGTCTGTTTTCCAGTTGGGTAAGGCAAGAGACAAATTCTGTCTCCTTTACTCTGCTCTTACTGGAAGGAGAATCACTCCTATTGTGATCTTTGAATGGCCAGTCCTCTAGGACCTTCATGTTTAGTGAATGTGGGGCTCATGGACCAGCAGCAGCCTCTGGGAGACCCACTTTCTTCCTTTTAACCATCTCTCCCAGTGCTTCATATACAAGTTATGTGCTGCCTCAGGAAACAAGCTCAAGAACAATACAATTCACATTCTAGCTTAAATAATACACTAAAAACAGTGGAATGCAAGTTAAATAACAACCCCATCTATACATGGCATGAAAAATGCTGTATTGTTTAGCTTGTCTTTGGTCTAGAATGATTACTGCAAAATTATCATTACCACAGGGATCCTTGATCACATATTCTTTTCATTCAATTTAGCAAAAGATCTCCTCTTTTGGGGTCTCATTTTGGTTTTAATATAAAGATATCCTTACTTGTAAAGCTTTTTTAATCCTAGAGTGAACCCAACACTGAGCTTCAGATGTCTTTTCATTTCAGCCACAACACACAGTGCCTGTAGCCAGAGAGCCTGCTTCACACTCAGGCAAGGAAAATACATGACAAATGTGTAGGTTATTCATTTGGTATTCTAACTGAACTAAAGAGCAATTCATTTTTGGTCAAAAAAATTTTAAATTACCTGGTTTCTCAGACCTGGCTATCAAGCAAACAAAGGCATAAAGTAGGATAGAAGATTCGTTTGGACATACTCCAACAGCAGGTGTTTTTAATGTGGGTAAGTAGCCAAAGCTCTCATCTCTTAAAGCATATTACTAATAAGTTCAGAATAATATCAAAACAAATGAGTGCATAAATACCTGGAGGTCACTATGTACCTATTTTAATGATTCATTCATTCATTTTCTAGATGTAGTAATACTTCTGATATAATTTGACTCATTCAGAAATGTGACCCCCACACTTTAGGTGATCAAATTCTTTAGACCACATTTACACCCTAATGGTGGGATTTTTATGTATTCATTGAGCATCTACACTGTGTTTAATTATGCTTTTTTCTGATAAATTTACAACTTGCACACAGGGGAATTAGAGAGTCAGAGGCATAGAACTAGTGAACAATGACCAAGTAAGTTGGTGTCCATTCACCAGCAAGAGAAAGCTGCTCAAAGCTAGTGACTTTCCAGGTTTAATAAAACACTAAATAATGTATCACAAGTTTCCATATCACAGTGAGTAACATTTCACAAATTTTGTGACTCTAAAAGTCTTGTTTGGAAAGCATTTTAAGTAATTTAGTAATGTTCTTGGTAAGCTATTCTGTGTAATTTACATACCTATGGTCACTGTGTCTGGAGATGGAGAGCAAGACTATTCTCAACTGAAGGAAACCATCATGACAGTGGTAACAGGAATTCTTTAATGGGGCAAACACCATTCTGGCAAATCCCACTCTAAACCCATCACAACATGTAATAACAGCAAAATACTAAGACGATTTTAAAAGTTAAGAAAAAAATTCCATTGTAATTCAAAAATAAAATTCCCTGGCATGGAGGTCCCTACAAGATGCTGCCATTTTAGTTTTTATTTATTTATTTATGTATTGGTAGTTGTGCCAAAAGTGTACAAAATAACAAGAGTCTGCAGTTTATGGTTACAGACATCAGGTTTCCCTCCCTGCCCTCCTTCCCTTATTCATTTAACAAATATTTATTGGATGCTTACTGAGTTTTTAGGCACTGTTAGATGTCAGGGATATCACGCTTAATAAAACATGAATTATGCCTGAAGAAAATGAAACGCAACTACAACAACAAAAAGAGAAAAACCAGTTTCCATGAGTGAAACGTGTGCAAAAGGTGTATCCTTTCGTGCCAGAAAGTCTGCCCAGTTGAGTGACATGATGAGGCCATAGGGCTCAGGCATCTAAGCCTCAGAGGTAGGAAGCCACATTATGCCAAGTGCAAATTCCCAAAAACTGAGAGCATGTGTGGTGCAGATGAAGCATTCTTTTTGTTAGTCTTTAGAGTGTTTGTCTAGGTTTAGATAAACTTGATTTATCTTTCTAAAAAGATTTCATTGTATTTTTCTCTTTTTTTTGGCCTCGCTGCATGGCTTGCAGGATCTTAGTTCCCCAACCAGGGATAACCCAGGCCCTGGAAGTGAAAGGGCAGAGTCCTAACCACTGGACCTCCAGGGAATTCCCTCACTGTATTTTTCAGTTAGGAGGTCTGGCATTTTGAACATGGAATGATACATGAGAAATGTCCAATAGGACATTTTGGGGCATCCTAAGAAGTCTTTATAGTATGTATTGAGATATAATTCACATAGTATATTGTTTACCCATGTAAAGGGTATAACCATCACTACAATTGGTTTAAAAAATATTCATAACCCCAAAAGACTCCATACCCTTAAGCAGTCACTCTCCATTTCCTCCTCCCTAGGCAACCACTAATTTACTTTCTGTTTCTATGGATTTACCTCTTCTGGATATTTCATGTAATTGGAATTATACCATTTGTGATTTTCAATGACTGGCTTCTTTTACTTAGCATGATGTTTTCAAAGTTTATCTTTGTTCAGTGACTGGCTTCTTTTACTTAGCATGATGTTTTCAAAGTTTATCTTTGTTCAATGACTGGCTTCTTTTACTTAGCATGATGTTTTCAAAGTTTATCTTTGTACCTAATGTAGAGAATCACATTAATTGATTTTTGCATGTTAAACCATCCTTATATTTCTAGCATAAGTCCCAGTTGGTCATGATAAGCCCAATTCTTTATATATTACTAAAGTAGATTTGCTAATATTTGTTAAGGATTTTTGCATCTATCTGTAATTTTCTTTACTTGCAAAGTCTTAGTCAAGTTTTGGTATCAGGGTCACATAGGCCTTAGAAAACAAGTTGTGAAGTATTTCCTCTTCCTCCATTTTCTGAAAGAGCTTGTATAGTACTGATGTTATTTCTATCTTAAATGTTTGATAGACATGACCAGGAAAGCCCTCTAGGTCTGGGCCTTTTTTTTATTATTATGAATTCTTTACAGATTTGGGGCTCTTTAGATGATCTTGTGTCATATTTGCTAGTTGTATTTTTCAAGGAATTTATCTAAGCTTATAACTCTTGAATGTGGCTTATAGATCAAAAAGTGAACAAATATTTCAAGCATAGAAAATTGCATGGTCAAAGGTGTGGAGTGTGCACATCTGTAGATAGAAGCAGATGTTGCTGGAGCATGAAGTAAAGGCTGAGCAATGGTGGAAACCGATTGAGACCAAACTTCAGACAGCCTCCTTTTTTGACTAGGCCTTGTCCTTGAGCCCTGTCCTTGGCTGTAGCCAAAATTCTGCTAACTCAGTTTAGAGAGAATCCCCTTCCCTTGGTATTGTAGGCGAGGAAAGACTTTCCCTCTACCCTCCTGGATTTGATGGTTGGGTCTATGAAGTACCCTGTCAACAGGCAGACTAGCAGGAGAAAAGGTATATAAATTTATTAATTTCTTTTCTATTTTTTTGGCTGCATAGTGCGGCATGTGGGATCTTAGTTCCCCGACCAGGGATTGAACCCAGATCCTGGTACTGGAAGTGTGGAATCCTAACCACGGGACTGCCAGGGAATTCCCAATTAATTTTTAATATTATGTGCACAAAGACATCACAGGAAAAAAGTCAGTATCCAAAAAAGTATGTATAAGTGAGAGCTTATATACCATCTTAATAGGGGAAGGGAGTATAGAATATGGGCCACTTAGGAGAGAGTAAGTAATTTTCAGGAAAGATGACAGGGCCCTTGGAGGAATAGATGGGAGGTATGATAGACTGGGACAAAGTCCGGATGTCATGTCAATTTCCAGTCTTCTCTCCTGGTGGATGAATCTCCCGGGTAGGGGGTTTATGACAACGAGTTCCTTTTGAAGGATCTGTCTTTAGGCGAAAGAGTGGAGTTCAGAGAAAGCCTCTCCCTGATTTGCTGTTTTTAAAGTGCCTCCAGCTTAAAATAATCAATATACACCAAAATGGCATATTTTGGGGTGGCATGTTGTCAGGGTTCAGAACAAGCCTCCTGAAAATGTGTGTGAGGATTAGTTCGAGCTAAAGGCAACTGAGACCCCACTGGTTTAAGAGACGCTATTGCTCCTCCTTTAAGTACCTAGAAGAATTTAAAGTGGGGATTTTTCCCAGAAAAGTTATTACTAGAGATAAAATTTATCTAAGTAGCCCCATCTATACGGCAGGGCAAACATCTAATTACCAAACATCTGGTCTTCTTATCGTCCTGTGAATGACCCTCCTGTCCTTGGAAGCCCCAGACCCCTATCCCATTCCTTAGCTCAGGATGACATATATATACCTCATTTTACCTTTCTGCCTCTGAACTGCTCATGTATGTGAGGTCTCTGACTCTCTCACATATGTGGGATTCCCATACATATAAAATTAAATTTCATCTTCTCCTGTTAATCTGTCTCATATCAATTTAATCCTTAGACCAACCAGAGGAGCCTAAGAAAGGTAGGAGGAAGTTTTCTTCCTTCTGACAGTGTCCTTAATGCCTTCAATATCTGCTCACCCCGGATATCTGATCAAATTCTTCACCCCTGCACCCTTGATGTCTGATCACTCCAGCCTGCCTTCAGCAAGAATTCTGTTAAGTGTTTGTTTAGCAAGAATCCTCTACCCTAGGTGGCTCCTCTTAGTGATTTCCCATCCACTGACCCCTCCCTCTGCTCGTTGGCTATAAACTCCCAGCTGTCTTTGCTGCATTTGGAGTTGGGCCTATCTTTTGCCCCTATTGCAACAGTCTTGACACCCTTCATCATGGTCCTGAAGAACGTCTTCTTTACTGTTTTAACAAGTGTCAAAATGATTTTTTCTTTAACAGAGCCATGGTCTTAAGAAGTTTGGATTGGATTTTCTAAGCTTTGAGAGGTTATAAAAAATCCAACTCATGGTTAGATTTTTAGTATAAAGTTGAAAGTAATGATTCCTTCTGATGGGGTTCAGAACATCTTGGCGCTTGGGCACACTGAATATTTTATCATTTTAAAAATATTTATTTGTTTATTTATCTGTTTGTTTATTTTTAGCTGTCTTGGGTCTCCATTGCTACATGCGGGCTTTCTCTAGTTCTGAGGAGCTAGGGCTAGTCTTCATTGCGGTGCATGGCTTCTCAGTGTAGTGGCTTCTCTTTTTGTGGAGCACAGGACCTAAAGTGCTTGGGCTTCAGTAGTTGTGGCACATGGGCTCAGTAGTTGTGGCTCAAGGGCTCTAGAGCACAGGCTCAGCAGTTGTGGCGCATGGGCTTAGTTGCTCCGCACCATGTGGGATTCTCCTGGACCAGGGCTCGAACCCCTGTCCCCTGCATTGGCAGGCAGATTCTTAACCACTGCACCACCAGGGAAGTCCCAATATTGAATATTTTAAACTGAAGGCATTTGAGAAAGGACAGGTGCTGGAAGGATTCTCTGAGCTCCCCTTTTCCCTGAAGCAGGTCATGAGATCCTCTTGTAAGAGGTGCCCTCCTAATAACCAGAGGAAAGGAGTCGCCTTATCTCCAGGCTGGAGGAGCACTGAGAAGATTCTAACCACACAGGCCTCACTGTTTCCCCCAGTTTACTACACTGACTTCATACCCTGTCATATCCTATTCCTTCATGACTGTCCGCTCATCATCAAACCTGGCATAAAAACACCCAGTTTTAACCTTTGCTTTAGGTCTTCATTTTCTTATGAAGGCTCCCATGTCGTGTAAAACATATTAAATAAATGTGTATGTTTTTCTCCTGTTCCTTTGTCTTTATCAGTTTAATTTTCAGACCTAGCTAGGGACCCTGAGAGGGTCCTCCCTCTTCTTCCCCTACACTTCCTCCCAATGGCTCTGTGAGGTTTTTCCATGGTGAGCTAACTTAAGTGAAATGAAATGAATGGCAACCTATTGTTCCCCAAATTGAAGGAAAGGCTAAACGCCCAGGCTTAGAAAGGACAGGGGGACGAAGAAGCCCAAGAGACCTGGAACAGGAAGAGATGTGGTGTCTCTCCATGGGCAGCTTGGCCATTTTTGACCCCTACATAGCTCTGCTTGAGGCTCCAATTCCAGTAAGAGCTGGTTTTTGTCTCCTGGAACTGCAAATCTCAGCTGTGCCTGCACACTAGACTCTCCTGGGAAGTTTTAACAAACACACTGATTTCCCAGCTCTACCCCAGAAATTTTGGCAGATGATAATTGGCCTGGGCTCCCACAGGGCCTTGTCTTTTCCAGAGCACCCTGGTGCTTTAGGTGTGGCAGGGAGAAGAGCACTGCTTGGGGTAGGGGGCTGAGTCTGCAACCACATGGAGGTTCTCTGGGCCAAGCGTGCTGGGGCTTGTTCTCAACTAGTGTCAGGGAAATATAATTGCAAAATCCTTTCCCAACCCAGAATGTTGCACCATAGAAGTAGAAGATAAACAAAACATCATCATCAAATAAAAGCATTAAACCAGAATTCGATGCACATCACAGGCGTTCAATGCAAATTACTAAAAGGATTGCAAAGACAGAAAGAAATCTCACTCTTTGATATAGCCAAGGGCATAAAACCCATCACATTAGGTAGGCTTTTCCATTTGGAATAAGGTGACAAGTCTGGCCCACCTCCTCCCAGGGCATCTTAAACTCTGCTATACTACTGGTATGTCAACTCTGCATCGTCACGATCGTCCTTAAACATAGGCAGTGCATTTGGCCACCAATCAAGATTTGGGATTATTAAGGGCTGTAGGGGATCAAAATAGGCCACCCCAAAACATGCCACATGGGCATAAAGGTTATTTTGAGCTGAAGACAATTGAGAAATAGCAGATGCCAAACAAAGCTCTCCACCCTGCCCCATCTGCCTGAAAGCACAATCTAAATCCCCCATTTCTAAAAGTTTCTCCCTGTCCTGTACCAGGAGGGGGAGGATGACTTCGAGTCTCTTCTCAGCCTGCAAAATAGCAGGAGAGGAATCTACTAAAACAACTCTTATCTTCCATGAATTCTCCCCATATATTTACCTTCCCAAGTTTGCTGCCTTTAAATACTGAATATCTTTTCCTGAGTCTTGTCACTTCTCTAGAGATTTATTGTCTTTTATTAAGATGCTAGACAAACCCAAGTTCTAACCACCCCTCTGAGTTACTCATCCCTGAGGTTTCCCATGTCTATGTGTGCTGTATGCATTAATAAACTCTGAGTTTCTCTGCTTTATCTGTCTCTTATCAATCTAATTTGCAGGGCCCCAGCTGGAGAACCTAGGAGGGAAGAGGGTGAGTTTTTCCTCCCCTGCAGAGCTAATACCTTTCCTCATAGTGAGGTTGGACACCCTCATCAATGCCTGGGGAGCTGCTGGATTTCCCAGAATACTGAAGAGCTGCAGCATAGAGGAGGAGGCAGCAGTGCCATGCCAGCCAGAAGCTCATGGTGCCATGTGGGGAAAGGAAAAAATCTCCCTCTACTCTTTCTAGGTTCCTCTAGTTGGTCTAAGAATCACACTGGCATGAGACAGTTGAAGAGAAAATAAAATTTAATTACATATTACATATGTACGGGGTCTCCATAAGAATGTGTTAGGCAATTGAAGCCTATATGCCATCTGAGGAAGGAAGAAGGAAGTAGGGGTTTGGGATTCAAAAGAGAGAAAGGCAGGACTTCCTAGGTGGCTCAGTGGTTAAGAATCTGCCTGCCAATGCAGGGGACATGGGTTCAATCCCTGGTCTGAAGATCCCACATGCTGTGGAGCAACTAAACCCATGTGCCACAGCTACTGAGCCTGTGCTCTAGAGCCCGCGAGCCACAGCTGTTGAGCCTGTGTGCTGCAACTACTGAAGCCCACGTGTCTAGTTATAAAACTAAAAACAAAAAAAAGTGATGGAGCAAACCTTCACTGGTTCAAATCTCTGGATAGAGGTGGGGAACCAATCCTCAAGCAGTGTGGAATAACTAGGCCTAGGGAAGTGACTTGTCTCATCTGAAAATACACATTTCTGCTTCTTCCATGCCCATAATTAAACACACTACACACACAGGCACATATGCTCGCTGTCCCCATTTTTTTTTTTAGTTTTCACATTTTTATTGGGGGATCCCAGGGAGAGGACCTCTCCCTGTCAATGTAGGTGCTCACAGTTTCTTCAGCCACTCCAAGCCTGGGCCCTGGGGGGCCTGGGGGTGGCTGGACTCACTGGGTATGTTCTCATCATCTAAGAGAATCACTAGGTAGTTGCAGGGTGTGGCCTGGTTGATCATGATGGCATCCTTGGTGCAGGAGCTGATTGTGGGGTGGGCAGAATTATAATGAGGCCCTGATGGTGAAGGACACCACCAGCTCCCGCTTCTTGGCACAGGCATTCTTGAGGAAGGCAAGGAGTCTTGCAGTCAGCTTGGTTTCCCTGGCTATCCCAATTTAAGTCAGCTGGTTCACAAAGAGTCTCTGCTTGACCAAACTTTAGGCAGTCTCTTCCTCATTGGCCTGATGAAGACAATCTTAGCAAAAGATCCTGTTAAGTCAGTTTAGCCAGATTCACCCACTCTTGATATCTGATCAAACTCCTCATCCCCCACCACTGGTGTCTCATCCTTGACGCCTTCAGCAAGAATCCAGTTAGACTGGTTTAGCCAGAATCCCCCACCTTGGATGTCTCCTCTTACTGATTTTCCATCCACAAACCTCACAGTCTGCCCATTGGCTGTAAACCCCCAGCCGTCTTTGCTGCATTTAGAGTTGGGCTTGATCTCTTGCCCCCATCGCAGTAGTCTTGAAAAATAGTCTTGTTCCTTACCATTTGAACAAGTATCAGGATAACTTTCATTAGCTTGTTTGAGAAGGAAACAGAAGTGGCCCAGTTGCTGCTTCTTGGTCTGTTCCTACAGATGACTGGACTACAGCCAGAGTGACTTTGGGGAGAGCGCTGTCAGTTTCTATGTCTGGTAAGTGAAGACTGGACTGCACTCCCAAATTCCTGTCCTTTTTTTTTTTAAAGCTCTTTATTGGAATATGATTGCTTTACACTCTTGTGCCAGTTTTTGAGGTACACCAAAGTGAATCAGCTGTATTTATACACATATCCCCATATACCCTCCCTCCCGCGACTCCTTTCCACCCTCCCTATCCTGGCCCTCTAAGTCATCAACCATCATCGAGTTGATCTCCCTATGTTATGCAGGAACTTCCCACTAGCTATCTATTTTACATTTGGTAGTGTATATATGTCAATGCTACTCTCTCACTTCATCCCAGTTTCCCCTTTCCCTGCCCCCCTCCCCCAAACCCTGTGTCCTCAAGTCCGTTCTCTACATCTGCATCTTTATTCTTGCCCTGTCACTGGGTTCATTAGTACCATTTTTTTTTTTTTTTTTAGATTCCATATATATGAGTTAGTCTACGGTATTTGTTTTTCTCTTTCTGGCTTACTTCGCTCTGTATGACAGACTCAAGGTCTATCCACCTCATTACAAATAACTCAATTTCATTCTTTTTTATGCCTGTCCTTCTTTAGAAGGATACAGAAAAAGAGGTGTGGGCAAAGAGATGCTCAGGAGGGGCAAGGCAGGGATCAACAAGGTGTTGGTAGTTTACTTCTGCATTCTCAGAACTAAGGGAGAAACTCCATGTCAGCCTCTGGTGTTGGAGGGAGGTGGGTGGAGAGACACAAAATAGGGGCACAGCCTCAGGGTGACATCTACATGTGTCCCCGTGTCCCTGTAGCTCACAGGTGGACATTGCAAGATCCTTCTATCTCGGCCTATTTTCACATTTAAGACTTAATATGTGCTTAAGAATGCTCCATCTGCTCCCCCTTTAATATTCTTTTAAACAAAATCTTTTGCAAACAGAAATGGGAGGAGAATATAAGAGCTAGGTTGATTCATGAACAAAGATGGATCAAGTAGGACTATGTCGATGTTACTTGCATAATCCACCATTAGAAACATTGCCAAGTAATAGAAATAAATCAATTAAGCAAAACAGATTATATTAGTGCTACTGATGCAAATACCAACACTTTGTTTTCACTCTCTGCAAAGTATAGAGACAAAATGGGGCCATGAGGGAAAACTGATCCACTGCACAAGCACGTGAAAATGTGAAAGGCACAAGGATCATTCTTCTCTGAAAGGTTTTTAGCCCCTGTGTTTAACGTGTTGAATCACTTCTACCTTCTGAGAGCTGTTTAGTGGCCATTAAAAAAGTAAAGAACTTTGATACAGATTGTTGACATTATTTCTGCAGGAAAACACAGATTTATGCTTTGAGAGCCTATGTGGAGAGAATATGTGGTTTCTTTAGCTGAACAATTTAGAGTTCTAGAGAAAAAATTTTTCTAGATATCAAATAAGATTTATAGAAAAAAAATGAATCAGAGTGTTAATATAATCCAATACAGTTTACACTATGGCTTATAGAAAACCCAGAATAGATAATGTATGAAATTTTAAATTAATATTTTAGATCATCTTTCTAGAGTGTGATTTCATGTTGACCTGGAGACTAGAAACAAGGGCCCAACTGCCATGGAAAATTAAGCAGAGAAAGGAAGGTGGTGATGTATGGGGGAGAGGCAGTGGCTTTTAAAACTGCAGGCTTCATGACGGAAATAGAACTATAAATACCAGAGCAGTTAAAAACTCAACAGAACAAAATACAGTCACGCATCTAGAGTTTTTTACCAAGATGGTAGTGAATGTGTAGTTATTTAGGAAAAATGTCAAAATTATCCATTTTTCTTATAGATACTAGAGCTTGCTGAAGAGTAGCAGAATATGCCACCCCAAAATATGGCTCTTTGGCACAAGGATTATTTTGAGAAACACCTGAGGCAGTAGAAACTCTGAAAACAGAGTAGAAGTTACCTTTTTGTAAGGGATGGTTACATTTATAAAGTGAATCTCCATTTGTATGGGTATCTCCTATTATGTACCAGGAAGAGGAGGATGACTCTAAATTACGAGAGGATCTAGTAGGTATAGGACGCACACACTTGAATCTGCATAACAACCTTACCCTTGTTTACCCTACTCTTCCTGGAAATAACCCCCACCATCACCACATCTGGCCTCTAACATCTTTCTTTTGTCTTTAGCTGAAGATGGTAAATCTGGGAATTTACACAGCTTCCCTGGGTATCTTCCATGTATCCATGAGGTATATATGTTAATAAACTTCTGTTTTTCTCTTGTCAATCTGTCTTTTATCATGGAGCAGGAGCAGGGGTTAGGTGGGCTCAGCCAAGGACTCAGAGGTTAGAGGGAAAATTATTTTTCTTCTCTTACACTTCAAAGCATCAATTTAAATTCCCAAATTAGTTGCTAAATTTGTGAAAAATATTAGCTTTTCCAGTCCCAAGTTTCTGACCTCAAAAATGAAAAAGGAGGGCTAGCAGTTGGAATATTTGTCCTATACCTCCATGACCTGTGCAATTTATGGTTTAATGGTCTTTTTAATGAGGATGACTAAGAATTCCTTTGTCCCTTGTGTCCATGGAATAAGTGATCCCCATTGGCCTCCAAGAATAAAGGGAAGCATTTCTCCTCTAGTCTTCATGACTGGCTGTCATGGGAACAGATGTTGAGGGGTTAACTTGTCTCTCCCAACAGCTGAGGCATTCAGGCTTTAGCTGTAACAAGCAGGATGTGATTTGTCACCTGCTCCCTGGCACTAATGCCCACAAGTTGATTGGCTTCAGACAGTTGACTTCCCAAGAGGCTGAAACACATACATTCACAATGGGGGCTTTGTCTTATTACCTCATCTGCTGGGGCATCATCCATACACTGCCTCCTTAGAGGATACAGGTGAAAGGTGCCTTGGTGGTGCAGGGTGGTTAGTCCTTACCTTTTCCCTGGGGAAGGTGTCTGTTTTCCTTTGTTAGGATACAGGGTAGTGATGCTTTGATGAGGTTGCATTTGATACATTATAACAATGGGAGTCTATTCCTGTCATACAACAAGTATTTATGAAGGGGCTGCTCTGCTCTCTACCAGGTGCTGCTGGGGATACAGTAACACGTCATGTCATGTCATATAGCAGGAATGCCTCCGTCAGGGGTTGTATTTGGCTGTGTATAACCCAAAATAAAAGTGACTCAAATTACAAGGGCTTATGAAAAAGCAAAGTTGGGGCAGGTGATAGTTGGTAGAGAGCCACAGCTGCACTCCATGGTTGAGGTCTTTGTGCCTCCCACCTGCCTTCCCTCTGGTCCCAAGACAGCTGTTTGTTGGTAGCAGACCCATCCCAGGATGTGCGCCCCTTTCCAGGCGCTTTCCCAGATGTCAAATCGAACAACTTTTGTTCACATCTCCTTTGGGACCACAGCTGCAAGGAGAAGAATGCCAAGTAACTAGCTGTCTGTTTTATTTATTTTTCATTAGATTTTGTTTTTTTTTAAATTGTAGTTTAATACAGATAACATAAAATTTACCATCTTAACCTCTTTTAAGCGTGTAGTTCAGTGACATTAAGTACATTCACACTGTTGTGCAACCATCACCACCCTTCACCTCCAGAACTCTTCATCTTCCCAGACTTAAACTCTGTATCTGGCAAACAGTAACTCCACATTTATCTAGGTTTTATGTTGGTGAAACTCTTCTTAAATTTCTCTAAGTATGTTAGGGACTTTCCAATTTATATGTTGTTCCCAAATTATTGTTCCTCCCCCTGCCTGGCCATTTGTTTATGTAAGCATTTCTCTTGTAGACCATTGGTTCTTTTTTTTTGGTGCATGGTGATTGGTGGATGTTTGTTACAGGAGAGTTCAATGGCCAATGGAAATTTATGCTGTTGTTTTGAATGGAAGTCATGCTCCCCCAGGGATCTTTCCAGTGAGCTTTGACTAGGAGCTCAGGGGACCACTCACTGACCAGCAGACTTCACTCAGGGTGTGTCATCAGGGAGCTCTGGGATGAAGAAGGCACTGCTAGAGGCAGGAGTCATTCTCAGACAAATGGAAGGTGGCATGTGTCATTGGTCTGCTGTCCTGAACTGGACTTTCTTGTATCCTTTTAAACCACTACATAGTTTTCTATAATATTAAGGAGACAGAGTTAAATTAAATTCCCCTTCTAATGAACATCTAGGCTGTTTCCATTGTTCATTATGATGAACAATACTTCTATAAGCATCCACTTGGCATGCATGATTATATCTATAGAAGGGCTTTTTAGAAATGTTATTGTTATCATAAAGTATATGTACACTTTGAATTCTGATTGATAGATGCTTACAAGTAGTTCTTTTTAAAGTCCTATGAAAATTTCCTACAAAAAACATACAAGAATAAGTTTTTCTTCCTATGCCAGAAACATACAGATTCATTTGCTTACACTGGGTATTATTAATCTTTAACATTTATGCTCATCTAATTAGCTTAAGTGATATCTTACTGTTTTAATTTTCATCTCTGATAACTATTAGAGAGAGTGTTTTTCTTAACCGTTTGTATTTTTCATTATCTAAACTGTCTACTCATATCCTGTATACATTTTCCCTCCTGCTGGGTTGTTGTAATTTTCTTCTTATGTTACAAAAAATTTGTGCATTATTTGCTTAAATTTTTTATGGTGTCTTGCCATATAGAAGTTTAAATTTTAATGCAGCTAAGTCCATCTATTTATTTTCATTATGGCTTTTGCATTTCATACCCTCATTAGTATGTACTTTGTCTCAGTCAGTTTGGACTGCTATAACAAAATACCATATATGGCTTACAAATGACAGAAATTTATTTCTCACCCTCTATGGGCTGAAAGTCCAGGACCAAGTCACCATCTGATTCAGTGTCTAGAGAGGGCCCACTGTCTGGTTCCTAGACAGCTCTCTTCTCCCTGTGTCCCCACCTGGCAGAAGGAGTGAGGTAGCTCTCTGATGTCTCTTTTATAAGGGCACAAATCCCATTCATAATTACTTCTCAAAGGCCCCACCTCCAAACACCATCACATTGGGGGTTAGGATTTCAGCATATGAATTTTGGGGAGACATAAACATTCAGCCCATAACAGTACCTTTGTCACTGAACATAAGTCCGTATGCCTGATGCACAGTGAGGCCAAACAAACTGAAACATCAGAGTCTGGAGCAGAGAAAGGTTTATTGCCAGGCCAAGCAAGAAGAATGGGTGGCTCATGCTAAAAAACATGATTTTCAGTGATAAGATTTTAAAGGCAAAATTTGGGGTGAGGGCTGCAGGGTGTGAGACTTTCTTCTGATTGGCTGGTGGTGAGGTAACAGGGTGGAGCTCCTGGAATCTTATGCTCATCCTGAAGTTACCATCTTCCACCTGGGTGGGGGCCTTAGTTCCTGCAGAAGAACTCAGAGGTATTATTATATACATATTCCTTCAGGAGGAACCAGGACCCAGTCCCAAGCCTGCACTGTTTTTTCTTGGCTGCTCCTCCCTTGTCTCTGCATCCCTCCCTTCCCTGATTAGCAACTGTTTGAACCTGCCATTTGGAACTCAGGGAAGTTCATGGAGGCTGAATGAAGCTTATTTTCTATAAACAAGAAATGGGGGACACAGAAAGGATTTGTACCTGGGAGACCCACAGTGTTCTGTTTGGTTCTACTTTCCCACCCAACAATCAAAAATATTCCCCCTTGTGTTGCCAAAATCTTGGCTTTCTGTGCACCAATGCCAAAAAGAACATGGAGACAGAGTTCTGATGGATAAAGAAAGAGTAGCTTTATTTCTTTTCCAGGTGAAGGGGGAACACAATAGGCTAGCACCTCAAGAACTGTGCCCCTGTTCACAGGAGAATAGGGAGAGGTTATATAGTCAGGGGTAGTGGTCAGAGGTATGTGATAAGGATCAAGGCAGTAATAGTCTTGCATTCTTCTTTCTTCTGCAGTTTCAAAAGGGTGGGGTTGCTGACAGGATTAGTGTGTGTGCAGGGTCTCAGGTGGTCAGGTCTCCTAATCTTGATGAGCTTCTCTGGTCCCTTTAATCTTGCCTCAGGTGGTTTCTTGGCTGCTCCTCCCTTGATTAGTAACAGTTTGAATCTGCCCTTTGGAACTCAGGGAAGGTCACAGAGGCTGGAGTCTTGGCTACAAGAAATGGGGGAGAAAACAAGAAAACAAACAAAAGTCTCCATGCCCAGGAGCCCCACAGGGCCCTGTTTGGTATCACTTGGTTTCTTCTAGTACTTTTATAATTTTACTTTTTAACATTTATGTCCTTAATCAATACAAAGCATTTTAAGGCTGTGTGATGTATTTTATTTATTTATTTATTTAGCCATACTGTGTGGCATGTGGGATCTTAGTTCCCTGACCAAGGATTGAACCTGAACCCCTTGTATTGGAAGTGCAGAGTTTTAACTACTGGACTGCCAAGGGAGTCCCAAGGCTGTGTGATTCTTAAACTGATGTTGGGGAAGAAGGAAATTTCCTCTATCCTTCTAGGTTCTTCTGGATGGTCTAAGAATTAAATTGACATGAGACAGATTAACAGGAGAAAATCAAACAAAAGTTTAATAACTGTACATGGGAGAGACCCAGGAAAACTAAGTAACACCCAAATGACTGAAACTCTCACCTTAAATACCATCTTCAGCTAAAGACAAAGGAGATGTTGCAGGTTGTTGTTTGGAACTTTAAAGGGAAGAAAGGCAACTCACATGAAGATGAGAAAGCAAATGTTGGTAAAAAAAATGTCTGCTGGGCGGGACAGAGATGAAGGGACACTGGCCTCTGGGTCCTGCTGAGTTTCCCCCACCACACCCAGCCCACATTCTTTGCACATAAGGCTGACGACAGCTTTATTCTGTAAATAGACCCTTTATCTAACTTCTTTAGGCAGCTAAGGGGAAAGGAGAAAGACTTCCTGAGTCTCTTGTTTCTTAAAAATAATGGGCCAAATTAATCCTCATGCTGAAGAGACACAGTTGGGGATGGCAAATTTTGCTCCCATACACTGAGAAGACATCTCAGATTTTCCTGTGTGGACAGGGAGTTGTCTCAATACCATTTAAAAAATAATCCATTCTTTCTCTACATTTTTGAACTTTGACTTTTTCATATGCTAAATTCCCATTGGTCAAATTGCCTACCACAGTGCAAAGCCACACTATTTTCATTTCATAGCCATCAGTATTTTACCTGTGATAGGACAGTGTGCTCTCACTTTTCCTCTTCTTCAAAAAAATCTTGACAGATGTTATTTATTTTATCTTTTAGAAGAATTCTAGAATTCATGCTTCAAGTTGCACTAGGCTTAAGGTTTGTTGAATTCCCTAAGTTTAATAAATTTTTATAGTTTTTGTTGGGATTATTTTGCATTACATTTCTAACTGGATGTTCCTGTTAGGATGTTCTTCTATATGAAGAACTATTACCAAACCAAACTTGGATTTGCTCACCTGCTATGTAGTAAGGCCAATCTACTGACACCATGTTGTGGTGAAGGAAAGTACAGTGCTTATTTTCAGGGCACTAAGCAAGCGAATGGGTAGCCAATGCTTAAAAGACCCAAACTTCCTGATGGCTTTCAGGGATGGGTTGGTTTTGTTTTGTTTTTTTAAATTATTTATTTATTTATTTTATTTATTGGCTACATTGGGTCTTCCTTGCTGCAGGTGGGCTTTCTGTAGTTGCAGAGAGCAGGGGCTATTCTTCACTGCAGTGTGCAGACTTCTTATTGTGGTGGCTTCTCTTGTTGTGGAGCATGGGCTCTAAGCTCGTGGGCTTCAGTAGTTGCAGCGCGTGGGCTCAGTAGTTGTGGCACATGCACTTAGTTGCTCCACTACATGTGAGATCTTCCCGGACCAGGGCTCAAACCCGTGTCCCCTGCATTGGCAGGAGGATTCTTAAGCACTGTGCCACCAGGGAAGCCCTAGGGACAGATTTTTAAAGGCAACATTAGAGGTGAGAATCACAGGCTGTGTGATCAGCTCATGGACATTCTTCTGATTGGTTGGTGATGCAGTAACAAGGTGGTATTTCAGGAATCTCAGTGCTCAACCTTCTGGTTCCAACCAGTCTGGGATCTGTGTGCTTGTGGTTAGCAGTTTCTATCCAGGGGGGTCCTGGTTTCTGTAAAACAACTCAAGGATATGCATCAGATTGTTATCTACATCCCTTCAGAAGAAACTAGGAGTCCTATGACTCTATTGTTCAGGCATAGTACTTGTTTGACTGCTTTTTCTTTGTTTCTGCATTTTCTCACTTCTGTAATCATTAACTGCTTGAGTCTGTTCTTTAGAACTTGGGGAAGGCCTAGGAGACTAAAGCTTTTTTTACAAATAAGAAGCCAGGACATGAAGGGATTGTACCCAGGAGGGCCCCTCAGGGTCTTGCTTGGTTTCAGGGTAAGTGGTTATTGTTTGTTGGAACCGTATCTGCTCACCTAATGGAACTCTCCTACTACTTCCACTAGATTTTACATTGATCATCTTGAATTTTGTCAGACAAGCATCATTCCATTATTCAACTTCCTAGTTTTTTTCTCCTTATTACGTTGGCTAGGACCTCAATCACTGTGCATCCTTACTTTATTTGAGAATTCAATATTGTAAAATAAATTGGGCAATTTTATTTTTATAAAATCTTCAAAGTAAAACTTGTAATTTGAACTCTGAAACAGTCACCTGCAAACAGTAAAAAAGAAAGAAAAAGAATACATCACTAATGAAATTATACATTCAAATATAAAATATCATGAAATTTCTACTTGGTAGAAAGGCTTCCAACTTTACCCCTCCCCCCACCATGTGCAACATTCTAAATTCTGAAAAAAAAGAATGCAAAGCATCCTCAGGGCAAAAATATTTTTGTAAGATGCAGAAGTCAGTCAATATATTGGGATATAGGACATTTATCTTGTATGAAGCTATGAAGCTATACAAAAGCAGTTGAATATTGTGTTTTTGCAACTGCAAAAAGAACACCAATGTTAGATGGAACATAGTAGAATATGTTTCTACTTCAGAATAGTCGAGCTGTGTAATCTACCAGATTGCTTACCGTGAAGATGAAACTCAATCTGTATCTTGTTCCCAGGACCCTATGAACAAACACATTTTATGCATAGAAATGGCATTGGTAATTCTTGAGTGACAATGTCACTATTTGTAATCACAGATTTCTTTTTCTTTTTCTTTTTTCTGGCCACACCATGCAGCATGTGGAACTTCCCTGGTCAAGGATCAAATTCATGCCCCCCTGCAGTGGAAACAGGGAATCTTAACCACTGGACTACCAGGGAAGACCGTAATCACAGATTTCTCATTGTAGTCAATAACTTCTCACCTGGCTCTGTACCTGAGCTCCCTTCACCTGGAATGTTCTTCTGTTCTTCTTGGCCTTGCTAGCTCCTTTGGTCCTACAGCTCTCATCTTACTCATAGTTTTATCAAGGCAACACTTCCTGATGGCTAGTGTTGGCCACATCTCCCCTGAGGCACCTGCAGCTCTCTCTACTTTACTTTCCAGTTTCTGGTGTAAAAGTAAAATCAAAATGGAGTCAGTATTGCTAAGAGAGAGCTCTAAAATGGAGCCAGGGGGCCATTGATGCAGTAGGACTTATGCACATCTCAGCCAGGATGGAATCTGAACTTTTGACCACTTATTGTCATAACACAGGCATCCAGATCATCTGCACAGTGTTCCAGGAAATCAAGATACTTATGGGACCCTTACCCTAAGTAACTCATGACAGCCTATCTCTTAAGAACAAATACTTCCCATAGTAGCCAAGACATGGAAGCAACCTAAATGTCCATTGACAGATGAATGGATAAAGAAGATGTGGTACATACACACAATGGAATATTACTCAGCCATAAAAAAGAATAAACTAATGTTATTTACAGCAACATGGATAGACCTAAAGATTATCATACTAAATGAAGTCAGACAGAGAAACACAAAAACCATGTGATATAACTTATATGTAAAATCTAAAAAAAAAAAAGATACAAATGAATTTATTTGCAAAATAGAAACAGACTCACAGACGTAGAAAACAAACTTATGGTTACCAAAGGGTAAAGGTGGGGGAGAGGGATAAATTAGCAGTTTGGGAGTAGCAGATACAAATTACTATATATAAAATAAACAACAAGGTCCTACTGTGTAGCACAGGGAACTATATTCAACATTCTGTAATAAACCAGAATGGAAAAGAAAACAAACAAACAAAAAAGGAACAAATATTTCCCTTTTGCCTCAGAACCAATTATAAGTCTTGCAAGAAAACTTTAACAACCTTGTAGATTTTGCCTTTATAAGCTCCTGCTTCTCTTCCCCAGAACACTCTTTTGGTTTTACCTGAATCTGTGTTTCCTGAATTGCAATTGCTAAGGTTTCGGACAAAACTGTTCTTTTCAGTCTTGATACTGATTGTTATTTGACACTGGTCACAACTCTACCTGGCCCTTCTACCAGAATAGAAGCTCTATTGGGCATGGACCATGTGTGTCCCCAGCTCCTTAGTCCACATTTATCCAGATTTGTGGAGTGAATAGATGGTTTCATTCTTGAGATTCCTAAGAATTTTTGTTTTGACAGCATCCTGTTCTACTTACTTACTTATGTAATATATCAATTACCTTATTTACTCTCTGTAGGATGCAGCTTTCCTACATCTAAGGTGTTTATAATTTTGTCAATCAAGTCATGCTCTGATGACATAAAGTAATGGAAACTCACATCCCCTGGTGGTGGAGTAGGACATCACCAAACATCATAGCAAAGACACTATCTCAAGTTTTATTGGTAGTTTTTAAAAAATAAGCATTAATTACAGTCTAGAAAATTAAAAAAAATTCTCTTCAAACTTAATAATTAATATTTTGTTTGTATAACATTATAGTGGTGTTTTTATTTGTTATAGTTTAAAAAGTTTTTTCTTCAAAAGGAATAAACCATGAACATATTTTTGTGTTAAAAAAAGATATTGAAAGATGAGTAACTGAACCAGATACTAAAGCTTATTCTAAAGTTGTAATAATTAAAAGTGTGATTTAAAAAATTTTTCTATTGGAGTATAGTTGATTTACAATGTTGTGTTAGTTTCAGGTGTACACACATACACATATCTCTACTCTTTTTTAGATTCTTTTCCCATATAGGCATATACAGAGTATTGAGTAGAGTTCCCTGTGCTATACAGTAGGTCCTTACTAGTTATCTATCTTATATACAGTAGTGCGTATATGTTACTCCCAATCTCCCAATTTACCCCTCCTCCCCTCACCCTTATCCTCTGTTAACCATGTTTGTTTTCTACATCTGTGACTATACTTCTGTTTTCTAAATAAGTTTATTTGTACCCTTTTTTTAGATTCCACATAAAAGCAATATTGTATATTTGTCTTTCTCTCTCTGACTTACTTCTCTCAGTATGACAGTCTCTAGGTCCACCCATATCACTGCAAATGGCATTATTTTTTTCATTTTTATGGCTGAGTAATGTCAACTATAAGAAGTTTGCACTTGCCATGGGCACTTGCCATCTACCTCTACTACAAGGATTAAATCACACGTGCTGCTGCAGCTGCTGACCTTCCACATCCCCTGAAGGGAATTCAGGGTGGAGACCAGGAATGAGGCACTCTGTGCTTTGGAAAATGGGTAGAACAGGTCTTCAGATAGTCAGATGTTTTCAGGAACTGATTTTATGAGCCCAACCCTTGCATCCCCTCATATCTAGAAAACACTAAATCCCTACACAGTGATGTTTGCTCCTCGTGACTAGCAGAAACCCCCTACAAAAAATGTTTGATTTCATGTACTCCTTCTTTACCAAGAATACGTATATACTAATTTTCCCTCTGCCTCTTTGGAACAGTTTCTCAGAGCTATGTGGAATGCTGTCTCCCGGGCTGCAGTCCTCATTTTGCCCCAGATAAACTCAACTCGCAACTCTCAGGTTGTGCATTTTTTAAGTCGACAATAATATTCCATTGTATGCATGTACCACATCTTCTTTATCCATTGCTCTGTTGATGGACATTTAGGTTGCTTCCATGGCCTGCTTATTGTAAATAGTGCTGCAATGAACATTGGGGTGCATGTATCTTTTCGAATTATGGTCTTCTCCGGGTACATGCCTAGGAGTGGGATTGCTGGGTCATATGGTAGTTCTAAATAGTGTGATGTTGATTCAGTCATATATTTCAATGTTTTCTGCTGCTTTTTAGCCTTGTGACTCAAGCTTGTCCTTCACATCACATTCTTTCCTTATTTCATTCTGCTTCTTTTTTATTTCTACCTGTTTCACAACCACTTCCCCCCTCCCCTTTACTGTTATCTTATCATTGTGTATTTTATCCAGTATTTTATAGTCACTTTTTTTCTTGAAGGGACACATCAAATGCTGTTTGCTTCCAAATCATAAATCTTTAAACATATTTTTTCCTTTCATCTCAGTGTGATCTTCTAATCTTCGATATCGCAGATTCTTTTCATAGGTTTCATTTTCAGAAAACTTGTTTTTACACATACAGCCAACTGTTTTTTAAAATTTTACATGAATGGTATTGTAGACATTATATAAATTATTTGCAACTTGTTTTTTCATTCAACATTTTATTTTCAGACTTCATCCATGATGATACATGTAGTCCGGTGCATGTTTTTATTTTGTGTGATGTTTGTTGTATGATCAATGCATTACTTTTTAAAAACATTTATTTTATTGAAGTATAGCTGATTTACAATGTTGTGTTAGTTTCTGGTATACAGTGAAGTGATTCAGATATCATACATATATATATATTTGTATGTGTATATACATGTATATATATACACATATATGTACGTATATATACATACACAATCTTTTTCATATTCTTTTCCATTACGGTTTATCACAGGATATTGAATATAGTTCCCTGTGTTCTACAGTATGACCTTGTTGTTTATCCATGCTATATATAATAGTTTGCACAGCAAATGTATAATTTTTTAATCCATTTTTCCATTGGTAGGTATTTAGGCTATTCCCATTTATTTAGCTTCCACGAACATCACTGCATAAGCTGCTTATATGTGCTGTGCTGAGACAAATGCTTCCCTACCTTCCCATGTCACATCATACACCAGACACAGCACTACTGATGTGACAGATTGGAGTCAGCACAGGATGGCGCTGCTCCTGCAGGAGGTCCTAACTGCCCCTGGCTCTGCTCAGCCACCAGGGGACACCTGAGGACAGATACAAACTCCACACATCTGCATTCAACTTGGGCCACATCAGGGGTTATGGTCTGGAAGCTCTGCCCCAGAGGATAGACTCAAAAGGGAAATTACTGGGTTTATGAACAGTAAGCTCCAGGAATTACTGTCAAGTCACTCTTCAGAGTGGTATATTAGGGCTTCCCTGGTGGCATAGTGGTTAAGAATCCACCTGCCAAAGCAGGGGACACAGGTTCGAGCCCTGGTCTGGGAAGATCCCACATGCTGAAGCAATTAAGCCATGCACCACAACTACTGAGCCTGCACTCTAGAGCCTGTGAGCCACAACTATTGAGCCTGAGTGCCGCAACTACTGAAGCCCGTGAGCCTAGAGCCCATGCTCTGCAACAAGAGAAGCCACTGCACTGAGAAGCCCATGCACTGCAACAAAGAGTAGCCCCTGCTTACAGAAACTAGAGAAAGCCTGCATGCATCAACATAGACCCCATGCAGCCAATAAATATATAAATTAATTAATCAAAAAAAGCTGTTTAAAAAAAAGTGGTATATCAATTTATACTCTCAATGTCTCTTTCAATCTCAAGATTGTGTCTTTCCTCAGCTCTTGTAAAATTTTCTCTATTTGTTTGATAATTTTCTACTCTTCATTTTATGTTCTCTTTCTTTCCTTCTCTCCCTCTCTTTATCTCTCTCCCTCCCCCTCTTCTTTTTCTCCCCTTCCTCCTTCTCTTCCTCTTCCTCATCGTTCTTCTCTTCCTCTCTGTTTCTCTTCTTCTCTGTTCTCTCCCCCTCTGTCCATCTCCCTTTCTCTCTCTCTCTCTCTCTCTCTCGGTTTCCTACTAGTTAGACATTGTATCTGGATTAATTGTGGTTTAATCATCTATACCTCTTATTGTTTCTGCCATATATTCTCTTTCTTCTTTTTCTCTGTAGTCTCTGAAATGTCCTAAACATTATTGTCCATCCATCTTTATTATTTATATTTTGGGGGAACAATTTTAATTCCCAGAGGCTTTTGTTGTGGGTATTTTCACGTGGCTCACTTTGCATAGTGCCATGTTCTTGTTCTATGGATGCAATATTTTCTAAAATGTCTCTGAGGATACTGATCAAGTAGGTTTTATTCTGTTATGTTCTTTGTTTTATACTCTCTTGTTCTCTGAATTCCCTCTGCTTCCTCTAGATAAGTTTCTGTCTCTGTCTTTCTCTCTCTCTCTAGAATCCTGGTTGCTTTTTTTCGTGCTACAAGTTTTCTCTAATCTCTAGTGAACCCCTAAAGGCTGATGAAAACTCCAGGACTGGAGCAGAGACTGCTAACTTGGACTGTCCTCAGCAGGAGTGGGCAGAGAAGCACCTGAGTCTAAGTTAGGGCTTTGCCCCACTCCCCTCAACACCTGCATCCCAGCAGGAGGTGGCCTTCACTCCGGGTCTGCACACACAGCTACCCAAGTCCTTCCCTGACTGGGCACATTCCTCTGTGCCCAGAGTAAGTGCCTGGCTGATGGTCCTGGCAGCTCTGTGCATGGACTGGAGTGGGAGTGGGGGGTGTTGACTATCTGTGCACAGATCTTCAGACTGTGCTTGATTTTCAGCCCCATTCTTCTCTCCTGCCCCTAAGTGTCAAGCCCAGGGCTGGCCCAAATTCTACAGTCAGAGCAGTCTCTTCCACGTCCTCCCCACCCCAACCCCAGCCCCACCCCCAGCTGCAGCTCCTAGTGTAGCTGTGGTTTCCTCTGGGCTGTGGTTTCCTTTGCTATTTCCTCCATCAACGCTTTTCTGTCTTCGTTCAGTGTTCCAGAAATGGGCTGTGAGCTCTCCTCTGTGCGCACCCATCTGTCAGCATCCCTCATTCTATCAGGGTTTGCTGTCTGGTGTTTATTTACACCTGTCTTTTTGCCTTTACTTCTAAACTCACTGGTGCCTAGAAGTGGCTCCCAGCCCCACCCAAGCCAAGTACAGCAGTGAGCCTGGGTGAAGCCTGAAGGCCCTGATGCAAGTGCTAGCTCCAAATGCACACATTTAGCACGTTGAATCATTCGGAATATTGGAACGTTGATGGATAGGTATAAGTTTGAGGCAAGGGGAGAAAGCCGTTTACTGAGATGGTGGAGAGGAGAGAGGTAAGAACAAGGGCAAACTCAGGGGTGTGCCTCTCGATGTATTACATTTGAGAAGCCTCTAATCATTGCAGGGGTTCAGAATATGTCATCCTAAAATAGGCCACTTTGGAATATAGATGATTTCGAATCGAAGGTACTTGAGAAACAGCTGTTGCAAGAAGGACACTCTGAACTTCCTTTTTGCCCCTGAAAGCAAGAGATAAATCTCCCCTGTGAAAAGTCCCCTCCCTGTACCAGGATGGTAGATGGCATCCGTATCACCAGAGACGGGGAATTTAGGGCCAAGAAGGCTGTGTAAACAAACCTGTTCCTTCCTCACTAATTTACTACTCCAAACCCAAACTTCTTCATCTTGTCAATTCTTCACACATTCACTGTTTCCTTGGCTAAAAGGTATAAAAGCTGTCTGCTTTGGTCGCTTCTCTGAGTTCCATATTTTTATGGACTCCTGTACATACAAAATTAAGTTTGTTTTTCTCCTGTCAATCCGTCTTATGTCAATTTAATTACTAGACTAGCCACCTGGAAGGGACGAAGGGAAGAGCTTTCCTCCCCTACAATACAAACCATTGTTTGGCGGCTCCTTTACGTTCCTGCTTGGCTTACCACGGTTCAGAGAACTTTTAGCTGAGAACCAGAGCTCCTTGAACAAGGACAACTTTTGCTCTTACTGAAAGTGGTGTTTATCCACCAGCAAAATTTTAAATGGCTTTAGAAATCACTGAAAGAAATATAGCAACTTACTTGTAAACCTTGATTTCATTAATCATGTAATTGAATATTCGTTCAGAGAGAAGTAGGTCAAAGGTTATGATTTTCCTCAGAGTAAGGCATATGGGATAAGACATGTCTATCTGTTGAAAGTTCTTCTTTGGGCAGGTTTGTTTTTTCTGGATTCAATAACCCATCTGAGATTTCTTTGTCTAATCTAGTAATTCTCTGAAGTGCAGGGGAAGACAGAAATTCCTCAGGGTAGGCATCCAATGATTTATGTTTGGTCAAAGTTGGGGATTAACTCAGCATGGTATAAATAATACGTAGTGACAAGCTAAGGCAGGCTTCAGATTTAGTACTTTGTTTGGCAAAAGAAATTTAACAGACTTTAAAGACTGGAACCCAAGCTAGAGGGAGTAGTTTAACACGAGTTGAGTAAATATATATAGCTCAAAGATGCAAACTTCTGTCCTCCTGAGGTGTTTTGTTTAAAAAATATGTTTTAAAAAAATTAGTTACCAGCACTTAAAAGTTGGGCAACTTCTCATAAGCATCCAAATTTAAAAGACCAAGCAACATTGGGTATGTGTGGGCACAGGAGTGGCTATCCTTATCTGTTAGATAAGATGCACTCCTGGTGGTCATGTGGCCTGTCACCCCTGTCTGTACACATGGGGTTGGCCTCATCTGCATTGGATACTCTCTTACCCACTTTCTCCTGGTTTAGGAAGATTACAAACAAAAGGGGATTGACTATTAATGGCTTCTAAAGAAAGGCGGGGGGGAAACCAGCAGAATTTAGGCTTGAATTGAAACAGCAAGAGAAATTCACTCAGCAAAAGAGACTGCATAACATCAAGAAAACGAAATAAAAGCAGACACTGCATGTGATTTCAAACCCTGAATACTAGTTGGAATGCAAAATCTGCCACATCTGCCATCCCAGATAACAACATGATTAGTTCTGTTCAGAAACACTGTCCAGCCAATAAATAATTTTTCAACATCTATTTTATGCCTAACACCAAGTTGGGCCAAACTTGGGAAGACCGTCTCTGCCTCAAGGAAGTCACAAACTAAAGGAGGAGACTAGCATATATAAATGCATAAAAGTAAATGGATTTACAACTCTGTAATAAAAAGAAAAATAACAACTAAAATAGGCAAAGGGTTTAACCCTATGCTACATAAAAAATTAAAGTGGATTTAAGATCTCAACATAAGTGTTAAAACTATAAAACTCTTAGAAGAAAACATAGCAGAAAATCTTCATGATTTTGGTTTCTTTGATGTGGCATCACAAGTACAGCCAACAGAAGAAAAAACAGATAAATTGATTCTGTAAAAATTAAAATCTTTGTGCATCGAAAAACACTATCAACAGAGTTAAAGACAACCCACAGAATGTGGGAAAATATTTCCAAATCACATATCTGATAAGAGATTAATATCCAGACTATATAAAGAACCTCTACAACTCAATAACAATAAAACAAACAACCCAATTAAGAAATGGAGAAAGAATTCCAACAGACATTTCTCTGAAGAAGTTATATAGATGACCAACAACACATGATAAGATGTTCAATATCATTAGCTATCAGGGAAATGTAATTAAAACCACCATGAGCTATCACTTTACACCTATTAGGATAGCTATAATAAAAAGACAAATAATAATGTGTTGGCAAGGATGTGGAGAAATGGACTCCTCAAAAACTGCTGGTAGAGTTATAAAATGATGCAGCTGCTGTGGAAAAGTCTTGCAGTTTCTCAAACAGCTAAACAGAATTACCATATAATCCAGGGCTCCACTCTTAGGTATATATATACCCATGAGAAATGAAAATATATGTCTACACAAAAACTTGTACACAAATGTCCCTAGCAGCAGCCAAAAGCGGAAACAACCCAAATGTCCATCAACTGATGAACGGATAAACAAAATGTGGGATTTTCTTACACTCAAATAATATTCAGCCATAAAGAAGAATGAGGTTCTGACACACGCTGCAACGTGGATGAGCCTTAGAGACAATATGCTAAGAGTAATAATTCAGCCACAAAAGACCATGTATTATATGATTTCACTTACACAAAGTATCCAGAAGAGGCAAATCTATAGAGACAGAGTAGAGATTGAAGCTTGTCTGGGGCTGCGGGGAAAGTGGAGATTGAGGGGTGATGGCTAAGAGATGTGGGGTTTCTCTTTGAGGTAATAAAATGGTTGAAAATTGATTGCGGTGATGGATGCATAATTCTGCGAACATAATAAAAGTCAATTCAGTGTACACTTTAAATGGTGAATTATACAATATGTGAATACTCTCAATAAAGCTGTTATAAAATAAATCAATCAGTACATTCGGATATGGCAGGTGCCCCAATGGAGGCTGGTTCCCAGTATAGTGTAATAACAAAAGACGGAGTGTGACTGTCCAAACTGAGAGGGCAGGGGAGGTTTCATAGAGGAGGTGATTCACCAGACACACCCCCAAACAAGGGAAAGGCTTTTTTTTGGCAGAAAAGCAAATACAAATGCCTGGAATCATGACGAAACCTGGAATGTTTCCAAGCATTTAGTATGGCTGAAGAATAGGGGCAAGAGGGACAAAGTAGGGAATGAAAATCCAGGTCATGGGGGACTTGGCTGGTGGGATTAGGGAGTTTGGCCTTTATCCTATAGGAGACAGGATCTAGAAAGATCCTCTAGCACCAGTATGGAGGATGAATTTGAAAGAATTGAGCATTTACTACTTTCTGCATTGTCCCACTACAGTTGGTACGAGACACAATAAAAAGCATTTCTTAAAAAATGTATTTATTTATTTTATTTTTTATTTATTGGCTGCATTGGGTCTTTGTTACTGCATGCAGGCTTTCTGTAGTTGTAGAGAGCGGGGACTACTCTTCATTGCAGTACTCGGGCTTCTTATTATGGTGGCTTCTCTTGTTGCGGAGCATGGGCTCTAGGTACTAGGGCTTCAGTGGTTGTGGTACATCGGCTCAATAGTTGTGGCTCACAGGCTCTAGAGCGCAGGCTTAGTAGTTGTGGTGCACGGGCTTAGTTGCTCCGAGGCATGTGGGATCTTCCAGGACCAGGGCTCAAATCCGTGTCCCTCGCATTGGCAGGTGGATTCTTAATTGCTGCGCCACCAGGGACATCCCACAGCCACTTTAAAAAAAGAAAAAGAAACATGAAATTAATTTTAATAAATTTTTATTTAAAAGAATATATCAAAATATTTCAATAGGTGATCAGAAGAAAAGGCTAGTAAAGAGTTACTTTACATTCTCTTTTTTCACTAAGACTTTGAAATCCAGTGTGTATCTTCTAGCACATCTCAACTCCGACTAGCCACATTCAAGGGCTCAATTGCCACAGATGGCTAGTGGCTATTATACTGGATAGTGCAGATTTAGACTATAAAAGATCTTTGTAATTCCATTCTTGAGACAACAAATATTAATTATGTATAGTCTTTTTCTTTTCATATTTCAAGTCATTAAAATACAGTCTTCTGTATTATCTTACTTTATAACTAAAAATAAACAAAGATAAGTTTTTAAAATATTTTTTCAAAGAGAAGAAGTGGAGACAGTGTATAAAAAACTTCTTTCAAGAGAACTTGGCTGCAAAGTATAAGAGAGTGGGTAACAAAGATGATACAGGAAGGGAGGGAGGGTTGTTTGTTTTCTGATATTTAATGAGAGACACAATTGTATTTATAGACCAAGGAAAGGTGATAAAAAGACAGAATGAGATAGAAAATACATAAAAAAGGGATGTTAAAAATTTGAGAGTAGTGTGTGCTTACCCTAATTACTTAGGCTCTCTGCTTATCATAAATAGAATCCCAGGACTTCCCTGGTGGTAAGTTTCCATGCTCTCAATGTAGGGGCCCTGGATTCAATCCCTGGTTGGAGAACTAGATCCCTCATGCATGCCGCAAATAAGAGTTCGCATGCCACAACTAAGAGCCCACATGCTGCAACTAAGACCTGGCACAGCCAAAATAAACAATAATAAATAAATAAAATAAACAGTCATAAATAGAATTCTCATGTATAATTGTATTTGTTTCCAAATTTCCTATTCTGATTCACCAATCTATCTATCCATGTGCTGATACCATGCTATTGTAACTACTGAGGCTATAAAATATGTTTTAATATCTGGTAGCACCATTTTTTTCATCTCATTGTCCTTCCTCTTTTTAAGATTTTTGTCCCATTGGCCATTCTTGTTTGTTCATATTTTCATATAAATTTTAGAATCAGCTTGTCTGGTCCAAAAAATTTTTTTGATGATATTTTTAAGGAGAAGTGTTACCTTTGGTCAATTCAATTCACATGAGCTCTTTCTTTTATTCTAAAACTAAACCACATTTCAAACTTTACTTTTAAAGTACTCTCAACAGCAGGAAACTAATGATGAAGAAAGATGACCAAAATGCGAGGCAAAATAGCAGGAAGGGTAGAGTCACAGAAGTCAGAGAAGAAGAAAGACTCAAGACAATGGCAGTGATGGACAAATCCAAATGCTCAGACAGAATGAATAATATATGGGCAGACAACTTTTTATGGACTTGACTGCAAGGAAGTGTAGGGTAGCAAATCTTGCCACCCAAAATGTCTCTTTAGCATGCTGAGTACTTCCAGCTAAACAATCAAGGCCCAAAAACCTCAGGAAGAAACTTTGACCTTCCCCCTAACTGCCTAAAAGAATTTAGATAGAGACCTGTCCGCAAAATAGAGCTGTCACCAGAGATATCTGCACATATTATGGGCCAGGTGTGGTGGGGAGAACTGTAGGCAGGGCCTAGAGGTCAGAATTCACTCTGTGTTTCACTGTCTCTGAAGGACCCAGCAAACATTTGTTTACCAAACATTTACTTTTCTATGTCTGTCTTTTTTTTTTTTTTAATAGATCTTTTCTGTTTTCCTGGTCACTACACTCTCAGAGTTGAGACTGGACTCCTTCTTTTCCTTTCTTCTTTTCTTTTTTTTAAAAAATAAATTTATTTACTTATTTACTGGCTGCATTGGGTCTTTGTTGCTGCACACAGGTTTTCTCTAGTTGCAGTGAGCGGGGGCTACTCTTCATTGTGGTGCTTGGGCTCCTCATTTTGGTGGCTTCTCTTGTTGCGGAGCATGCGCTCTAGGCACATGGCTTCAGTAGTTTCAGCACATGGGCTCTATAGCTGTGGCTCACAGGTTTAGTTGCTCCGAAGCATGTGGGATCTTCCTGGAGTAGGAATCAAACCCGTATCCCCTGGATTGGCAGGTGGATTCTTAACCACTGCACCACCAGGGAAGTCCCTGATTTTCTATTTCTGAATGGCCTTCCTTCCCTTTGAAGTCCCAAACCATTACCCCAACATCCTCTTTTGTCTCTAGCTGAAGATTGTATTTAAGCGAGGGCTTCAACCATTTTGCCGAGTTCTTCAGTTTTCCTGGGTCTCTCCCAGGTATTAATGTTATTAAACTTTTGTTTGATTTTCTCCTGTTAGTCTGTCTCATGTCAATTAATTCTTAGACCAGGTAGAAGAACCTAGAAGGGTAAACCAAAATTTCTTCCTCCCTGACAGAAATCATTGGTAATCTTAACAAGAACAGTTTCCATGGAGTTGTAGGTGCAAAGGCCCAACATCAGGAGGCTGAGGAATGAATGGGGGAAGAAGAAATGGAGACTGAATGAATCGTGTGTGTGAGTGTGTGTGTGTGTGTGTGTGTGTGTGTTCATTGCAATGCGATGGAGAGGGACTGGGCAATGGACAGTAGCTGCAAAATTGGTTGGGGCACGTTTTAATGAAAAAGATGTGAAAGTAACTAGTAGAGAGCAGGAGGTTAAAAATATAAGGAAAGGAAGATGGGGCAAGGATGAAAGGGTGGGTCTGAGAGCACAAGTGGAGGATGAATCTTGGATCTGAGGTCATTTTAAAAAGAAAGAGAATGTAAATGTGTTTGCAAGTGTGGGATGGAGAGCTGATGGGATCTGTTTTCTCTGTCAGGTAGAACCCAGGTCAAATGCAAGACGCTGAGGGGCACTAATAGACCAGTAAAAATGGTGACTCTCACTTGAGTACCACCATTTGCTTGGTTATACTCCTCCATGCATGCATCTGAGTGGGGGGTCAGCTGGAGACTGACTCAGTGTTAGGTGAATGTAGAAGGGTAAGGAGGTAAGAGCGTAGTGGATGCAGATGGAAAAGAAGTTGATATCAATCATGGGATCTGGGGTGATCAATGAGGTAAGGAAAGAAACAAAAGACGGGGACAAGAGAACACAGACAGCATGCAAGGACAAAAAGGAAGAGAGTCAAGGGATACTAGTTCTAAACCAGGGCTGGGGACATGACAGGGTATTATGGACTGAATGCCTGTGTCCCCTCCTTCCCCCCCCCCCCAAATTCGTATGTTGAAATCCTAATCCCTACATGATGATATTAGGAAGTAGGGCCTTTGAGTAGTGATTAGGTCATGAGGATGGAGCCCTCATGAAAGGGATTGATGCTCTTTTGAAAGAGGTCTCAGAGAGCTCCCTCTCACCTTCTACCATGTGAAGATTCTGTGTGAAGACATCTGCCTATGAACCAGGAAGTGGGCCCTCACCAGACACCAAATCTGCTGGCAGCTTGATCATGGACTTGCAGTTTCCAGAACCATGAGAAACAAATTCCTGTTTTTAATAATCTGCCCAGTCTATAGTATTCCATTGCAGCAGCCTGCATGGAATAAGACAAGTGCAAGGAATATGAAAGGCTAGGGGGCTGTTTGAAGAGTAAACTTGAGAGTTTATAGTTTCATAAGTGCAGCAATTCCTGAGAGCTGATCAGCCCTAGGATTTAGCTATGAAACCAGCTACATGAATTGAAATGGAGATGAATACATCTGGAGTTAAAGAACTACAAGAACTAGCTACTGGATGGGCCTGTGAACCCTGAAATCATCTAGATGCTGGCAGAAGTCAGAGTGACGAGAGGTACTGAGAATTACGTCACAGTTTTAATGAGGTCAGGAAGAAGCCACAGAACATTGTTTAACAATTTTCAAACTTGAAAAGTACAAAATATAACGTGCACTCAAAAGCACATGTGTGACTAAAAAAAGAGTTTTGCAAAAATAATTCTTCCATTTACTAATTTCTATTCTATTCTGTTCTGCTCTGTTGTATTGTATTGTATTGTATTGTATTGTATTGTATTGTATTGTATTGTATTGTATTGTATCCTATTCTATTCTATTCTTTCTCTTCTGCTCTGTTCTATTTCACCTAAAAATAAATGCTGGTCACAACTCCCTACACTAATTTCATGAGCTGTGGATCCAGATGGCTTAGATTTTAACCCCAACTCTATCAGTTATTAATAGGGTTCCCTTAGACGAGTTACTTGACTGTTCTGGGCCTCAGTTTCCTCACTTGTAAAGTGGGGATTATGGTATTAGTCCTTATTTTGTACACACTTGTGTTGGAGAGTGGAATGACTTAGTACGAGAAATGCACTTGCAACAGTGCCTGCCACATTGTCCACGAGCTGCTCTCATCATCACATGAAAGCCTGCAGTCAGGGACAGGAGAAGCTGCTATTGTCAGGGGACAGGCATGGCAAAGGAGGATGCTCTTTCCACAATGGTAGAGAGGAAAGAAGATCGCCTGCACCACTTCCCACCTCCCCCGGGGTGTGTGGGAGAATGGCAGCCGGGCCACAAATGTCCTGCAGGGAACAAGGCCTCAGGGAGGATCAGGGGTCGGGGAGCAAGGCCTGCTCACGCTGCAGAGGGGCTTCCAGGAGGCTAAGTCTTAGGTGAAAGGTTGGCAGTGGCAAGACAGGCTGGAGAGGAGACAGGACCGAGGGAATCAGCTCTGCCTCAACACTAGAAATTTGATTCAGATGGCCTTTGAATCCAGTAAGATAGGCTCAGGGAAGGTGCCTTTCCTTCACTGTTATACACACGTGCAAGCCATAACAATTGGGCACCAACAGTAATCAGGAAAAGGCATTGAAAGAGCTGCTGGGCCAGCTAGACTCCGCTCTATGCTCAAAGTCCCAGAAGCCTTAGGGAGGTGCTAAGGCCCATAGGTAGCTCATGGAAGAGCCAAGACAGACCCCCACTCTAGAAACAGTGATTCTTTCCTTTCTCTGGCAGTAAAATTATTTTGTCCCAGAGTTTACATTTTGAGAGTAGGTATCTCTCCCTCTATACCCAAGCCCACAATGAAACCTCCATCTTACAAGTCCCTACAGCCCTTATCCTTATAATCCCCCCTTGACCTGTTCACATGTGGCCTAAAGATGTTCGTTTTTTTTGTTTTTTTTTTGTTGTTTGTTTTTGGCTGTGTTGGGTCTTCGTTGCTGCGCATGGGCTTTCTCTAGTTGTGGTGGGTTGGGGCCACTCTTCATTGTGGTGTGTGGGCTTCTCATTGTGGTGGCTTCTCTTGCTGTGGAGCACAGGCTCTAGGCTTGCAGGCTTCAGTAGTTGAGGCTTGTGGGCTCTGTAGTTGCGTTTCATGGGCTCAGTAGTTGCTTTTCGTGGCTGTAGAGCGCAGTCTCAGTAGTTGTGGCTCGTAGGCTTAGTTGCTCTGTGGCATGTGGGATCTTCCTGGACTAGGCATCAAAGCCGTGTCCCTTGCACTGACAGGCAGATTCCTAACCACTGTTGCATGAGGGAAGCCCCCACCTAAAGATGTTGCATGCATGCTATAATTCTAGCTCCATATTTATGGATGTGGATTTTATTTCAGCTCCTGTGAGAACAGGAGCATTGCAGTGTGCCCCAATCATGTATTCATTCATTCATTCAAAAAAAAATTAACCGGGGCCCTACTATGTACCAGGTACTATTCTAGATGCTGGGAAACACAGTGCTTAAAAGTGGGGAAATCAAGTCAAGGGAGGAGGACAAGTTACCAATAAACAATCAAATGACAGCACGGTGGGTGGAGGAAAGAGCTCTGCAGAAGACTAAAGCAGAGTAAACAGTTACTACTTAAAGAACGTTGACTACTGAACCAATACGCAACTGGTATAGGTTGATTGATCTGAGGGTCAAATTCCGAAATCCATACAGGACACAATGTGGGGGCCCAAAACACGCTTGATGATCTTGCTTTAGGACAAGTTGGCGACTCTTTCCCCCGAGGTCCAGCGTTACACTGCTGCCTGCCACAGCCACACATGGTCTCCAGCCTGGCTCTGGAAGCCATTCTTGGAAGTGTGAGATGCATCACCTCTTATCAAGTGTCGGATGCTAAGGGGTCAAGGGGTGGGCTTCCACCTCCCCATGGCCTGACTGCAAGGCTGGAAGGGAGGCCCGCTGAGCAGATGGAGGCAGGCCCCACCCAACACATCTTAGGCAGCCCCCAGAATCTGAAACGCAAGGGCTAGCAAGGGCTTTTTGAGCACAGCTTTCCACAGACCCCCACCCCTTACCTCAGTGTGGATGAATTAAAACAGGCAACAGGAAAATGTCTAGAGAAAGTGTGAAAACCATACACATAAGGACACTTTAAAAGAGTATTCCTCATGTGTAGAACTCCCCAAATTCTCTAGTAAAACTTCCTCATTTTCACAGTTTTCCTTCAATCAATTGTCTTCAAGGTGAACTAATACGAGAGATTTCCACTTTTATTTCACTTCACATTCTAACAAATGCCCTCGGTCAATCACCACCACAATTAGGCACAGGCAGGTGGATCATTGGCGTGTGTTAGAAGGTGGGTACACACAGGATGTCTGGGACTGGGGTAGTTACATCAGAGAGACCCTTCCCTACACCCAGCCATCTCTCCTGCTTGTGTGGCTTCTGTGAGCTGGTAACACTGTCCTGACAGTCACTGAGATCCCAGATGAGTAAGCAAAAGCTCCTGCTTTTCCTTTTTTCTCTCTAGAGTCTGGTTGTTTGAGTGCATTTTGAGACAGTAGACCCATGACATTACCCTGCAAAATGTGTACAACAAAAACGAACTAATTAAATAATGCAATGTGATACTACAATAATTTATTTTATTTCATTTTATTTTTTTAAAACATACTAATGATGTCTTGGCGAGTAATCTTTTTTAAACTATTCTTTTTTAAAATAATTAATTAATTAATTTTAAAATTTATTGGCTGTGTTCAGTCTTTGTTGCTGCACTCAGACTCTCTAGTTGTGGAGAGTGGGGGCTACTCTTCATTGCAGTGTGCAGGCTTCTCATTGCAGTGGCTTCTCTTGTTGTGGAGCACAGGCTCTAGGCAGGCAGGCTTCAGCAGCTGTGGCATGTGGGCTCATTAGCTGTGGCTCATGGGCTCTAGAGTGCAGGCTCAGTAGTTGTGGCACAGGGGCTTAGTAGCTCCGTGGTATGTGGGATCTTCCCAGACCAAGGATTGAACCCGTGTCTCCTGCATTGGCAGGTGGATTCTTAACCACTGCGCCACTGGGGAAGCCCCGATACAACAATAATTTACAATCATCCTATCTGACATTGAAATAGAGTATCAAGGGGCCAGGAGGGATGAAATTTTTGGCAAGAGGTAGAGAAGGCAAGAATGAGGTGAGTGTTTGATTTCAGAAATGTTTTTCCTTTCAACAGAATTGTAAAGGAAGCCCGACGCTCTAGGGAAGTGATCTCATCCAGCTGGAAAAAAGTTTAGGCACACACACCCGTATCCTACACTGTTTTTTCTTAGAGGTCACCTTGTGCAACTGCAGGATAGTTTCCTGGGAGGAGAAAGAGTGACTCAGAGGGAGAAGTGGGCAAGACAGTGTCCTTCTCTGCACATTCTGCCTCTTTCATTGGTTCCTGGAAGCTGGGGGAGTTCCAGACGCTGCTGGCTGTGGGGGAACAAAAGCAAGGGCTGTCACCTGACCACAGGTGTTGAATCCAACCCAAGTTGGCCCATATTGGCCAACACTCTTTTTTGTAAGGATGGCCATTCTGAGTTATCTAAAGGCCTCAGAAGCATCTCATGAGTGACAACCAGGGATTGTCCTTTGTTCTGCAAAGATAGCACCATTGAGGCAGTTTAGCTTCAGCAAGCACTTACACAAACAGTGTAAGTAGGTCTAGACCACATGTTTGCTCACGTGAAGGGAACAGCCTGCCTGTACTTGCCAAGGTGGGCCGGCCCTCTGACGCTACAGCTGTATCCGCAGAGGCAGCAGAGGAGTTAAAATAGATTTCTTTGAACTTTTTCTTCTTCAAGTCATAAGCAGGGGAGGAAAGTTGCCAGCTTACATTTTAGACCTATCCGATTGAAAAAACCAAGAAGTTTGATAGCACAGTATGCTTCTGAGCTTCTGGTTTGCTTATATATGACTCTTTATAATTTAATTTCTCTCAATTAAAAGGAAAAGATTTTTGATACTCAAAGCATCACAGTGTAGTCACTGGGAGTGCCTAAAAGCTAGTCCTTTTTCCCTTTAGTGTCCTATTGACCTCTTTGAAAGCATCTTAGCTTCCTGGCAATGACAGGTATTCCAGGCCCACTGTGAGTTTTCTCTGCCTTGAGACAGTACTCAGCTATTCTCCAAGATGCCCTGAGCCTTTTAGGGGAGAATAGAGTTGGAAACCAAAGGATGGATGTTTGGGGTGCATATGTGAAATGATGGTGGGTAGAAACACTAAAAATTGAGACAATTTTTTTAACAGGGGAAATGTTTCTGTGAGTTCCCACTGACTTTTCCAATTTGAATTTACATATATTTTTCTCTGCCACATATTTACTAAAGTCCTAGACCCTCAGGCAAACTGTAATTGTACCTACACGTCTTCCCTATCATCAGTTTGGTCACTTTATTGAAATATGTAATAGATAAACTATTTAACAAAAAAACATGTTATTAAACAATTTAATGTAAATCCTTCATATCCTTTGCTATATTAAAGCTATTTTCTTATCTGGATTTTATCTACTAACTATACCAGGTAACTGACCTGTCTTACCTTTGTAGTACGATGCTGACCCTCGGTAACTAGGAGGCAGGGGGAGAACTGAATCGATTCCAGCTCCCAGCTTCTTTCATCTCCTCTCTCATAATTGGGCCTGGGTATTTGTTAGGCTTTGTAACAGCTTTACTGAGACATTCAGGCCATCCCAAAATATGTGTCAACTGCATATTGATTATTTTGAATTAAAGTTACTTAAGAAACAGCCTATGTAAGAGGGACACACTGACCCTCTTTTCTGTCTCCCTGAAAACAGGAAATTAATCTTTCATATGAAAGATGTACTCTCTGCATCTGAAGGTAGGAGGACACCCTTATCACTAGAGATATGAAATTCAGGCCAAGAAGCCTGTATAAACAAACCTTCTTTAATTTACTGCCCCAAGCCCAAACTCCAGATTCTTCACTAATTAAACACCCAAAGCCAATCTTTGTCTTGACAATTCGTCACAAATTTCTTGTTTCTTTGTCTAAAAAGTATAAAAGCTGCCTGCTTTGTTTCCATTTCTTCTTAGATTCCATTTTTATGAGACCTCTGCATGCACAAATTAAAATTTGTTTTTCTCCTGTTATTCTGTCTCATGTCAATTTTATTATGAATCCAGGCACAAGAACTCAAGAGGGGTAGAGGGGGAAATTTTCCCCTCCCTGACAATAAACTTCACATACCTTTAGGAGAGGAAAAACTAATTTCCCTCTACCCATTTTAGGTTCATTGGCTGGGACTCTGTAAATTAGATAGACACAAACAGAAGATAGATTAACAAGAGAAAGAGAGAAGTTCATACAGGCAGGTGCACTCAGAGATGAGTGACTTCAGGAGGTAACCTGGGCTTATACTGCATCTCTACGAAACAATAATAAATTTTTAGAGAAGTGAAAAGACGAAGAAAAGGACTTCGTGTTTCTAGGGACCACAGATTGTGGAAAGGCAAATACATGGCGAAACTGATGGAAAATAAGAGCTATTTGCAATGCAGATTCCTCAGCTGTGTCTCAGGGCTGATCTGGGTCTAGTGTGGTCTGGTGATTAACTTCCGTCCTTCCTGGTAGAGAAAGGAGGAGAGGGACGCCTTTACCAATTGATGTCTTTTTAGGCAAATGGGAGGGCAGGGAGCTTTTCTTGCATCTGCTGCTTCTCACTGGCCTTCAGCTCAAAATAATTCCTATGCCAAAGTGGCATTTTTGGGGGTAGCATGTTCTGCTACCCTTTACCGTGCAATTCATCCATTTAAAGTATATAATTCAATGTTTTTAGTATAGTCATAGAGTTGTTCAACCATGACTGCAATCTAATTTTAGAACATTTTTTGTTAACCACCCCCCCACCCCCCAAGGCAACGTCATACCTATCAGCATTCAGTCCTCATTCTCCCACCTAACCCCCCAACCCAGCCTTAGGCACTATTTTACCTTTCTACCAGCACCATGTGAGAGAACCAATTTCTCCATATTCTTGCTAGCATTTGTTCTGTCCTTTTGATTGTATCCACTCTAATGAGTGTGAGAGAAGTCTTCTCACTGGGGTTTTGATTGGCAGTTCCCGAATGACTAATGATGTTGAACATCTTTTCACGAGCTTGTTGACTGTGTCTTTGGAGAAATGCCTAGTCAAATCCTGTGCCTAGTTTTAAAAAGGGATATTTGTCTTTTTCTTATCGAGTTGTAGGAGTTCATTATCTGTTCTAGATACAAGTCTGTCATCAGATATATAATTTGATTAAATTTTCTCCCATTCTCTGAGTTGTCTTTTCCCTTGTTTGATGATATCAGCGTACAGCACAAAAGTTTTTAATTTTGATGTGGTCTAATTCATCTATTTTTTTTTCTCTTGTTGCTTTTTTGGTGTCATATCTAAGAAACTATTGTCTAAAACAAAGTCATGAAGACTTCTTATGTTTTCTTCTAAAAGTTTAAGAGTTTCAGTTCTTATATTTAGGTCTATGAATCATTTTGAGTTAATTTTTGCATATAGTGGTAAGGTCCAACGTATTCTATCGCATGCAGATGTCCAGTTGTCTCTGCACGATTTGTTAAAGAGGTGATTCTTTCCCCATTGAATGCTCTTGGAACCTTTATCAGAATCATTTGACCATACATGAGGGTTTATTTCCAGCCCCTCAATATATTTCATTGATCTATGGGAGCTGGGTCTTTTCTCTCCCATCTGCAGACAGACCCTTGACTCAGTTGCTAAGACATATTCTGACACTATGTGGGGTCTTATAAGTCCCTTTCTTCCAACACTGTGGGGTTGAATCTGTGTCTGCTGGCATCTCTGACCTTAGGCCTCGGTTCTGTTCACTGTGTCTCTGCCTATTTTAGAAGCCAGCCTCAGTGCCTGGGGTGTTAGGATATGAACTCCTGGCTGCCCTCTGTGTAGTGACTGCTTCAGGCCCCTCTGGGGTGTGGGCCCGTGATAGCAAAAGATGCCCTTGATCCAGCTGTTCATGCTCCACCTCCTGCTGTGCCTGTATTCCCCTGACACTATTCACCTCCCATTGCTGGGACCCCAGCTACATCAGGTCACTGGCTGTTTTACTGCGTGACAGACCACTCAGAGATTTGGTGGCTTCAGATAACAGCCATCATTTTATCTGAGCAAAATTCTGTAGGTCAGGAGCCAGGACAGGGTTCAGCTGGGTAGTCCTGCTCTGCACCATGTTGGTGAGCAAATCAGTGAGGGGCTGGGACCCTTGGGGCTGGCATTTGAGAACTGGGCCCTATGGTGGCTGAAGCCTGGGGGCTGGCTGGACCTCTCTCTCTCCGTGTGGCTCTTTATATGGTGCTCAGGGAGGGAGGCAGAGGAGCCCAGCTTTCCCATGGCCCCGTCTTGGCAGTTACACTCCTGCATTCTCATTGTCAAAGTCTGTCCAGGGTCAGCTGAGATGCAAAGGGAAGGACTGGATTCTGCCCCTTGACGGAGGGTGGCACAGTCACACTGCAGAAGAGCAAAAGTGATGCGAGACATCCCTGCAGCCTGCTTTGGAAACACAGTCTACCACCAGGACCCCACATTGACTTTCCCTGGGGGTGGGCTCTTACTAACTAAACATCCAAGATAAGAAATGTGGCAGTGTCTCAGCAAGTCCTGAGCAGAGTAGAAATGTCTTTTCAAACATAGGATAAATGTTTGGACAATGTTGTGCTTGTCTAACTTTTGTTCTTCATAAAGAAAAACGATTATTGCAGTGATTTTGTCTTGGTAAGCATTTTTGCCTAGGATTGTGCTCCAAAATTTCCTGGCAATTTTACTGTTGCTTACTGAGAGTAAAACTCCTAATAGGAGTTGGGTGAAATCTCCACGGAACACGTTCTAATGGCATGTGAAATAAAAAGTATGCAATTAGGCATCAATTCTCCCAAGTTGGAGTTTCAGGGGACTTTAAGATAGAGATGGGCACACAAGAAATAAAACTCCTTATTACAACCAGTAACTTTAACAACCACCCCCCCTCCCCTCAAGAAAGCTCACAGATGTACAGAAATAAATCCTTTCATTTTCCATATAAAGTGGCAAGAGGCAAGGATGAAAGCTCAGTGAGCCAGCAGGGTGGAGGAAAGATTCCCCAATGGAGGCGGGAAGGCCTTGAGAGGGGGCCTGTCCCCTTTGATGGGGTGCTAGGCAAACATCCCTGCTCCACTGCTTTAGTTATTGACAGAATACAGCTTTCTTTACCAAAGAGGTAACAAAACAGATAGCAAATCTGGTAAATGGTTTAGATGAGTTTTCTACAAAGAAAGATAATTCTCTTGCTGTGTCAATCTGAGTAAACCATCTAAAGAATTGTTGGCATCTGGGAACATTTTGGCCTTATAGAAAAGGCATAAAGTCTACAGATAACTTACGATCTGATATATCTCTTCTAGTACCAATGCATTAAGCATAAGGAATGACAAAGTGAAAATGCTGTAGACATTGAATTCTCTGTGGCCAGGCCCAGAGACAGCAGCAAGGGCTTTATATCTTAGGTTTCTAAATGCAGCTGGATGGATACTGACTGGTAGGCTGGGGGTAGGCCAAGCAGTTCATCCAGAGACTTGGATACAAACCCAAATCCACCATAAATCAAGGAGAGTTGGGCACCAGGCACGAGTCAGTCCTTTTACATTAATACAGACACACCCAGAGGCTGCTGGTTGTTTTTCCTGGAGAGGGTGTGGATTACACTGTGAGAGGGTTTAAGTGGGATTCTGTGGGTCAGTGGCCTCTCTTCCAGATAACACACGTGACTCTGCATGATAAATATCCCAGCATATTCTCATCAAACTGCAGTCATTATACCAAAAAAAAAAAATTCCTAAAATAAAAATTGAAAAACAATTTAAAATTAGGTTAAATTTCCATACCTGTAAGAGTTCTACCTTCTAGTGAAGAAATAACTTTCTTCTCCATAAAAATTTGCAATTTGAGGGACTTCCTGGTCGTCCAGTGGCTAAGACTCCTCTCTCCCAATGCCAGGGGCCTGGGTTCGACCCTGGTCAGGGAACAAGATCCACATGCTGCAACTAAAGATCCCACATGCTGCAACAAAGATCGAAGATCCCATGTTCTGCAACTAAAACCCAGCACAGCCAAATAAATAAATATTTTTTAAAAAATTATAAAAAAAATCTGCAATTTGAGTGCCAATGTGGCCATTTTTGTTCTCTCTCCCTCTCTCGACCCTTCTTTCTCTGCTGTCTCTGGTGAAAACGGGTCACAGAAGCATGTTAATGAGAGAGCAGAGGCAGAGGGAAGCAGAGGGGAAGAGCCTTTTGGGGGGGGGGTCACTCCTCAGAGCCGAGCTCTGATGGCTCTACACCTACAGATGACAGGGAGGCGGACATGCAGATAAAGTCCAAACTCAAGGCCCCCAGGGTCCAGGGCACAGACAGTGAACCTGAAACTTGGGCTTGTCCACTTACCTGGTCACACGTGGCTCAGGTAGTGCTGCAGCTAAGTTTTGGGCCCGGGTACCTGGTTTTCTCCCCTTGCCCCTGTCTCCTCTTCCTCCTCCACGTTGCAGAGCACATCCTTTATTCATCTGAAATTAGAGAATTCCTGCCCAAGGAGAGAGACAAACACAGTTCTTAGCCCCCTAAGGGCAATTGGGGAAAAGAAGAATCTTGCATAAACTCTGAAAGACCTCACTCATCCCCTGTCCCACCTCCCGCCCCATTTATACCTCAGAGCAGAGCATCCTCTAGAGCAGAAATCCTTCCTTCTCTCCAAAGGAGGAAAATTACTGGATTTGCCCCAGCTAGACACAGAATGGTGACTCAGAGTCAACTCTCTTCAATAGTAAATGGAGGACTTCCTTGGTGGTGCAATGGTTAAGAATCCGCCTGTCAATGCATGGGACATGGGTTCAATCCCTGCTCCAGGAAGATCCCACATGCTGCGGAGCAACAAAGCCTGTGAACACAACTACTGAGCCTGCGCTCTAGAGCACGCAAGCCACAACTACAGAAGCTCACACGCTCACCTAGAGCCCGTGCTCCACAGCAAGAGAAGCCACTGCAGTGAGGAGTCCCTGCACCACAGAGTAGCCCCCACCCGCCGCAACTAGAGAAAGTCCGCACGCAGCAACGAAGACTCAACACAGCCAATAAATAAATAAATAAATAAATAAATTTATTAAAAAGAAAAAAAAGACTCCACGCTTCCACTGCAGGGGGCACGGGTTCCATCCCTCGTAGGGGAACTAAGATCCCGCAAGCCGCATGGCCAAAAAATAAAATAAAAAGACCCCAAAACAACCCCCAGGGGATTTCAAGAGAAAGTTCACAGACGACACCCCCTTCCTCCCCTGCTCCCAGCATTGGTTGTGGACGCCTGGAGGAAAAAATGCTTCAAATTCTCTCTTCAGATGTCCATGGAGTTCTTTAAAAAACTGACTTGGAAAACAAAAAACCCAAAGACATAAAACTCTGGGGCTAACTTTTAATTTTCAATCTCTTCCTTTCCTTTTCCAACAAATAAAATTCCTTATAGGTCATTTTAGTTTCTTAGAGCTGCGTTCAGAAAACCCCACAAAGCAAGTGACTTGAAAAATAGAAGTTTATGCTCTCAGTTCTGGAGGCCAGAAATCTGAAATTAAGGTGTGGGCAGTGTCACACTCTCTCCAGAGGCTCTAGGGGAAGATCCTTCCTGCCTCTTCCAGCTTCTGGTGTTTCCAGGCATCCCTTAGTTTGTGGCTGCATCACTCCTATTCCTGCCTCTGTTCTCTGATACCTTCTCTGTGTCTGTGACTATCTTCTGTCTCTTACACGGACACCAGCCACTGGATTTCATCCCGCCCTAATCCAGGGTAATCTCATTTTAAGATCTTTAACTTAATCACACCTGAAAAGATCCCTTTCCCAAATAACTCACATTCAAACATTCTGGGGGTAGGATCTGGGCATACGTTTGGGGGGAAACATCATTCAACCCACTACTTAGATATACGAAATATACCCTAAAAATTGGTCAGATTAAATACAGCACGGATTTTTGACAAACTCTGAGAAATACATTTTAAGAGTAATTTCCAAATTTGGCTGAGATTTTGATCTTAAACTTTTATTTCCTGGTTTAAACAAGGCTTTAAGACTAGAGTCACATTTTCCATTTAGACAGAGGCGTCCAGAGGGCTGGGCTAGGGTGAGTGTCCAAGTCAGAATGGGTGTCCCCATTCCTCTTGTCAGGACGTCCCCTGGAAAGTCTGCGAAACCCTGCCTTGCAAATAAATCAATCCCTTTCTCACCAATTTGCCAGATATGCCAAGTCAGGCTGACCTTCTCTCATGGGCCAACTTATTATAGATCATCTGTATTTAACCCTCGAGAACTCCATCTCCAGCCTTACCCATGCCGACTGACACCCATGCTGCTCTGAGGAGCAACCTACCAGGAGCAGATTCTGGGAATGTGACCTTTTCAGAAGTCAAGGCCAATGTTCCCTTGGAGATGATGCTCCTTTTCCTGAGTAACTGCAACATAAAATATTTGTTTATTGTTTTTCAAGATAGTGACTCTCAGAGCAAGTCGTATTAGTGGCTGGTTCAGGTCGTATTTCTTTTTTTTTTTTTTTTATTAATTAATTAATTAGTTGGCTATATTGGGTCTTTGTTGCTGTGTGTGGGCTTTCTCTAGTTGCGGCGAGTGGGGGCTACTCTTCATTGCAGTGTGTGGGCTCCTCATTGCAGTGGCTTCTCTTGTTGCAGAGCACAGGCTCTAGGCACACGGGATTCAGTAGTTGCAGCACACGGGCTCAATAGTTGTGGGTCATGGACTCTAGAGCGCAGGCTCGGTAGTTGTGGCACACAGGCTTAGTAGCTTAGTTACAGCATGTGGGATCCTCCTAGACCAGGGATTGAATCTGTGCCTCTTGCATTGGCAGGCGGATTCTTAACCACTGCACCACCTAGGAAGTCCCAGGTTGTATTTCTTGATTAGGACACCTCATTAACTCATTTTTTGCTTCTATTGTGAGCAGTGACCTATGTCTCTCCAATCACAGCTTGGGGTGTGTGGGGTGCCAGGCATGAGTTGGAGGCTTTTAACACAGAAATAAACTTCACTGTTGTGGATGACTGGTGTGTTGAGGGGAAATTTTGGTTTAGTTTTTCCTTTTAGAATCTGAGGCTTTCAACAGAAATAAACCTCACTGACTCTGCATGCCTGCTGCTTGGAAGAAAAAATTTTGGTTTACCTCCACGTTTTAAAATCTATATTTGTGAGCTGTCTCTCTATCACTCTTTATTGAAGACCTACTTTGCGTCAGGCATTGTGCTAGGTATACAGTGCTGCCTTGAGACATTTACCATTTAAGTAAGGATAAGAGACAGACAATGCAAGATAAGTCCCGTGTCAGGGTAAGGTAGGGCAGTGAAAGGGGAAATCCCCGAAAGAGTGGTGAACAGACGTGTCACACTTCCCATTGTGCAACGATGGCACTGTGATGGTTTAAAGCAAACATCCAAGGGCTACTCGACCTCTGGTTGCAATATTAAAATTGCCTCCAGAAACCAGATCAGAGCCACGTTCATTGCTCAGACAGGGATGAAACTGAACTCAGCCCAGTAAAATACTTAGAAACAAATAGAAAAGTAAGGGATGATAATTATGTGGATGTGTTAATCAAGTTTTGTTCATTTCACATTTTCTCTGTGCACAGACCTCACAGGATCCGTCAGCTGGTATTTACTGAGGATTGGACTGCAGGACAAAGGGAGGCCTGTTTTAATCGAGGGGAGGGTATTGCTGAGCTGATGAGTCCCGCACCCACTAGAGATGGAGGACTTCTCAGGAAGGATTTAATTAAAGGTAAGTATGCCCAAGACATTTGGAAGAGTTGGGTCTGGGGAGGTAGGGAAAGCAGGGGTTAAAACTGAGAGAAAGAAGAGAACTGGGAGAATTCTGAGAGGTCATAGAGGATTCAGATGTGACTGGAGGCATTTATTCTAAGCCAATGTTTCCAGAAACATGTTCACTGAATCTCTGAAATGCTAGTGCTGAGAGATGCCCTGAAAAAGGAAAAAAAGAAAAGGAAAAAGGATCTGGGTCTACTAAGTAATCCTGTGGAGTCATAAGAAATTTCAGCTTCTAGAGGCAGAGTTAATAAGACCAAAGGTTGACTTTGCCACAAAATCCAAAGACTCAAATAGAACAAGCTAAAATGTAAAACTAAAATCATTTCCAGGTTGTAGCTCAAATGGCCTCTCTACAGAGATGTGAAATTGCACAATTCTTAGAATTAGGATAAGATATTCAAGGGCGCTTGGTGGGCCGCAGCTCAGGTGGAGGCCGTGAGGAACGGCCACACCGCAGGGACCCAGGTGCCCAGAGATGCCCTCCTCCACCCAGTGGCTTGAGCCTGCTTTCTCTTCCTAGTGGCTGCCTGACCAGCAACCAAGGCTGCTTCTGGGGTGCCGGGCCCTGGGAACATACAAATTCTCGTGAATAAATGTACTAGAAGACTCCTCGGCCTGTGCGAGGTCAGGTGCTTTACGGACGAGGCTCCAGAGTGACGTGCAGGGAAGTGGCACCTTTGATTTGTGTATCCTTCTCAGGGCATGTGACCGGTCCATGGTACCTAAGCACTGTCTCTCTGTTTCCATCTAGAAACCATCTCCGTTTTCTGATTGCCAAATATACTCTTCCCAGCTAACCCTGAATCTCCCACCACGAGATAAGTTGGCAGATATACCTCCACGGTCTTTGAGAACATTACTGTGTGACAACAAAACTGTCTAAAGGGTGACCCACAGACTGAGGAAAAAGCTTAGGTTATATTTCATATTCACCTATTTTGTGAATATCTCTGTGCAAAACTCACTAGCTGTTTTCATCTTCTTACATTCTCTGCTCAGAACATATACACTTTGAATAAGCATTGTTCATGTTTCTGACTGGGTGAGCAATTTGATATTTTTGGATATTTATTGAATATCCCCCACATTGATGGCTACGTGAGCAGTACTCCGACGTGCTTTGAATGCGATGTCTTATCTCAGTAAGTTCCTGTTACTACAGATGAATTGATCGCTATGAGCCCATGTTTATTAGGCCTCTTCTCTTCTGGGGAAGAGAACATACAATAGGAATAAGTAAATAAGGTTCTGAATGCTACCCATTTAAGTGTGAATATCCTGCTTGATGTGTAGCTCACCACTAAAGTCATTGAGATGTGATAATGAAATTGGTTCCAGAAGTTGGGAAGTGTCGAAACCATGGAGATGAAAGATGTAATGAGAAACACAGGTGTATGGCTTAGAGACTGCCTAACGCATCTAGTTGCCAACCTACGGGGCTAAATTTAGATGTGGGAACAAAGCACACATGTTAAAGGAAGCTTGTTCCTTCTCTTGATATGTGGGATAGGACAGGCCACCTGGATGTGAAAGAGCCAGAATTGCAAGTGGAGGTTAGTTAGCAGGGTGTTCTGGTCTCTACCTACTATGTTATCTTGGGACCTCCTCTCCCTGGGCCTCGGTTTACTCATCTGTAAATTGAGAGGTGTCCCAGCTTTGTTAAGCCTAAGAACACTCAGGGCCCAGAGAATCTCTTCGTTGTTAGGAAAATTGCTCCTGGAAGATGAATCACTAACAGGCTGAACGTCACAGCCACTCTGGCTGCAGGTGGTGGGGCAGGCGCTTTCCCCTCCCACTTCCCATCCCTGTGGCCCCAGGGCAGGCAGAATGGCCAGTCCCTAAGAAAGCACAGCTTTGCTTCTCCAGATCCCCACACTGCACATGGCTCCGATCTCTGTCGCTCGTGGCAAACCACCCCAAAGTGCATGCGTCACGCAGGGCCATGGTGCCGCTCACGGGTCCTTCGGGGCGGGAGTCACTCTGGGCTTGCCTGACACCTCTTGTGCTTGGCTTGGTGTCAACAGGATCGTTCACTGGTACCGTGGCTGGTAGGCTGGCTGGTCTGGAGGATCCAAAACCCCTTCCCTCACATGTGTGTGCCTTGATGGGGATGACGGGGGCTGGGATCGGGCAGCGCTGTCACCGTGTGCACGTGGCCTCCCCAGCACTGCGGTCTCGCACACCTGGACGTCGTATACGATGGCGCCCTTCTGGGGGCTTGTATCCCAGGATGTCACACCCCTCTCCCTAATTCAGTCTACACATTTCAGGCTTCAAACACAGCAGAAACATACCCAGTGAAAACAGGGTAGAGACACCATCCTGTGATATAATAAAAGGTATATATTTGGTCTCTGTCCCTGGTTCCTGGCATGCAGCTCCTGAAACCCTTGGAATGATGAGTGTCTCTTATTGTTAATGAGATAACTGGTGGCTGGGGGCCCTTCCTGGGTGGCCTCAGGGTAGGGGCTGGTCCCCAGAAAGATCAAGTGGAATGTTCAGCCCCATCCCTCAACTTCCATGGAGGGGAGAGGGGCTATAGACTGACGCAAGCACTGAAAACCTATGATTTAATTAACAACACCTACATAGCAGAATGTCCATGAAAACCTCTAACCAGCAGGGTTCGGGGAGCTTCTCGGGTAGTGCTGGGAGGGTGGTGCACCCAGGGAGGACACGGAAGCTCCCACTTCTCATTCTCCCCCATCGCCCTGTGCCTCTCTTCCATCTGGCCCTTCCTGAATTGTATCCTTTATAACACCAGTAACAGTAAGTAAAGCAGTTTCCTGAGTTCTGTGAGTCATTATGGCAAATGATCAAACCAGAGGAGGGGGTCAGGGAACCCCACGGATTCATAGCTGGGTGATCAGAAGTACAGGCGGCCACCTGGTGTCGGGAGCGCGGGCAGTCTTGCCGGATTGAGACCCCATAACCTATGGGGTCTGTGCTATCTCCAGAACACCCAGCTGATGTCAGAGAATTGCAGAATTGATGTGGGAGAAGTCCCCATGCATTCGGTGTCAGGCACTTTGTGAGGGAAATGCCTGCTTGGGTCCCACAGCCTTTCTCAGCCTGGAGGTGGGTGAGTGGACAGGCATGGCTCCCGGAAGAATCCGAGTGGAGGCATGACCTCCGCTGTCAGACTCTCCCCTCCTCTGTGGGCCCCACTCACCTTCGCTATTACCCACCCCAGTGTCCCTTAAACTGTCAAGTGTGCACAGATCACCTGGGGATCCTGGAAGTTTTGACCCAGCAGGTCAGGGGTCAGGCCTGAAGCTCTGCCTTGCTCGTGAGCTCCCAGGAGACACCACTTCAAGTGATAAGGGCCTGGGCCCTCTGTCCTCACAGCTTCTCATGTCGAATCTCAGCTGCTGCCGCCGCACGCTTCCTTCCCAGTCCCCCGTGTACTCAGGACACTTTCAGCTCGTGCCCCTCTCTGCTAGCATTTCACAAAGAAGCTGGGTGCAAGAGCCGTGCACCAGAATTTATTTTCATCGGTGAGAACAAACTTCAGTATGTATACAAATAAAAGTGTGGGGACGGTGCAGGTTTTGTGCACAGCAGTTCAGAGCCTGGACTGGATTTCTGTGGCATTGTGGAGTAGAGACGGATGCACCGCAAAGGTGTTTGTTTGGGAGCAGGGCGGGAGGGAGTCCGATGACTTCAGATGCATCCCCCAAACTGTAGTCAGTCACATCTACCTTGGGCTGGGCCACCCATAAAAAACTTCCTAGAGAATATGGTGCAGCACTGGTGGGGAGGCTGGTGGAGCAGAGCCAGGAGCCTGGCTTTGGCACATGCTGTGTCACATGGGCTGTGAGGCTGGAGAACTTGCTGGGACACTGCTGCAAACTTCAGTTTTTCATTGGTCAAGGGAGGCTGCTGATTCCTGCCCAGCAGGCTTGGAAGGGCATCCGCATGAAGGAAAGGGTTTTGGGGATGAAAGTTTTTAAAGGATTATGATTGAAAATGCTGCAAGTACCAATGTCGGGGGTGAGTCCCAAGGGAGGTGGAGACCTTGGGAACATGCCAGCCCAATCATGCCATTTGGCGTAAGGATTATTTTGAGCTGGAGGCAAATGAGAATCCACAGATGCAGAAAGATGCCTTCCCAGAGCCTCCCTTATCTGACTAAAAGCAGAAACTTCTGAGAAATGGGGGCACCATAGACCCCCTCTTCTGGGAAAGTTTTATGGCCGTGGAGAGATGGGAAGCTGGCACCAAGATGGGCCTGCAGAAACAAACCTTCCTCCACCAGTGTCCCCATGTATTTACCTTCCCACAGTGCAACCTCTTTCCCTTTGTCTCGACACTTCTCTATAATCTATTGTTCTTCTATGAAGATGCTATATAAGCCCCCAGGTTGTAACCATCATCGAGTTCCTCCCTTGTGTATGGGAGGAAATTTGCTTGCTTTCCTCTTGTTGATTTGTTTTTTGTCAGTCTAGTTTGCAGGGCTCCAGTCAAGGGACCTGAGATGCGCAGAGGAAAAAATGTTTCCCTTCCCTATGGAAGGACTTGGGAAGAGTTTTTCTTTCCCCATGTGAACAATGGCAATTTAGTTATTCATTAACAGATCATCAGGGAGATGGCAGTGGAGGGCACAGGAAGGAGTAGGACCCATCATTTAGTGGGGCTGAACCGTGGAGAAGACAGATTACATACAGCCATTTGCCCGTAATGAGTCGAGGAACCTGGAATCACAGAGGAGGCCTTGAAGGGAGGGTAGCAACTCCGCAGGGGAGTTTGGGTGTGAATAAAGGGGTTTGTAGAATAGTCAGCCTTTAAGTCCAGTGGAGGCTGGATCTGGCCTGGGCGGCGGCTCTCAGCTTCGGCCAGGATGCTGCCGGCACCGTCTCTACCCTGTTCACTGTGCAGGCCCGGCACACATTCCAGGGTTGCTCTTGAAAGAATGAAGTTCCTCAAGAAATGCTTGTTTGGTGAAGACTCACTGAGGCAAGGGGAGAAAGGTTTGCCCTTAGAATGGCACTTAGATGGAATCTTATGTGTATTCATAAGCATATTTGAATTCTGGAAACTAACTATGAAATTGGATGCAGAGCTCAGCTTCCAGTATGTGGATGCTGGGAATCCTGGCTTTGTGCATTTATTGTTTCATGACTCTTGCAAGGTTTTGAAAATGAAAAGCTCACATTTTCTGCCATATTTTAAAGCATGATTCAAATAAAACTTATTTGCAGCCAACAAAGAAAAGCAATGAAGCTCTCGAGTAGCATACTCCGAGAAGGAATTTAACAGGTGGCGGTCATTGATTTAGGTGACACCTGGTTACTGCAGGATAAGGCAGAAGTGCCCTCATATAAAAGTCCAAAGGTGACGAGGTCTCAAAGGTCAAGCTCGAACTGCTTGTGTGGGGTTGGGATGGAGGGCATCCTATCAGGATCATAACAGGCAATCCAGAGCGGGGAATGTTGATGTTCACACTTCCCTACTGATTTCCTTCATGTCTCAGTGACAGATTCTGTTTCCTCACGCTGGCCACAACTGCATTCTGGCCTCATGGGCTCTCCAGAATAATTGTCACTGCGTCTCTGTCCTCTTCCCTTGGACCCGGGGAGCTTTGCAGTTGGTGCAGAAATGGCCTGCGTGGTTGATGAGGCTGTGTTAGAAGAGGTGACACGGCTTCTGCCTGGGCCTCTCTCAGGACCCTGCCTCGGGCCACTGTTGGGGGGATCTGGTTCAGCTGGAGCAGCTGTCCCAGGTGCCCGTGGGGAGCACAGGTGCACTGTCGCCAGTGAACTGCCCACACTGCAGATTTGTGAGCTAAATAAATGGTGGTATTCTTCTCAGTCTCTGAGTTTGGGGGAGGTTTGATATACAGCTACAGGGAACTGGAAGCATCCCTATGTACCTCTCGACACTTTCATTTCATGACATTTTATAGGCTGGAAACGGGAGAGAAAGAGGAGGTATACTCTGCCATTCGTCCCCATCATTGACCTCAACGTGTCTGGTTTCCACAACCTTCTAGAATTCCCTGGCAAGTCCCTAGGGCTTTGGTCATTTTCTTGTTAGATTTTTTAAAAATTTAATTAATTAATTAATTAATTAATTAATTTTGGCTGCGTTGGGTCTTCATTGCTGCACACGGGCTTTCTCTAGTTGTGAGGAGCGGGGGCTACTCTTCATTGCGGTGCACGGGCTTCTCATTGCTGTGGCTTCTTTTGTTGAGGAGCATGGGCTCTAGGCACACGGGCTTCAATAGTTGTGGCATGCAGGCTCAGTAGCTGTGGCTCGAAGGCTCTAGAGCACAAGCTCAGTAGTTGTGACGCACAGGCTTAGTTACTCCTCGGCATGTGGGATCTTCCTGGACCAAGGATTGAACCAGTGTCCCCAGCATTGGCAGGTGGATTCTTAACCACTGTGCAACCAGGGAAATCCCTGTTGTTAGATTTTTAAGGTTCTTTGTATATGTGTATATGTTTGTTTGCTTGTCCTTAATGCATGAAAATATAAATGACACCCAGGAATCAAAAGAGAGGGAAACCAGTCAAGTCTCCTCATCCATCTGTAACCCATCAGCGTCCTGGTAAGATACACTCAAGATCGTTTATCTGAAAAGAGGAGACATGTGATCTCTGAGATGAAGAGACTCTTTGCAGAGTTGGGTAAAGAAACCAATGAGGGATGGGGGGCACCAGAGACTAGTGAGAGTTAGCCCCCGGGCCTGAAGGGTAGGAAGACTGTGCAGCTGATGTCAGAGCCTGGCGAGGACTTGGAACCATGTCAAGGGGCCACATAGCACATCCGGTTTCTGAGCGGAATCAGGGAGAGAAAGGTGAGAACAAGAACCTGACTTCTTTCCCTTCCTGTCCCCAGACTCTCATTGGCTGAGCCCAGCTGGAAACTAGGAGGCAAGGAAGCCCAGGTGATGCTGTCCATGGGGGTCAGCTTCCCTGGAGGAGCAAGGCTGGGAGTGAGTCCTGCCTCCACTGCACTGCTGGTTCAGGGCTCAAATAGTCAGGGAGATGTTCCCAAGGTTAGGATTTAGGTTTTCTTAGGACTTTTTTTTTTTTGTAATCTTTTTATTTATGTATGTATGTATTTATTTATTTTTAGATTTTTTTTTTTTGATGTGGACCATTTTTTCTTTAGTCTTTATCGAATTTGTTATAATATTGCTTCTGTTTAATGTTTTAGTTTTTTGGCCACAAGGCATGTGGAATCTTAGCTCCTCAACCAGGGATTGAAGCCACACCCCCTGCACTGGGAGGTGAAGTCTTAACCACTGGCCCACCAGGGAAGTCCCTTTCCTAGAGCTTTGAACAAAAGGACGTTTTTGTGATAACACAACCATGATGGTCTCATAATAATAAAGTCCCTAAGTAATAAGTAACATCTAGTTCAAATGAAAAGCTTACTTCAAAATAATACCAGATAAAGAATTTCTTGTAGTAAAATTCTTCAAAGCCTGATCTTCTAATGAGCTCCAATTTTTACCTAATTTTTAAAAATCAATTTTTATCCTGTTCAATTTTGTGGTAGGTGGAATTGAGATGGGCTCTGAGGTTCCTGGTCCCTGGTAGGTACCACATCCTCTTAGTTATTCAGTCAAACCTAAGTCCCTGTGAGAAGGAACTTTGCAGCTGTAATTAAGGTCCCAATCAGTTTATCTTAAGAAGGAGATTCCTACGCACCTGTGGTCAGCTAACTATGACAAAGGAGGCAAGACTATACAATGGAGAAAAGACAGTCTGTTCAATAAGTGGTGCTGGGAAGACTCGACAGCTACATGTAAAAGAATGAAATTAGAATACATCCTGACACCATACACAAAAATAAACTCCAAATGGATTAAAGACCTAAATGTAAGCCTGGATACTATAAAACTCTTAGAGGAAAACATAGGCAGAACACTCTCTAACATAAATTGCAACAAGACCTTTTTGGATCCACCTCCTAGAGTAATGAAAATAAAAACAAAAATAAACAAATGGGACCTAATGAAACAAAAGCTTTTGCACAGCAAAGAAAACCATAAACAAAACGAAAAGACAACCCACAGAATGGGAGAAAATGTTTGCAAATGAAGCAACCGACAAGGGATTGATCTCCAAAATATACAAATGGCTCATGCAGCTCAATATAAAACAACAACAAAAAAAAATAAAAAAACAAAAACACAACCCAATCAAAAAATGGGTGGAAGATCTAAATAGACATTTCTCCAAAGAAGACATACGGATGGCCAAAAAGCACATGAAAAGATACTCAACATCACTAATTGTTAGAGAAATGCAAATCAAAACTACAATGAGGTATCACCTCACACGGGTCAGAATGGCCATCTTCAAAAAAATCTACAAACAATAAATGCTGGAGAGGGTGTGGAGAAAAGGGGACCCTCCGACACTATTGGTGGGCATGTAAATTTGTACAGCCACTATGGAGAACAGTATGGATGTTCCTTAAAAAACTAAATATAGAACTACCACATGACCCAGCAATCCTGGGCATTTCTCCAGAGAAAACCATAATTCAAAAAGATACACCCCAATGTGCATTGCAGCACTGTTTACAATAGCCAAGACATGGAAGCAACTTAAATGTTCATCGACAAAGGAGTGGATAAAGAAGATGTGGTACATGTATACAACAGAATATTACTTGGCCATAAAAAAGAATGAAATAATGCCATTTGCAGCAACATAGATGGACATAGAGATTGTCATGCTGAGTTAAGTAAGTCAGACAGGGAAGGATAAATATTGTATGATATTGCTTGTATGTGGAATCTAAAAAAAATCTAAAAACAGAAATAGCGTTACAAATGTAGAAAACAATCTTATGGTTACTAAGAGGAAGGGGAAGGGATAAATTGGGAGGTTGGGATTGACATATACACAGTACTATATATAAATACTATATATAAAGTAGATAACTAATAAGGATCTATTTATAGCACAGAGAACTCTACTCAATACTCTGTAATGGCCTATATGGGAAAAGAATAAAAAAAAAGAGTGGCTATATGTACATGTATAACTGATTCACTTTGCTGTACACCTGAAACTAACACAACATTGTAAATCAACTACTCCAATTTTTAAATACTTCAATTTTTTAGAAAAAGAAAAAAAAAGGAGATTTTCCTTGGTGGGCCTGACCTAAACAGTCCTTGAAAGGAATAGGGCTCTTTTTGGAGAATGCAATTCTAAGTTTGAGAGGGATTCAATGCGAGATAGATTCTCAATATAATGCACCTTTGGGGAAAGCTTAGTAAGCTCACAGGAGTCCCATTTATCTGAACTGATTCAAATTTTGAACCATTATTAAATTTCACAGATATTGTAATTTATCTAAACAATGTGTTGCAAGCATTTGGAACAACCAATCACATAATAAAAGGTCTTTGCATATTTAAAAAAAAGAGAATAAGAAAGATTCTCCATTGTTGGCTGAGTGGCCCTCTCTGACAACCAGTGAGGAAATGGTGACCTCAGTTATACAACCACAAGGAACTGAATTCGGCTACAACCACATGAACTTGGAAGGGGACCCTGAGCTCCAGGTGAGAGTACAGCTGGCTGACACATTGATGTTGGTCATGTGTGGCCCTGAGCAGAGAACCCAGTTATGCTATGCTGGACCATGACCTGCAGAACTGTGAGCTGATAAATGGATGTTGTTCTAAGTCACAAATTTATGGTAATTTGTTACACAGCAATAGACAGCTAATACAAACTCTATGAATATGAACCCCCATATACCTTATGCCATCTTCCCAATGTTTCCTCTCTCTCCCCCCATATACAGATGTACCAGACCCAGGATGAGCAGTTTGCATCTTGTCCCAGCATCTTGTCTGGTTGATGCCCTTTCCCTTGCAGAGTACCAAGCTGGGATGACGTATTTGACGGTTACCTCAATCAAAAGTTACCTCCCTGACAATCTCCTGGTCAGTCAAAATTTTGCCCAAGCAACAAGTGAAGACCAGACGTGGAATTTCTGACTGTTATCACTCTCAGGTATCTTGGAAGAAAACTGTCTAGAAAAAATGTAAAATTATTTATTGCTTTTATTGATGTCACAACATTAGACTCAGTGATCAGAACTGGCTGTGGTTTATGCTCTGTGAGCCAGACAGAGACTTTCAGTTTGAGGTGTCTATGCAGATTTGCATTTTTGACACTACAGTGAGCATCTGGGGAACGCAATCTCTGTCTGGGACAACAGATGCAGACCACGTGAACTCACACCCATGTGAACTGAGGTTTAGTCATTCTGCCTTTTTCACTTTTCAAGGTATGGTTTGACCTGCCTCTGCTGAGAGTTAGAATTCACTATCATTTGGTGGTTTATATGCTTTTGTGTTTTTACTGTGATGAAGGAGGAATGGCCAGTTAGTTCTATTATTAAATGTTATTACTATTAATGGCTGAGGAGAAAAGAGAAACGGGTAATAGTGATTTCTTACGTGGAAAGGAAGTGGGTGCCTGGCCAGAGGGGATTATGAGGTACTTACTTTTTTTAAAAATTAATTAATTAATTAATTTTATTGGCTGTGTTAGGTCTTTGTTTCTGCACACAGGCTTTCTCTAGTTGTGGCGAGTGGGGGCTACGCTTCTTCCCAAGCACTGTGTCACCAGGGAAGTCCCAGATGTTATTTTTTGCAGGGTTTCTCAAACTTGAGAGAGCCTCAGAATCACTTGGAGGGTTTCTAAAATCAGATTTCTGGGCCCGACAAGACTTTCTGACTTGGTAGATGTGAGGTGAATTTGCCTTTCTAAGAAGTTCCCACATGATACTGATGCTGTTGTTCAGGGGATCTTGTGCAATGTTTCAGAGCTTAGAGTTGAAAAAACTTTGCTGCCCTCTCAGGTCTTGCTTGCTTCCTTCTTATTAATAATGGGAACAGGACTTCCCTGGTGGCACATTGGTTAAGAATCCACCTGCCAATGCAGGGGACACGGGTTCGAGCCCTGGTCTGGGAAGATCCCACATGCCGAGGAGCAACTAAGCCCATGAGCCACAAATACTGAGCCTGTGCTCTAGAGCCTTCAAGCCACAACTACTGAACCCGCGTGCTGCAACTACTGAAGCTCACGGCCACAAGAAGCCATCACAATAAGAAGCCGGTGTACAGCAGGGAAGAGAAAGCCAGTGAGCAGCAAGGAAGACCTAACACAGCCAATAAGTAAATAAATAAAGGGAACCATGCAACTGTATTTCTCTTTTTCCTTTACTGCCAGGAGCTAAATTTGTAGTTCAGCTTTCTTATCTGTGATGACCTCTGTAGTGACCCCTCAAAATTCATGTTTACTCTGAATCTAAGAATGAGACGTTATTTGGAAATAAAGTCTTAGCAGATACAATTAATTAAGGATCATAGGATGAAACCATCCTGGATTTAGGGCCCTAAATCCAATGAGTGGTGTCCTTATAAGAAGAGGACACAGAGAGACACAAAAGAGATGGCCATGTCACAGTGGAGGCAGAGATTAAAGTGATTTAGCCACAATCTAAGGAACTCCTGGAGCCATGAGAAGGGGAAGCGTCAAGAAGGCATCCTTTGTGGAGATTTTGGAGGGAGCATGGTGCTTCTCAGAGCATGTTTCAGATTTCCGGCCTCCAGAACTGTGACAGAATTAATTTCTGTTGTTTTATGCCACTTGGGTTGTAATCTCTTTCTCTTTCTTTCTTTATCTCTACCTATATATGTGTGTGCATTTGTGTTTGTTTGCATATACTTTCTTTGTTTTGTTTTGTTTTTGGCTGCGTTGGGTCTTTGGTGCTTCACATGGGCTTTCTCTGGTTGTGGTAAGCGGGGGCTACTCTTCATTGCTGTGTGCAGTCTTCTCATTGCAGTGGGTCCTCTTGTGGAGCACTGGCTCTAGGTGGATGGGCTTCAGTAGTTGTGGCATGTAGGCTCAGTAGTTGTGGCTCATGGGCTCAGTAGTTGTGGTGCATGAGCTTAGTTGCTCCGCAGCAGGCGAGATCTTCCTGGACCAGGGATGGAAACTGTGTCCCCTGCATTGGCAGGCAAACACTGTACAACCAGGGAAGTCCCTGCATATACTTTGGAGTTGTTGATGGAAAATTAATCAATACTGATCTAAAAGAGAAGTAGAGAATTTCATTCAAGCCAACCTGAGAATTATAACTTGGGTGACAGTTTTTCAGAAAACTCTGAGGACTTCTGCTCTTGTTAGAAGTCGAAGGCACAGTCATATACATTTTCTAGACAAAGGATCGTATATCAAAATGACACACTGACACACTGACATTTTTACATAAAGTTCACCAAAGGTGCTTAGTCCAGATCCGCACGTATGAAGCAAGCAGCAGGTCACCATGACCCCTCACAGAAATGGGAAAAGAAAAATTAATCTTCTAAGAGGTCACATAGTTGGTGTCAGAAGAATAAAAAATTAAATTTATCTTTAGGGTTGAGCAGGTTATTCCCACCTTTGAGAAGGTCTGGTTACTATATAACACAGATGCCATTGCACATTAGGGAGGGCTTAATATGGGCAGGGAAAATGTTATGCTCAAATTTTCTTGTCCGGCCTTAGAATGTAAATTTTATTCCATCAGATCTGTTTCAGGGTGAGTTGAAGACAACATGCTACTTCATACCTAAACACTTGCATGTTTGTAAAGAAAGATGGATACATATCAAAAAGGGGACCAACACCAAGTCTGGAATGATTGAGCATCAGAATAATAAACAACAAAAACAGATTACAACTGCGGACTTCCCTGGTGGTGCAGTGGTTAAGAATCCGCCTGCCAGTGCAGGGGACACGGGTTCGAGCCCTGGTCCGGAAGGATCCCACATGCCACAGGGCAACTAAGCCCGTGTGCCACAACTACTGAAGCCTGTCACCACAACAAGAGAAGCCACTGCACTGAGAAGCCTGAGCACCACAATGAAGAGTAGAGCCCACTCACCACAGCTAGAGGAAGCCTGCACGCAGCAATGAAGACCCCCCAACGCAGCCAATAAATAAATAAATAAATAAATTTATAAACAAAAAAACAAAAACAACTGATGACAATTTGTTGATGCAGTGGAATGCCTACTAAGATATAAAATGGTAGTTTAGAGAAAAGAATCCACCTTAACCAAACAACCAAAGTTAATATTTCTAGACAAACTGATCATTCGTCTCTTGATATAAAACATTGTGAAAGACAAAACATTACTTTGATAGCATTCCTTCTAAAGCCTAACTATGAGACAACATCAGACAAAGCAGAATTGAGGGACATTCTACAAAGCTATTGTAATGAAAAAGAATTGTAATTTAAATATTACAAAGTCATAAAAGACAAAGGCTGAGGAACTGTTTCAGATTAATAGAGGTTAAAGGGACATGAAACAAGATGTATAACTCTGGATTTGATCATAGACCAGGAAAAAAAAAAGCCATAAAAAAGGACATTATTGGGACAATTGACAACAGTGGACAGTGTTCTGTGGACCAGTTAATAGCATTGTGCCAAAGTTAACTTTCCTGGTTTTGATGATTGTATTGTGGTTACGTAAGAGATGTTTTTGCCACTTTAAAACTTTAACTGTAATATATATTTTCTTCTTTTGCCTATTAAATGTTTTCTGCTTTTTATTTTTCCTCTAATATTTTGTTATAAAAATTGAAAATTATGATGCTGTTATGGGCTGAATGTCCCTCCAAAATTTATTTAGGACCTTAGAGTCCTAACCCTCAGTACCTCACAATGAGGCTATGTTTGGAGGTAGGTTCTTTAAGGAGGTAATTTTTAAAATAAATTTATTATTTATTTATTTATTTGTTATTTTTGGCTGCATTGGGTCTTCACTGTTGTGTGTGGGGTTTCTTTAGTTGCGGCGAGTGGGGACTACTCTTCATTGTGGTGCTTGGGCTTCTCGGTGCGGTGGCTTCTCTTGCTGTGGAGCAAGGGCTCTAGGCCCATGGGCTGCAGTAGTTGTGACTTGCAGGCCCTAGAGTGCAGGCTCAGTAGTTGTGGTGCATGGGCTTAGTTGCTCCTCGGCACATGGGATCTTCCTGGACCAGGGCTCGAACCCATGTCCCCTGCACTGGCAGGCAGATTCTTAACCACTGGGCCACCAGGGAAGTCCCTAAGGAGGTAATTAAGTTAAACTGGGGTTAAGGTGGGCCCTAATCCAATATGATTGGTGTCCTTATAGGAAAAAGATGTGCAGACATGCAGAGTGGGAATACTATGTGAGGACACAGGGAAAAGACTGTTGTCTATAAGCCAAAGAGAGAGGCCTCAGGAGAAACCAAACCTGCTCACACCTTGACCTCAGACTTCCAGGCTCCAGGTCTGTGAGAAATAAGTTTCTGTTGCTTAAGCCCCTCAGTCAGTGGAACTTCATTATAGTAGCCCTAGCAAACTAATACAGATTTGTACATAGAATTTATGAAAGTAAACATAGAGTTTAAGTAGTAGTAGTAGCAATAATAATAATAATAACCAAATTCCTTTGTTTACCACTCAAATTAAGAATTAAAACATTACCAACAATCTAGAAACCCTATTGGATCACCCTTAATGGAACCTGACCATACGTAACAACTATACCAACTTTTGTTCTACTGTCTGCATATGTAGCGTGAAAAAAGAAAAATTGCTTAGCTTTGAAACCTGAATAGCAAGCACAAAACTAGCTAAATAAGGGGAGGGCAATATTGCCAGTGATGGATAAAAGTTTTCAAGAGAAGACAAGCTATAGAGAATTTCTGGGAAGTAAACTGGCTTTTGTTTTGGGCAAGGTCATGAGAGAACCTTGGGAAATAGGGAGCTGACCACATTTGGGGTATCTGCAGGGCTAAGGATACCCAGCAAGAATACACGCAGAGGAAGTGGGCTGCTCTGAATTTTGTTTTCTAAGCTTATCATGGCTGATGTCCAATTCTTTGGCACATATCAAACAAAACACTCTGTGCGATGAAATGAAAGTTCCTTGGTACAGACATGGTAAGACTGTCAGAAATTTCATATCTTCTGGTCAAACAAATCAAAGTAAGAATCTGTACCAAGTTCACCTGATGGAGTTCTCAGGTTAAGAAGATAATAGCAGCAGGGATTTTGGTGATGATAACTGTCTTTCCTCTGGGTCATGCTGGTCCAATGTGGACTGGGTGCTTTCTTTTTTTATTTTTTAGTTCACTCTTTCTTAAAATTTTTTGGCCATTACATGTGGCATGTGGGATCTTAGTTCCCCAACCAGGGATCGAACCCATGCCTCCTGAATTAGAAGCATGGGAAGTCCCTGGACTGGTTGCATTCTGTTTGGTGCTCTGCTGGTGTCCTCAGGCGTCCCTTCCCATCACCTTGGGGATCTCCTTATCCATTGTTGCATCTCTTGTTTCCTGCATCTCATGTCTTTTTTCCTGGTTGATACTTACTCTTAGGATTTTTAAAAATTAATTAATTAATATTTATTGGCTGCGTTGCGTGTTTATTGCTGTGCATGGGCCTTCTCTAGTTGTGGCGAGCAGGGACTACTCTTCATTGTGGTGCACAGGCTTCTCAGTGCCATGACTTCTCTTCATTGCAGAGCATGGACTCTCGGTACACAGGCTTCAGTAGTTGTGGCGCACGGGCTTAGTTGCTCCATGGCACGTGGGATCCTCTGGACCAGGGATTGAACCCATGTCCCCTGCATTAGCAGGCGGATTCTTAACCACTGAGCCACCAGGGATGTCCCTCCTGGTTGATATTTTCACTTTGGTTGAGCATATTCTTCAGTGGGTTCTGGAGGAAGTGTGCATGGTACCTTGGGTGTCTGAAAATATCATTATTCTCGCCTTATATTTGATTGACAGTTTGGCTGGATATAGAAATCCAGGATGTCATTTTCATACAGTATTGAAGGCATGATCCCATTGTCTTCTAACTACTGACAAGTCTGGTGCCACTCTGATTCATGTTTGTGTGAGTCACCTGCCTTTTTTCCCTGAAAGCTTTGTAGAATCTTCTCTTTGTCCCTGGGTTGTGAAATTTCACAATGCAATGTCTTGATGTGGGGCCATTTTCCTCCATTGTGCTAGGTACATTTTCAATCCAGAAACTCAGGTCCTTCAGTGGATAAATTTTCTTAAATTATTTCTCTGATTTTCCTCTTCTCTTTTCAGAAAAGTGTTATTCAGATCTAGGTCTCATCCTGTGATTTTCTCTTCTTTTCATTCCTGTTTTCCATCTGTCTTTTTGTTTTACTTTCTAGGCAGTTTCCTTAAATATTCCATCTAAGCAACATGCTGAGTTTATTTCTACATTTATTTTTTTAAAAACTCTGAACATTTATTTTTGACAGTATCTTATTATTGATTCCTTTATCTTTCTGAGGACATTAGTTATCATTTTTGCTTCTTGAAATGTTCTTCTTCTTGCATAGTCTACGTTTATTTCAAGTTGCTTTTATATGCTTTGTTCTCCCATTCTTTCTTCATCTCATTATTTGTGGGAGAGGTTCTAGCTGTCCTCCATCATTCCATTCTCCATTAGTGATATAGAACCCCTGATCCAGGTGGACATATCCAGCCCTGAAGGAAGAATGCATTTTCCAGACACCCTTGCAGCTGCGTGGGGGTCATGTGACCTCATTCTACACAATGGGCTGTGTGTATGAACAATTAGTCCCTCCGCAAGGGCAGGGGTGTGCCCTTCATTTCCTCTTCATCCTCCTGCTACCCGGAACATAGGTGAGGTAGTGAACCACCTTTGACTGTTGCAGGTGGGGCAAGACCTTGAGGATGGCAATCTAATAATCCACAGGTTTTAGAGGCGGAGGGAGGGAAGAAGGAAGGGATGATCACATTCTTCCCATTTTCTATTTGAGGAAAGCACCTTATCTGTTATCATATTAATCAGATCCTTTTATTTTCTGTATTTCTGATGTTTTGACATCTGAGGTCTTGCTGATCCTGGAGACACTGCTCTTACCAGGGCTAGTCAATTCCTAGATAGCTAACAACTCTCAAGGAGCATGCTTTTCATATGCAAACTAACCCAGCAGAGCTCACACCCCAACCACATCCTCTATTGGGCTTTCACACTCTGGGCCACATACCAGACAACCCAGCACAGCCTTGTGCTCCAGAGCCTGCTGAAATTATTCAAACTAGATAATTCTAAGCCAACTTATTCTGTCTTGCTTGTTCCTTCCTGCAGAAACCACAAAAAAAAAAGGCTTTTGTCCACATTTCCTCCTTTCCCTCTGCCTCCTGGCTAACCCTGGTGCTTCCCTGAGTGGCCCTGCATGTCATGCCCCCTCCTCTTGGGATCTGTGAGTAACAAACTATCTTTTCAATGACAACCATCTGATCTGTTGTCCTCACCATATCTGGATAATAATAAAATCTACATTTTTCAACAGTCCTGAGTTTGTTGCACTTGTATCATCACATGAAAGAAATAAACTATGTTTTTTAAGACCCTGTTGTTTTAACATGAGCACACACATGTTTACAGAGCCACACACATACTAAACACAAATGTTAATTCTTAAGAGAAAAAAATATAGAGATTGGGATTGACATATACACACTACTATATATAAAATAGATAACAGAGTAATTGCTATTTTATTTTTATAAGTATATAAATAAAATATATATAAATCGTTCTCTTTTTACATCTGTGTAGATTGTTGCTGTCTTATAACTATTTTTCAGATTTCAAAAATAATACTTATTTATTATAAAAATTCCAATAAACAGTAGCCCTTCATGTTACACATGTTGTTTTTCTTTTGATTACAATATTTTCTGATCTTACCCCCATATTGAGCAAATGGCTCTTTTGGTGCTCAGCTCAGGTCCCTGTGCCTTATTCCTGAATGTATGAAAAGAACAAGATAAAACAGACGCTAAGTGTTAGGTTCTATAGGAGTTAGAATATAGGGCAGGTGCCACAATGAACAAGTACTTCTTGTGGACTGGCTAATTTGTCTTACTTGTCACAGGCACTGGGGCTCAGACTGCTGCCCATGGTGAAGACTGGCGTCTCCAGTGATCCCAAGTCCCATGAGTAGCTCCAATTAGAATGACAACAGGTCTGCAGAGCCCGGAGGCATTCAGCTCACCTGACTGCTCGCATATCTGGAAAATGAAACGCAATCTTCATCCCTCCCTGTACATCACCAACACAAGCTGGGGATGAGGCAGTCCTTGGCTGAGAATTAATCAGCTCCTAACACACAATCATTTTGAAGCTTTCACTAGAGTTTGTGTCACCATCAGAGGTGGCCCTGGCAAAATAATGTTTACTATAAATTTTCTTTTTTCTTTTTTTAATTTTTATTGGAGTACAATTGATTTACAATATTGTGTTCATTTCAGGTGTACAGCAAAGCGAATCAGTTATACATATAGCCACTCTTTTTTAGATTCTTCCTGTATAGGCCATTACAGAGTATTGAGTAGAGTTCCCTGTGCTATACAGTAGGTCCTTATAATATATTTTATATATAGTAGTGTGTATATGTCAATCCCCATCTCTATATTTTTTTCTCTTAAGAATGACATTTGTATTTAGTGTGTGTGTGGCTGTGTAAATGTGTGTGTGCACCAGCTAAACGTGGCCCATTGGGCAATCAAGTGGATAAAGCAAGTATGTTGCAACTGACCAAAATTTGGAGATTCTAAAGGGCCCTTGCCTCCTGGGGTGGGGGGGTTCTGTGAGGTGAAGTGCCCCAGGCCAGCTCCTTTCTGCACCTCCACCTGGGGGAGCAGGGGTGCAGGGAGTAGAAACTCCTGTGGGTGGAGGTGGATTTTTTGGAAATGTGTGTGGAGGAGTGGAATCAGGAAGTTCTTTTGTGGATATGCACAGACTGAGGGCATGTGTGTAATTCCTTGGGTGTTTTTCACCAAGCTAAGCAGGAGATCACCTCCAACCCATCGTTTAAACATTTCCCTCTTCCGTATTAAAATTTCTTTTCAAGAACTTGCCAAGGGCACCCTCTAGATTTATTAGCTTGTTACTGCAAGGGGAGGAAACGCCCCAGAAGAGCCTGAGAGAGGCTCAGCAAGGGGGAGACTTGGAAGCATGGAGTCCTAACCACTGGACCACCAGGGAAGTCCCTTGGGTGGGCTTTTATGGGCCAAACCTGTGGTGGGTGACAAGGGAGGTACCTCCAGCTCTGGGCTGGATGTTGCCCAGTGGGAAGCAGGTCCCCCAATGGGGCTCTCAAATGCATTGTGGAGGAGGGAGGTGAATGGCCTTAGGAAGTCACGGATAAGCACAGAGCTGTCACTGGGAGGCCGTGGGCGGATGGAGGTGCTGGCCATTTCAACAGCTACCTTGTTTGTGCTCTGTTAGGAGAATTGTCTACATTCTGTTGGTATTATCCATATCCTGCTGCAGACATGATGTTCCTTGTGCTGGGACCATTTCAGGCTGGTCATCAGCAGAACAGAGAATCAGTTTCTCAAACCCACGCAGCCTGTCAGTGAGGTCAGGCTGTGTGGCCTTGGGATCTACGGGGTGTGCAGAATGAACAAAAGGCACTGGCTGTTGCTTGGGCTGACGTGGGCGAACGGGGTGAAATGCAGCCTGCTCTGCTTGCCAGGCTGTGGGCCCTGGGACAGGAGCCAGGGCAAGTAGCGGCTTTTTCCAGTTAGCTTTCCTAGTTCATGCAAAGGTCTTATGTGAACTAGCTGAGGCCCTGGGGACACAGGGTCAGGAGCAGAGGAGGGAAGAATTGTGCCCCCTGCACTGGGTCTCCACTGCTTGGATGGCCAACAGTGCTGTGCTTGGGGCTGTGGTCTTTGTCCCCAGTTCCTGGCACAGAACTCCTAAAATCCTTGGGGTTTCCCTAGTGATGGAAGTGTCTTGCTATTCATAAGGAGCTCCTTTCCACCAGACCTGAGTTCGTGCTAATGAAGTGACTTGGGGTAGGGCCCCTCAGTAGCCTCAGGATGGAGTGGGTATGAATGGCTGTTGGGACTTACAGCTGTCACTTGAAGTGGGGGTGGACCCCTGGGACCGAGCCCTTTAACTTGTGGGATTTGACGCCAGCTCTGGATAGATGGTGGACTGGAATGGACTGGAATGGACTGGACTGGAATGGAATGGAATGAATTGTTGGACACCCAGTTGGTGTTGGAGAATCAGAGGGCCATACCCAGGGATGGAGATGGGTCAGCACCATGAAGGCAACCACCAGGGGATAACTCAAGAGCAAACGAAGGTGTAGGATCCTCTTGCCCAAAATATACACGTGCAAGATACCTTTACTGAGACCTGTGAGGATTAGAACCATTTAGCTGATGCATGGTTTTCAGATTTTAGAAAAGTGATGGGGGCACATTTTGTATTGTAAAACACCTCCGGCAGGGACTAGGCAGCGTCCCCAAATCAAACACATTAGTATTTTGTGCAACAAATCATATGATTGTTCATACTAAGTGAGATGAATGAAGACTATAAGAAACCTCAGGTTGGGCTTTGGTGCCTTGAAATCAGGCAAAGATTTGGCTTTGAGAATGTCTGGATTTTGGATTTGCTGGTGAGGACTGTGGGCCTTTGTCAGCTGAGATAGCCCCTCCTAGGGAGGTGGAGGCTTGCATCTCGCTCAGGACAAGGCTGATCGGCTGAAGTGGAATGGAGAGGTTGCCTGCAGAGCAAAGTGGAATGCTTGATGAAGAAGGGCGTGCCCAGCAGAGGTTGAACATCTAAATACATTAACGACATGTATATTTTTGTGCATTGCATAGACACAGTCATCAAACAATTCTACTTCCCATCATTGAAATGTTTTTCTTTTTTTTGGTTCATTTTGTTTTATTCTTACATGTCTCCACAAAATAAACATGCTTCAAACGCATGCTTGACCCACAAATCTTCAGGGAAGAGTTTCTGTGTTGTATAATATTTCAGAGCATTTATTAGTGACACCTTTCCTTGTTCATGACTGTCACTGTTTTTAAGGCATTTTATTTACCATAGTAGATACTCATAATGTAGAGCACTGGTCAGAAAGTGTAGATTTGTATAATCAGAATATGCTGTATTAGAGTGCTGTGATTCCACTTTGGTTAGGAAAAACTAAAATTCTATACTCCTGGCCAGAATGTTTACACAGTTTTATTATATGAATGTGAAGTCTGAAAAAAAATTATTTGTCTGACAAGACAGTACTAAGTAACTTGCCACTGCTACTATATTACTGTAAATATTCATGCTTTGGGAATTTAGTTTACAAAATGATATTCTATCCATCGTGTAAGTATCTGAGAAAACAAACTGAGAAATGTCAGTGAGTAGCAAAGGGCAAATCAGAGTTTCTGAGCCACTTTTGTAGCGTCTTAGTATATAAATTACTGCTATGGTGATAACCTCTGGGTAGACCTACTGCAAAATCTGATGGCAATTAATATTTTAAGTGACAAGACTCTAGAATGAAGCAGTGAATCTGTCTTCAAACTAATTATGAAAATATATTGTAACTGTGAAGCCTGGAAGGTGTGCAAAGTGGACAAGAATTTTTCAGAACTTGAATGAAGGTAGGAAGGAGGCTGACACTTATTAAGACTCTGCAGTGCTAGGCCCTGTGAGGTTGGAATTAATTAGTCCAGGATCTGAAAATGCAAAAGTGAGGTTTACATCTTCTAGATGCCCACTGATTTCTCTTCCTTAAAACTGCACTTTTCCTTTTCCATCTGCACAGCGCCTTCTTCCTATAATAAATACTGGGGTTAGTCCCCAGGCTGGATCGTTTCGGGGAGGGCACACCGGCCTTGTCCATGAACTATCCCCTTCTCACATCAGCCTCAGAAGGGATTTGAAAATTGGGAAGAGATTTGGAGGGACCAAAGACCTAAGGCTATTTGAGCTACATGCTCCCTGGAGAGTGGTCCCACCACCCTTCCAGACTTCTCTGGGTCTCTGCACCACCAACTTGGCCTGAAATGTTTTCTTCACTTTACTTTTGAATTTGACAGCCTAACCACCAACGGTTTAACATTTTTTTAAAAAAAGAGCTTTTCTTAGAGAGTCTCAGATTGATACTCGAATCATTTTCATTGACAGCATTGATCTTTATTTTCTTCTCTTTAACTGTTACATAATCCTTTTTAGGGGGACAAATCCTTTCCCAACAGCTTTACCCTGGTTTGAGCAGTGTTTCCCTGTGATTTTCATCAACCTCATGAAACTCTGCATTATTTTCAAGGTTTCAAATTTTAATTTTGTTAATGCACATTATATTTACCTGGTGTTCTTGGATGCCTAACACCCTGCAGACCAGTGAGAGATGGGTTGACTGGACACGCGTGGCCTGGTAAACAGGTTTCAGACAGAAGAATGATGAATGGATTGGGTTAGAATGTGGCCATAACAAATGTTTACGATGCTGATATATTAAAATCTCATTTTTAACCTGCAGTATTACCAGGAATTGTAAATACTTAGAGAAGGCAGACATTCTGTGTTCCTTTCTGGTTGTTTATACATTTTTCTGTTTCTTTTTTGTACATTTCTATGTATGTCTACATCAATGTATTCTCTCATATCCTTCCTTTTTCCCATGCCATTACACAGGTTTTGTAAACATTTTGTAAACATTTTGGTGGCCATATTATAGTTTTTCACATAAATGAGCTACATTTTACTTAACTTTTACTCTAATAATAATATCTTACATTATTCCTAAGAAAAATTCTTAAATTAAATAATACATATAAAATTTTGTGCTTAAACCTTTTCTGCCCTTCCTGGTTATTTCTTTACAGATAAATTCAGAGAAGTGGAATACTGAGTTAGTGGTCATAAAATCATCTTAAGGCATTTTTAAAAAAAAAAATCACAAAATTATTACTAAATTATTTTCTCATCAGCACTCTTATTACAGTTTTGCCATTGAAACCTTTTGCTAATTTGAGAGGCAAAATGGATATCTTATTGTTTTAATCTGAATTTTTGATTTCTCGTAAGGTAGAATATACTTTCTCTTCAATTAATCCTCTTTAACAAACAGTTTGCTTATGTTCTCTGCCCTCACTAAACTATGGGGGTCATGTTTTTTCTAATCAGTATGTACAAATCGTGAATTATATATATATATTTTTTAACAAATTATGAATATTAAGAATACTAACCTTACCATGTTTGTTACACACTCCTTCTCTCTTTGTGGTATATAATTTTAAATGTAAAAATTATTTTACATTTTATACTTTTTACATTTTCAATGCAATCTATGACATCAATTTTATACTTTGTAATTTCTTCTATTTATATTGTGTATGCATATCTTCTCATACAGAAAATGGATAAATGTTTACCTTTACTTTCTTCTGCTATTGGTAAATTTATATTCAAATTTTTTTTAAATTCACATATCCTGAGCTGATGGTTAACAGAGCCCTGTCCCAGGACATGTGATTTACTCATTTATTTGTACACTCAGTCATCTATTATTATACAGAAATGCTTATTGTATGTGTATTATTACAAGGCTCTGTGCTTGGGATTGGAAAAATAGCATTTACTCTCATGAAAGCATATGGGGTTGAGAAGCACGATGCCAGGTTCAGGAAGTTCTGCATGGCAGTGTGGAAAGTTGTCACGTTAAAGGAGATATTTGCAGGAAGAAATAAAACAATTAGCACTCAGGTAAATAGGATAATTCAAGTTTTCATACCTACTTGAAGCTTTAGGGATGGTTGAGGAAGCCCTTGCAGAGGAGGGGGCATGGAAGATGTCTTTTTGTTTTTTGGTTTGTTTGTTTGTTTATTTATTTTTGGCTGTTGGGTCTTTGTTGCTGTGCGCGGAGCTTGCTCTAGTTGCAAAGAGCAGGGGCTACTCTTCATTCCCATGCACAGGCTTCTCATTGCAGTGGCTTCTTTTGTTGCGGAGCATGAGCTCTAGGCTCACGAGTTTCAGCAGTTGCTGCTTGCGGTCTCTAGAGCACAGGCTCACTAGTTGTGGCACATGGGCTTAGCTGCTCCATGGTATGTGGGATCTTCCGGGACCAGGGATTGAACCTGTGTCCCCTGCCTTGGCAGGCAGATTCTTAACCATTTCACCAGCAGAGAAGTCCCATGGAAGCTGGGTTTTAAGGATGCTAAGATCTGAGGAGAAGGAAGCAGCCCAGGCAAATGTCTCCAGGTAAGAAGGCTGAATGTGATGAAGTGATAGACTGTCCACTGTCTGACTGGAACTCAGAGAGAAAAGTGGGAGAGGCAAGTAGACAACTGAAAGCAAGGATGGATTTTATTCCAGTGGGAAGAGCTGTAAGCAGGGGAGAGGAGTCGTTTGTTGTCTTACAAACACTTCTTCTGCTTCCTGGGTTGAACACTGCCAAAGGGCAAAAGTGGATACTGGGAGACACATGGCCATCAGATGAGAAGTGATGGTGGCTGGATGGGCAGTGGGCACAGTGAGGAAAGGAGGATTCAGTGGCTACTTGGAGATACCTTGAGGGCATGTCACGAATTGGATGTAGCACGTGAAGGAAAGGAGGAGTTAAGGATAAATTCTAGGGCTTTGGCTTGAAACCGGGTAAATGTGCTATTTATTGGGATGGAAGAAAAGGACAAGAGAAGAATTAGGTGGTTTTTTTTTTTTAATTTTTATTGTAGTATATTTGATTTACAATGTTGTGTTAGTTTCAGGTTACAGAAAAATGAATCAGTTGTACATATACATATATCCACTATTTTTTTTAGATTATTTTCCCATATAGGCCATATAGAGTATTGAGTAAAGTTCCCTGTGCTATACAGTATGTCCTTATTAGCTGTCTTATGTATAGTAGTGTGTATATGCAATCCCAATTTCCCAATTTATCCCTTCCCCCACTTTCCCCGCTGCTAACCATAAGTTTATTTTCTACATCTGTGAGCCTACTTCTGTTTTGTAAATAAGTTCACTTGTACCTTTTTTTTAGAATCCACATATAAACAGTATCACATATTTGTTTTTTTCTGTCTTTCTTCACTTAGTATGACAATCTCTAGGTCCATCCATGTTGCTGCAAATGGCATTATTTCATTATTTTCATGGCTGAATAGTATTCCACTGTATATATGTGCCACATCTTCTTTATCCATTCATCTATCAATGAACATTTAGGTTGCTTCCATGTCCTGGCTATTGTAAATAGTGCTGCAATGAGCACTGGGATGTATGTATCTTTTCCAATTATGGTTTTTTCCAGATATATGCCCAGGAGTGGGATTGCTGGATCATATGGTAGCTCTATTTTTAGTTTTTTAAGGAAATTCCATACTGCTCTTCATAGTGGCTGTACCAATTTACATTGCCACAAATAGTGTTAGGAGGGTTCCCTTTTCTCCACATAATCTCCAGCATTTATTGTTTGTAGCTTTTTTGATGATGGCCATTCTGACTGGTGCGAGGTGATACCTCATTGTAGTTTTGATTTGCATTTCTCTAATAATTAGTTACATTGAGCATCTTTTTATGTGCTTTTTGACCACCTGTGTGTCTTCTTTGGAGAAATGTTTATTTAGATTTTCCACCCATTTTTTGACTGGATTGTTTGTTTTGTTTTGTTTTGGTATTGAGCTGCACAAACCATTTATATATTTTGGAGATTAATCCCTTGTCGGTTGCTTCGTTCGTTTGCAAATATTTTCTCCCATTCTGTGGATTTTTTCATTTTGTTTATGGTTTCCTTTGCTGTGCAAAAGCTTTTAAGTTTCATTAGGTCCCATTTGTTTATTTTTGTTTTTATTTTCATTACTCTAGGAAGTGGATCCAAAAAGATCTTTCAGCAATTTATGTCAGAGAGTGTTCTGCCTATGTTTTTCTCTAAGAGTTTTATAGTGTCTGGCCTTACGTTTAGGTCTTTAATCCATTTTGAGTTTATTTTTGTGTATGGTGTTAGAGAGTGTTCTAATTTCATTCTTTTACATGTAGCTGTCCAGTTTTCCTAGCACCACTTATTGAACAGACTGTCTTTTCTCCATTGTATATTCTTGCCTCCTTTGTCGTAGATTAGGTGACCCTAGGTACAAGGGTTTATCTCTGGACTTTCTGTCCTGTTCCACTGATCTATAGATCTGTTTTTGTGACATAGTCTAAAGTCAGGGAGCCTGATTCCTCCAGCTCCATTTTTCTTTCTCCAGATTGCTTTGGCTATTCGGGGTCTTTTGTGTCTCCATACAAATTATAAGATTTTTTGTACTAATTCTGTGAAAAATGCCGTTGGTAATTTGATAGGGATTGCATAGAGTCTGTACATTGCTTTGGGTAGTATAGTTATTTTGACAATATTGATTCTTCTAATCCAAGAACATGGTATATCTCTCCGTTTGTGTTATCTTTGATTTCTTTCATCAGTACCTTATAGTTTTCTGAGTGCAGGTCTTTTACGTCCTTTGGTAGGTTTATTCCTAGGTATCTTATTCTTTTTTATATAATGGTAAATGGAATTGTTTCCTTAATTTCTCTTTCTGAGCATTCATTGTTAGTGTATAGGAATGCAAGAGATTTCTGTGTATTAATTTTGTATCCTGCAATCTACCAAATTCAATGATGAGCTCTAGTAGTTTTCTAGTAGCATTTTTAGAATTTTCTATATATAGTAGCATGTCATCTGCAAGCAGTGACAGCTTTACTTCTTCTTTGCCAATTTGGATTCCTTTTATTTCTTTTTCTTCTCTGATTGCTGTGGGTAGGACTTCCAAAACTATGTTAAATAAAAGTTGGTGAGACTGGACACCCTTGTCTTGTTCCTGATCTTAGAGGAAATGCTTTCAGTTTTTCACCATTTAGAATGATGTTGGCTGTGGGTTTGTCATATACGGCCTTTATTATGTTGAGATAGGTTTCCTCTACGCCCACTTTCTGGAGAGTTTTTATCATAAATTGGTGTTGAATTTTGTCAAAAGCTTTTTCTGCATCTATTGAGATGATCATGTGGTTTTTATTCTTCAATTTGTTAATGTGGTGTATTACATTGATTGATTTGTGGATATTGAAGAATCCTTGCATCCCTAGGATAAATCCCATTTGATCATGGTATATGATCCTTTTAATGTGTTGTTGAAGAATTCTGCTTAAATTTAAACTTTGAGATATTGAAGTAGGAGTAGAAATTTGAGTCTGGAGTTCAGGGGAGGATTCCAGGCTGACTATGAACTTGGGAGCAGCTAGATGTTATTTAGAGCTATGGGACTGGATTATGTTAGCAAGGAGTGAGTATAACTAGAAAAGAGGAGTCAGTGAGCTATTATGGTTCCTGCAGAACTGGAAAGACCCCCACCTAAAGTTGAATCCTGATGTCAAGACTGATGAAGCCACACACACAGCAAAATGATGTGAACAGGTTGATTACTTAACATAAGGGAGGAAAAACTTCTCTACCCCCTTATATTCTGTAAAGAGGGGCTGTGAATTAAACTAACAAAGGCAGGTTAACAAGAGAAAAGGCACACATTTTTTATTAATTTTTATGTGCATGAGAGTTCACAAAAAAAATAACTCAAAGAAGTGGTTAGACTCAGAGGCTTACATACCATTTTAACAAAGGGAAGGGGAATTGGGCTTCAAGGGACAATAAATTGTGGGTAAGTGATGAAGAAATACATAGTAGACTAACAGGAGATAAGGGTCATTTTAGTAAGGTCTGTTTATGGAAGTGCAGGTCTGTGTTGACTCCCTGTCTCAGGTGATAAGAGTGCTTTTCGCTCCCTGATATGAGGGAGGGACCACCTTTCTCAAGTGAAATTGATGCCTTGCTTTCAGGTAGATAAGGGAAAGACATCTATTGTATCTCAACTGCCTTTAGCTCAAAATAATCTCTATGCCCAAGGAGCATATTTGGGGTGGCGTCTTGATCCTCTTCACTTACATAATTGAGGTCTCTGGGAGAGCAGGGCAGCCTTCCCAAGGAGGTGCAAAAAGCTTGAGAGTGAAGTGAAGGGAGACTGGCTTGGGGTTTTATCATGGTTAGGGTGTGGATCAAGCTGAAGTTTCCCGCACAGGGGACAGGGGCTTATTCAGTTTGAGTCTACTGATGGTGCCAAAGGAGAGAGCAGCAGAATTCTTACCAGCATGTCCAGATGTGGATCAGCAGGGAAGGGAGGTATGGAGGGTGGGGCTTAAAGACTGTCATCAAACATCAAAAAGTAGAATCAGATCTTCATTCCCCATGCCAACCCCAGGAAGAGAGAAATATAAGCCAGCAAAGTGGTGAAGCTGGGACCTCCAGGGCTATGGCAAAGCCAGGAGAGAGAGTGAGAGGAAGTTCAATTAGGAGGCGGTTTTAAAACATGAGGGACTGGCCTCCTGTGTTGAGATGAACATGCTAAGGCTTTCATCGGATTTGCCAAGAAGCAGGCCATTGGTGGCCAGGAGAAAAGTAATCTCAGTGGAGTGGTTGAGCTGGAAGTCTAATTGAAGTTTGGAGTACATGCAAGGAGTGAAGGAAGACACAAGCAAGGTGTACCAGAAGTAGGGTGGGGTCAGGAAAAGCTGTTAAGTGACAGGAGAGGCCGGGACGGGTTAGGATGCCAAAGGGAACGGCTGCATGCGCTTGGCTATGCATCAGGCTATGCATCTGCCACGACAGTGTGGACCGGAAGGAGGGAGGAGGCATTTCCTCTGCAGATTCTGTTTTCCCAGTGAGTGTGAGGTGGCTTGTTAGCTGTGAGCGGAAGAAGAGGAAGTTTACATTTCTTGTCCACCCCACCCCTCCTGGCTACAGAGAGACCCTGACCTCATGCTGAGTTGGGCATTCTACAGACTCACTCCAGGGAAACTACGGAAAGAAAAATCAACCAAATTGAGGGCACACCTACCTTACTAAATTATTCCATCGCAGCAGGACGCAGTCAGACGCAGCAGTCCTCGCCTTCTGTTGGTCTTAAGTTCCTTTGAGATTCTCATGCAAGCTACAGACTCACTCCGCAGAAAAATTTGCATATCATTTTGGGGAAATTCAAAAGACCCCCTGGAAGCTCTAGATCTCCTGAGCTAGAAGTTGATGTTGGAAGATACATTGAGGGACGGAAGGAGCGTGCTGTCCAGGCAGCCCTGACCTCTTCTTGGAAGAGCAGATGTTGTCACATCCATAGAACTCAACTCTGCCCAGTCCTTCAGCATCTGGTTCACATGGGAGACTTGTCTGTGGCTTTGTGAGATCCTGGATTCCTACCCTCCATCCCTTCCCACCCCCACAACAATTACAATTTACAATCTCCTAATACAAACAGTGGCTCTCTTACTCATCACTGACCAAACCCTGAAATTCAAATTCTCAGAACAATGCACTTGCAACTAACAGAATTGTGTCCCCCCAAGATTCATATGTTGAAGCCCTCACCCCCAGTGGGATGGTATTTGGAGGTGGGGTTCTTTGGGAGGTGATTAGGCTTAGATGAGTTCATGTGGGTGGAGCCCCCAGATGGGATCAGTGCCTTTGCAAGAAGAGAAAGAGACACCAGAGCCCTCTCTCTCTGCCATGTGAGGACAGTGAGAAGGCAGCCAACTGTCTGTAAGGCAGGAAGAGAGCCCTTACCAGAACCCCGCCATGCTCCACTCTGATATCAGACTTCCAGGCTCCAGCAATGTGAGAAAGTACTTTTTGTTCGAGCCACCTGGTGTATTGTATTTTGTTATGGTACCCAGAGCTGACAAAGATACCACATTTTTTTCCGTAGTGGTCCTTTTTGTGAACAAGAGTTTAATTCATTTCCAAAGGGTATAAAACCTTCATTTGGTTGACTCAGGAAATATGTTTAGAGGGATGCCTCAGGCTCTGTCCCAGGAGTTGAGGAGACCCAGAAGCTCCAGCTAAAAGGTGCCTCCATTGTGTTGAGGGGACAGAAAGAGATGAATAAATACATTTTAAAATGATAGCTTAAAACAGACATAACTGCTATGAGTAAAATGAATCTAACATCAAAACGATGGTGGTTTTTGATAAATATGAAAAAGTAGTGGGGAGGGGCAAGATAGGGGTAGGGGGTTAAGAGGTACCAACTACTGTGAAAAAATAAATAAGCTACAGGGATATATTATACAGCACAGGGAATATAGCCAATAGTTTATAATAACTATAAGTAGAGCATAACCTTTGAAAATTGTGAATCCATATGTTGTACACCTGAAACTTATATAATATTATAAATCAACTATACCTCAATTTTTAAAAATGAAAAAAAAAGTAATATCAAAAAGATTTTCCTCTTCTCTACAATGTGAAGCAGGGCAATTAGGGCCTGTCGTCCCTTACTTTGCTGTGAAGGTGAGAACAACACTGTCCTCCTGGTTTCTCATCTTTGGTTCAATTCCAAGCACATTTTTTCAACCACATTCCCAGCCAGTGGGAGTGGATTCCTCAGTTCTATCTGTCCCCTGTTGACACAGGTCTATCTATTTCCTATATTTAAAAACTGTAGTTTCGTACCTGATGGTGGGATGAACCCTGGTTGGAAATCTGCTTTTTGAATAGACTGAGTGTAGAGAGAGAACCCCAAACACTTGTTTATCACAGCTATGGATGGACAAGGAAAGAAACCCTTCCTGCTAACTAACCTAGGACTTCTCAAACTCAGAGCATCAGAGCCACCAGCGGGCTTGGAGAGACAGTTTCTGATTTCACAGGTCTGGGGGTGGGGCTGAGAATTTTGCATCTCTTACTGGTTCCCAGGGCTGCAGGGGCTTGTCTGGGGGCGGCACTCAGAATCCCCAGTGCAAACCGTACTTAGCCTTTCCATTGTGTTTGACAGTTTAGTTGCAGTTTCACGGTGGAATGAATTCGCACTGAATTCATTCAGAAACCTAGAGGATGAGAAAGGAATTATGTCTGCTAGAGACCCTGAAGGGCAGTTTGGAGGCATATTGACCCTCACTGTTTATAATAGTAATATAACAGTGGTGATACAGACAAAGCATCTTGGACACATTGATCACGTGTCATGGTTTATAGACACTAATCATGTGTCATGGTTTATAGACACACTGATCACGTGTCATGGTTTATAGACACATTGATCACATGTCATGGTTTATAGACACATTGATCACGTGTCACGGTTTATCAACCAGATTATCATCAGGGAAGCAGCAAGATGATGAAGAGGTGACCTGAGGCTGAATGTGTTTGCAAATTTTGGGGATCTGAACTCAGGAAATCAAGTTTGCAGATTTTAATCTGTGAGCAGCTAACTAGGTAATGATTCCAGTTTTGTTTCATGAAGTCATAAACATGTGTTCCTATCACTCTTTACAGAGGAATCCCCCACACTGTGAAATTGCACTCCTCATATGGGACCTGAACCCAGCCATACTTCAGATGGGACTTGAAGTCTCTGACTCCGGAGGGAACCCAAATCCACAGTCTCTTGATTGAAATAGCACACATGTCCTCAGGACTTACTGAAGTCTCTGTGAAGAAGGAATTCATTGAGAGGCAAAGTGATAGGAAAAGAGTGAGTTTATTAGCATAGGATGCTTGCAAGAGAAACACGCAGGCAGGCAAGCGAGCACAGCCCTGAGAACAAAGAGGGCTATGTTTTTATAATCAAAGAAAAAGTGGGGCAGGAAGAAGACCACCTTCTTCCTCATTCTTGGGTAGACATGAAGGCTTGCATCATCAGTTCCTCATTAGACCCTATATGGTCTAAATGGGACTGTCACGGCACTTTTTAAATCACATGTATGTTATCAGAAGGGTGGTAACATATACTGGTAATTCATCTCAGGTTTCGCTATAATGTCCTCTTTCACCTAGTTTCTTTCCCCTTTTACCTATGTTCCTGTCTTGGCTACATGCAGAAACACAATTTTACAGGGCCCATTATCTTACAGACCTCCCAAGGCCAAACGCAGGTCTTGTATCCATTTTCCTATGGTAGTGGCCTAAGTCTGTCTAGTTTCAAAATGTTCTAATGATTGCTTAGCTGCCAGATGTTCTGGGCATTGTCTTGTTGGTGTCTAGCTGATGGTGATCTCCTGAAGTCCCTCTCTATCTTCCCTTAGTGGGATTTCTAGCTGTGTAGCTGTCTTATTCTATCCCTATCAACTGGACAATGGGAGGCACCAAGTAAGGTGACTATTGATCAGAAATCATCAAATCTCAGAAGCAAGGGACTGATACAGGGTCTAAGGCCATAGGATGGATTCCCACAGGAGCCTCAGGGATGTCAGACAGAGGACAGGACCCCGCCACACAGTCTGCTCTGAATTAGGTGCCGCTTGTGAATATCTCAGGCCAGTGAGGAAGACCCAGAACAGTTTGTCTGTTCTCAGTGTGAGACATATTTTTTTCTTTGACAATGCTTATAATAATTAGCATTTGTATCTTGCTTTACAGTTTATAAAATTTCTCTGTGCACTGTTTCCTCACAATTGCTCCGAAGGGTAGGTGCTATAATCCTTTATAACAAATGAGAAAAACAGAGTAACAGTTTTTACATTTTTTTAAATTAATTATTAATTCTTTATTTTTGGCTGCTTTGGGTTTTCCTTGCTGCACATGGGCTTCCTCTAGTCGTGATGAGCGGGGGCTACTCTTCTTTGCAGTGCACGGGCTGCTCATTGCAGTGGCTTCTTTTGTTGTGGAGCATGGGCTCTAGGCACGTGGCCTTCAGTAGTTGCAGCACATGGGCTCAGTAGTTGTGGTGCATGGGCTTAGTTGCGCCTCAGCATGTGGGATCTTCTTGGACCAGGGCTCAAACCCAAGTCCCCTGCATTGGCAGGCGGATTCTTAACCACTGTGCCACCAGGGAAGTCCCAGTCTAACAGTTTAAGTAACTTATTCAGGGATCTGCAGCTGAGCAGCACTAGAGCAGAGCCCAGAACATGACTCCTGATGTAGCTGGTATTACTGCTACATCAAGCTCAGATCATGTTAATACACAGCCAAGTAGACTGTAAACCCCTTAAGGACAAGACTTACATTGTTCTATCACAATGGAAAATAATCATATAATTATATTTCAGTACCATTGGTTTCCTTTGTAATCCTGCAATTTTATACATTTAAAAGCTTTATTTGGGGACATCAAAAAAATACATGTACCCCAATGTTCGTAGCAGCATTATTTACAATATGCAAGACAGGAGGACTTCCTAGGTGTTGCAGTAGTTAAGAATCCGCCTGCCAATGAAGGGGACATGGGTTCGAGCCCTGCTCCAGGAAGATTCCACCTGCCGCAGAGCACCTAAGCCCACAACTACTGAGCCTGTGCTCTCAAGCCCACGAGCCACAACTATTGAGCCCATGTGCTGCAACTACTGAAGCCTACAAGCCTAGCACCTGTGCTCTGCAACAAGAGAAGCCACTGCAATGAAGAGCCTGCACACCAAAATGAAGAGTAGCCCCCACTCACCACAACTAGAGAAAGCCCATGTGCAGCTACAAAGACACAATACAGCCAAAAATAAATTAATTAATTAACTTATAAAAAGACATGAAAGTAATCTAAATGTCCATTGACAGATGAATGGATAAAGAAGATGTGGTACATATATACAATGGAATATTACTCAGCCATAAAAATGAAGGAAATAATGCCAATTGCAGCAACGTGGGTGGACCTACAGATTATCATACAAACTAAAGTCAGACAGAGAAAGACAGATATCATATGCTATCACTTATCTGTAGAACCTAAAAAATTTATACAAATGAGCTTATTAACAGAACAGAAATAGACTCACAAACATAGAAACCGAACTTATGGTTACCAAGGGGAAAGGGAGGAGAAGGATAAATTAAGAGTTTGGGATTAATATATACACACTACTATATATAAATTAGATAAACAATAAGGACCTACTGTATAGCACAGGGAACTATATTCAATATCTTATAATAACCTATAATGGAAAAACATCTGGAAAAGAATAAAGAATATATATATATATAAATACAGGTATATTCTTAACCGAATCACTTTGCTGTGCACCTGAAACTAATATAGCATTGTAAATCAACTATACTTCAATTTTTAAAAAATGTGGCCTTCTCAAAGGCAATTTCTGTTGCTTACTTTTTGACCTGTATTTAGGTCACATTTTCCTATTTCCTTGCATGTCTCATAATTTTTTGTTGAAAACTAGACATTTTAGATAACATATTCCAGCAATTCTGGATACTGATCCCCCTCCCTGAGCCCCACACTTGTTGCTTGCTTGTTTGTTTATTTGTTTTGTGGCTTGGTTGAACTAGTTCAGGGCAGTGCATTCCGCTATGATGTCACTCCTCAGAGAGTGCAGCCTTGGGCATGCTCACAGTCAACCTCCCGCCCCCAGGTGCCAATGGTTTTAGCTAGGCTTTCTTTGTCTCTTCCTGTGATACCACTTTTAAGCTTCTGGCTTGTCTGCCTCTATTGGTATCAATAGATACCAGCTGTTTGCCTTTGTTAATTAGCTAACGACTGTATTGTTTTTAATGCCACCTGGGGCATAAATTGCTCCACAGTCTGATCCAATTAAAGTTGAGCTTCTTAATGGGGATAGACTTTGGGGCCAGTCTTTAAAGCTTGTTCAGAACCTGGGCAGTTCTTAGCTGCCTCTTTCCTTGGTTCTCTTTGTTTATGTATCATCTCACTCACTGCTACCATAGAAGCCTTCTCCTAATTGCTCACCACCAAAATCTCCTTGGAGTGTCCTTATGCTTGAACTTCCCCAAGAACTTTTCTTAGTAAAATCTGTCCCTTTAGGGGACAGAGTGCCCCATTCCCATGGTACATCTTTGCTCCAGAAGGACCCTCTGTGTCATTGTTCTGGAACTTGTAGCTGGATTAGTACTGACACCCTGCTGTGTGATCAGGCATAGGGTAGGAGCAATAGCCTCTGGCTTTCTTGGATTTCTTCACCTAGTAGAGAACCTCTGCCTTATCAGGGCACTAGGTGAAGGTGATTGGGGTCTAGAATCCTCAGCCTGCCCTACCTGGACTGGAGCTTCTGCCCTAGAGTAGGGACGGAGTAGAGGAAGGGAGACTCAGATTTCTTGGCCGCGCTTGCCTGAAATAGAGTTTCTGCAACACAGAGCTGAGGGATGCAAATACTGGTGGTCTCTCCTTCCAGGAAAGTATTGTAGCTCTTGACTGGAAGGTAGTGGAGAGGGAGTCCCAACTTCTTGGCTATATCTGCCCAGAGTACAGCTTTAGTCACCCTGAGGTATGGGTAGGCATGTGTAAATGCTCAAAAGGCATAGACTTACCGTTATTACTGAGACTTAGTAGATTTCTTGAATAAGTATTTCTCCATTTGCTGTTTGCTCATAGGACAACTCATTGAGACTTTAAATAATTGAGTTCTTAAAAAATATATACTTTTCACTAGTTTTGACTCTTTTGCTGGGGAGAGGGTCCGTGGAGTTCCACATAGTCTGTCCGGAAGTGCTTCTCATCTCATTTATTTTAATTACTCAGATGTTAGTTAAAGGTTTCTTTTGACCACCACTTTTCCTTGTCAGAAGTAAGTCTTTCATTTTTCAGTGGATAAACTTTCAAACCTCTGTTCTATGCATAAACATAGCTCTATATGGACATATAAACTTCTCCAAATGTAAATAGTGCTTTACTTATAAATAGAAGCACATGGTGTGTTGTTATTCAGGAGTTAAGCTTGTTAAGGCAGCAATTCTAACCCATTCTTTTTCATTGCTGGGTGGTCTTACATAGTGTAGACTGACATTGTTTTGAATGTTCCTTGTTGATGGGAAGTTAAATTGCTTCCAGTTTTTCAGGAATACACACAGTGCTGCACTGGGAATCCTGTTATGTGCTTCTCTGTGTCCCTCTGGACTGTAAATGTTTTTCAGCACACACACCTGTATGAGGAACATCTGGGTGAAAGGGTATTTGTAGCGTTCAGGTTTGCTAAAGTAACAAACAAGCCCACACTGCCAGGGATGCACGTTTTTTCTCCTTTGAGGGCTGCACAGCACAGGTTCCTCTGCTGCTGGCTGAGGCTCAGCTCTACATTCTTTCATTCCAGTCCCTGTTGCTGAAGGTGGGAGCCCCACCCTAAGTAGTATGAAGTGGCCAAACACACAGTGCTGATGCTGGACAGATGAGCTGCACAGCAGTTTATCTGGCACAGGTACTCCCAGGCTTGGGAAGGAGAACTCCACACGCTGTGCAGGGTCACACACGGATACACTTGGGAGCAGAATGAACCAGCAGGGCTGTGCGAGGCAGGCTTTGGCATAACAAGGGGATCCCTCTCATTCCCACTGGAGGATGTGATTGGCTTATTTAAATAATTCCATGGGCTGGCAGGGAGGTTAAACCTGTTAGGTTGAGGACTAGTTGGGATGCAGCTGGTCTCGCTGACCAGGAGCCTTTCCTGTTGGTTAGGGGTCACATCTGTTGAGTGCAGGGGAACTCATTTAGAACTTTGGAGCCCTGTGAGGCTCAAAGATGTCAAGGCCAGCTCTTGAAAATTTAGGTCTTACAACACAGGATGTACTCTTGGCCTAAGGGAAGGCCCTGGGAGTCTCATGGCAGGGGACAGACATGAAAAGTGGGGAAACACCAAAGTGGGGGGTGAATGCTACAAAAAAGGCTGTACCAATTTATTCTCTTTTCTATAGCATATTACCGAAGAGAGAATGTCATTCTGAGAAAGATAACACTATACATCATAGATGTTTTGACTAGTTTTCATAATTATTAGTAAAGGTGAAAATATTTTTATATGTTTATAGGCCATTTGTGTGACTCTATATCCTTTGTCTAATACCTATTGGGTTGTTTGTCTATTTTTATTTTTTATTTTTTGTCTATTTTTAAAAGTTGATTTATAAGAGTTAAAGTAAATGTATACTCTGAATATAAACCCTTTATAGACATAGTGCATGTATTTGTTCTCTCATCTTTTTACTTTGTTTATAATCTTTTGTTGTATAGAAGTTATCAATTTTTATGTAGTCATTATCACACGCCTATCATTTCTGTGCTGTGTGTCTTTCTTAAGAAGGCCTTTTCTACCACAGTTTTGTAAATTATGCTTCTACACTTTTAAAGTATTTTCTCTATGTTTATGCCTTAATTAGGAATTTATTCTTGTACAATGTGAGATAAGGATCTAACTTTCCACTGTAACTGTTCCAGGAATCTCTATTTCATCCCATCGTTTCATGGGTCCAACTCTGCGCCAATATTTGAATTGCTAGAATGTGTGTAATATATCATGTAATATATGTATGGTTATTCATGCTTTTATATCTGGCAGGAACGTTTTCTCCTTCATTTCTTCTTTTGAAAAATTTCTTGGCTTCTTCCGTGCATTTTTTCTTCCTGATGAAATTTAGAATTATCTTGTCAAGTTTCATAAAATATTCTGTGAGTTTGTATTAAATTTATAGATTAAGTTACCGAGATTTGAAGTTGTTCAAGAACAGGTTTTTTTATTGTAGTTTTTAAAAACCAGGAGGGAGAACTATCTAGATGTACTTTTCCTAATTATTAAGATAATATATAGTGTTTGTGTGTTGGCAGAGTTAATATTTGGAAGATCAGAGAGGTCAGAGTTGGTGGGTAGGTTATGATAATATAGGTGAACAAATTTGAAATTTTATGACAAACATTCTTTCTAAATTTCAATGAATATATACAATTTTCTGTTACAGACATTCTAACATTTCAACAAATGCAGTTTATAGATCATCCTTGAGTTTATTGATTGCCATCTTCATAGTTATAAGTTGAATATCACAGGGGCATTCTACTCTTACTTATTAAACATTTAAGAAGAAATGTAGTTACGTGTAAGTAAGTTTAAAATGAAGAATCTTGTCTCTTTTGTCTATAATTATTTGTCAATTTTTTGAGACCGCCAAATAAAGCATTACTTAATCCTTCTTACCTCATTTACTTGGTAAATATTCTCCTTTAGCTACTTTAGCTACATGTACAAGAGAGACAATGATCTTTCTCACTAAATGCCCCTTGTACTTATGAGGGGGAATTTATTATTGAAACTGTTAAGTTCAACAATTTAAACAAAAATGAGTCTAAGTTTGGGGGATTCTATTTCTACACCATTGAGTCTTACTATGTGGGATTATTTACTCATTTATATAGGCCTTTTGTGTTTTCAGTAAACTATAATTTTTTCATAAGGATCTCGCACATCTCTTGTTAGGCTCCTAGGACTGTATAATATTTGTCATTATTGCAAATGGATCCCTTTTTAAATCCAATACATTTAAAACTGTATATACAGATATTGACTTTTATACTTACACATTATTTTGATCATCTCACTGAGTTCTGCTACTATTTCTAACACTTTTTCAATGGATTCTCTTGGACTTTCTAGTTAAATGACCACACATCAGTAAATAGGTGTTTCTTTCCCTCTTTTTTTCCTAACTCAGATCCTCTGATTTCTCTGTCTTCTTCCACTGGCCAGGACCTGAAATATCTCGTGGAACAGAAGCAATGAGAGTAAGTGTTCCTGTCTTCCAGAATTTAATAGGGATTCTGATATTTCTACTTAAGGGTATAATTTGCTGGTGGTTTCTGCCAGATACATTTTTATCAAGTTAAATAAGATTTTATCTAATCCGAGTTTATTGAGTCTTTTTCCGCCAAATCCCAGATATGTGTTGAATTTAATTTTATCACCAATAAGGTGGTCATTTTCCCCTCATTTAGCCCCTTGGTTTATTACCTTAATAGATTTCCCACTGTTAAAATAGACTTACGTTCTTAGGATACACTCTACTTTTTGGTAATATATTATTTCAGTACACACTGGATTTGATCTGATAATATTGTGAGGGCTGCAGAGTTGAGCACTGACAGTTAAAGGCTTCCCAAATGTCACTTCTCACATTTTATTGACCAGAACTAGTCTCATGGCCACACCTAACATCAAGAGAGCTGAAATAGAGAACTGGATATTATTGAACAATATGAAAGTCTGCCATTGGGGACCTTACCATTTATTTATCATCCAAACTGGAACACTTTTGAGAGTGAAAGGGGGAGCTAGTAATAATTATGCTGAAATGATGAGTGTGTTGGGTTTTTAATATTCATCTTTGTTAAGTTTATACTGAATGTATATGTACTGGCATGATTATTCCTCCCAAATTCATGTCCACCTGGGACCTGTGAATATGACTTTATGTGGACATAGAGTGTTTGCAGATGTCATCAACTTCAGACAAGGTCCTACTGCAGTAGGGTGGACCCTAAGCCAATGACTGGCATCCTTGTAAGAAAAGGGAAATTTGGACTCAGACACACGCAGCAGAAAGACTGTGCCGTGAAGACGGAGGTAGAAAATGGAATTATTCTGCCATAGTCCAAGGATCACCATGAATTTCTGGCCACCACCAAAAGCTGGAAGAGGAGGATGGATTTTCCCCTAGAGCCCTTGGAGGCGGCTTGGCTTGCTTTCAGGCTTCTATCCTTCAGAACTGTGAAAGAATACATTTCTGTTATTTTAAATCACCCAGTTTGAGGAACCTTGTTATGGCAGTTATGGGAAACAAACACAGCATCAGAGACTCAGTTCTTAATGAAACCTCATAGAACATACAAGATGTACAAGAGTGTCAGCATCCCTTTGGTGCAGGTCTTTACCCCCGGGGAGACAGGAGGGAAGCTGGTGGGAATGTTTCCCACACAGGTGGCAGGAGGTAAGGGTTGAGGGAAAATGATTCTTCTCTGCACATAAAGGGAAGCAGGCAGCTGTTCTTGCCCCTTCTGAAAGGGTCTCCTTGGAAATGTAATGGGCCTGAGTCCTTAATTAAACCTTTTGGTATATAAATAAAATCTCCAGGGGCCAGACTATGTGTGTGTGTGTTGGCTTTTTATACTTAGAGAGTTCTCCAAGTTCTGAGGCTTACTCTTCCTTGAAATGGCCATACCTAGGGAAATAGCTGCTCCCCTTTTTGCCACCTTGGGGGTTTAACCTAGGGACCTAGGTTGGGCTGTATTATGTGGCCTTCTTGGGGAGACAAGCGAAGTTTTATCATCCTTCTGGGTCAAAGAAATTAACCAGACAAAAGGCTCCAGGTGCAATTCTCATGGTATGTGAGGAATATCAGAAAGCAGGTCTTTTACAGGAGCACTGAGAAATCCAGGTAAGTTTTATTTTTTATTTCCCCACATAGTGTAAGCTGAGAGTGTCCTGGGAAAACTGGGACACATGCTCGCTCATCCTATCTGTCACAGGGTGCAAAGTAGTAAAGCTGGAAATAAACTACACACATAAGTGAACGTGCATGTGCGCGCACACACACACACTGAAGATTTGGAAATTTATAAACACCCTAGTGGAAAAAATGAATTAAACAGGAAAGCAAGTCACTTTGGAAAACCTCATAGTGAGAACCTGCAAAACAATACTAATAACCTTTAATTATCATATTATAAACAATAATAGCAAACAAGAATAATCTAAGCAAAGTTTACTTTATAAAACACCATCAACAATAAGCAAAGTACCTTTATGAATAGAAGAAAACAGAATAGTAACTACTAGAAGATACCAGTAAATACTAAATTGATATGTAAATTCAAAAGCTGCTACTTTCACAGTTTCCCAACCGTATACAAATAATACACTGACAGCCTAGAAAAAAACGTAATGAAAAACAACAGGAAATCATCAAAATTAGAAATGCAAAAGGGCTTATAATCAGATTAATAAGAGGCCAGGTTAATAAGAGGATATCATACACATGTCCAGGCTAGTAAATTTGAAAAATCTTAATAAAATGAGTGATTTTCTGGAAAAAAAAAAAATTGACCCAAATTGGCTCGAGAAGGAAATATCTGAATATACTAAGAACAGTGGAAAAGATTGAAGGAATTAATAGAGTTCCTCCAAAAACAAGTTGCCATTCCTAAATGATTTTACAAGCGCTCATTTGAAAGTTTAAAAGAATAAATAATTTCATCATAGAAAAAGGTTTTAAAAACTTACCCTAATTTATTAGTGATGTATAATGCATGTACTAAAACTAAAATAAGCTAGTTCCCCAGCTCCAAAAAAACTATAATTTTAGTTAAGATTATCACATTAATTATCTATTGCTGCCTAAAAAATTATCCCAAAATTTGGTGGCTTAAAACAGCACACTATTATTATCCCCCTGTCTCTGTGGGTCCGGAGTCGGGCTCTGCTCAGCTGGGTCCTCTGCTGAGCTGCACTCGCCTTGCTGGCTGAGGCTGGGTCATCTCAAGGCTCGACTGGGGTTCCGTCCACTTCGCGCTCTCTCACGTGGCTGTCAACCTCAGGTCCTCTCCGGCAGACAAGAGAGACAGCAGCCGTCAGTCTCCCCCAAGGGCAACTCAAACGTGGCTGTGGGCTTCCTGCAGAGAAGGAGGGAAAAAGTCAGGAGGGCACCCAAGAGGGAAGCTAGAGTCTTTATAGGCAACCAACAGAGATGATGCCATCCCTTCCGCCTATTTGTTCCTTAGGAGCGTGAGTCCCCAGGTGCAGGCCCCATGGTGTGGGGAGAATTACACAGGGTGTGATACAGAGCGTGGAGATCGTCGGGGCCTCCTGGAGGCTGCTGGCCACGAAGTGGCTAAATCCTGACTACAAGACCAGTATATCAAATTTATGCTACAGTGAGAAAACAGTCCGACATAACCAAAGAGAGTTTGTGCCAGTAATGTCATGAAACGAGGAATCTCTTCATGTGGGGCCTTACTTCATTAAGTCAGACCAAATACACGTGATGAGATTCAACACTCATCATAACTGTCTCCCCTAGGAGGCTAAGGGCCATCCATCATGCCAGCTGCCCCTTCAGGGCCAGTGCCTGTCTGGCAAGGGGGATTGATAAACCCTATGTCGTCACTGGGCTGTGTAGGGCCGAGGCTTCGTGTTGGATGGGAAACACAGGCTGCTAATGCACAAGGCCTCCTGGTCTCCCCCATCTCACCGAGAGGTCACCTGGGCCATCTGCTGAACGTAGATGGTTGTTCTAGAGCATAGCTCTCCCCTGTGGGGTTTCCTTCTTATAGGGCAAAATGGGGTGACAGACATTTATTGGAGTTGCTTAGAGTTCTTGGGGTCAATGGTGATAAGAGAAAAATATACACTTTGACACAAGGTGAGTTCCTGGTTGGGCAGGAAAAAAACTAATTGAGGGATTAGACCATGTGGGATAGGCCTCAGATGATCTGTCAGGGAATAACCAAGAGACAAGTAGGTTAAAGCACTGAGGATTCACCGGTATGTGTGTATTAGTCAGCTTGGGATGCCGTAACAAATACCACAGACTTGGCAGCTTAAACAACAGAACTGTACTGTCCCACAATTCTGCAGACAAGAAGTCTGAGATCCAGGTGTCGGCAGAGGTGGTTTCTTTTGAGATCTCTCCTTGGTTTGTGGATGGCTGTCTCCTTCCTGTGTCCTCACATGTTCCTCCCTCTGTGCACGTCTGTGTCCTAATCTCCTCTTCTCAAAAGGACACCAGTCATACTGGGTTAGGACTCACCCTAGTGACTACATTTAACCTGAAATACTTCTGTAAAGACCTTATCTCCTAATATAGTCACATTCTGAGGTACTGGGGGTTAGGATTAAAACATAATTTGTGTGTTTCACTAGGGGGACACAATTCAACCCCTAGCAGCATGGGAGGGTGGCCATCTGCTTTTAGACCAATAAAACCCAAATAGACGATACTTCCTTAACATAAAATGTGTATCTATTATGGAAATAAACCAAGGCCATCCAAATGGGAACAAGCAAAGACTACCTATTCAGAGCTTGTTGCAGCAAGGGAGTCAGCTAGCATCATTGCATTTGGAGGATCCTCAAAGGAATGGGAAGGAAAAGGGTGGAATATCAGTGGGAAAAGAGCAGGTTCAGGTGAGCCCTGGTGGAGGCTGTGGGGGCCTGGCTAGAAAGGGGCGTCTTGTGTGATTGGTTAGGGGAGCATATTTGGCTTTCTGTGGTTAGTCCTGAGTTGGAAGTGGGAACAAAAATTAAGGAAGCTGCCAGTTATTGATCAAGTTCTGGCCATTTAGAGCTGATTGTCAGGGAGTTGTTGTTTGATGGCAGGCTGGCTTCTGACACTGAACAGGAGTCAAGGTGACTGCATTATTTAATACTGTCCTGGAGGCTCATCTAATCAACCAGGATGAGATTGAAGGTATGAAACTTGGTCAGGAACAGGCTACGTTACCACTGTCAGCAGATGACATGACAGTATACATGTAGGTACAAGAAAACATACTGCAAACAAGTTTATATAAGAACATTAATATACAGTTATTCTACATAAAAAAAATAATATCCAGTTAGACAATACACTGGAAGAAAAAAATCTCATGTATAATAGCCATACAAATAATATTTAGAAGTAACATTGGGAATCCCCTGGTGGCACAGTGGTTAAGAATCTGCCTGACAATGCAGGGGACATGGATTCCATCCCTGGTCCTGGAAGATCCCACATGCCACTGAGCAACTAAGCCTGTGCGCCACAACTACTGAAGCCCGTGCACCTAGAGCCCATGCTCTGCAACAAGAGAAGCTACCGCACTGAGAAGCCCACGCCCTGCAATGAAGAGTAGCCCTCACTCTTCACAGCTAGAGAATGCCGGCATGCAGCAAGAAACACCCATCATAGCCAATAAATATATAAATAAATAAATTTTTAAAAAAGGAAGTAATATTAACAAGAAGTGTAAAAAACATATGTGAAGAGACACAGGAGGGATGAGACAAGATTTGAATCTGAATACATGGAATAACATCTGAATGCATGGAATTCTGTTCTGGAGTCAAAATACAGAAAATTAAAAATGTAATTCTCCTCAAATTAATTTATACCTGAAATATAATCCCAATAAAAATTTTACAAAGAAAAGAAAATTCACATGTGACTATAAGGCACAAGCCCCTGGGCTTTGCCTGACCTGTGACTTCATCATTAATAGAAAGTCACAGATCTGAGCAGATTACAGTTGTGGTGGATTTCTCAAAATATCATTCAAGCTCATCACAATCCTGAACCTGGTAATTAGTGGCAGTTAGACCCACCACTAGATCTTGTTTCCAACGTGTTAATAAAGAGGCACATATATTGCTATTCCACGAATTATGCTTTTTAAGTTGTATTCCAATATAATTGGTTTCCTTTATAATTATAAATATTTTATTTATTCATTAAAAACATTGTTCTGAGATGGGACTGTGGCAGATTGTGTTTTCCAAAGTCGGCCACAGCAATATCTTCCGCCCACCAGCTCTCCTGCAGGTGATGGTGTCAAGACCCCTGTCAACAAAAATAATCAATAAATAATCTATAATAAGAAAAGAGTTTTATTTGAGCCACACTAAGGACTAACCTGGAAGCCTGCTTCCCTGATTACTCTTAGAAACTGCTCTGAAGAAGCATGGTTTCTAGCACAGTTTTATATTTTGTCAGAACAAAGAACTTGAAACAAGTCAGGGATACATTTCTTTAACGTTAGAGCAGATGTACAATGTATGTTTGATAGGCCACAAATAGGCTATTTTAGTTAGCATAAAATTCAAGTTAACTCATACATAAGCCAGAATGACTTCCCTGCATCTCAATAAGTGAAATTTTTTTTTATCACCCCTCGGGGTGTCATGTAACTCCTGCCATGTGAGTCTGGGCCAGCTCTACTGACCCCTCATCACCAGTGGAATGTGGGAGCAGCAATGGTGCCTTACTGGGAGGGGAGGCCAAAAAAACCCACTCAGTGTTCTGCTGGTTCTCTTGGATGGTCACTCTTTCTTGGGACTCGGCAGTGAGCTCTGAGAAGCCCAAGCCACATAGGCCACGTGTTGACCCTTTGGTTGACACTCCCAAACGAGCCCGCCTTGAGCACCAGGCATGAGTGGAGAAGCCTGCAGTCCATCCTCTGGCTTTCTGAGTCTTCCCCCCTTTCTGTGTCCTGTCCTGACTGCTGACCCACACCCTGTGAGCATCATTAAAGATGGCTGGTGTCCACCCCCATTTGTGTGATGCAGTGTGGACACCTGAAACAGGGTCCATGGGCTTCATCAAAGTGGTCCAAGGCAAGAGTGGTTCTTTACTACAGTATTTCTTGGCTTGGTCTGGAGGTGCTGCTGCCGCCACCCCTGACTCCTGCGAGGCTGAGGTGCAGCTGCAGGTCCAGGCATGTGAGGAGCTTGGCCTGCGGCAGGCAGTGGGAGCACCGTGGTTGATGTTGATAGAGGGGACTCCAGGTTGTCCTACAGTCCTGGCCGAAGTGAAGTTCCACATTGTGTTGCTTCTTGACATAGAGAGTCAGAGCTGCTGGGGAGGAAGGGCCAGGTGACCCTTGCTGGAACTTGGTATCTAAGTAATCGCAGGTCTTGACCTCACCCTTGCTGTCTCCACACAGCAAAGGGAAAACAGGGCCTTAGACACTTGCCCGAGGTCACAGAGCCCAGCGCCACAGCCACAGGCTCCGTTACTGCAGTCTGTGTAGCACGTCATCTGGAGGTTTTGCTTTTCAGAAACTGACAAAATAATTTCAATTTCTTCTTGAAGAATAAACAAATGAGAGTCCAGCAAGGTTGCATCTTCTAAGAACTGTGTCTAAAGTGAGTATGTGCTGTAATTAGAACATATGTAGAATAAAATTACTCCTCAAAACCCCTTATAGCAAGCTTAAATCAACAAGACCACAGTCCTTGCAGCATAAAGACCAGGAGTAATAAGGCAAGGTGTTCCCCTACTGTTGATTTGACTTGATACTCAGCTCATGTCATCAGGTTTTTGTAAGTGGAGTGTGTATATAATGCAATTCCTCTGTGACCAGGAAAGTGTGACTAAGAGGTAGCATGGGGACATGCACCGATCAGGCAAACCTCAGCCCTGCCTTGGGAAAGTGGCCCCAACCTCAGTTGTCTCCCCTAAAAGTGGGGCTATACCACACTTCTAGCTCCAACATTCTGTAATTCCAACGGGTGATTTCCAGACTTCCCATGTTCTAGTTAGAGCTGTCTACTCCCAAATCTTGGTGTCTTTACTGTATAATTGACTGATCAATCACAGAAGCAATTATTCTGTTTCATAAATGAGTGACATCACAGGATTTAAATACTGCTTTTGATAGAGTAAAAAGGTTTTAAAATATTTCCTTTTGTGGGGAAGGAAGGAAGGAATAAGTAGGAGAAAACAATGGATGGGAATAGAACTAAAATTAGTAAAGTTTCCCAGAAAATATAGAAAAAAGTTGCAACTTCACTTGAAAACAAAATAATATAAATTTAAAACTATGTAAAGAAGAATAAAATTAACTTTAAAATTTAATAAGTACATAAAGATACCATTCCATACTGTTTCAACTCACTTATTATTTGCAAAAAATAATATCCAATGTTGATATGTTGACATGGTAAACATTTTTTTAAGAACTTTTCTTTTTACTACTTTAATCTCTTTATTATTTATTGAGTTAGTTTGGCTGCACCGGGTTTTTGTTGTGGCACATGGGATCTTCAGTTGGGGCATGCGGCATCTTTAGTTGAGGCATGCAGACTTCTTAGCTGTGGTATGCAGACTTCTTAGTTGTGGCACGAGAACTCTTAGTTGCAGCATACATGTGGGATCTAGTTCCTTGACCAGGGATCAAACCCCGGCTGCCTGCATTGGGAGCATGGAGTCTTACCAACTGGACCACCAGGGAAGTCCCAAGATGTTAAACTTGATAAAAATACATACTGCTGTTGCATAACTGCTTTTGACAATATGTATTCTCTGCAACATAACGTCTGGGTATAATAATAGCACATAATAATCATTGCATCCTTCTCTAACAAACTTTTCTTTATAAAGTTTTTTGTCACTTTATTTTTTTAATCAATTAATTAATTTATTTATTGGCTGAGTTGGGTCTTTGTTGCCACTGTCCAAACTTTCTCTAGTTTTGGAGAGCAGGGGCTACTCTTCATTGCAGTGCATGGGCTTCTCATTGCAGTGGCTACTTTTGTTGTGGAGCACGGGCTCTAAGCATGCGCTGGCTTCAGTAGTTGTGACTCATGGTCTCTAGAGTGCAGGCTCAATACTTGTGACTCATGGGCTCTACAGAGCAGGCTCAGTAGTTGTGGCGCACGGGCTTAGTTGTTCCGCGGCATGTGGGATCTTCCCGGCCCAGGGATCAAACCCGTGTCCCCTGCATTGGCAGGAGGATCCTTAACCACTGTGCCACCTAGGAAGTCCTCTGGGGGTAATTTAAAACAGTTTAGTTCCACTTGGAAGTATAAATGGGACAGGAAGATAACAATACAGAATAAATAAAGGACACGTTTTATGAAACCCACAATCACAGAAATACTAAATGTAACTAGTAATGCCTCCCCTGGGCACCATCATTCTCACTTCCTGGGAAAAATTTAAATTAGCTTGTGTAATGGGCTGAATTGTGTCCCACCCCCAACTTCCAAATTTATATGTTGAAGTCCTAACCCCCAGTACCTCAGTTTGTGACTGTATTTGGAGATAAGGCCTTTAAAAGGTAACTAATGTAAAGTAAGGATATTGGAGTAGGCCCTAATCCAATCTGACTAGTGCCCTCATAAAAAGAGGCTATTAGGATACAGACACACACAGAGGGAAGACTGTGTGAGGACACAGGGAGAAGATGGCCAGCTACACACCAAGGAGAAAGGCCTCAGGAGAAACCAGCACTGCCTACACCTTGATATTGGATTTCCAGCCTCCTGTGAGAAATAAATTCCTATTATTTAAACCACCTAGTCAGTGGTGTTTGTTATGTACCATGAGCTGACTGACACACTTTGCATCCATGTGCCTTGATGACATGCAGAGCAACCTGAGGGTAGTTTGTTTAGTCTTCTCATCCTCTTTACAGCCCTAACCTGCCTTGGTCCCACCCACCAGTTCTGGCCAGCACTGCTGAGATAGAACCTTCTGCCTCAGTTTTCTGTACTGCTGCACAAATTCTAAAGTTCCAGCATTTCAGGGACAGCAAAGAGGAGTGACAGATGTGATGCTTATGGTTGAGTTTAGTAGTCAGAACACATGCATGGTCCTAGATAGAGCGATTTATGCCCATGCTGCAGAATGCCTCACCTTGGCCCTTGTTTTCTTGTTTTCTGGCATGTTTTATTTGTACAAGCAAGAAACTGGCCCATCACGCCTGTCACCCGCTCAGCTGCAGCATCTCTAAATTAATATCATGGCTGCTGGGAAGTACATAAGCCTGCCTAGTCATCAATCAGATAATTCAAGATGTTGTCATCAAATGGGGTGTCTGTTTTCTTCTTACCAGTAAAAATAGTCCATTGCCAGTTAATGGACATTGTGGGGCTTCACACTGCAGAACCCAGTGCCACCATGTGGAGTCCATTCTGATTAGCCAGTTGTTGATGGCTGAGCATGTGAAGAGGTTGAGAAGAGAAACAGCAGACCCTGCTTCTGTACCTCTCATCCTTCGGGCAGTGTAGCTGGAGAAAGCACTTGAGTATGGAGGATGCTGGTGACTATGGGACATTGTGAAAATCCAAAACAATAAGTTCTTTTGTTTACATATCCCTGCTTTTGGAATCTGAGTAAGATCAAGGACCCACTCAGGCATGGGGTGCATGCTTTAAAGCTTTTCTTCACCAGAACCAGCTTCACAGGCACACGTTCACAGGGTCCCATGCTTCTGCATGGCCATCTTGGGATTCTCTCTCCTTTTTTTAAAAAAAAATAATTGTTTATTTATTTATTGGCTGCACTGGGTCTTTGTTGCTGTGTGTGGGCTCTCTCTAGTTGTGGTGAGTGGGGTCTACTCTTTGTTGCGGTGCACGAGCTTCTCGTTGTGGTGGCTTCTCTTTGCTCTAGGTACTCGGCCTTCAGTAGTTGTGGCACATGGGCTCAATAGTTGTGGCTCGAGGGCTCTAGAGCATAGGCTCAGTAGTTGTGGCGCATGGGCTTAGTTGTTCCGAGGCATGTGGGATCTTCCCAGACCAGGGCTCGAACCCATGTCCCCTGCACTTTCAGGCAGGTTCTTAACCACTGCACCACCAGGGAAGTCTCTGTCTTGGAATTCTTAATAAATCTGAACAAGCAGTCCTGCATTTTCACCTTGCACTGGGCCATGCTAATTACATAGCTGGTCCTGCTCTTTAACCAGGAGCTGGAAAAATGTTCTCAAAAAAGCAATGAACCTATTACTAGGTGAAAGTAGCGGTCTGAAAAGACTACATACTGTATGATTTCAACTACACGACATTCTGGAAAAGGCAAAACTATGAGGACAGTAAGAAGATGGGTAGTTGCCATAGATTAGTGGGGAGAGAGGGCTGAACAGGTGGAACACACAGGACTTTTAGGGCAGTGAAATTACGGTCTATGATATTGTAAGGATACATCCAAACGTATAGACTGTAGCACACCAAGAATGACTCCAATGTAAGCTATGGACTCTGGCAGATGCTGATGTGTCAATGTAGGTCTGTCGATTGTAACAAATGTGCCAGCTGGTAGGGGTGTTAATAACAGGGGAGGCTCTGCACATGTGGGGCAGGAGGTCTATGGGAAACCTCACTAGCTTCCTCTTAGTTTTACTGTGAACCTAAAACTGTTCTAAAACTGGTCTGGGAGGCTGAAGACATGCCCTCCTTGTACAGAATGCTGAACAGCTGTAGAGTTGTAGAAGATTTTTGTTTTTGTTTTTTTAATGCATTTTTGCTGAAGATAAACATGTTTTTATTTACCTATTTTTTTTGTTTGTTTTTTGCTCTGTTGGGTCTTCACTGTTGCACATGGGCTTTCTCTAGTTGTGGCAAGTGGGGGCTGCTCTTCCTTGCAGTGCTCAGGCTTCTCAGTGTGGTGGCTTCTCTTGCTGCGGAGCACAGGCTCTAGGTGCACAGCCTTCAGTAGTTGTAGCACGTGGGCTCAGTAGTTGTGGCTTGCGGTCTCTACAGCTCCGGCTCAGTAGTTGTGGTGCACGGGCTTAGTTGCTCCATGGCATGTGGGATCTTCCCAGACCAGGGATCGAACCCATGTCGCCTGCACTGGCAGGCGGATTCTTAACAACTGCACCACCAGGGAAGCCCCTATTTACTAAATTTTTAAAAATTTTTTGTGGTAACTATTTCTGAGATTGGGTTTGCTTTCTCTTTCATGCCGACATTTTGGGGTATTCTCATTTCACGAGCAAAACATGTTTTAAGTTTTAAAACAAATCTAGACAGGCTGCCATCAGAAATCACCAGTCTTTAAAAATCCATGATTTATTTAATGTTGTTGATTAAAACCTGGCTTCCAAAATGTTTCCCTGTGAGACACATGCTTAGTCTTAGTTTCTGGAAGGCTGAGTTCTATACCTCTAACCCGTGTGCAATGACCTCACCCTCCCATCTGCCCGGGAAAGGAAGCCGACTCCAGCGTCCACAGCTTAAGGCAGCCTCATCTGACTCTCGTTTCCTGAGTCGCAGGAATCCACTGGCCGACTCTTGTTTCAGTCAGACTGCTCAAAGCTGAGAGCTCAGTTTTGGCAGGAAATAAAGAATCAGCATTAAGAAAGCAAATATTTCCTGAATCCCAACCTAGGAGTGAGTTTCAAAAGTGTACAGTAATGCAGTAACCTTTGGATGGAAAGCAAGCAGGCAGTTAGGCAGCAGAAAAACCCATTCTCCGATTGGTGTGGTTTGTGTTGCCAAAAGCAAAGCGGGTACAAGGTGATTCTGGTCACTTAGGAAATGAAAGTAAGTGATCTGAGATGTCCACTTGTGCATACTGAGGGTGACATGGACAGAGCTCCTTTGAAGTGTGATCCTTGCAACCAATCACCCCTCGATTGTGTTATGTGGACACCTCGGTTGAAAACATCCAACCTTGACTTCTCACGATCTTGAATTGTAATCCTTTACACGCTGAAGGAAGAACACAGGCATACAGAAATGTTTGGGGGCACCAAAGCCTGTACAACAGTCTCCCACAGTGTTTAGTGCTCAGGGATGGGGGTCCCACCTCTCTCTGTCCATGGTCCTCTTCTTACTTGGCTGGGGTCCCCCTGGGGATACCTGGCTGCAGGTGATAGGCTGCCCCCTCCACCCACACTCATATCCTCTCTCTGGGTCCCTGTCACCCCCCAGCCCTGCTCCCTCCCCTGGCAGGGCCCAGGCAATATCGTGATGGGAAATGCTGAAAGGTTCTACCACTGAAGCTGACCAGGAGAAAGCACCCACCCTCTGGACTCACTTTCCTTGTTGCCCAGTGAGAAGGGATGTCTTCCTAATTCTAAGACATTAAGATGCTTGGGCTCCTTTGAGCTAGAATCACAGTGGTTCCTGGAGAACCCATAGGCATTCCAAGCCCTCTGCCATATTGAGGAGCTGAAGGAGGCACTCTGGTTGGAGCTGAACATCCAGGGCAGCTCTAGAGGCCGCAGCGCACCCCACGGACCACAGAATTTCCTCATTTCTGTGTTTTCTCACCTTAGTGGCCCACACTGCTCTGAGCAAATATAAATCTGATGCTCATCCAGTGCTTTAAATCATGAATGCCATTTCCAGATCCATCACTGTACTCAAGTGACAGCGGCTTGAGACTGACAAATGCACAGATTCTTAGACATGGAGTCAAGGGAAATATAGCTTCATAAGCACAAGGTGATATTGGTTTTTTGTGGCTCATTTTCCTTTCCTGCAAAATAGGAACCCTGCTTAGGCCTATTGTGAGGTGTCACAGCCAGGACCTCTGACACACCCACAGCAGTGGGTAGGAGAGGGTGCCCCCACAGAGTGCAAGCCTAACAGGAGATTATGGCGTGGTCAGAGGGAAAGGGATGGCCTGTCGACCTGTCTTTACTCATTTTTTAAATTGTATGATGTACACACAGTAAAGTGCACGAATCTTAAATGTAGAGCTTGGTGAATGTCTACATGTGTATATGTTGGTTTAACCACCACCCAGATCAAGATATGGAAGATAACCTTCATCCCTGCAGAGGAGAAAAAAGTCACTTTTTCTTCTACCTTCTTATGTTCATGGAATAAGGCATGCAAATTAAATGGACAAAAAACAGATTAACAGGAGAGAAAAAAACAGAATTTATTTATTTGTGCAGCATGCCTGCATGCAGGAGAACTCAGAGACGCATGACTCAAAGAGGTGGTTAGAATTTGTGGCTGGATGATAAATCGTGGAGAAGTGACAAGACAAAGGAAAAGGAGTGTGGGCTCCTGGGGTGGTAAGTTGTGGGAAAATAGACGTTTGGGGAAACTAACGGAAGATGAGGGTTATTTAGTAAGGTTTGTTGGGCAGACCCACCTCAGTGCTCACTCTCTGACTCCAGTGATGACTATTTTTTTTCTTCCTGGTACAGGAGAATCATGGGGGTGAGGTGGTGGGAGCAGTTTCTTAAAGGGGAATTTGTGTCCTGCTTTTAGGGCATAAATTATCCTTATGTGAAAATGGCATGTTTTGGGGTGGCATGTTCTGGTCCCCTTTCACCCCAGAAGATGTGCCTCACCCAGTCAATTCCCCCTCTCCCCAGGAAGCCTCGATTATTTTATTTATTTTCTGGGATGATTTTTTGAGGTAGATTTTCCTCTACCACTGGTTTTCCTTCCAGCTCTCCTGGTTCCCCACACCCCCCACTCCATGGGGAAGCAATGGGGATTCTGTGCTTGGGGCACAGCTTGCCTTTTGACCTGTCCACGTTGTGATAAAGCGTGGTAACTGAGGTCAAATTCAGAATTGGGGTGCCCTGGCCTCAGCTCTTCCATTCTGACATTTTCCTCCATTTTCCACAGTTTGCCTTACCCACTTTCTAAAGGGAGAATTTCCATCGCTTCCTGCAGGTGAAATGCTGGGCTGTGGCGGGCAGCAGCAGAGGAGGCAGGCAGCCATTGGCAGACATACTCATTAGACACACCTGCAAAGGCGCCCCTTGCTCCCCGCTCACCCCTGCCCTGGGCTCGGTCTGCAGCCTCCTCCTCCCGCCACTGTGCCTTCCTTGCAGGCCCCTCCTGCATATTCTGGGAAGTGCCTTATCTGCTGCCAACTGGCTTCCATCTCCCAGAATTGTCCTGACATTTACGTTCACTAAGATCCCCTTCTCATCCCTTTCACTCGAATGAGCCGATTCCTTCAATGCTGTAGTCCCAGGGGCGGAAAAGACAAAGGATGACACCAGTGTGACCTGCTGAAGTGAAACCTTACCCAGGTTTTCAGTGACTGGTGTTTTATTGTTTGCTTGCTTGCTTTTCATGGAAAAGTATCCTTGTCTGAATAGTGTGGCAAGTGTTTGATTTCCTGCAGTCTGCCTTCAGGAAAACTCCCCTCGATGCCAATGAAGCCGTCGGGGATCCCTGGCTGCCCCCGGCTAGGTTCAGATGAGGGGCTCTTAGGAAGCAGAGGGGAAGGTGTGAGGTTCGTGACTCGGAAATGTGCCCAGTATTTTCACCGTAAGCATCTCTTCCACAAGCATTTTTGTTGCATAACTAATTGGCTGTAAGGCAATTTTGCCATAAAAGATAAAATAACTGGCTGACAGTTTTGAGTCAGACAGTTTGGTTTCAACTGGTTGAAATGAATTAGCATTTCTTCCAGCTAGAGATGTCCTTGATGGCTTTATAGAGCTGACAGATGATGATGATTTGTCCCAAGAGTTGGTTTCTTATTTTGAAACACACTCCATTGGTGGAGAAAAAAGCTGAGGGCTTCGAATGCACAGAGTTGAACCTTCATTTCCCCTAGAACTTTGAAATGTCCATCAACAAACAAGATGCCAAGAACAAACAACAGTGTAGAGGCTTTCACTGCACAGTATGAAGCTCAGATGCAAATATGCATCCTTGTGATTGGAAACTGATACCTCTTTTAATGAAGGAAGAAATGTTCACAGGAAAGAAAAAAGTGCAATGCTAAATGAGGAGATGAATCAATAAGTAAAAATATATATAATATTATGAACGATTTAATGTCCCTCTTTTATTTTTTGCTATTTTATCTTTTATGGCAAAATTGCCTACAGCCAATTAGGCACTGAAAATGTTTGTGACAAAAATGCCTGCGTTGAAGATGCTATGGCAACAATGCGTAGGGTGAAGACACCTAGAACTCAGGGTGCCTGGCAGGCAGGGAAGGAATGGGGGTCACAAGACCCGAGACTTACCCTTCAGGCTGCAAGCATGCAAGCTCCCTTGTGAATCAGGAGCCACCCCTCCTCAGCAGGCTGCTGTGCAGGTCCACACAGCTAAGGCTGAAACAACCCCCAGGTCAGGGTCAGACTTACAGGAAGTGTAGCAGCAAAGGCAATTTTAAAAACCCCTGCTCAGATGTCACCCTGAATTATCCTCACTGGGCACGAATTACCAGTAGCTGGTTTATTCTGGTGTGTAGCAGACATTCCAGGGTCAACAAGGAAAGATAACCAAGAGGCAGGAGATTAAAATGGAATGAAAAGAAAGCCAAGGAGAGGCAGGTTCTGTGTATTTCTATAGCCTCTGTTACTATTACCTTATAATTTAATTCTTAAAATCATTGAAGGAGAAAAGATGGCGGCGAAGTAGAGAGACATGGAGTGCATCCCTCTCCACAGATGCATTGGGAATGCACGGAAGGACGCAGTAATTCCCACAGAGAACCAGCTGAACACCAGCAGATGGCCTCGGACACCAGAAAGGACTGCGGGGAGCCCGACATAGCCGGTAGGGAGGCATCTACAACGGCTCAAAGAGGGTGAAGTGGCGGAGCTGTGGCAGATGGGAGGGAGTTAGAAAAATACGGAGGGTCTGCAGCACAGCTCAGCGTTCCTGGACCGAGACATCGATCCGCGACTGAACGGAGGGTCCGGGAGCGGGAGCGTGGGAACCGGAGAGCTGGTTCAGGGTGAGAAACATTGTTGCCGGTAGGGTGACGGACCAAGAGGACAGGAGGGAGGAGGTCCGCGGAGAGGAGTGCCCGTCCCTGAGAGCTGCCCGGCCATGATGGCGGCTGGAGGCTGCAGGCTCCCGGGCGGCGGGGAGGAGCCGCGCGCATAGCCTCTCCCTCTCTTTCGGCGCCTCTGCAACAGGCAGTGGAGAGACACCCGTGGGCCACCTAAGGCGCTCAGGGATAACAAGCACCCTCAAGCACTCAGGAGGGGCTAGATTAAAACCCCTTGCAACGCCAGCAGCAGGGAGGCTGCCGAGAGAAAAAAAACAACAACAACAAAAGCAACAACAACAAAAAAACCCGAGAGAGGCCCAACTCTAAGACTTTCTGTTTACGCCTGAGCCACCAGCGTCCCTCTGCAACAGGCACCTCCAAGCCTGACTGAAACAACAGTGTGCCACTGCTCACTCACTCCCAGGAGAAGGAGCCACTATTGTACCCTCTCCCTCCCCACACACCGATGCTTACAGAGGAACAATAAAGGAACCTCTGCTGGTCACAGACTAATGCAAAAAAAACCAAGGCAAGGAGAAGGACACTTACAGCTGAGACGCTAAGGAAACAGAAATAGTAGTATCAATACCTATTGAATTGGTCCATTCTGGGATCAGTTCTGGGTTTTTTTTTTTTTTCTCTTTTTCTCTCTCTCTCTTTTTTTTTCTTTTTTCTTTATTAAATACGATCTTAGCCCTAAGGGATCTACAAGTTTTATAATATAATTTTTTAATGATATTTTTTATTCTTTTTTTTTTTTTTTTGCCTTTTTATATACTTCTATATCTAGCTAAGTTTTTGGTAGTACAGACAATATATCTCTCATACTTTCCTTTCATCCCTATCTTTTATACATTTCTATTCCTTTCTTTTTATTTGCATATTTCCAACCACATTACGCTCTTCTGTTCCCCTTTCTTACAGCCATTTTAGGTTTATTTTATCTTAACATACGTATAAGCAACACTATCAGTCTGCTTAGACTCCTTGCTCTATTCTCCAGATGACGCACAGCCTTGGTATTTAATATTAGGCTTTTGTCTTTATCTTAGTTCTTAGTACAGTTGTCTAATTACATTCTGAGAATCTCCATTCTCTCTGGTGGTACTCTGGCTCTTTTCTATATTTGATCCTAGCTTACAAAATCTCCCTGGATTAATGTTGGTATGTGTAAGGTGTTATTTGTTTGCTTGTTGGCTTTTGCTTTTGTCTCTGATTTGTTCTGTTTCAGTTGTCAATTTCTGTTGGGTTTCTCTTTGAATATCTGATAGCACACTGGGGTTCTGTCAGGTCTTTCTAGAGCCTTATGTCCTAACGGAGTCAGTAATTGTGTGTCTTATACATGTATGTGTTTCCTAGACTTAATATTCGTTTAATCCAATACTTGGACATTAGTCTGAGGCTTGGACAGTCTTCTATAAACACCTCTATCACCAGGACAAGCAACCCCAAAAGCTTGGACAACCATGAGGAAACAAAGAAACACCATGCAGGCAAAGGAGCAGGAAAAAAAACCCACAAGACCAAATAAATGAGGAGGAAATAGGAAAAATGCCTGAAAAAGAATTTAGAGTAATGAGAGTAAAAATGATACAAAATCTCGATAACAAAATAGAGAAAGTACAAGAAACAGTTCACAAGAACTCAGAAAAACAAACAGCAATGGATAACAAAATAACTGAAATTAAAAATACTCTAGATGCTATAACCAGCAGAATGACTGAGGCAGAAGAACGAATAAGTGAGTTGGAAGATAGAATGGGGAAAATAAACGCCACAGAGCAGGAAAAAGAAAAAAGAACAAAAAGATTAGAAGACAGTCTCAGAGACCTCAGTGATAACCTTAAGTGTACCAACATTCGAATTATAGGCATCCCAGAAGAAGAAGAAAACAAGAAAGGGTCTGAGAAAATATTTGAAGAGGTTATAGTGGAAAACTTCCCCAACATGGGAAAGGAAATAATTCACCAAGTCCAAGAAGCACAGAGAGTCCCATACAGAATAAACCCAAGGAGAAATACACCAAGACACATATTAATCAAAGTAACGACAATTAAACACAAAGAAAAAATATTAAAAGCAGCAAGAGAAAAGCAACAAACAACATATAAGGGAAAACCCATCAGGATAACAGCTGATCTTTCTACAGAAACTCTGCAGGCCAGAAGGGAATGGCAGGATATACTGAAAGTCCTGAGAGAGAGAAACCTACAGCCAAGAATACTCTACCCAGCAAGAATCTCATTCAGATTTGAGGGAGAAATCAAAAGCTTTCCAGACAAGCAAAAGTTAAGAGAATTCAGCACCACCAAACCAGCCTTACAACAAGTGCTAAAGGAACTTCTCTAAGTAGGAAACACAAGAAAAGGAGAACACCTACAAATACAAACCCAAAACAATTCAGAAAATGGTAATAGGAACACACATGTCAATAATCACTTTAAATATAAATGGATGAAATGCTCCAACCAAAAGACACAGACTGGCTGAATGGATACAAAAACAAGACCCTTCTATATGCTGCCTACAAGAAACCCACTTCAGACCAAGGGATACATATAGACTGAAAGGAAAGGGATGGAAAAAGATATTCCATGCAAATGGAAGTCAAAAGAAAGCTGGAGTAGCAATACTCATATCAGACAAATTAGACTTGAAAGTAAAGACTATTAAAAGAGACAAGGAAGGACACTACATAATGATCAAGGGATCCATCCAAGAAGAACATATCACAATGGTAAATATCTATGCCCCCAATATAGGAGCACCTCAATACATAAGGCAAATGCTAACAGCTATAAAAGGGGACATCGACAGTAACACAATAATAGTGGGAGACTTGAACACCCCACTTACATCAATGGACAGATCATCCAAACAGAAAATAAATAAAGACACACAAGCTTTAAATGACACATTAGACCATCTCGACTTAATTGATATCTATAGGACATTCCATGCAAAAACGACAGACTACACTTTCTTCTCAAGTGCACACGGAACATTTTCCAGGATAGATCACATCTTGGGTCACAAATCAAACCTCAGCAAATTCAAGAAAATTGAAATCATATCAAGCATCTTCTCAGACCACAACGCCATGAGACTAGATATCAATTACAGGAAAAACACGGCAAAAAAGACAAACACATGGAGGCTAAACAATTCACTCTTAAACAACCAAGGAATCACTAAAGAAATCAAAGAGGAAATCAAAAAATATCTAGAAACAAATGACAACGAAAACACAACAACCCAAAACCTATGGGACGCAGCAAAAGCAGTTCTAAGAGGGAAGTTTATAGCAATACAGTCCTACCTTAAGAAACAAGAAAATGATCGAATGAACAACCTAACCTTACACCTCAAACAATTAGAGAAAGAAGAACAAAGAAACCCCAAAGTGAGCAGAAGGAAAGAAATCATAAAGATCAGAGCAGAAATAAATGAAAAAGAAAGGAAGGAAACCATAAGAAAAATAAATAAAACTAAAAGCTGGTTCTTTGAGAAGATTAACAAAATTGATAAACCATTAGCCAGACTCATCAAGAAAAAAAGGGAGAAGATGCAAATCAACAGAATTAGAAATGAAAAAGGAGAAGTCACAATGGACACCTCAGAAATACAAAACATCATGAGAGACTACTACAAGCAACTATATGCCAATCAATTGGATAACCTGGAAGGAATGGATACATTCTTAGAAAAATACAATCTTCCAAGACTGAACCAGGAAGAAATAGAAACCATGAACAGACCAATCACAAGTATGGAAATTGAGGCAGTGATTAAAAATCTCCCAACACACAAAAGCCCAGGACCAGATGGGTTCACAGGTGAATTCTATCAAACATTTCGAGAAGAGTTAACACCTATCCTTCTCAAACTCTTCCAAAATATTGCAGAAGGCGGAGCACTCCCAAACTCATTCTATGAGGCTACCATCACCCTGATACCAAAACCAGGCAAAGATGTCACAAAAAAAGAAAACTACAGACCAATATCACTGATGAATATAGATGCAAAAATCCTCAACAAAATACTAGCTAACAGACTCCAACAGCACATTAAAAAAATCATACACCATGATCAAGTGGGGTTTATCCCTGGGATGCAAGGATTCTTCAATATACGCAAATCAATCAACGTGATACATCATATCAACAAATTGAAGGATAAAAACCATATGATCATCTCAATAGATGCAGAAAAAGCTTTTGATAAAGTTCAACATCCATATATGATCAAAGCTCTCCAGAAAATGGGCATAGAAGGAAATTACCTCAACATAATAAAAGCCATATATGAAAAACCAAAAGCCAACATCGTTCTCAATGGGGAAAAACTGGAAGAATTCCCTCTAAGAACAGGAACAAGACAAGGGTGTCCACTCTCACCATTATTATTCAACATAGTTTTGGAAGTTTTAGCCACAGCAATCAGAGAAGAAAAAGAAATCAAAGGAATCCAAATTGGAAAAGAAGAAGTCAAATTGTCACTCTTTGCAGATGACATGATATTATATATAGAAAACCCTAAAGACTCTACCAGAAAACTGCTAGCACTCATTGATGAGTTTAGTCAAGTAGCAGGATACAGAATTAATGCACAGAAATCTCTTGCATTCCTATACACTAACAACGGAAGAGCAGAAAGAGAAATTAAGGAAACTCTCCCATTCACCATTGCAACAAAAAAATCAAATACCTAGGAATAAACCTGCCTAAGGAGGCAAAAGATCTGTATGCAGAAAACTTTAAGACATTGATGAAAGAAATCAAAGACGACACAAACAGATGGAGGGACATACCACGTTCCTGGATTGGAAGAATCAACATAGTGAAAATGACTGTACTACCCAAAGCAATTTACAGATTCAATGCAATCCTGATCAAATTACCAATGGCATTTTTCACAGAACTAGAGCAAGAAATCTTACGATTTGTATGGAAACACAAAAGACCCCGAACAGCCAAAGCAATTTTGAGAAGGAAAAATGGAGTTGGTGGAATCAGGCTTCCTGACTTCAAACTATACTACAAGGCCATAGTGATCAAGACTGTATGGTACTGGCACAAAAATAGAAAGGAAGATCAATGGAATAGAATAGAGAATTCAGAAGTAAGCCCAAACACATATGGGCACCTTATCTTTGACAAAGGAGGCACGAGTATACAATGGCAAAAAGACAGCCTCTTCAATAAGTGGTGCTGGGAAAATTGGACAGCAACATGTAAAAGAATGCAATTAGAACACTTCCTAACACCACACACAAAAATAAACTCCAAATGGATTAAAGACCTACATGTAAGGCCAGACACTATCAAACTCCTAGAGGAAAACATAGGCAGAACACTCTATGACATCCATCAAAGCAACATCCTTTTTGACCCACCTCCTAGAATCATGGAAATAAAATCAAGAATAAACAAATGGGACCTCATGAAACTTAAAAGCTTTTGCACAGCAAAAGAAACCATAAACAAGACTAAAAGGCAACCCTCAGAAAGGGAAAAAAAAATTGCCTATGAAACAACGGACAAAGGATTAACCTCCAAAATATACAAGCAGCTCATGAAGCTTAATACCAAAAAAGCAAATAACCCAATCCACAAATGGGCTGAAGACCTAAATAGACATTTCTCCAAAGAAGACATACAGATGGCCAACAAACACATGAAAAGATGCTCAACATCACTCATCATCAGAGAAATGCAAGTCAAAGCCACAATGAGGTATCACCTCACACCAATCAGAATGGCCATCATCACAAAATCTGGAAACCACAAATGTTGGAGAGGGTGTGGAGAAAAGGGAACTCTCCTGCACTGTTGGTGGGAATGTAAGTTGGTACAGCCACTATGGAAAACAATTTGGAGGTTCCTTAAAAAACTACAAATAGAACTACCATATGATCCAGTAATCCCACTCTGGGGCATATACCCAAAGAAAACCATAATCCCAAAAGAAACATGTACCATAATGTTTATTGCAGCACTATTTACAACAGCCAGGACATGGAAGCAACCTAAATGCCCATCAACAAATGAATGGATACAGAAGATGTGGCATATATATACAATGGAATATTACTCAGCTATAGAAAGGGATGAGATGGAGCTATATGTAATGAGGTGGATAGAACTACAATCTGTCATACAGAGTGAAGTAAGTCAGAAAGAGAAGGACAAATATTGTATGCTAACTCACATATACGGAATCTAAAAATGGTACTGATGAACTCAGTGACAAGAACAAGGATGCAGATACAGAGAATGGACTGGAGAACTCGAGGTATGGGAGGGGGCAGGGGGTGAAGTGGAAACTGAGACGAAGCGAGAGAGTAGCACAGACATATATATACTACCAACTGTAAAATAGTCAGTGGGAAGTTGTTGTATAACAAAGGGAGTCCAACTCGAGGATGGAAGATGCCTTAGAGGACTGGGGCGCGGCGGGTGGGGGGGACTCGAGGAGGGGGAGTCAAGGAAGGGAGGGAATACGGGGATATGTGTATAAAAACAGATGACTGAACCTGGTGTACCCCCAAAAATATAATTAAAAAAAAAAAGGGAACGATTACGTATATTAGAGATTTAATAGATATTTGCTGATACATTAACAAAATACTTTATAACCTTGACTATAAGCTCCAATGTAGAAGGAATTATGCTGCATATGTAGTTATGTGGCCTGGGGACCTAGAGATTGGTATGGGCAGTTTAGATCAATATTTAGATTGGCCTTCAGAGTTCAAGGATAGAAAAAAAAAAAAATCATTGAAGATCCCAAAGAGTGTTTGTTTATGTGGGTTATATTATAGATGTTTACCATACTAGAATTAAGACCAAGAAATGTTAAACTATTTAATATTAATTCATTGAAAAATAGCAATAACAGGCTCAAGGTTTTTTCATTCAATGCTAATATAAAACCTATTTGTTTAAAATAATATATTTTGTAAAAGAGAAAAGAATTTAGTTGAGAAGGGCTATTTTGAATGTTTGCAGTTCTCTTTAATGTCTGGCTTAATAGAAGACAACTGGATTGGGACATGTTTCCACATTCAGCCTGTTGTGGTATCACATGTCATGTAGCTTCTGGAAAACTCCCCTATACATTTGTGAGAAGATGAGTGTGAAAAACGCAATACTGTCATAGAGCAGGTGTTGGCAAACTATGGCCCTGGGGCCAAACCTGGCCCACTGCCTGCTTTGTAAGTAAAGTTGTGTTGGAACACAGAGGAGCCCATTATGACTTACCTGTTGTCTGTGGCTGCTCTCACCCTATAAAAGCAAAGTCGAGTGGTTATGACAGAGACCAGAGACATGCATAACCTAAAATATGTATCTGGCCTTTTTCAGAAAAAGTTTGCTGGCCCTTGTTTTATTTATTTATTCATTTATTTATATATTTATTTGGAGAACTTTATTACTTTTGGGCTGCTTTGGGTCTTCATTGCTGTGCATGGGCTTCTCTAGTTGTGGAGAGCGAGGGCTCTCTTTGTTGTGGTGTATGGGCTTCTCATTGCGGTGACTTCTCTTGAGCACAGGCTGTAGGTGTGCGGGCTTCAGTTCTTGCAGCATGCAGGCTCAGTAGTTGTGGCACACGGGCTTAGTTGCTCCTTGGCATGTGGGATCATCCCGGACCAGGGATTGAATCCATGTGCCCTGCATTAGCAGGCGGATTCTTAGCCACTGTGCCACCAGGGAAGGTCCCTGGCCCCTGTTTTAGATTATTATGAATAGAGTTTTGACTTCTTGGATTTCTGAAAAGGGTTCAGAAACCTGCAAGTGTCCCAGACTGCACTTCATCAATGCCTTTTGTCCTGCCGTCCGTGCTTTTTCTTGCATCTCCACGTTGATTCACGCATTCATCAAATGTCTCTGGACTCCTTGGGAACACCTGGTGCTTGTCTCAAGGAGCCCCCAGTCTAGAGGGGGCAGGCAGGGAGGCAGTGAAAAGCACCTTGATGGAGGATTGCAGAGGACCCCTGAAGACAGAGCTGGGGAGTTGAGTTGACAAGGTAGAGGTGGGAAAGGAGAAGTGACTTTTCTGGCAGAGGGAAAGCAACACTTTTAAGGACTTTCAGTGTTCTGGTTTGTGTGGAGCACAGAAATCCATCCACACCCCAATGTCCTGTCCTCTGGTGCCATGGGAGGGGGTGATACCTGGACTTGGCTGATGACTTTCAACATGGCCAGAGTCACCCCATCCAGCAGGGCTGCCACAGTTCCTTCTACCAGGTGCCCGCCTTTCCCTGGGGCAGCAGAGGACCTCTTCCTTCTATCTACAGACTCCCCCAGCCCCCACCCACCAAAGAGACACTGTAGGATGAATGCTGTGCTCCTTGGGATCAGCCCTCCAACAGAAAGAAGTGGGACCCCACAAACGCCATGTGCACCTCGTAGGAAGTGGTGTATTAGGGCACTCACACTTGACCTTGGCATTTTGATATCTGTAAGAATAGTTTTGTCACAATGGAAGCTTGAGAAGGTTTGTGTGTGTCCCTTGATAAGAAGCCCTTACTGCAAAGACTCCAGCTTTGTACACTGAGGAAGAGCTGAAAGACACCTGGGCCCTGGGGTTGGAAAAGGCAACAATTTCATAGGTACCAGTGTGAGCTGGCTCCCTTACCAAGTGAGGTGATGCTTCCTAGAATGTAGAGATAAGATGAGCTGTGTAGCAAAAGCCTCTGTAATATAGTAAAACCTGGCTTTCAAGGGGTGTGCAGCAAACGAGGTAACTGCCATGCAGGGCAATCAATTGGACCCATGTGAGGACAAAACAGGGTGGCTCTTGTTGGCAATCTCTGCAGTCGCCCACACAGAGACCTGGAGATGACTTCTGATAACTGCAGGTCAGTTGGCACTTGTGCGGCCCTTCCTATACTAGAAAAAACTATTGGGGTTTGATGAGCAACTACGGAAGGACACAGCTCCTATGACAATCACTTAATTCTTGTTGCACCATTATACACTTGTTTCAAAGATTTTACCCACCAAATAAAGGTTGTTTCGTCTACTGTTTCAGGAACAAAAATAATCAGAAGATATTAGAATAAACTAGCCTTAAACTGGAAACTACCCAAATGCCCATCAACAGTAGGATGGATAAATCAATGGTGGCATTTTCATGCAGTGGAATACTACTCAGCAATAAAAGGGAATCACCTATAACAACACCATCAAAATGGGTAGGCTCCCTCCCTCTCTCCTTCCTTCCCTCCTTCCTTCCTCTTTTTTCTTCCTTGCCTTTCATGTCTATTCATAAATTTAAATTTGTAATTTGATTAAAAATTAAGATATTGCTGTACATGTATTAAAAACCATTTCTTTATACACCTTTGTGGTTTATTTTACTTTCCTTTTTGATAAATACAAATAGTTACTAAGATCTACTCTTTTGATGATTTCCCAGCTCTCTAACTAATGTGCTATCTTAAACCTAACAGGCCCAAACAATTCATCCTCTAACACCCCACCCCTAGGACTACGTACCATCTTGTCCATTTACAGAGTTCATTTACTAAGCCACTGGCACAGCTAGGAGGTGGATCTGCTCTGGGAGAAGTTTTAGGCACAGGTCAAGGAAAAAAAGAGCTGGAACTGAAGCAGCCAAGAGAGATGCACATGTTTAATGAATGTTACAGGGACATCCCAGGAGTGGACCGACTGCTTGGAATCATCAGAACAGCTGGCCATGCTCAGCCCACTGCTGCCCCCACCCTGGATGCAGGAGTCAGGACTTTTCTGTTAAAGGGAAGCTAACAAGTTGGCATCGGCTGTGTTCTGTCTCAAGGTTTGGGAAAGCAAGACATCCAGATTCCAAAGACAAATGAAGCAGCCCTGCAGAGGGAAGCAGAGGCTTGGGGGCTCCTAGCTGAGGTTTCTGCCCTGTTTTCCAATGGATGGTCTACCTCCTCTGCTTCCTTACAGTGACTTGGCCCTTTCCTCTGGCTATCTCCATTTTGTCCCTTATAACCAAGAGTCCTAAGCATGCCATATTTTAATAAGGCAAAATATCCGCCCATTGGATATACCTAATCATGTAGTAGAGACTGCCCATCAGGAGGGAAGGACTGGCTTTCAAATCCTTTCATCTAATACAGGGTGTTTCACACTTTTATCTTTCAACAAGCCACAGAAAGGAAAAAAAAAATACATTTACACTGGGGTCCATTTTGTATACATACACGACACATGAACAGATGAAACACTGTAATGAAAGTTTGTTAAGACAGTAGGTACCTTTACTGTACGTGATACATCTCAGCTCCCTTCCCTTCTCTTCAATTTACTCTCTCCTGTTAGATTCAAATAGAAAAGGTAGTTGTTAACCTACTAAATTAATTTTAGGATCTGTGGTTGGTTGTGCCCTGTAGACTGAAAAATACTGCTTTGATCATCTCATCTATGCTTACCATCCAATGCGCTGAGTCCAATACCGTGTCTCATAAGGTTTTCTTACATAGCGAGGCAGAAAAGGAACCAACAACCAGTATGAGTATGTCTGCTTGTTTGGGGTCTATTTCCCATCATAGAAGATCAGACTGGGCCTGACTGTGAGCTCATGGCCTCTGTCAGTTTAGTGGTAGAAAGCTCCCCAGGAGACTGGGCATTTACAAAAGTGAATTTCTGACTCTGCAAACCTGAGGGTCCAGCCCTAGACTTGGCATCCTCTCTCAGTCTGGGGACATGCAACCACCAGTACTGTCAATGCTTCATTTTAATATCACCTTCTCTGGGAACTTTCTGTTAGGGGCTGAATTACGTCCCCTCAAATTCATATGTTGAAGTCCTAACCCCTGCCCCCAGCACCCCAGAAAGTTACTGTATTTGGAGGTAAGGCCTTTACAGCCCAGTGCCCTTCTGTCCTCACAGGCAAGTGCCCTTTCATGGTTCCACAGGGTGTTTGGAGGGTGAAGCTGGGATAGTTGGGTCCAGGAATATGGGGTGGGGGCACACTGACAGTGGCCAGTGCAGGACCCTGTCTCAAAATAATGCTTAAACACTTAGGATTATGAGAAAAATCTATTTCATTGAAAATCCTGGTTAGAACGTAAGAAATGAATTTTCGATGTAGTAATATTGATGCTTCTTTATTAACACTGTAAAGAAGCCCTAGAAGTGGGTCTAATGGTCACTGTAATTTTATTTTATTTATTTAACTTATTTTTTTTAATTAATTAATTAATTTATTTAATTTATTGGCTGCATTGGGTCTTCGTTGCTGCAGGCTTTCTCTGGTTGTAGGGCGCAGGGGCCACTCTTCGTTGCTGTGTCCAGGCTTCCCATTGCGGTGGCTTCTCTTGTTGCAGAGCATGGGCTCTAGGCACGTGGGCTTCAGTAGTTGCAGCACGTGGGCTTCAGTAGTCGTGGTGCGTTGGCTCTAGAGCGCAGGCTCAGTAGTCACGGCACACGGGCCTAGCTGCTCCGCGGCATATGGGATCTTCCCGGCCCAGGGCTAGAACCCATGTCCCCTGCATTAGCAGACGGATTCTTAACCACTGCACCACCAGGGAAGCCCAGTCACTGTAATTGTAAATAGTGATGAGCTCAAACAGTAATCCAGGGTGAGACGAGACATCGGAGATTTCTGTTATTGACAAAGCCACTGTGTTGCACGGATGCTGCTGTGGGTTGCTACCGGCATTCATAGTAGAAGGAAATGCTAACTTGTAGTTAGAAGCTAGTGAAAATGAGTGAGTTAGTTAGCTGGTTAGTTAGCTAGTAATTTTTTTCCATCCACATTCTCGGTCCCCTGAATTTTGCCCATGGACTGCATGGTAGAGCCTCTGGCCCACGCAGACATGATCGTACAATGCAAGACACAGCTTACAAGTGGCAGCTTCCCAACACACTTCCCTGCTGGGGAGGGCGTCCCCCAGGGCAGGTGCACCCTTGATGTTTCTCCTGAAGACACAGTTTCCTCCTGACGTCCTACTGGCACCCTCGCCATCTAACCCCTGGACCAAGGTCTCCAGCTTTGATCAAACACACAGATGCCTGGGTCTGCAGAGTCCAGGCTGCATTACATACTGCAGGACAGAAGGAACAGCTCACCGGGCTGAAACCCGGATGGATTGGAAACAGCTGGTTGGAACAGCGTGAGAAGTACCAGGGCGCCGTGGTTGGCCTCACACGCACAGATGCATGCATAATCAAGAATTCCAGAATAGTGGGAAACACTCGCTCTTCAGGCAGCGGCAGCAGCCCACATGGCCAGGGGGCAGAGGGGCCTTCCCTCCACACAGCACAGTTGTGTAGACAAGGCCCCGCTGGGCAGAGGAGGAGTGTGGGGAGGAGCAGTACCTCGGTTCAATCCTGAAAAATGATGGGAAATGACTCAGTCAAGTTCAGAAGAACACATTGACCGCTGCTTGACTGGGGCTCAAGGCAGGACTCACATTTCTAGCAAAGTCTGCAAAAGCATATGAAGTGAAATAATGGAGAACAGATTGAAAACCGGCCCGAGACGAGGGGGAGTGCCAGGGGTCAGAGTTCAGGCAGCGTTTCTGGAAAGAGAATAAAGAGCATGTTTCTCGGTTCTAATTTTCACATGCCTGAACTATGCAACCAGACAAATATTTGTGGATGTCCTCCAGCGTTGCAGAGCCTGTCATGGGAGCCCGAGGAGGAATGCTCCTGCATACCAGTCTCCCTGCCGGCCCCAGATTGCCCTGAGGTTCACCCTAGCTCTCAGGAACCCCAATTTCCCAAAGGAAGCAGCAGTGCAGCCCAGACTGTCTGCTTCCCTGGGTTAGGCTCCTCCCACCTCCCACCACCTCTGAGCCCTCAGCGTGTGCTCCGAGCTGCGGGTCACTAGGCTTTGGGGGAGGGGACATGGGGTCTGGACACTCAGTTAAGGGCTCAGCAGACTCAGGGGGAAGATGGGGGATGAGCACACATTTGCCCACAGTGCATCTGGCTGTCACAGTGCGAGGCTGAGCCTGAGAGAGCTAGCACAGCTGGGCAGATGGCTCACTTTCCTGCCATACGATGTCTGCAGTTGTGTAAACCCAGGAACGTGGGAATTCCACGGACCTGACTTTGGCCCAAAGGGCAGAAGCCCAATATGACGTATCCGTCTATGACTTGATTCAAATAGCTGCTTAATAAAGACACCAGAGAGGCTGCTGCATCCTCCTGGCTATCTACTGATTGGACCACACTGTCCACTCTAAGACACACAATTTTTCACAATCTGACATTTCTGAAACCCAAATGCTGCCACCAGCCAGGAGGTGAATTGTGGCATCATTGAAGGAGCAATAGCTCTGTCATTTGTGTTGGTGATGGCACTAATAGCTAAGGTTTAATTAAATCTGGGTGTCTCTGGTTTTTACTGAAAAGTCACATCGCCATGCACGTTGAAAGGAAAATTTGTTTTCAGCATATAAGGTCACCTGAGGGGTACACTGCCCAACAATGCAATTGAAATTAGAGGACAGAGGCACATCTCTTAGGCCTGACTCTTGTACACTACCTAAGGGTGGAAACTCCCTCTTTAGAAACCTCCAGGGGCTTCCCTGGTGGCGCAGTGGTTAAGAATCCACCTGCCAATTCAAGAGGTACAGGTTCAATCCCTGGTCCAGGAGGATCCCACATGCCATGGAGCAACTAAGCCCATGAGCCGCAACTACTTAGTCTGTGCTCTAGAGCCCATGAGCCACAACTACTGAGCCCTGTGCTGCAGCTAGTGAAGCCCACATGCCTAGAGCCCGTGCTCCACAACAAGAGAAGCCACTACAATAAAAAGCCCACGCACTGCAATGAAAAGTAGCCCCCACTCTCCGCAACTACAGAAAATATACAGCAATGAAGACCCAATTCAGCCAATAATTAATTAAATAAATAAATAAAAGAAACCTCCAGATGATTTCTAGCGATAGCTAATTCAAACAAAAAGATAGCAAGACTTTGGACTCAACTAATCAGAGCTAATTTTCGCAGCCCCAATCAAAAAAATCCTCAGTGAAAAATACTGGATTACAAAATAACGTACAGTTAATGTGGAGTTTTCTTTTTCCCAAACAGATGTTCTTAAGTTGATAATGCACTGGACTTGTTAGAAACAAGGAAATGTCACAGTTCTGGAAGACATGTTTTGAGATATGTTGCATAGCTTCCGGGTGGTTCCTGCTCTGCTTTCTCTCCCAGAGACCTGCCCTCCACTCCACCACCTGGAAAGTGGTTCTGAAGTAAGCATCTGATCATCTCACTCTGGTGTGAATTCCAGCAATGGGTCTGCAGATTTCCAAGTCAGGGGTTCTTTTCTTCACACCCCAGTGCCCTGAAGATGCTTTGAAATTGTAGACACAATTGTATTTTTTAAAAGGTATATTTATTTATTTATTTATTTAATTTATTAGCTGCATTTGGGTCTTCGTTGCTGCACATGGGCTTTCTCTAGTTGCTGAGAATGGGGGTTACTCTTCATTGTGGTATGCGGGCTCCTCATTGCGATGGCTTCTCTTGTTGCGGAGCATGGGCTTCGATAGTTGCGGCTCATGGGCTCTAGAGCACAGTCTCAATTGTTGTGGCATATGGGCTTAGTTGCTCCATCCCCAGCATGTGGGATCTTCCTAGAGCAGGGCTCGAACTCATGTCCCCTGCATTGACAGAGAGATTCTTAACCACTGTGCCACCTAGGAAGTCTGACGCAATTGTATTTATGAACATCATTTCAAGGAATGTAGCCATAGCTTTGTTCAGATTCTCAAAGAGGTTTGGTCCCAGACCTCCAAATGAGGTGCAGAAAAGAATCCTCATTCCTTTACATGCATATGAGACCATCCACAACTTGGACCTTCTGCTGCCTGACTTTCTCCCTTGCATTCTATCAATCCAACCACCATGGAGCACTTGTAATTCTTTGAATGTGCTAGGGTATGTAATGGTTTCATATTACTGTACCTGCAGCACCTTCTGGAATGTTCTCCCCATACAGCTTGCTTGCCCTTGCCAGCTGGCACTCTTCTTCATCCTTCAACGCTCCCTCCAGGTATGACTCCCTCTGTGCAACTTTGGTCAACCGCCTGGAGAGAACCGGCTTCTCCCTGATAGAGCTTCAGCATCATCCACACAGATCTGTTACTGAGCAGGTCACGGCCCCAAAATCCTGCTCTGTCCACCACGACTGTATTTTTCCTCTCTGTGTCCCAGCACACTACTGGCCACACAGCCGGTCTCAATAAACACATGTAGGAGAAATGAATCTTTCCAGTAACTATGAATACTTTTCCCTCTGGAATTCCCAGATTACTTTCTCTTGACTTCATGAAGCCGGTATGATAGTTATTTGCATGCAGTTTTTACCTGTCTCTGCAGAGCAGAGGATATTTGAGGGCAGGCAGTACCTGTGGTCCAGCTTTGTAACCTGTACAGGTTCCCACACAGGATCAGGATCCGTTCTGAGTGGGATTTCTCATGCATCCCTGCACAATACTTCATTATGGTGCTGGAGATGTGTAGCCTACCTGGCTCGACTTTCAATTGCCTTAACCTGCTCGCATCAGAATTTTTTAAGAAAACATGAGGCTAATACATCATTTGTTTTCTGCTAAGATATTTGTTATAACATTTCTCAGCCTTCAGCCATTTCAGAATCAAAGATTTTCTGAAACCTCAAAAAGTTGAATATAAGTACCCATCCTGGCACAGGAAATCCTTGTTTTAAATCTTCATTTTAAAAAAGATCAACAGAAAAGCCAATGACAGGGGAAAGGCATATTTTAAGTTCAGAGACAACCTGCTGTGTTGCACAGCTATCGCTTTACTAATTGTGCCCCCAACAGACATGGCCATTGGACATTCCTTCTTCGAAAAAGGACCAGAAACACTTGAGGCATAAGACCTTAAAATTGCTTCTAGGTCTCCTGTGTTAATTAGCCCAAGACCTTTCCTCCACCCCTCTTAGCATGCCTGCAGAGCAAGACACAAAAAGGTGAGCTTCAGGTCAGACGATACCGGGCTTTGCTCTCAGCAGTCATGGCCAGGCTAGTCTGAAGGCTCGCTCCTGTAGTCAGAACCCTGGCTCCCAGGCTTGAGAGACCAGATGCCCTTTCCTGGAGGTGACCACTCACCAGTACTCACTGGGGTGGGGGTGGGCTGACCAGAAGGCTCTGGGGACCCTGAAGGATTCTCTGGTTCGGAAAATGCAGGGGTATTTCCATCATTTCTACACTGTTGGGAACATGGCTCTGGTAATAACTGATAAATTCTCCAGTCTGGGCAGGCAGCAGGCCACCACCAGAGAACTGGGGCTGATGATGAAGGAGCCACCAGGGTGAATGGTGACTTATGTCTGATTTGCAAAAGGGAGCAAACTCTGATTTTCCTTTACCACTAGCTGGTATACTCTACCTGTCCCTCTTAGCTGAGCATTTCTATGGTATTTGTGGTAGCCAGCTATCATGATGGTCCCCAATGAACCCTACCTCCTGGTTTTCACACCCTTGTCGAGTCGCCTCTAACAGGGTGCCAGGTAGGTCTCTGTGACCACGCATACAGTGTAAGTGATGACATGACACTGATGTGAAGAGGTCAGAGGAGAAACATGACTTCTGTCTTGGGGCTAGCCATCCTGCTGTCTCATCACTTGCACTGCGGGAAGCCAGTGATCATTTCGTGAGCAGCTCTATAGTCTGGCCTGTGTGGGATAGAACTGAAGCCTCGGGCCAACAGTCAGTGAGGAGCTGAGGCATGGGGGCAGCAGTTTACACTCGAATCCTCAGATGACACGGAGGCCTAGCTGGCAGCTGGCAGCATATGTAATTAAGGTCTCTGATCAGTTGACTTTGAATTAATGGAAGGAGATTATTCTGGGTGGGACTGACCTAATCAGGCAAGCCCTTTAGAAGAACTGGGTCCTCCCTGACCTCAGAGAGTTTCTCTGGCTGCCACATTGTGAGGAACCCTCTGGAAGGGTCCACAGGACCAAGCATGGAGTTCAGGATGCTGAAGAAAGTCCCCAGTCAACCGCCAGCAAGGAAACGGGGACCTTGGTCCTATAACTCCAAGGAGCTGAATTCTGGCAACAGCCAGTGAGCTTGGAAAGGGACTCCGAATTTCAGAAAGGCATGCAGCCAGGCGATGCCTAGGTTGCAGACCTGAGAGTAAGAGTGCCTGGCCACACGGTGCCCAGACTCCTGACCCAAGGAAGCTGTGAGATAAGGAACGTGTGCTGTTTTATGTTGCTAAGTTTGTGGCAATTTGTTACACAGTAGAAAATTAACATACCAACCAGGCCAAAGTGCAAGGAAGTTGTAGATGAACTCCTGATGAGCAGAGCATGATGGGGAAAAGTGGAGAGACACCTGGAGAACACCGAGTACAGCACCTTAGGGGACCTGGCTACCCCAAAGACAACACTGCCTACCCCCCTTTCCAAAGATTCCAAGCTGGGGAATCAAGTAGGTTCTATAGTACTTTGGTCACTTTGGTCTTGACCAAGGCCCGGAGGCAGGGCAGGGCATCTGCTAAGGCCACTAGGGTCAATGCCCCTCCTGATATTCTGGCATGTTCCGTCCAGCCCTGTAGATAAAGCCTCAGGAGATAAGTCCTGGAGCAATGTAAGGCTCTGCAGCATCTTGCCCCACTGCTGACTTATGGGGCACCCCTGCCCTTTCCCACCTGGATGTAGGCCTTCTTTATCTTAGGGTCGGTCTTGAGCCTCAGCTCACTCCAGGTACCAAACCCTGTGTGACTCATAACCCTTTCTGGTGACCCAGCTCAAAGCAGCTTACACAAATAAGTGATTCACTTGCTCATACATCTGGGAACATCCAGGGGTGGGTTGGCCCCAGGCCCACAGGCCCAGGGACAGAGGAGGTCTTGGAATGCTCTGTCCCATCTCTGCTTGGCTCTTCTTGGTTTCATTTCCTGACTTCATACAGTGGCGGGGATGTGGCTACAAGCAGATCCAGCATCACGTCCTTCCAACATTGATCTGACATGCAAGACAAAGGTCTTTTTCTCTGTCACCGTATTGAAAAATCCCAATGCTTTAGGTCACATACTGCCCCTGAACCAGGCACTGTGGCCAGGGCAGTGGGATATACAGCCCAGTTATGTACCACCAATATGGCCAGATGTTGAGAACATGTAATTGGCCGTTATCTAAACTCATCTGTCAGCATGGTGGAGGGGAGCTGTTCCCATAGAAACACAGATAACATACGCATTTCTCTGATATATTTTTTAACTTACTGATCTCAGTTTGTCAACATGTGCTCATCGTGCACATTTGCTATCAGTTGGAAGAAGAGCTTCTCTTCATCAGAGTGCTTGCTGGTACCAACGCCATGTACAGCACTCCATTTCTGCTGCCTTTCACTGGGGGTTTGGGATGGGTGTGCTTCTGGGCCTCGAGGAGTTAAGGGTGTATCTCAGTGCCATCCTCTCCTCACTCCTTCATGCCATCAGGCTTACTGCCATCCTTCCACTTGCCTGCCTCTGGGCAGCCCTCGGCCATACCTCATGGGCTCACCAATGCCAGATGCTTGTACGCTCAGTGGTACCCCCAGTGCTGCCCTCCTGTCTCTGTCACGACTTTTGTATGGTCTTCCTCTGACTGGAGCTCCTGTAATGTCTATGGCTCATTGCACCAGCTCCTTGGCAGTGATTATGTGCCAAGTGGCCAGCAGTGACATTGATTCATTTAAATTTTTTCAGTGCCAAGCAGAGTGACTTAAAAAAAAACACTCCTAATCTCCCAATCCATCCCACCTCCCCTTTCCCCTCTTGATGTCCATATGTTTGTCCTCTACATCTTTGTCTCTATTTCTGCTTTGCAAATGGTTCATCTGTACCATTTTTCTAGATTCTACATATATGCATTAATATATGATATTTGTTTTTCTCTTTCTGACTTACTTCACTCTGTATGACAGTCTGTAGGCCCATCCATGTCTCTACAAATGACCCAATTTCGTTCCTTTTTATGGCTGAGTAATATTCCATTGTATATATATATATACACCACATCCTCTTTATCCATTGGGATTGACATAAATACACTACTATGTGTAAAATAGATAACTAATGAGAACCTGCTGTGTAGCACAAGGAACTCTACTCAGTGCTCTGTGGTGACCTAAATGGGAAGGAAATCCAAAAAAGAGGGGATGTATGTATACTTATAGCTGATTTACTTTGCTGTAGAGCAGAAACTATACCCCAATTAAAGCAACTATAAAGCAACTATACCCCAATTTAAAAAACAACAAAAACAAAAACACTGGCAGAAGCCAACACCCACTTGTGAATCTGAATAGCTAAGATGAACGGGAATCTGAGAAACAACCCATAACGAGATCCCCTAAAGGGCAGAAGTCCAGCAAAACTTCTAATTCAGAACATGGTTTATTTCAAGGTTAAAACAATGAACTGTATCCATCTGTGCACAGCCTGCTCTGCCCTATCAGCAATAAGCATTTTCATGTATCATTTATTCAAAAGCTTTATACCTGCGATACAAGCAAAGACAAGTGCTGGTTAGCTGGGGCCTTGCCCACCTATCAAGTCACTCTCATCAGGAAGGCCGGTCCCCCATGCACGGTTTAATTGTCTCAGGGCCGAGGCCCCAGCCTTGCAGTTCTGAGGGCTCTGTAAAGTACACTGGAGTACAGTGGTGTGTTAGTCTGCTAGGGCTGTCCGCAGAAAGGGTGGCTCAAACCACAGATGCTCATTTTCTCATAGTTCTGAAGCCGGACGTCCAGGATCAACGTGCCGGTCTGGCTGGTTTCTTCCGAGGCCTTTTTCCTTGGTTCTTGGCCCATCATCGTCCCATGTTTGGGAACCACTGTCCTACACACCACACCTAGACCTTGTTACCAAAATGATTCAGGGCAATAGCAATGCTTGAAAAAATGATGTAGAAAAAAAAAAAATCCACGGAAAGAGAAGAGAATGGGAAGGAATGTTAATAGTAGATTCAGAAATTTCCATTTATTTTTTGAAGCTGGAGAATAAATCACAGGTTTTGTTGGAGGAGAAGGAGCTGACGGCTACAGGCCCAAATGCAAGTCCAGGGGCTGCATGCGGGGAACCTGCCCGGTGGAGCCCTGAGACTGCAGTGTGAAGGGAGGTGGCAGCAAAGGTAGGGATGGTGGTTAACATCTGGTGGGTGGCTGCAGCAGCTGCGCCCCCCCCATGCCACCCCACAGCTCTGCATCTGTGTGTACATGAGACCTGCAGGGGACCCCTAACATGGCCAGCAAAAGGAAAGTTGTCTATGATAGAAATAGCAACGAGGATATGATCCCAATTTTGAAAAATGAAATATGTGTGTGTACATGTATAGACATCTACACACAGAGATGGAAACATGTCATGTGATTATTTCAGTTTTGGTGGGGTTTCAGGGTTTTTTCTTATGCTTTTAAAAGTTGTTCGGAAATGCGTGATGGGAATATATCCATTGTATAATCAGAAAACAAAGATAAACATGTGACACTTTATGAACACACTGCCACAGGTCTGCAGATGGCCTCCTGGCTGTCTGGTCCACCTACCTGGCACGTCCTTGTCCGTGTAGCATCTCTGAAATCCTGCAGCCAGCACTGTGAGGACTCCGTCTGCATCCTCCCCTGTACTCCTCATCCTGGGATGCTCCCACCTGAGGCGGAAATGAAAGAAAGCCCTGGGCTGACTGGGGGCGCGTGACCACGAGCCCCTGAGATGCCGAATCCACACACTGGCAAGCCCTTAAAATGTTGGTTCTCCTGTAAAACAAACATTGGAATTTTCAAGTGTATTTCTCACTTGTGGCTTCTGGTTTATTTCCAGCCCCCACCTCCCCCCGCCCCCCAGCCTGTCTGCAGGCTTGCTGTCAGTAGGAGTATCTTGGTAGGAATCTTCGAGAAGTACCAAGTAGAATAAACTCATTAAGCCATTTAGGGGCTTCTTATTAGTGTCTGCCCAACCTTGCCTATTTCAGGATATACTCCACATGGCGAAATCATGGTGGCCGTAGATAGTGTATGGCCGTGGAGAGGTAGATGTGTTTCCTGGAATCTGGGCTGGTCTGTGAGTGCTTTGGCCTATAAAGGGTGAGTGAATTAACCCTGTGCCAGGTTGGCAGGGCCACCTCGGTCTCCAGGAGCCCTAAGCTGCACTGTGGGGAGCTACACCACCCTACTGGGGACCACACAACCTCAGGGAGAAGGACTCCACCTTCTAGCATGAGGCATGCAAGGGAGGCCATTTCACGCCCTCTGGACCAGCCCGTCCAGCAACTGGACTCTACCACACGGGCCATGTCAAGGCTGCAATGCAGATGGCCCCATTGAACCCCACCCCAAAGCCTGATGCACAAAATTACACTGTAATAAACTGATGATTGTTTTAAGCCTCTAAGTTTCAGGGTGGTTTGTTGCACAGCAGTAGGTGACCAGAGCACCTCTGTAAGGTGGGCATCCGTGCTGGCCAGGGCATCCCCTGGTGGCTGTGGGCCCATTCCCTGCACCATCCTCAACTGGGCCCATCCTCAGGTGGACCCCATCTGCAGCTCTATTTTTGGGTTCTTGACCCTGCCGATGCACCTTGATTCCAAAGGTCATAATATATTCCAGTGGGTTTAGCGAAGGCTACAGGCGATCCTGCAGCTTGAAAAGGCAAACACTAATCCTGCAGTTGTTACCCATGCTAAAAATACACAGCAATTTAAGAGAAAGCAACGTGCCTTAAATTTGGCGCTGTTTATTTTTTTAATGTTTTGTAGAAGCCAAGGAAAGAATTTCATTAGACACGGTGAACATTTGGATAGCTGAGAGCAGCTATGTACTTAATGCCTTTTTGGAGTAGTGAATCTAGTTAGCCAACAGGTGTTTCCTGAGACCCCACATGTCTGATTTTTGCCAGGAGTGGCACTGAGGAGTTGAGCAGGACATCACTCTGGCCTCAGAGGGCCTTGGTCCAGTGCCAGAGATATACCAAGCAACAAAGACTAAATCCCTTCATGGGTAGAGACGAAAGGCCTCACCGATAAAGAAGAAGACTTACTAGCTCGTGGAGTCAAAACTTCCAGGTGAAGCGCAGCAGATGCAGCTTGACTCACAGCCTTTGTGAACATCTCTGTTCACTACTTTGTTCATCTAGGTGACTTTTCCCCTCCAGGATAGATAAGACGACATGGGTGGCCAGTTAGAGAAGGCTCCCCTTTTCATTCTGATAGACAGCACACACTCTGCATCTAAAGCATTTATAGTTTACTAGTCATTGTATGCCCTCTACTGTGAATTTCCTATTCCCATGCTTCAACCATTTATCTTAGTCTGTCTTTTACTTATTGATTTGTAGAAGCAATTTTTATACTCACTGTTGTTAACTCTGTTTTTTTTAATTAATTAATTCATTGGCTGTGTTGGGTTTTCGTTGCTGTGCGTGGGCTTTCTCTAGTTGGGGTGAGCGGGGACTTCTCATTGCAGTGGCTTCTCTTGCTTCAGAGCATGGGCTCTAGGTGCGTGGGCTTCAGTAGTTGTGGTGCACTGGCTTTGTTGCTCCGCGACATGTGGGATCTTCCCGGTCCAGGGATCAAATCCGTGTTCCCTGCATTAGCAGGCAGATTCTTAACCACTGTGCCACCAGGGAAACACAACCCTTTGTTTTTTTTTTTTTTTGTTTTTGTTTTTTGTTTTTTTTTTTTTTTATTATTTTATTTTATTTTTTTGGGGGGTACACCAGGTTCAATCAACTGTTTTTATACACATATCCCCATATTCCCTCCCTTCCTTGACGCCCCCCCCTCGATTCCCCCCCACCCTCCCTGCCCCAGTCCTCTAAGGCATCTTCCATCCTCGAGTTGGACTCCCTTTGTTATACAACAACTTCCCACTGACTATTTTACAGTTGGTAGTATATATATGTCTGTACTACTCTCCCGCTTCTTCTCAGTTTCCCCTTCACCCCCCGCCCCCTCCCATACCTCGAGTTCTCCAGTCCATTCCCTGTATCTGCTTCCCTGTTCTTGTCACTGAGTTCATCAGTACCATTTTTAGATTCCGTATATGTGAGTTAGCATACAATATTTGTCCTTCTCTTTCTGACTTACTTCACTCTGTATGACAGATTGTAGTTCTATCCACCTCATTATATATAGCTCCATCTCATCCATTTTTACAGCTGAGTAATATTCCATTGTATATATATGCCACATCTTCTGTATCCATTCATTTGTTGATGGGCATTTAGGTTGCTTCCATGTCCTGGCTATTGTAAAGAGTGCTGCAATAAACATTATGGTACAAGTTTCTTTTGGGATTATGGTTTTCTTTGGGTATATGCCCAGGAGTGGGATTACTGGATCATATGGTAGTTCTATTTGTAGTTTTTTAAGGAACCTCCAAATTGTTTTCCATAGTGGCTGTACCAACTTACAGTCCCACCAACAGTGCAGGAGAGTTCCCTTTTCTCCACACCCTCTCCAACATTTGTTGTTTCCAGACTTTGTGATGATGGCCATTCTGATTGGTGTGAGGTGATACCTCATTGTGGCTTTGACTTGCATTTCTCTGATGATGAGTGATGTTGAGCATCTTTTCATGTGTTTGTTGGCCATCTGTATGTCTTCTTTGGAGAAATGTCTATTTAGGTCTTCTGCCCATTTGTGGATTGGGTTATTTGCTTTTTTGGTATGAAGCTGTATGAGCTGCTTGTATATTTTGGAGGTTAATCCTTTGTCCGTTGTTTCATAGGCAATTATTTTTTCCCATTCTGAGGGTTGCCTTTTAGTCTTGTTTATGGTTTCTTTTGCTGTGCAAAAGCTTTTAAGTTTCATGAGGTCCCATTGGTTTATTCTTGATTTTATTTCCATGATTCTAGGAGGTGGGTCAAAAAGGATGTTGCTTTGATGTATGTCAAAGAGTGTTCTGCCTATGTTTTCCTCTAGGAGTTTGATAGTGTCTGGCCTTATATGTAGGTCTTTAATCCATTTGGAGTTTATTTTTGTGTATGGTGTTAGGAAGTGTTCTAATTTCATTCTTTTACATGTTGCTGTCCAATTTTCCCAGCACCACTTATTGAAGAGGCTGTCTTTTTTCCATTGTATACTCGTGCCTCCTTTGTCAAAGATAAGGTGCCCATATGTGTTTGGGCTTACTTCTGAGTTCTCTATTCTGTTCCATTGATCTTCCTTTCTATTTTTGTGCCAGTACCATACTGTCTTGATCACTATGGCCTTGTAGTATAGTTTGAAGTCAGGAAGCCTGATTCCACCAACTCCATTTTTCCTTCTCAAGATTGCTTTGGCTATTCGGGGTCTTTTGCGTTTCCATACAAATCGTAAGATTTCTTGCTCTAGTTCTGTGAAAAATGCCATTGGTAATCTGATCGGGATTGCATTAAATCTGTAAATTGCTTTGGGTAGTACAGTCATTTTCACGATGTTGATTCTTCCAATCCAGGAACATGGTATGTCCCTCCATCTGTTTGTGTCATCTTTGATTTCTTTCATCAATGTCTTAAAGTTTTCTGCATACAGATCTTTTGCCTCCTTAGGCAGGTTTATTCCTAGGTATTTGATTCTTTTGGTTGCAATGGTGAATGGGAGAGTTTCCTTAATTTCTCTTTCTGCTCTTCCATTGTTAGTGTATAGGAATGCAAGAGATTTCTGTGCATTAATTTTGTATCCTGCTACTTTACTAAACTCATCAATGAGTGCTAGCAGTTTTCTGGTAGAGTCTTTAGGGTTTTCTATATATAGTATCATGTCATCTGCAAAGAGTGATAATTTTACTTCTTCTTTTCCAATTTGGATTCCTTTAATTTCTTTTTCTTCTCTGATTGCTGTGGCTAACACTTCCAAAACTATGTTGAATAACAGTGGTGAGAGTGGACACCCTTGTCTTGTTCCTGTTCTTAGAGGGAATTCTTCCAGTTTTTCTCCATTGAGAACAATGTTGGCTTTTGGTTTTGCATATATGGCTTTTATGATGTTGAGGTAATTTCCTTCTATGCCCATTTTCTGGAGAGCTTTTATCATAAATGGATGTTGAACTTTGTCAAAAGCTTTTTCTGCATCTATTGAAATGATCATATGGTTTTTATCCTTCAATTTGTTGATATGATGTATCACGTTGATTGATTTGCGTATATTGAAGAATCCTTGCATGCCAGGGATAAACCCCACTTGATCGTGGTGTATGATTTTTTTAATGTGCTGTTGCAGTCTGTTAGCTAGTATTTTGTTGAGGATTTTTGCATCTATATTCATCAGTGATATTGGTCTGTAGTTTTCTTTTTTTGTGACATCTTTGCCTGGTTTTGGTATCAGGGTGATGGTAGCCTCATAGAATGAGTTTGGGAGTGCTCCGCCTTCTGCAATATTTTGGAAGAGTTTGAGAAGGATAGGTGTTAACTCTTCTCGAAATGTTTGATAGAATTCGCCTGTGAATCCATCTGGTCCTGGGCTTTTGTGTGTTGGGAGATTTTTAATCACTGCCTCAATTTCTGTACTTGTGATTGGTCTGTTCATGGTTTCTATTTCTTCCTGGTTCAGTCTTGGAAGATTGTATTTTTCTAAGAATGTATCCATTTCTTCCAGGTTATCCAATTGATTGGCATATAGTTGCTTGTAGTAGTCTCTCATGATGTTTTGTATTTCTGAGGTGTCCGTTGTGACTTCTCCTTTTTCATTTCTAATTCTGTTGATTTGCATCTTCTCCCTTTTTTTTTTGATGAGTCTGGCTAATGGTTTATCAATTTTGTTAATCTTCTCAAAGAACCAGCTTTTAGTTTTATTTATTTTTCTTATGGTTTCTTTCCTTTCTTTTTCATTTATTTCTGCTCTGATCTTTACGATTTCTTTCCTTCTGCTCACTTTGGGGTTTCTTTGTTCTTCTTTCTCTAGTTGTTTGAGGTGTAAGGTTAGGTTGTTTATTCGATCATTTTCTTGTTTCTTAAGGTAGGACTGTATTGCTATAAACTTCCCTCTTAGAACTGCTTTTGCTGCGTCCCATAGGTTTTGGGTTGTTGTGTTTTCATTGTCATTTGTTTCTAGATACTTTTTGATTTCCTCTTTGATTTCTGTAGTGATTCCTTGGTTGTTTAATAGTGAATTGTTTAGCCTCCATGTGTTTGTATTTTTTGCAGTTTTTTTCCTGTAATTGATATCTAGTCTCATGGCTTTGTGGTCTGAGAAGATGCTTGATATGATTTCAATTTTCTTGAATTTGCTGAGGTTTGATTTGTGCCCCAAGATGTGATCTATCCTGGAAAATGTTCCGTGTGCACTTGAGAAGAACGTGTAGTCTGTCTTTTTTGGATGGAATGTCCTATAAATATCAATGAAGTCGAGATGGTCTAATGTGTCATTTAAAGCTTGTGTGTCTTTATTTATTTTCTGTTTGGATGATCTGTCCATTGATGTAAGTGGGGTGTTCAAGTCTCCCACTATAATTGTGTTACTGTCGATGTCCCCTTTTATAGCTGTTAGCATTTGCCTTATGTATTGAGGTGCTCCTATATTGGGGGCATAGATATTTACCATTGTGATATGTTCTTCTTGGATGGATCCCTTGATCATTATGTAGTGTCCTTCCTTGTCTCTTTTAATAGTCTTTACTTTCAAGTCTAATTTGTCTGATATGAGTATTGCTACTCCAGCTTTCTTTTGACTTCCATTTGCATGGAATATCTTTTTCCATCCCTTCACTTTCAGTCTATATGTATCCCTTGGTCTGAAGTGGGTTTCTTGTAGGCAGCATATAGAAGGGTCTTGTTTTTGTATCCATTCAGCCAGTCTGTGTCTTTTGGTTGGAGCATTTAATCCATTTACATTTAAAGTGATTATTGACATGTGTGTTCCAATTACCATTTTCTTAATTGTTTTGGGTTTGTATTTGTAGGTGTTTTCCTTTTCTTGTGTTTCCTACTTAGAGAAGTTCCTTTAGCACTTGTTGTAAGGCTGGTTTGGTGGTGCTGAATTCTCTTAACTTTTGCTTGTCTGGGAAGCTTTTGATTTCTCCCTCAAATCTGAATGAGATTCTTGCTGGGTAAAGTATTCTTGGCTGTAGGTTTCTCTCTTTCAGGACTTTCAGTATATCCTGCCATTCCCTTCTGGCCTGCAGAGTTTCTGTAGAGAGGTCAGCTGTTATCCTGATGGGTTTTCCCTTATATGTTGTTTGTTGCTTTTCTCTTGCTGCTTTTAATATTTTTTCTTTGTGTTGAATTGTCGTTAGTTTGATTAGTATGTGTCTTGGTGTATTTCTCCTTGGGTTTATTCTGTATGGGACTCTCTGTGCTTCTTGGACTTGGTTCATTATTTCCTTTCCCATGTTGGGGAAGTTTTCCACTAGAACCTCTTCAAATATTTTCTCAGACCCTTTCTTGTTTTCTTCTTCTTCTGGGATGCCTATAATTCGAATGTTGGTACGTTTAAGGTTATCACTGAGGTCTCTGAGGCTGTCTTCTAGTCTTTTTATTTTTTTATCTTTTTCCTGCTCTGTGGCGTTTATTTCTTCCATTCTATCTTCCAACTCACTTATTCGTTCTTCTGCCTCAGTCATTCTGCTGGTTAGAGCATCTAGAGTATTTTTAATTTCAGTTATTTTGTTATCCATTGCTGTTTGTTTTTCTGAGTTCTTATGAACTGTTTCTTGTACTTTCTCTAATTTGTTATCGAGATTTTGTATCATTTTTACTATCATTACTCTAAATTCTTTTTCAGGCATTTTTCCTATTTCCTCCTCATTTATTTGGTCTTGTGGGTTTTTTTCCTGCTCCTTTGCCTGCATGGTGTTTCTTTGTTTCCTCATGGTTGTCCAAGCTTTTGGGGTTGCTTGTCCTGGTGATAGAGGTGTTTATAGAAGACTGTCCAAGCCTCAGACTAATGTCCAAGTATTGGATTAGACGAATATTCAGTCTAGGAAACACATACATGTATAAGACACACAATTATTGAATCCGTTAGGACATAAGGCTCTAGAAAGACCTGACAGAACCCCAGTGTGCTATCAGATATTCAGAGAGAAACCCAGCAGAAATTGACAACTGAAACAGAACAAATCAGAGACAAAAGCAAAAGCAAACAAACAACAAATAACACCCTACACATACAAACATCAATCCAGGGAGATTTTGTAAGCTAGGATCAAATATAGAAATGAGCTGGAGTACCACCAGAGAGAATGGAGATTCTCAGAATGTAATTAGACAACTGTACTAAGAACTAAGATAAAGACAAAAGCCTAATATTAGTACCAAGGCAGTGCATCATCTGGAGAATAGAGCAAGGAGTCTGAGCAGACCGATAGTGTTGCTTATAAGTATGTTAAGATAAAATACACTTAAAATGGCTGGAAGAAAGGGGAACAGAAGAGCGTAATGTGGTTGGAAATATGCAAAGAAAAAGAAAGGAATAGAAGTGTATAAAAGAAAGGGATGAAAGGAAAGTATGAAAGATATTTTGTCCGTACTACCAAAAACTTAGCTAGATATAGAAGTATTTTAAAAGGCAAAAAAAAAAAAAAAAAAAAGAGTAAAAAATATCCTTATAAAATTATGTTGTAAAACTTTTAGATCCCTTAGGGCTAAGATCGTATTTAATAAATCAAAAAAAAAAAAAAAAAAAGAGAGAAAGGAAAAAAAAAAAAAAAAAAAAAAAAATCCAGAGCTGATCCCCGAATGGACCAGTTCAATAGGTATTGATACTACTATTTCTGTTTCCTTAGCGTCTCAGCTGTAAGTGTCCTTTTCCTTGCCTTGGGTTTTTTTTTTTTTTGCGTTATTCTGTGACCAGCAGAGGTTCCTTTATTGTTCGTCTGTAAGCCTCGGTGTGTGGGGAGGGAGAGGGTGCAATAGTGGCTCCTTCTCCTGGGAGGGAGTGAGCAGTGGCGCACTGTTGCTTCAGTCAGGCTTGGAGGTGCCTGTTGCAGAGGGCGCTGGTGGCTCAGGCGTACACAGAAAGTCTTAGAGTTGGGCCTCTCTCGGGGTTTTTTCTTTTTGATGCTGGTTTTTTTTTTTTTTTTTTTCTCTCGGCAGCCTCCCTGCTGCTGGCGTTGCAAGGAGTTTTAATCTAGCTCCGCCCGAGCGCCTGAGGGTGCTTGTTATCCCTGAGCGCCTTATGTGGCCCTGCAGGGCGTCTCTCCGCTGCCTGTTGCAGAGGCGCAGAAAGAGAGAGAGAGGCTATGCGCGCGGCTCCTCCCCCCCGCCCTGGAGCCTGCAGCCTCCAGCCGCCATCATGGCTGGGCAGCTCTCAGGGACGGGCACTCCTCTCCGCGGACCTCCTCCCTCCTGTCCTCTCGGTCCGTCACCCTACCGGCAACAATGTTTCTCCCCCTGAACCAGCTCTCCGGTTCCCACGCTCCCGCTCCTGGACCCTCCGTTCAGCCGCGGATCGATGTCTCGGTCCGGGAACGCTGAGCTGCGCTGCGGACCCTCCGTATGTTTCTCACTCCCTCCCGTCTGCCACAGCTCCGCCGCTTCACCCTCTTTGAGCCCTCGTAGATGCCTCCCTACCGGCTATGTCAGGTTCTCCGCAGCCCTTTCCGGTGTCCAAGGCCGTCTGCTGGTGTTCAGCTGGTTCTCTGTGGGAATGACTGTGTCCTTCTGTGCATTCCCAATGCATCTGTGGAGAGGGATGCACTCCACGTCTCTCTACTTCGCCGCCATCTTTTTTTCTCCCCACCCTTTGTTTTTTATTGCAGTTGAAAACACTTTTTTCCAAGCTATTGCATGTCTTTAAATTTTTTAAACTTTTTATTGTGAAATAATTATAGATTCACAGGAAGTTGCAAAAATAATACAGAGAGACCGCATTGTAGCTTTACCCAGTTTTACCCAGGGTGACATTTTACAAAACTATAGTACAAAATTATCAAAATCAGGACATTGGCATTTCTAGGGACATTTCTGCACAGAACTATGCACACATTGACATTTGTGTGCATAGTTCTGTGCAGCTTTATCTCGTACCACAATTCCTGTAACCACCACCGCAACCGAGATACAGAATTGTGACACCACAACAAAGATCTCCCTCCGGCTGCCCTTTCGTAGTCCCACCCACACTCCTTAATCCATGAACCCTAACCCTGGCACCCTAATGTGTTCTCCAGCTCTGTAATTTCTCATTTTGAGAATGTTCCATAGTGGGGTCGTACAGTATATGACATTTTGAGATTAGCTTTTTAACTCAGCATAATGCCCTTGCGATCCATTCAAGTGGATAAGTGCATCAATAGTTCATGCCTTTTTATTGCCAGGTAGTAGTCCATGGGACAAATGGACCACAGTTTGTTTAACCATTCACCCTTGGAGGGACATTTTGGTTGTTTCCAATTTTAAGCTATCACAAGTGAAGCTGCTGTGACTTTCATGGACAGGTTTTGTGTAGACATAGGTTTTCATTTCTCTAGGATAAATGCTTGGGAATACAAGGGCTTGGTCTTATGGTTAGTGTATGTTTAGTTTTTTAGGGAACTGCTGTACTATTTTCCAAAGTGGTGATAACCTTTGATACATTCCCCCAGGTGTAGGTGAGAGATTCATCCTAGTCCTCACCAGCCTGTGGTCTTTCATTACTTGTTATGTTAGCTGTTCTGATAGTGTCTTGCAATGTCTCCTTGTGGTTTTAATTTCCCTGATGGCTAGTGAGGTTGAACATCTTTTCCTGTGCTTAATTTGTCATCTATATCCTCTTCAGTGACTGTTTCTTCATGTCTTTTGCTCATTTTCTAATTGGATTATTTATATTTTTACTGTTGAGTTTTGGGTTCTTTACATATTCCAGATATGAATCCTTTGTCACATGCATGTTTTGCAAATACAGTTGATCTTTACTGTTCACGTGTTCTATATTTGCAAATTTACTGACTCACTAAAATGTATTTTTCAGCCCCCAAACAATACACAAGGTGCTTTCATGGTCATTTGTGAACATGCACAAGACAGTGAAAAATGTCAGTTGTGTGGTGCACACAGTCCCAGCTGAGGCTCTGCCTTCCTATAAACAAGTGTCCTTTTCATGGTGTGTGTAGTGCCACATTTTTCACACCTCTGTGCTTTCTGTTGGCTGTTTCACTGTTTAAAATGACCCCAAATGCAGTGCAGAAATGCTGTCTAACGTTCCTAAGCACAAGAATGCTGTGATATGCCTTAGAAGAAAATATGTGCATAAGATAAGCTTCATCCAGGTGTGAGTTATGGTGCTGTTGGTCCTGAGTTCGATGTCACTGAATGAAAATATGGTACATCCAGAAAAAGGAAGAGGAAATTTGCCAAACTGTAAGTGAGGCTGCTGTGGAAAAAACTAGAGTAACATCTCTAGTGCATGAAGAAACTATGGGAAAGCATTTAAGTTTGTGGATTCATGAGATGACAACTGATAAAGGAATGAATGATGACGGCCTGGTTGTGAGGAAAGCTGAAGCAATTGATGGTCACATTGCCCGTGTCAGGAAAACATAAACCCTTCTCAGCTGTGCTGGCCAGCTCACACATTTGAAAAAGTGAGGCCGTGTGAAAGTGTTAAACTTGCAGGTGAGGCAGCTTCTGAGTATGGAGGCTTCTGGGGAAGAACTTTAAAAATACCTGCTAATTATTATGCAGGAAAAGGTTATGTGGAAGAGCAGGTTTTCGATGCTGATGAGACAGGCTTAATTATCAAGGACATTGGCAAACGAACCTATATAACGTAAATGGTGTTTGGGTTAATGAAAACGGAGTGCCCAGAGGCTCACAGGAACCTCACCCTGTATTTCCCTAGGAGCAGTGTATCAGTATTTGCTACCTCAGTGCTCATAGCAACATTATAGAACATAACTTCTGCAAATAACGAGACTCAACGCATTTATTTCCCTTTCTTGCCTTTTGCTCTGGCTAGAACTCCCAGCACTCTGTGGGACATTAGTGGTGAGAGTGGGCACCCTTGTCTTTTCCCCAATGGTAGGGGAAAAACATTCTGTCTTCACCATTATGTTGCTATTAGCTGTAAGCTTTGGGCAGGTGTTCTTTACCAAGTTGAAGGAGTTCCTCTCTATTCCTAGTTTCCTGAGCATTTTAAAAGTCATGAATGGATTCTGTTTTTCTGCATCAATTGATACAATCCTGTGAAATTTGTTCTTCATTATGTTAATATGATTGATGATACTGATTTTTGAATATTGAACTAGCTTTTGTCCCTAAAATAAACCCCATTTGGTCATGGGGTGTAATTCCTTTTCTATATTGCTGAATTTTATTTGCTAATACTGTTAGATTTTTATGTCTCTGTTCATGAGGGCTATTGGTCTCTAGTTTCCCTTTTTATACTTTGTCTGGTTTTGGTGTCACTGTAATGCTGGTCTCATAAAATGAGATGGGAAAATATTCTTCCCCTTTATGTTTTCAGGAAGAGATTGTGTATTGTTGGTGTTGATTCTTCTTTAAACAGTTGATAGAATTCTTCAGTGAAAGCATCTGTCTTGGAGATTTCTTTTTGAAGAATAACAGTTTTAATTTTTAAAATCACAATACACATTTTTAAAAATTGAAATATTATATTAAAATATATACACACCATATCTTCTTTATCTGTTCATCCATTTATGGACATTTAGGTTATTTCCATATCTTAGCTATTGTGAATAATGCTGCAGTGAACACAGGGGTGCATATATCTTTTAAATTAGTGTTTTTGTATTCTTTGGATAAACACCCAGAAGTGGAACAGCTGGATTATCTGGTAGTTCTACTCAATTTTTTGAGGAATCTCCATACTGCACCAATTTACATTTCCACAAACAGTGTATGAGAGTTTTTTTCTCCACATTCTTTCCAACACTTATTTCTCATCTTCTTGCTAATAGCCATTCTAACAGGTATGAGGTAATATCTCACTGTGGTTTTGATTTGCATTTTCCTAATAATTAGCGCTGTTGAACACCTCTTCATGTGCCTATTTGGCCATCTGTTTGTCTTCTTGGGAAAAATGTCTATTCAGATCCTCTGCCCATTTTTTAACTGGGTTCTGTGTTTTATGTTGTTGAGTTGTATGAGTTCTTTATATATTTTAGATGTTAACCGTTTAACAGATATATGGTTTGCAAATATCTTCTCACATTCAGTAGGCTGCCTTTTCATTTTGATTATGGTTTCCTTCACTGTGAAGAAACTTTTTTGTTTGATGTAGTTCCATTTGTTTATTTTTGCTTTTGTTTCCCTTGCCTTTGGAGTCAGACGCACAAAACCATTACTAAGACCAATGTCAAGGAGATTATGTACCACTTGTGCTTTCTTCTAGGACTTTTATGGTTTCAGGTCTTGCATTCAAGTATCTAAGCCATTTTGAGTTCATTTTTGTGGATTAAAGAGGTCTAGTTGCATACTTTTTGGATGTGGCTGTCCAGTTTTCCCAAGACCATTTATTGAAGATACTGTCCTTTCTCCATTGTATGTTCTTCGTTACTTTGTCATAAATTAATTTTACATATATGTATGGGGTTATTTCTGGGCTCTCAATTCCATTCCATCCATGTGTGTGCATCAGCTTTTTTACTAATACCATACTCCTTTGACTACTGTAGCTTTGTAGTATAGTTTAAAATCAAGGAACATGATACCTCCAGCTTTGTTCTTCTTTTTCAAGATTGCTTTAGCTTTTGAGCTCTTTTTGGTTTCATACATTTTAGAACTATTTGTTCTAGTTCTGTGAAAAATGTCACTGGTATTTTGATAGGGATTGCATTAAAGCTATAGATTGCTTTGTGTGGTATGAACATTTTAACAATACTAGTTCTTCCAATCCAGGAGCATGAAATATCTTTTCACTTATTTGTGTCTTATTCAATTTCTTCCATCAATGTCTTATAGTTTTCAGTGTACAGGTCTTTTACCTCCTTGGCTAAATTTATTCCTAGGTATTTTATTCTATTTATTTATTTTTTCCTCTCTCAACTTCTTTACTTTTTAAATTTTTATACATTTTTTAAATGTTACTCTCCATTTACAGTTATTACAAAATATTGGTTATATTCCCCATGTTGTATAATACACCTTTGAGCTTATCTTACACCCAATATCCTACACTCTCTACCTTTATATTGTCCTCCTCACTGGTAACCACCAGTTTATTCTCTATATCTGAGTCTGCTTCTTTTTTTTATATTCACTAGTTTCTTGTATTTTTTAGATCCCAAATATAAGTGATATGATACAGTATTTGTCTTTCTCTGTCTGACTTATTTCATTTAGAATAATGCCTGCCAAGTCCATCCATCTTGCTGCAAATGTCAACATTTCATTCCTTTTTTATGGCTGAGTAGTATTGCAGTATGTGTGTGTGTGTGTGTGTGTGTGTGTGTGTGTATCACATCTTCTTTATCCATTCACCTGTTGATGGGCATTTAGATTGCTTCCATATCTTGGCAATTGTAAATAATGTTGCTAGGAACATTGGGGTGCATGTATCTTTTCAACTTAGTGTTTTTGTTTTTTTGTTTTTGGATATATACCAAAGAATGGAATTGCTGGGTCATATGGTATTTCTATTTTTAGTTTTTTGAGAAACCTCCATACTGTTTTCCACAGTGGCTGCACCAATAATTTACGAGGGTTCCCTTTTTTCCACATCCTAGCTACATTTGTTACCTGTGTTATTTTTGATGACAGCCATTCTGACAGGAGTGAGGTAATATCTCATTGTGGTTTTGATTTGCATTTCCCTGATGATTAGCAATGTTGAGCATCTTTTCATGTGCCTGTTGGCCATCTGTACTTCCTCTTTGGAAAACTATCTATTTAGGTCTTCTGCCCATTTTTTAATTCTTTTTTCTTTTTTTTGATGTTGAGTTGTATGAGCTGTTTATATATGCTGGATATTAATCCCTTATTGGTCATATCATTTGCAAATATTTTTTTCCCATTGAGTAGGTTGTCTTTTCATATTATCAATGGTTTCCTTTGCTGTGCAAGAGCTTTTAAGTTTAATCAGGTCCCATTTGTTTATTTTTGCTTTTGATTTTATTTCCTTTACTTTAGGAGATGGATCCAAAGAATATGTTAGAATGTACTGTCTGTTTTCCTTCAGGAATTTTATAGTACCTGGACTTATGGTATTTTAGTTTTTTGATACAGTTGTAAATGGGATTATTGTTTTAATTTCTCTTCCTGATAGTTCATTATTAGCATATAGAAATGCCACAGATTTCTGCATATTGATTTTGTATCCTGTAATTTTACTGAATTATTTATTATTTTTAACAGTTTTTTGGTGGAGTCTTTGGGGTTTTCTATGTATAGTATATCATCTGCAAATACTGACAGTTTTACTTTTCCTTTGTGATCTGGATTCCTTTTATTTCTTTTTCTTCATTAATTGCTGTGGCTAGGACTTCCAATACTATGATGAATAAAAGTGGCAAGAGTGAGTATCCTTGTCTAGTTTCTGATCTGAGGGAAAACTTTCAGCTTTTCACCATTGTGTATAATGTTAGCTGTGGGTTGTCATAAATGGCCTTTATTATGTTGAGGTATATTTCCTCTATACCCACTTTGTTGAGAGGTTTTCTTTTTTATCATAAATAGGTGTTGAATTTTATCAAATGCCTTCTCTGAATTTATTGAGATAATCATATGATTTTTACCCTTCATTTTGTTAATGCGGTATATCACATTGATTAGTCTATGAATTTTGAACTATCCTTGCATCTCTGGAATAAATATCACTTGATCAAGATGTGTGATCCCATTAATGTATTGTTGAATTTGGTTTACTAATATTTGTTTAGGATTTTTGCATCTATGTTCATCAAGGATATAGACCTGCAATTTTCTTTTTAGTGGGGTCCTTGTCTGGTTTGGTATCAGGGTAAAGCTGGCTTCATAAAATGAGTTTGGAAACATTCTCTCCTCTTCATTTTCTGGGAAGAGTTTGAGGAGGAGAGGTATTAAATCTTTTTTAAAGTGTTCGGTAAAAATCACCAGTGAAGTCTGGTTCTGATTTTTGTCTATTAAGAGGTTTTTGGTTATTGATTCAACCTCTTTACTAGTAATTGGTCATTTCGAGTTTTCTATTTCTTCATGATTCAGTCTTGGAAAATTGTATGTTTCTAGGAATTTGTCCATTTCTTCTAGGTTGTCCAATTTGTTGGCATATAATTGTTTTTAATATTGTTTTATGATTTTTGTATTCTTGTGGTATCAATTGAAACTTCTCGTCTTTCATTTCTGATTTTATTTGACCCTTTCCCTTTTTTTCTTGGTTAGTCTAACTAACCAAGGTTTGTCAATTGTCTGTCTTTTCAAAGAACCAGTTCTTAGTTCTACTTCATTTATTTCCACTCTGAACTTTATTATTTCCTTTCTTCTACTAACTGTGGGTTTTGTTTGTTCTTTTTCTAACTCCTTTAGGTGTAAAGTTAGAGTCCAGTAACTTTACACCTAAAGGAATCTGGTATTATTAACTATAAATACCATGCTGTACATCATATCCCAGGGGTTGTCTATTTTATAACTGAAAATTTGTACATTTTGACCTTTTTCACCCATTTCATCCAACTCCTAGTCCCCAATTCTGGCAACAACCAACATGTTCTCTGTATTTGTGAGTTCAGTTTGGGGGTGTTGTTTGTTTTTTAGATTCCACATAGAAGTGACATCATACAGTATTTGGCTTTGTCTGATTCATTTGGCATAATGCCTTTGAGGTCCCTCTATGTTATTGTACATGGCAAGGTTTCATTCTTTTTTATGGCTGAATAATATTGCAGCGTGTGTGTATGTGTATCTCCACTCATCAGCTGGACAGTTAGGTGGACAGTAGGTTGTTTCATATCTTGACTATTGTAAATAATGCTGCAATGAACCTGGAGGTACATATATCTTTTTGAGTTAGTGTTTCCATTTTTTTTTTTTCAGATAAACACCTATAAATGGCATTGTTGGATTATATGGTAGTTCTATTTTTAATTTTTTGAGGAGAGTTCACACTGTTTTTCATAGTGGCTGCATCATCTTACATTCCCACCAACAGTGCACTGGAGTTCCTCTTTCTCCACATCCTCACCAACACTTGTTGTTTCTTGTCTTTTTGGTAATAATTTTTCTCCCTGTTTTTAATTTATGGCCATTATGTTCTATTTTCTGCGAGAGTGCTATATTTTCATCTTCCAAACTTTCCAGTAAGTTTTATAAGGTAACTTTTAATTGAAGTATTTTATCCAAATAGGAAAGTGCAAATATCAAAAGTATCCAACTCTATAAATTTTCACAAAGTGGAAACAACTTGTGTAGCTCTGGAAAGAACATTTACCAGCACTGTGGATGCCTCCCTTGTACCTTGCTCATTCACTGCCCTTACTAAGGGAAAAAACTATCCTCTATTCCAAACATTACAAATTAGTTTTGCCTGTTTTGTACTTCACATAAATGGAAGCACAGAATCATATTATTTCGTGTCTGGCTTCTTTCACTTACCTCTATGTTTATGCAACTCATTTCTCTTGTGTACATTTTCATTTCTGCATGGTATTCCATTGTAAGAATATACTACAATTTGCCCATTTTACACTACTGGTAGATGATTGTTTCCAGTTTTGATGGATAGTGCTGCCGTGATCATTCTTGTACATGTCTTCTGGGGAATATATGCATGTATTTCTGTTGGATATATACCTAGGAGTAGAATTATTGGGTCATAGGACATTCATATTTTCAGCATTAGTAGATGTTGCTAACCAGTTTTCCAAAGGGGTTTTACCAATTGACATTCCCTTCAGCAGTGTATGAGAGCTCCAGTTGCTTTACATTGTCACTAATACTTGGAATGTGTGTGTGTGTGTGTGTACGTTTGTGTGTGTGTTATTCATTTTAGCCATTCTGGTGGATGGCATATCATTGTGGTTTTAATTTGTTTTGTTTTGTTTTTTTCCTGAAGTTGAGCATCTTTTCATACCCATTTTAGTACTCACTTTTGCTGAGTGACTGTTCGGACCTTTTGCCCAATTTTCTGTTTGTTTTCTAACTTTCTTCTTATTTATTTGTAGATGTTCTCTATATATTCTGGATACAAGTGTTTTGTTGGAAATAAAGTTGCAAATATTGTCTGTTATCCTGTGGCTTGCCTTTTCACCCCTGTGATGGTGTGCTTTGGTGAACAGAAGTTCTTAATTTTAATGTTTTCAAATAGATGAATCCAGTGTGATTTTTGATATCCTATTTTAAATTTATGGTTCTCTAGCTGTTTCTTTGTTATTGCCTGTTCCTGAGATAGAATATTTTCTCTCAGCCATCTGAGAATATTGATGCTTTTTAAAAGCTTTCTATTTCCTGCACAGCCTCTGCATCCTCCCAAGTCTGTTTGCTCCCATCCCTGTCATTCACTTGGTGGATTTCTTCAAGTGTCTGTGACTTTTGGCTGTTTGCTGATGTGTGAGTCCCTTGTGCTCAGTGGGCTTCATTGTGGGGTGAGCTGTCTTGTGGGAAGGGGGAAGTCACTGTTTCTAATGAAGTTAGGTTACTCCTCTTGGGTTGGCTCAAATGCACCAAAAAATAGCTTTCAGTCTTCTGCCTGGAGGATTAAAGCCTGGCTCCAGAGTCCTGGGGCTACACTGGGGAAGAGTCTCTAGTCAGAGCAGCTGGAGTCCACCAAAGTGGATACATTTTGCTTTACCCTCTCTGGAGTATAAACCTCCAGCATTCTGTTAGAGAGGGGGTGGCATTTCATGTGTGAGGAGCAGTGGATAGGATCTGAGTGTCCAACAGCTTATTGAACAGGTTTGAAAGCAATCATTTAATTTATAGCTCACTCCTCTCCTTTCCTCCTGAGATCCAGGATGCTTCCAGTTTCTGAGCCGTTGGGGATTTTGTACTGTAAATCAGCACTTCCCCACTGCTGGCTCACAATCCAGCTTTCCAAGTTCTGCTAAGTCCATTTCTAGTCATCACTCTGCTTTCTAGCTTCCATGCATTTGTTGTTTCCTCTTTTCCTGTTCCCTTTGTAGGTTTATGTCTTCAAAAATCCCTCCCCATGATTTTATTGAGATTGGGGGTAAGAGCAAATGTAAATGGAGATACTACTTTACTATCTTTAACTGGAAATCACTACTTTTAGTTCCTTAATCCATTCAGAATTTATTTTTGTGTGTGTATTATATGTACTAGAAATTTATATGTGTATATTCCAAAGAGATATTCATCTGTTCCAAAACCACTTATTGAATAATTCATTCTCTCTCCCATGTCATGGAATGCTCTACTCCCAAACATCTGCTCAGTGTACTCTCTCTCTTCCTTCAAGTCTTCGTACAATGTCTTCTGACCAGGGAAGGCCATGCACACCACGCTATTAAAAATGCACATCCACTCTTCTTGTTTTCTTTCTCCTCCCCAATTTTTATAGTATTTCCCACCCTCTATGTGCTGTGTTTAACTATGTCTTTAATTTTTTATATTCTTATGCTCTGACATCTGGAGACTTGCTGACCCTCCTAAGGTTAACCAAACACTAGAGAGGTAAACAATTCACCCAAGACCATGCTTTTCAAATACACCAACCAATGCAGAGCCCTCACCCCACCTGCCTCCTCTATCCAGCTCTCACACTCCAGGCTGCTGTCTACCTGCCCTAATCACCCCAGGCCAGGTGCCAGACAACTAAGGACAGGCCCTCTGCCCCAGAACCCACTGAAATTATCCAGACTAGCCATCCTAAACCTGCTTGCCCTGCCTTATCCGTTCCTTCTGTGCAAACCACAATAAAGGCTCTTGCCCATAGTTCTGGAAACTCACTCCTGCCTCCTCACCAACCCAGGCGCTTCCCCATGTGGCCTGCATGGTGTGGCATGCCCTCCTCCTTTTGGGATCTGTGAGTGACAAATAATCTTTTCAATGGGCATCATCTCCTGATCTGTTGGCCTTACTGTGCCTCACTAAATTTCGAAACATTTACTTTTCTATTTTGGCTGATTTTTTTCTCTCTCTAGACTACCACCTCTGTGAACTCAAGGATCTTGAATGTTTTGGTTGCTGCCTTATGCAAGATACCTATCATTCAACAAACACACACAGAATGAATTAATACATGTACTACATTTTCAAACAAACATGGCTGTATTTCTGTACTCTCTATTTTGTTCCGTTTATTGATTTACTTATTCCAACACCAGTTCTACTCCGTGTTATTTTCAATAGTTTTGTAGTTCACCTTAATACTAAGAGAGCAAATTGCCATTCATTGTCCCTCTTTTTCAAAATATCTGTGCCTATTATTATTCTTACCTATTATTGGGCATTTTTTCAATCAGCTAATATTTAGGTAGAATTTTTATATCGTGATTCATTTCAGTTAATCATTTATTAACCAGATTTAAAAAGTATCAAAGGGTAAAATATGAAGGTAATTGTCCCCATTACACTAGCCCCCCTTTACAGTGGCAATCACTTTGTAGAAATCTTTGTTTCCTAGAAATACTCCAAGTGTGTGCCCTTGTGTATATGTACATATATATGTATGTTTCTAATCTATCTGTTTATATATCTAACACACCCATACATATAAAATATAGATATATATAGTCACATAACTGGGCATATACTATAGTGTTTTATACCTTGTTTCTTCCAATTTAACATATTTTGAAGAATATTCCATATTTGTCCACCCAGGTCTATGTTACCTTTCCTCCGTATGTGTTCCACTTTATGGATGTAGTGCAATCTAGTTACCTCATTCACATGTTAATGTTTGCTTAGGATTTTCCCAATTTTTTGTTATAATTATACCATGCTCATCTTAACACGTATAAGTAAAAGTAAAATCACGAGGTCATTTATACTTTATTGGAATTAGAGAGATTTTTTTTTTAAGTTGATAGTAAACACAGATGGAGGAGACCTGAAAAAACAGATATTCTCTCCAACTGCTATGCCCTTGGAAAGCATTTGACAATGTCTCTCAAAGTTAATGCTGCATCCATTCACTTACAAACTTCACTGACACACATATCACACATGTAGTCAGAGACTTGTTAGAATTTTGACTGAGATTTCATTAAATTTACCATTTAATTTAGGGGCAGTTAATTATCATGTGAGTGACTTTCCATCCAGAAAGACACAATATCATTTTCCATCTCTTTAAGTTTTCTTTTGTAGTTTTCAGTAGAGGGGATATATGTCTTTCATATTTCTTAGGTTTATTTTTAGACATTGCATAGCTTTTCTGCCATTATAAGTGGAAATATTACTCTAAAATTTTGAATTCGCTAGTGATGGTGTTTGGGAAAAGTATTTTTTAATACATCTATCTGGGCTCTTAATACACATTTACTTCTCTATTCAATCTCTTCCGACGTCCTGCCCTATTGAGATCCAAAGCAATTTTAGTTCCAGATTATCATTCATTCATTCATTTGAATAATTGACAATTATTTACCCTTCACTATATCTTAACTATGTTTTTTTACTGTTTTTCCTGTACTGCTCTTTCTTGTGTTATAAAATTTCTCTTGGATTCATTATTTTGCTAAAGTACTTACTGTCTCTTTAATTTTTTAATAGAAATTTGTGGGGATAAAATTTTCTGAGTCCTTGCAAGTCTGAAAGTGTCCCTCATACTTAAGTCAACATTGGCCAGGAATAAAATTCTAGTTTCAAAACCTTTACTTTCAGAACTTTAAGGTTATTGTTGTATGGGTTTTCTACCTAATTCTTATGTTTTTATAAGTAAGCTGCTGCTTTCTCTCGGAAAGCTTTGAGAATTTTTTTCCCCTTCAGTCTTGGAGTCTTAGAAGTCTCATCATAAAGTCACTAAGACTAAAGTTGTTTTGAGTTGGAAAACTTGCATCATTTGCCTCTTCTTAATTCATTGATTATTTTGTGCCCTCCATTCTCATGATTCTTATTCCATGGATGTAGGGAGACCTGCAATATTGTATATTGATATTTTACCATTACATTTTCATCTCTTGGTCTTTGGTTCTTAAATACTTTCAACGAATGAATGATTGTCCCCTCCTCAATTTGTAAACTTCTTAGAGAGGTAATAATTTAAATTGATTTTGGTTGTTTATACCCTAGTATGAATAAATTAGTGATAACAGACTAAGTATTTCAGCATAAGCAACCTATAAAATGGAAATTTGGCAAAGTACAGAGGCTCCTGCAAAAGCATCAACCTCAGATATATTCAGTAAAACTTAAAGACTAGATAATTGTTCCCTGGGCAACATGGGAAATTTCTCTTAAAAAAGCAAAATACAGATGCCCTCATATGTAGTCTTCCAAGCCAATTTCAGATGTTGAAGTTTGAGGAAAACCAGAGTGGCCACATGAGAGGTACATTCCAGGCTACAGGGCAGGATGGCAGGCCTGAGCTGAGAGGTGCTTGGTCACGGTCTTGTTTTCTCTAAAGGAAAAAAGTGTTTCTGTCTTTCAGATGACGTAACATTATTATTATTTCTAAGCTGAAAGAATCTCACATTTGCTCCAGGGGATATTAGACTTCCTCTCTAAATTGGCTTTCCGTTTTCTAATTTCAAATAAAGAATTTGATCTTTTAAAGTAACAATAAAACCTTAGGTTTCAAACTTTTTATTCTTATTTTATCTGAATGGTAGTTATAGATCTCTCTGATATATCAGAGACTCAAGAGAGGATGTCTGGTTAATCTCTTAGGTAGATTTCTTAAATCTTCTGGCTTTTCCCATGAGCGGAAAAAAAAAAAGTGATAAAATAGATTAGATCCAGTTACATGTTGTTGTGATAGATTTTCTTTTTTACCTTAAGCTTTAAAATTTACGGGTGTTTTTAACAGGCAAAATTAACGTTTTGAGAAATTGAAGCTTCAGGATTAGAAAACTACTAGAGAAATTGATTGTAGTCACAAAGGTGAACTATGTCCAGCCTTCACTGATTCCAGCAGCAGTTGGCATTCTGTTATGTCACTGCCATAATGGGCAAACTCACTTTCATTGGTATTGATCAGAATTTATTGATCTAGTTCAAGGACCATAAAATTACTTTGCCAAAAGTTCAATATGTAGGAAGAGAAACATTTCAAAATAAGACTAATTATTTTTAATACAGGCTGGGGTTCATGAAGGACTATAACATGATTCATTAAATTTCTTTTTTTTTAACATTCCTTCTATTGAAATGACCTTACAAGCACCCTCTGAGCAGGTCCTGATGGAATGAAGATTTCCACATAGCTTGACTGGATTTCTAAGAAAAACACCACATTTGCCACAATTTCTCCAAAGCCGATTGATAACATCAGGTTGGAGTTCTGCTTATGTAGAAGTAAACATTTCTCAACGAAATTGTTAACATTCAGACTACCTCTGAAACAGTCATGCCAAAATACTGGAATACTTTTTGGGAGCTACCCGAATGGCAGAAACACTGGGCTGAGAAGCATGCCCACAGACTGGAGCCAGTACATCAGGAGACCGAGAGGGCATCTGGAGGGACCTCTAGTTTCCATCCTCTGGCCGTGCATGTGTGGGTGACCTCAGGGCTGCTGGCCCTCCTTTCCCATGGCCAGTGCTAGCATCTTCTCCACAAGTGCCTGAGGTTGGACTGGCCATCTCTCATTTTCTTAAGCACCTTAAGAGTGATAAGAAATTATTAAATATTTATATAACAGAGCAGCAAAAGTGATTGCTTTTCCTGCTTGTGAAAGGAAGCAGGAAGATTTCTTCCATTGATTGTAGGATAACTGGCACTTTTTCCTTCTCCCTGAATCAAAGGAATCTCTTCTTAGTGCCCCATCACCTCTTGATGAGTTTATCACATTCTTTTCCTGCATTTTTAACTCCCTAAAACATCATTGAAAGTCATTACTCTAAAATGCATGTGCTGTTGCTTCTCAGTCTTTTGATCAAATGTAGTATCTGCTGTTCTCATCAGTTTAAATCTGATTTCTTTCTATTGCTTTATAGGGTGTGGCAATGCACGCAGACAGTGTTAAGAAGAAACTTAAAACCGGACTGACTTTGAGTTTTTTTTTTTAAATCTTTGTTATAATGTTTCATTTCCATATAATAAAGACTGCTGATTGTTTCATAGTTAAAAGATGATATTATCTCTCAACTTTGCATGAATCTATTGAAGCGTCATGATGACAAGCGATTCCGCTAAACTAAAAGGTGTTTCTGGATATTTAACCATAAAGACTATATTAGAAATTAAAACAACCACTATCACGTTCACATTTGGGATGTGACAATCCTATTGGCTAAAAAGAATCTAGGCTCTTCACACCTATTAGAATGACCAAAATCCAGAACACTGACAGCACCAAATGCTTGCAAGGATGTCAAGCAGCAGAAACTCTTATCATTGCTGGTGGGAATGCAAAATGTACAACCACTTTAGAAGACAGTTTTTGACAGTTGCTTATAAAACTAAACATACTCTTATCATAGGAGTCAGCAATCATGATCCTTAGTATTTACCCAAAGGAGTTAAAAACTTACGTCCACACAAACACCTGCACATGGATGTTTATAGCAGCTTTACTCATAAACGCCAAAAACTGGAGGCAACCTAGGTGTCCTTCAGTAGGTGAATGGGTAAACAAGCTGCGGCATATCCAGATAATGGAATATTACTCAGTGCTAAAAAGAAATGAGCTGTCAAGCCATGCAAAGACATGGAAGAAGTTTGAATGCATGTTATAAGTGAAAGAAGCCAATCTGAGAAGGCTACATACTGTGTGATTCCCACTCTATGACTTTCTGGAAGAAGCAAAACTATGGCGACAGCAAAGATCAGAGGTTTCCAGGGGTTTGAGAGGCAAGATAGGAATAAATAGAACACAGAGGATTTTTAGGGCAGTGAAATACTCTGTATGAAACCATGACGTTGAATGTGTGTCATTATACATTTGTCCAAACCAACAGAATGTACAATACTGAGTGTGAACACATGAACCCATGAACTGTGAGCCTGAATATGAAAACTATGGACTTAGGTGATTATGATGTGTCAATGTAAGTTCACCAATGGTATCAAACCTACCTCTCTGATGGGGGATGCTGATAATGAGGGAATCTGTGGAAATCTCTGTATCTTCCCCTCAATTTTGCTGTGAACCTAAACCTAAAACTCTAAAAAAGTCTATTTTCAAAACAACAATAGTCAGTTTTTTACCCCAATCATTGTTAATATTTTAGCATCTCAAGACACAGAAATTCCCTTTTCTTAAAAAAATTGTTCCTCCCTCTGATGTTTTTTCTCATTCTTCCTCAGTTCTGGTCTTTTCCTTCTAATAAGTGTACATTTATTTGTTTACTAAATTTTAAAAATTCCTGGTTAAGTTCTATGTGGGCACAATTTTACTTGGCTGCATATTTAATTTAGGTCTTAACAAAACTTGCAAAAGAAAGGAGGAATATTAAATGTAAATATGATAAGAAATAAGTAAAAAAATTGCCCAAGTTCTGTTGAAAACAGCTGAAGAGACACCAGGCTGTGTAAATGGCTCTCAAGCCACCCAAGTTCCAGGATGCTCAGCGTGGACATCCTCTAGTGTCTGTCCACTTGAGGGCAGTCCCTGAGTCCTCGCCAGCCCACACGCTCTCACCCACCCTGTCCTAAATCCCACTGTCTCTCCTGCAGGGTTTCTCCAGACTCAGAGCATCCCTCCCATGTCTGGCTACCACCCCAGTCCCATTAGCTCATCTCTCCTGGGAGGCCAGGAGCTTCCCCACTGGGGTCCCCACAGTCTGGTCTCCAGGCTGCAGTCAAGTGGTCCTTCCAATGCCTGAGTCAGAATTTTTCATTCCTCCTGGGTCCCACTCTCCTAACTGCCTCAGAGAGTCTCTACAAGCTGGCCACCCCCTCTCTGGCTGGCAATCCAAGAAGGATGGGTCAGAAATCCCTAAGGACCTCTCCAGCCCTGAGACTGGAATGAATCTGAGCACTCACTTACCTTTCTCTGTACCTAGCAAGCCCAGCAAACTGAGGGAGGGCTGGAGAGTGGAGAGCCCAAGGTTGGTGGTACAGAAGGCCCCCGAGGAACCGGCAGCTCCATGTTAAAATGTTACTGGCTACCATGTTAAAATGGTGCAGTGGACAGTTTTGCTTTTGTTTTACCTGCCCAGTAACTCTCTCTCTTTCCCTATTAGCATCCTTCTTTCCATTTGGGGAATTCCTTTTCTCCTCTGGATAAGTCTTGGTGGGACTGGAAATCGAAGTGCTCTGCTCTCCCTTCTTCAGAAGCCAATGGGCTCTTCTTGTCGAGCAGTCGAATGGGGGCATGTGCCTTACAGTGGCCTGTCAGACCCTCCCCTGGGAGTCTGCTTCCAATGGACTAATTCTGAATACAGGAAGAGGGGTTGGGGTCCAAGCATCCCAAAAGGGACTCACTCTTGGTGCCCTGGTCCCCACAAGGTTTCTGATCCTGGTTTTCCAGCCTTCTGTGGAGGGTCTGGAATGCTCCAAACCGGTCCCTATTCCTAACTCAGTTGGTGGTGGTTCCTGTGCTTGTAAAGGAGGCACATGCACTGCGCCCACAGGTGTGGAGGATGGGGGGCACAGCCTGTATGCTCCCGGGCACCTGGCCATCTACTGGGTAAACCTTCTCCCCGCTATCGATCCAGGAAGCCCATTCAGTACAGCTCCGTCCACTGCTCTACCCCATGTCAACTCTAGAAACAGAGGAAAGGCCAAAGAAATTCAAACATCCTTTTTAATGGGTCATGTTTAATGAAATCTGTGAACCTTCCCAGAGACCTCTGTTACAATGAGCAGATGTGTGGAGGTGTGGGCTCAGGGCCCATGCCAGGAACAAGTCTCTAGTGCATTCCTTTCCGGTAAAAATCTTCAGTTAGCAGGCCTGTGGGTATCATCCCATGGAGGGAGGAAGCAGGCCACGTGTGGCACCTGACCAGCCTTTGCAGTGTCCTCCAATCTGAATCTGCCCCTGAGGAGACTTGACAGGCGCTGGTGGCGTAGCTCTGCTTCTGTGTCCTACTTCATGCCAACTGCCTGATGCTTTGTGTCTAAACAGCCAGCCCAAGGCAAGACCTCACGAAGTTGCTGCCTTCCATTTGATGGGCAGGGACTATACCTCAGACAGAGCCTCACTGGGGCATTGGGGGTGTGACAGGAGACAGACTGGGGTAGCACTGCCCTGGAAGAAAATGATTTAGAGGAAATGTGACTTTTCTCTTGATTCGGTCCTCCTAGGAGCTACTCTGACAAAGGGGTCAGTGTCTGCTGCGGTCACTAACAGTCAGAGCACCACTACTGCAGCTGGTAGAAAGTTTGGGTTGTACAGCTGCGTCTGAGACAGAGAAAGCCCTGTTCCACCCTCCCCGCCCCCCTCGCCCCCTGCACCCCACCGGCCACTGATCCCAGCTGAGTGCATGTGACGCACCTCCATCCCTTCCCAGCTCTGGTCTCCCTCTGCACGCTTCCGTACTTCCAGCTCATGTGTAAATGGGAAGAGACCCATCTTGATTTCAATCCTGGGAAGGACCCAGTGTGAACCAACAGGGGCCCAGAGGGCGACCGCTGAGCTAGCCCTCCGCGGCTGCCCTGAGACGCCCACCTGTGCCCACTCTCGGGTCAGCACGATCAGCCCTGGGTCTGGAGCCTGAGTGCGGGCCACGGCTCTGCTCCCCACCAGCTCTTTGACTTGGTAAATTGGGTCCCCTCTCCAGACCTGAGCGGCTCACCTGTAACTGAGGAAGCCGACTCGGCTTTCACCTGAGGAGCAGGTTTGCTGGGGTGAACAGCCACCAACTGTGCCACCAGTGCTTAGCACTGATCGTTCTCTTGGTATGTCATGCCCCCTCACGCCCAGCCCACCCTGGCAATTCTATTAGTTGAATGAGTCCGTTGGTTCACTGCAGACAATTTCTTCTCAAGTGCCGTTCTCCTTCCAGATTCTGTGAGTGTCTGGTCAGCAGGTAAAGGTGGGGAGCGCTGCTTATACCCCGGTTCTGAACGTCTCTTTTCCATCAGGAGCCATTTTTCAGGGATAAAAGGCAGCTCTCCCTGCAATTGACTTCGATGCTGCTGGAGAGCACATGATGGACAGGAACAAATTGTCTCTTATAAAGAAACAGACTTCATTTTCTCAACCCAACAGACACGGCAGTTCAGTGATTTTGTGTCATAAACACATTGATCCCAAACACGGAGAAACCTGTGATTATTCCGTTACAGACCAGGAGCTTTGGCTCCAAACCAGCCCCATCTATCCTAGGACATGAAGCCAGGGAGGAAAAGGCAGTACCGACCTTGGTTTTACTACGCCCTGGCCCCCAATCTGCTCGTGGAGGGGGCTGGGTGAGAAATGCCCTCAGCTAGGCCTTTGGTGGTGAAAAACAGACAAATAAAAGCTATCATCTTAGAAACATCTGTCAGTTTGACAAAATTTTGTTAACTGTTTCCAAACTGAAGCTATAACAGTAATGCCATGAACTGTGGCAAACTTCGTTTGTCTTGAAATACTATGCAAATTTGGTCTTTCCTCAGATGCAATTTCAGGTACAAAGTATATCTCTCAAATCCTAGGTTTTCATGTTTAAAGGTATTGCCATAGCTTTTAATATGCTTCCATATATTTCCATTTCACTTAATTGAATCTTCCTTGATAATATCATTTGAAGAACATTGCTGGAAATGTTATCATTTCCTTGTTATCATTTAATAATAATTTTTAATAAAAATTGTCACCTCAAATTGCCACGTCTGCTTGAGAGCTTTAGAGGACACAAAAAGTATTTCTATCTACAGCTTGTACTTAGTGTGGAGAATATTTACGAAAATACAATTTTCAGAAAACTATGCTCGCTCCTGCCCAGGCCAATGCTTTGATATTGGCTTGGCCATCAGTTGGTTGGTGACTTCTAAGTCATTAAGGGAAAGACGATCAATTACCAATTTTGTCTCATTATCCAATACTGTCCTTTCGTTGCCACACATACTTGAGATGCATTAATTTTAAAAATTAATTAAATTTTAAAATTTACCTAGTGATCTTTTTTCGGGTCTATACTTCTATGACTTTTAACTCGTGCATATATTTGTGTAAGCACCACCACAATCAGGATATAAAATAGCTCCATCATCTAAGGAAAAAACTCCCGAGTGTTGATCCTTTGAAGTCACACCCTCCTCCTCCTGGGCCCCTAGGAACTCTACTCACTTCTCCATTCCTTGTGGGTTTGCCTTTCCAAGTCACATATAATGGATCATGTAGAATGTAACCTTTTGAGACTGGCTTCTTTCACTTGGCATAGCACTTTAGGGATTCACTGGTGGTGTTACCTGTATTGATAGTTCGTTCTTATTTGTTGCTGAGTAGTATTCCCACCTTATGGATAGAAAACAGTTTATCTATTCACCTCTTGAAGGGCATTTGCATTGTTTCCAGTTCTTGATGGTTATAAATAAAGCTATTATGATTATTTGGGCAAAAGTTTTGTGTGAACACACATTTTCATTTCTCTTGGGTAATTACCAGGGACTGGGATTGATGGTAGCTCTATGTTTACCTTCACAAGAAACTTCCAGGCTGTTTTTCAAGTGTGGCCCTACCATTTTGCACTCTGTCACTGTATTTTGCATTTCCCCTACCTCCCTTCCCCTAGGTAACAAATGATCTGCTTTCTTTTTATTTATCTGTGAATTTTTCCCTCTCTGGCTATCTTTCAGGATTTTTTGTTATCGTTAAAGTTCTGGAGTTTTACTATGATGCGTCTGGTTAGGAATTTGCTATTTATTCAACATTAGGTAGAATTTTCAATGTAAGGACTCATGTCCTTCAATTTTGGAAAAATCTTTCATCTCTTCAATTATCACCTCTCCAACATTCACTTCTGTGATGGTTAATTATGTGTAAACTTGGCAGGTAATGGGGTGCCCTGATTAAACAGTATTTTGGGGTGTGTCTGTGAGGGTGTTTCTAGAGGAGATTAGCATTTGAATCGATGGACTCAGTGAAGCTGACTGCCCTCCCCGGAGTGGGTGGGCACCATCCAATCCATTGGGGGCCTAAATAGAACAAAAGGTGGAGGAAGGAGGATTTCCCCTTTTCCCTGCCTCACCGTTGAGCTGGGACATCTCATTTCATTTTTTCCTGCCATCAGACTGGGATGTACACCGTCAGCTCCCTGGCTCTCAAGCCCTCAGACTCTGAATTTCACCACTGGCTTTCCTGGGTCTCCAGTTTGCCGACAGCAGATCTCAGGACTTCTCAGCCTCCGTAACCAAGGGAGCCAAGTCCTCATACTAAATCTCCTTTATAACTATATCTGTATCTGTATCTATCTATCATCTATCTGCCTCTGACTGCTTCTATTTCTCCGGAGAACCCTAAATAATACAGCTTTATTCTTTCATTCAGATACTTCTTTAAATATATATATATATATAAACTTTATTTTTTCTAATTTCCATTTATCTCTGCTCTGATCTGGGAGGTTTTCTTAGGAAAGAAACTTTAAAAAAATTTTTTTAAAGAAACCTTTAATATGGAAATCTTCAAACATATACAAAAGTAGTGAATTGTATAATGAAACTCCCATATGCCCATCTCCGAAATGCAACAATTATCAGCCTCTGACCAATCTCATTTTATTTGCACTCTCATTAACTTTCCAACCCAAACTGGACTATTTTGAAATAACTTCAAAATATCACATTATTTATTTATTCTTCAGTTTATATCTCTCAATTAGGATAGGTAATAGGTATCATTTCTAAAACACAACCAACTATATGGTGCCTAAAATAGTGAGAATAATTCCTTAATTTAATCAAATGCCAAATCCATTTTTAATTTCTGCTGCTGTGTCATAAGTATGTTCTATAGTTGGGTTATTTGAATCAGTACCATTGGGTTTAGTAAATCTCTTAAATTGCTTTTAATTATAGATTCTTTCTTCTGTCTTTTTTGCAATTTATTCATTGAACAGACTAGGTCTTTTTCCTCTACAGTTTCCTGTATTTTGGATTCTGCTGGTAACATCCCAGCAGTATTATTTAACATATGTCCCTGTCCCCAATATTTCTTGTAAACTGGTAGTTAAATCTAGAAGTTTGATCAGATTTAGATTTGAAATTTTTTCAAGAAAATTTCATAGTTGGTATTTTTCTTTACTATTGCATCATACCAAGAGGTACATATATCTGTTTGTTCTTTTGTTTTTAATGTTGAAATTGAACTGTGGGGTCTGGAAGTTGTCAGCCTGATTACAAATTTCTCATAACCTTTTCACTTAATGGTTTTAGAAGCCATTCATGATCATTGTGTAAGTCTATTATTTCATAACAAATTACAAAATCTTAATTCTACAAATCCTTTTTTAAAAATTTTCCACCAAATAAAGTTTTTCCTCATCAACTGTATTGTTACTCTGAAGTATAGTTATTTCCCTTTATTTCAGTTTTCAGTACAATGAATTGGTTACCTAGTGACAAATGAGTTTATGTGTATAGGAGGGTGTTGGTATCATTCTGAACTCACGAATTATTTTAAAACACTATCTATATGCTGTGATTCACTACAATTATTATTTTGATGATGCTCAAAATGCTCCATCTTTGTCTAGTATTTTATTTTTCTGTGGTTTCTGTACCAAATTATTACAAACTCTGTGGCTTAAACAATTGAAATTTGTTTTCACAGTTTTGGAGGCCTGAAACCCAAAATCAGTTTCACCAGATCAAAATTAAGGTGTTGTCAGGGCCTTGCTCCCTCTGGACTGGTTTTCTGTTTTAATTTACTAAATCTCTTGCTTGGTGGATAGGTCCTGTATTAAATCTGTATTCTGATGCTTTTAATTATCAAGATATCTGAATTTTTCTCATAATCACCTGTTCTTTTGCCATAGTGGCATGTTTTTATTTTGAATGTTCTTGTTTCATGGATGCAATTCCCTCTTTTATCAGCCTGAGGATTTAATCTTTGTCAGATTGCCCTAGAATATTTATTCTAAGGTTTTGCACTGTGTGTGTGTGTGTGTGTGAGAGAGAGAGAGAGATTGTGGTCAATGCGAATGACACACCTATAATTGTGTGGTGCACAATCTATAATTATGTAAGCAGTATACAGCAGACCTGACTATTTTTCATAACACTGGACTTTCTCATAGGCTTTGTAATTCTTGTGTGTGAGCTCATCTTCTGTGGGAATTTTACTTCTTGTGTGTCCCAAGGCATGGTTGTCTCCCTGTGAAACAATTTCACCCTGACCCACAGATACATGGCTCACAGTCAGACCACGGGTTAATGACCTGGCTCTGGGTTCCTGTTGGTGAAACTCACATGCATGCTGATGACTTCCACCTAGGACCCTGGTGCAGAGGGATTCCAGCTCCTTCTAACAGGCAGCCATGAGCCTGTTTGGTGCCCTGAATACATAAATCTTGTCTCAAGAAGCTGCTGTTTCTGTGTGACACTGGGCCCTACCTTTCTCCTGCTTCAACTTCTAAAGGGGAATTTTTTAAAGGTATAGGAAAAATAAAGGGAGAAATGAACCCATAGATTTCAATCCCAGGTTTGCTAAAGATATACATATATATTTTAAAAAGATACATATATATATTTTTAAAAAATATGTATCCCACTTAAAAAATATTTATACATGACTAAACCAAAAAGAACATGCTACTCTCCCACACATACTAACTTCTGAGCAAATAAATCTTTGGCAGGTTAGTAAGTTTTGAAAGTGAACAGAGAGCATTCATCACAGAAGATGACAAGCACAGGCATGGAAGAGGTCAGTTTCCAAATAAGAGTCTAAATTGTTTGAGTAAACTACTAACTTCATATATTTAGTTTAAGATTCTCACAATTTAAGAAATGTTAAACCTTTAAAGAACTTTTTCTTGCTTTAATTTCCTTTTATGAGAAAAAGATGAGACAGAAAGGACTAGAGCTAGGTTGAGCTGATCAAAATTGGCAAAGGTCATAAGATAAAACTTTTACAACATACAGAGTATATTAATAAAATCTGGGGCCTCTCAGTTGAGAATAATAGATTTGTATATGAAGTCCTGAGAATCTGGCTTTCATCAGCTGCTTTGATTAAGTAAACACATTTGAACCTGACTCTGAGTGAGATGCTGTGTTGGCAATAGGGACAGACATGCCTGCCGTGCACCCCCTGATCCCACGCCCCCACTCCTTAACTGGCTCCTCTTACTTTAAGGTCCAACTCAGATCAGTTTCTCCTGCCAGGTTTAGGGAAAGGCAGCTGGGGTTCAGGGACATGTACGTGCAAGATAAAGGCAGGATTAAAACTTGCTTTTCACCTATTAGCTATGACCTTGAGCAAATCATTTCATGTTTTTCAATTCCCCACTTTAGGATAGAATTCTACCCCTGGGACTGTGGTACTGTGGGGAATTAAATGAAAGAAGCGTGCAGGCAGGCATATTATTAACTCTGAAAAATGAACTTCTCCTGCCTGGTTTTCTCCATGTTTCCCCAAAACAAGTAGCACAGACCCAAACACTGAGAACTGAGGCCACTTCAAGTGAGCTGCAAACATGTGATTGCATCATCATCACTGGGAAAATTCAGGATTAATGCCATAGCCAATACTCCAAAACACCTTTTTAAACAATGAATTAATATTTTCTAAGAGTAGTTGTCAGTGCTTATAATTAAGTGCAAGTCATTCTATTTATTAAGCAACAGACAGTAAAATATATCATTATAAACTTAATTCCTAAACAAGTCAAGGGTATTCACTTTGTTTATTAAAAACACTTTATTTATTTATTTATTTATTTAGGCTGTGCTGGGTCTTAGTTGCAGCACGTGGAATCTTATTGTGGCACGCAAGATCTTTAGTTGTGGCATGCAGGCTCTTAGTTGCGACATGTGGGATCTAGTTCCCTGACCAGGGATCAAACCTGCCCCCCCCCCCCCCTTGGGAACGTGGAGTTTTACCCTCTGGACCACCAGGGAAGTCCTGGGCTATTCACTTTAAATATAATTGAGTATGCCAGAGTGAATTCCCTTTTCCTGGACATGAGACCTTGGGCATATTGTGAACAACATCAGGGTAAGATGAAACATAGCTGGCAGGAGGGAAAATAAACAGAACATCTCCGGGGAAGGTCTTAAAAAGCAAGAGTATGAATTGGCTTGACTTTTTACTGTGATTATTAGGCTGATAATCTCTAAAGATAACTCATGCTGAGTTTGAGAGAAGTGAAGAAGCTTAGAGAAAAGTGAGGGAAATTGTAAAAGTTACAATCATTTTTTCAGTTTCACTTCTTTCATGCCACCCCTAGGTCCAAGTCAAAAGGAAGGAGTTACAGACCTACAAATAGGAGTTAAAATCAAGACAGTCAACATATTCTCTGTAAATCCTCCTAGAAGTGTAAAGTAGATGAAAAGATCTTTCCATTACTTCTTACCTAAGACCCTGGATGCCAATAACTGTCTATTGTTAAACATCCTTAGTGGTGAGACTCCTCTAAGAACATGGTTTCAGAGTTTTAGTTTCAGAGCAATCTCACAGTCAGGCAAGTACATACACCTAAACCCTCTTTTAAACTAAATCTTCTTGATTTTGTCATTGTCATTGAAACTCCTCCCAAAAAGTCTTCAATGCTCTTCAGGTGAGTTGTCATCACTATGGCTTCTTGCTATTCAGTTCACAAAGTTTTCTTTCATCATACATTTTTACTTTTAATAGTAATACTGACATTGTTATTTGAACTATCCACATAAACAAATATACATATAAATGTATATATGTACATGTGTATACACACACACATACACAGAGAGAGAGGGATCAAGATTGAGCAAATAAATAATTACGTAAAATTCCTTAGAAACTAAGATTTTCAACATAAGAAAAGGAATGCATCCTTATAATCTGGCTTAAGTAAAACCCTATAAACTTACTTTGACTTGAGTAAGTATAAGCTCATAATGTGATCTTAAAAACAGCAACAACTTCACAGAAGGAGCCTAGATTCAAAGACAAGACAGTCTCAACAAGCACATGCACATACTCTCCACACCCAGTTCCCAGACTATGGTCTCCAAATGCTATTTTTCACTAAAGGGCACCAGGAGTCCTGGAGAAATGGCTGTTGTGGGGCAGGTACAGTACAGGATGATCCTGGGACATCGTATTGTGGCCAAAAATAGGGATGTTGCCAAAGACCAAAAGAGCTGTGTCCAGGAGCCAACCTGGAGGAGCCCCTACAGGCAAAAGATGGGACAACTGATGCACCACAGACAATAAATGACTAAAATGTATTGAAATAAAATGGACACATAAAGTTCTATGCATTTATAAGCATAACAATAAAAGAGAAAGTCTTATTGATTTCCTTGTAGGTTCCCAATTATTCTGAAAATTCACAGAGAAAGCATCATGTATTTATTCCACCATCCCTCTACAAACTGTATCTCAGGTTAACCAAATAGTTATAGAAGAACTTTAGCTAATAAATGCAGAACAAAAAATCAAAATAGAATTCCACCATTTTGCAATCACTAATGAAAGAGACAGATCTGGGCGATAAATAAATGTTAATAACATGAGGTTGATAGGAAACCGTTGATGAGTGGATCAGGATGACAGCACCTCAACTTACTACTGATTAATCTCAAATTCACTAAACCTGGGGTAACACGATATTAGGGGTACAAAAGGGACTACCAGCACCACTTATGGACTATTCACATGAAAAAGTTCAAACCCCAGTCTAAACAAGCCTCCAAATCCAAACACTAGCTTATAGGAACTATGGGAGCAAAGGAATGTGTTAGTTACATGGTACTCAAATCAAACACAAACAGAGACCAGACTTGAAAATTCCCTGAGCAGACAAAACCAATTTAGTCATACAAGCAAAGCTTAATTTAGCTGATTTTGCAGGACAAGTGAAGCTAACTTGACCTGGGTCACTTGTTACTTATACCTCTGAAAATCATAAGCAAAACTTAAACTGTTCCCCTAAATTGATATGAGGTAACCACTAACCAATTCCCTTTCATTTAAGAAAATTCTAAAATTCTAATCAATTAAAATTACTCTGAAAAATAAACAGAACTGCCTTCACACTATATAAGCTGCTTTAAAACAATATATCTCCGAGCCTCGTTCATGTTTTGGTTTGAGAGCTTCCAGTTTGAAAACTGTCTTTTTGGTCTCTGCACAGTAAACTTTTACTAATTACTACTTCAGGGAGTCATTGGTTTTACTTCTGGTTTTTTTTTTTTTCTTTCTTTCTGAACTTTTGACAACTTTTGTGAGGATGCAATTCAGCAAGACCTAAACTGGGAAACTGAGCAGGCCAGACACCAGGCATGAAAAAAGAAAGAAGGGAAGTATCACATGATGAAAGAGCTTGAGAAACTTCTCAGCCAAATGCACCATGTAGACTTTGATTGGAGCCTATCTGAACAAAATGACTATAAAAATATGTTTTTGAGAAATTTAAAAATAAACTGTTTATTAGACGATGTCAAGGAATTACTGCTAATTTTGAAAAGTATGATAATGTATTTTGTGGTTAGGTTTTTTAAGAGTACTTTTGTTTTAGAGAGTCACAGTGACGTATTTAAGAGTGACATTTTGGGATCTGCTTTAAAATGCTGCAGGAAAACACTGGGTGGCAGGTGGAGTTGGGGTGGAGAGCTGGGGTAGAGAGCTGGGGGAGCAAGGCTGGCACAAAGATGATATATCTGAAGCAGGTGATAGCTACCTAGGGGTTTGTTACGTGCTTCTTGTTCCTTTTGTGCATGTTTGAAAATCTCTATAACAGAAAGTCTGAAGAAAGAACACATGCTTGGATTTGACCTGCTTAAGGAAGGAAGGAAGGAAAGGAGGGAGGGAGGTAGGGAAGAATGGAGAGGAAGGGAGGGAAGGAGGGAGGAAGGAAGGAAAGATAGAGCATGTGCTGGAGCGGGAAGAGGAAAGAATGGTGTGGGGAGTTCCTGGAGTTTCTTGTGAGGACAGGCTGCCTTCTCCATGCCCTAGTGGGTAGAAATAACACTACTGGATGTGAGAAGTAGCAGGAAGGCTAGCAGTCTGACACATGATCTTCTCCCTTTCTGTTCCCTTTGTCCAATCTTTGCATCCATAGTTTGGGACTGGCTCCTTGCCTTTAGTTGTATTATTGAGGTGTGCTTCTCACTGCAGAAGTCCAGCTGGATAAACACCATCTCCGAGTGATTTTTGCACTTTATGAGTCCCTTACTTGTAAGTGCCCCCCTTTGCTGCTATAAGAAGCAAAGGCAAAAATTTACAGTAAATTCCAGGGCTCTCAGTGGAAACATTAACATGTTATAAGAGGAAGAACATTACCAAGAGATTGCCTGTGTGTTGGTTGGGTTTCCGTTGGTCATTCTGTTTGTATACACTAGCCCCTACCCAAAAACTTCAGATCCGAGATGTAGACTCTCCTGGGTTCCAGTGAGGATCATTACCGTGAAATTACTTCCATTCCACAACAGTCTATCCACATCATGACTGAAAAAGCTGATGAAGACATGAGTTTTACTTTGTCTGTTCTCGTTCTCTCTCCTTTCTTGGAGATGCAGGCTATTTGGGGGAAATGGCAGAGAGGGGCTGGGAATACACAAATATGAACACCAGACAACCTGGGGTGTCCAGAACTTTCTTTCTATACAATACACTGCCTGTGGCTCTTATAACCCCTAGCACTGTTTGGGGAATCACAGATCTTCCGAAAGCCTCTTATTGCCAGTAGTGGCCTGAGTATCTATCACTCCTGTTCTAAATTTCAGGTGGAAAAATGTGATCACTGAAGGCATAGACTAACCTGAGAAGATTCCATAGTAGTTTTTAAAAATTTTATTATCATTTTTTAATGAGAGCTTTGAAGATCTACTGTCTTAACAACTTTCAAATATACAATAAAGTAGTATTAACTATAGTCACCGTGCTGTACATTACACCCCCAGGACTTATTTATTTCATAACTGGAAGTTTGAACCTTTTGACTCCCTCACCATTTCACCCACCCCCATTTCTCTGTTTCTATGAATTTGGTTTTTGTTTTGTTTTGTTGTTGATGTTGTTACTGTTTTAGATTCTATATACAGGTGAGATCCTTACAGTATTTGTCTTTGTCTGTCTGACTTATTTCACTTAGCATAACACCCTGAAGATCAATCTATGTTGTTGCAAATGGCAGGATTTCCTTGTTTTTATGGCCGAATAATATTCCGTTGTAGATAGACACCACATTTTCTTCTTTTTTTAATTAATTAATTAATGTATTTATTTATTTATTGGCTGTGTTGGGTCTCTGTTGCTGCGCACAGGCTTTGTTAAGTTGCATTGAGCGGGGGCTACTCTTCATTGTGGTGGGTGGGCTCCTCATTGCGGTGGCTTCTCTTGTTGTGGAGCATGGGCTTTAGGCACGTGGGCTTCAGTAGCTGCGGCATATGGGCTCAATAGCTGTGGCACATGGGCTTAGTTCCTCCGCGGCATGTGGGATCTTCCTAGAGCTGGGATCGAACCCATGTCCCCTGCATTGGCAGGCAGATTCTTAACCACTGTGCCACCTAGGAAGCCCAGACACCACATTTTCTTTATTCATTTATCCATTGAGGTCACTTAGGGTGTTTCTATATCTTGGCTATTGTGAATAATGCTGCAATGAACATGGGGGTACAGACATCTCTTTGAGATCTTGTTTTCTTTTTTTCTTTTTTTTTGAATAAATACCCAGAAGTGGAACTGATGGATCATATGGTAGCTCTATTTTTAGTTCTTTGAGGAATCTCTATACTGTTTTCCATAGTGGCTGCACCAATTTACATTTCTCTACTAGTGTTTTGTTTTGTTTTGTTTTGTTTTGTTTAACAAACACTTACTGTGTGCCAGGTGCTGTTTTGAAGACTTGACTCTTGAAAGCAGACAGGATTATTTTGGTACCCGTTCTACAGAGAAAGAAACTGAGCACCCAAGTCCACACGGGCATCAAGGACGCAGCTGGGACTAAAAGCCAGGCACCCCCTTTCCCACTGCCCATCTCATGGCTATCTCTGTTGTTTTAACTTCTGTGTCTGACACTTTTTAGCTGAGCATTAATTGTATTGGTTTTCCCAGTAGTAATTAATAAATCACTCATGCTGAAACTATTAATCACTTAGAAACAAGCTATGGTAAAAAAATAACTTTTTTGTATAATAACTAAAATAATTAATCTAACAACTTGATGCCTGTTAACGACATTGAAAATTACCCAGCTTTATACTTTCCCCATTGGTTTTATTCACCGATGATGCAGGCTGACTTAGGAACACACAACGAGCTCCCTTTCACCTCTTGTGGGTTCTTCACTGCATCTCTGATTATGCCTTAGAACACTGATGGATAGGACATTTCTATGACACACCTTTTAAATCCAGAAATTCAATACTAATGAAGCCATACTATTGAACAGCTCTCTGCAAGTCACTGTGTTGGATACTGTGTGGAATGAAAGACTGGTGGACACAGACCTGCTTCCGAGGGGCCTAGACCGTGGGTCTACTCCAGACCTCTGGTTCTCAAAGTGTTTCTTTGGACCAAAAGCAGCACCACCAACTGAGCACATGACAGAAGCTCTTGGACCCTAGATGCTCTGGGAGTGAGGCCAGGCACTCTGTTTTCGCAAGCTTTTCAGGTGATTTTGATGCACACTAAAATGAGAATTGCCTCTCCAGATGCAAAAAAACAAAGACTCTAAAGCAGTAGGGTGACTGTGGTCTAAGGGGACACAAGAGAAGTCTCTTTCGCCAAAGGCAGAGCTGTCCCTGCAGCCTTCTGGAGCTGCTGGAACCCTCCACCTCCCTCCCGCCCAGCCTGTCGTGCCATCAGAGAAAGTTTTCAAACAGCCCTGAACCTTCCAACAAAGAGTAACAGCTGTCCAACTTATCTGAGAGTGGCATCCTACCAAAATCCTGGTAATAAAAGAACGATACAAAGGTGAGAAGCAGCTTCCAGTCCTGGATAAAACAAAGTTCCTGGTGCCTGATCATGTCAACATGATCTAATTAACTCAAACTAATCAGAAGGCGCTTACAGTTCAATACTAGTCAAGGCTTCTCCCTGCTAGAGAATGGACAGAGTATGGTGAGTGTGTCCACACCGATGTGTGAAGTGTTTGAAAGAGAAAAGGATGAAGATGGATTCCTGTATATGGCATACGCCTCTCAGGAGACTTTGGGAATGAAATTGTCTGTGTAAGACTAGACAAATGTGCCTGTTCTAGAATTTTTTAAACCCTTACCAAGGAATGAAAAAGGGATGTTATCAACTGGGATTGATCAGTTTATCTAATCACAGGTCCTCCAAAATAAAATACACCTTCAAGTTATTTTGATGTTTTTCTTCAAAAGGAACTTGCAATTTGAACATTCAGAGAGACATGAAGTCTTCTCTCTAGGTTCACAGAACCTGCCAACTTTTTATAGGAGGGTTTCTACTCAACTAGAGAAATCTCCTTAAGAGAATCTTTAAGCATGAATGGTCAGGCACAGCGAACACCACCTCCGCCCCCACCACCATGCATCTGCCGTCATAGTTGGTGAAAAGCAGGGTGAACGGGGGCGTGTAGGAAATAAGAAAACTGAGCTGCTGCCCAGGGTTCCTGATTGCTAATAAGTGTATTCCGAGTCAGCGCTCTCCTTACGAAGTTCTCATTTGGTTTGTTCTCTAGAGAGTAACACAGAAAAACATCATGGTCAACAGGAACCTTGAATGAGTTATGACTTTGGTCAGGTTCCTGAAAAGGCCCAGAGAAAGAGAATGACATTTTTGTTTTGAATTTTCTCTTAGGAGCCCAAAATAGTGCCTGCTTTGGTAAGTAAACAAGCAGTTACATGGGTTTCATTCTTTGAGACAAACGTAGAAAACTATAGGATACTGAAACTAAAAGCATTAAAATTCAGATACACTTCCTCTACCTTTGGTTTAAAGCTGGAGATGCGCCATGTTTTATGTTAAGTGTGTGACTAAATTATGTTATTAAAAAGTATTTTTAAGAGTATTTCAGTTATCACTGCTAGGTCAAGCAACCATCAAAATTCCCCACTCCTTGTGCATGTCAATTTTGAAAACAGCAAAAGAAAACATATTGTTCACAGATATTAATGTCAAAACTTAAACATTTTCAAAGTCAACTACAGTAAATAACCAGTGCTTCCTACTACCTGCATGGGGTTTACTATGTACTGTTTTTGTGAGAGCTAGCATAGAAGGATCACGGACCCACTTGAGACTGTACACGTAGCAGGTCACCATTGACCCTTGTGTATTTAGATGTATGTGGAAAACCTGTATCTGTTAGTGGAGTTATTTACTGTAGTTGAGGAAGAAAAATATTACTGCACATGGGTCTTCAACTCTGATCAACTACTCTTCCCGCTGCATGCACCTATCCCCCTGGCTAACTTTTAATACGTATATTTTTACATTATATAAATTCTTCATATAAGAAACTCTGTTTTTTAAAGACAAAGTACCGTGCTGAGAGGGGTGACTATATTCCACATTAGTGGGTGGTCACTCTATTTATGGGATCTTTAAAACAAGTACATTTTTAATGAACTAAGGTGAATAAAGGTGCAACTAAAAACTGTCAAAAAAAAAAAAAAAAAACCACCACAGTGGAGTTTCCAGAGGAAAAGCTGAGTTGAGGCCAAGAGAATGGAAAAGTTTTGTGGATTTAGTATTGGGACAGGCTTTCTAAGGAAGGGTGAAATGAGAGGTGCACCTTGGGGAAGGGGCAGAAGCTCATCTAGGAGAGGAAGAGAGCATGGATCTGGGGGCCATCAAGTGTAGCTGCGAGGGGGTCTTGGAACCCTCCACTGGGGTGGATCAGAAAGCATGGCATAGTCAGTAGTGGCTCAGTCATGACAATCCTTAAATGTACCTTATTAATCCAAAACCTGAAACTTTACCAAAAAGACGAAGGATACACCATTTCTATAGTGGAGGAGAATAATGGAATATAAGCCTACACAATTCTAATAATGGGAACTGTTGTTATATTTGTTTGGTCTTCAAGAATCCTGGAGAGTAATGATGCATACTTTTTTGGTACGTTATTGTGCGAATTTTAAAAATACTAAACTACTCATTACTTCATTTTTGAAAACACTAGTATGGAAAATTCAATCACAATATTGATAATAACACTTTTGCTTTATAAAGAAGTATGAAAGTGATACTCTCTTACAATAACAAAGCCATAGTCCTAGCTCTCCATCCTTACTAGGTAGTTCCATGATTCACCTCTAAGAGTAGCTTCACAGCAAGTTTTGAGAAAAATTGAAATATGAGTAAGTTTAAGGTAGAAAATAACATTGTTATTGAAAAGAAAGCTTGATATTGACATACAAAAATGAATTTCTATTATAATAACTCTAGAGTAATCTTCCAGGTATTTAAAGATAGGTAGCTATTTAGATTTACTATTCAAAGAGGGATCACAAGAATTCAAAGGAATTTTTGGCAGATGCCTCTGAAAACAGAGAAGACAATATAAAACTAATGGGAATTTAAAATAGACTTAAATCTGCTTGAAATGGAATAACAGTGGCCAGATTTACTCTATGGACTGAATTTTTAAAAATGGACAAAATACATGAAACAAAAACATTTAAGACGTTGAACATCAGACAACAAAAGACAATGATCCCCATGAAGCAGGAAAAAATGAGGGAAGCCCCATGATTGCCCAGTTTATGGCCCTCAGAGAGGTTCTAAGCCATGGTGCCAAGCAGGGCAACAGGAATGCTGGTGGTCTCTCTGAGTTTGACAGAGCTGAGAACCTGAGAAAATCAACACAGCAAGAGTTTTGGATAAGAGAGAGCTGCACAGGAAGAACCTTGGAGACTTACAGAGGCTCCCTTGAATATTCAGCAAAGTACTGCCTAGGATATAAATGTGAGGAAACCATCCAAGGATTGGGAAAGGGTGACCTTAAATATTAAAGAGAACAGTGCCTTGCAGAACACACAGTGCCTGTTCCCCAAAGTCAGAGGGAAAAACCTTATAATTCAAAGGGCATTTGTTAGTGTACTAAGAGGGGCCTTGCCCCTATAGGGAGGAATTAATCCTAGACTAAACTCAGATCTGGTTCTGCTGAACAAATCTTAAAACAAAGCCCCCAAAATGATCAGACTGTTTGCAGGTAGCTTAACCACATCCCAGAAGAAAACTTACAAATATTTGTAGGAATACAAAAATATTCAACAACCTATGAGGTAAATTCACAATATCTAGCATCCAGTAAAAAATTACCAGATATGCATAGAAGCAGGAAAATACAACCCATAATAAGGAGACGAATCAATGAATCAAAACTGACTCCAAGGGACTTCTCTGGTGGCACAGTGGTTAAGAATCCACCTGCCAATGCAGGGGACACAGGTTCGATCCCTGGTCTGGGAAGATCTGCATGCTGTGGAGCAACTAAGTCCATGAGCCACAACTACTGAGCCCACGTGCTGCAACTACTGAAGCCCATGCACCTAGAAACTGTGTCCCACAACAAGAGAAGCCACTGCAATGAGAAGCCCATGCACTGCAACAAAGAGTAGCTCCCGCTTACAGCAACTAGAGAAAGCCCACGTGCAGCAACAAAGACCCAACATTGCCAAAAGAGAAAAATTTTAATTAAAAAAAAAACTGACTCCAAAATGACACAGATAGAATGAAGAGCAGGGACTTTAAAACAGTTATTTTGACTGTATTCCATATGTTCAAGAAGCTAGAGAACAGATTGAAAATGCTAAGTAGAGACATAGAAGACCCAAATCAAACTTCTAGAGACAAAAGTTACAATAACTGAGTTGAAAAATATACCGGATGACCATTGCAGCAGATTAGACCTTTCAGAAGAAAATATTAGTGAGCTAAAAGACATAGCATTAGAAGCTATCCAAAATAAAACACAAGAGAAAAAAGATTTCAAAAAATTAACAGAGTGACCAAACATGTGTAATTGGAGTCCCCAAAGAAGGGGAGAAGTGAGAAACTGAAAAATATTAGAAAAAGTGATAGCAATGCCAGGAGTGACCCATGATGTAAACTATGGTCTTGGGGGATAATGATGTGTCAATGTAGGGCCATTGATTGTAAGAGAAGTACCACTCTGCTGGGGGATGTCTGTAATGGGGGAGACTGTACATGTGGGGCAGGGGATATATGGGAAATTTCTGTACCTGCCCTACAATTTTGCTGTGAATCTAAAACTTCTTTAAAAACAATAAACTCTTTTAAAAACAGCATCTAGCCAAGAAATATCCTCAAACATATAAATAAAATCTTTCTGTAAATTAAAAAATATATAAATGGCTAAAATTTTTCCAAATTTGATGAAAATTATAAATAACTAGATCCAAGAATCTCACTGAACCCCAGGAGCCAGAAATATGAAACCCACATCAAAGCACATCATGATCAAATAATGAGGGGAAAATATGGGCAGGAGCCTTTATGTGGTTTCCATGGGAATGAATGCAAGACAGCAGGTTTATGCTTGGCTAGTTTGAGTAATTTCATCAGGCTCTGAAATGTAGGTGTCATCTTGGTTGTCTGGCACCTGGCCCTGGAGTGATTAGGGCAGGGGAATAATGGGTCTGCTTGTGAAAGCTGATCAAGTAGGTGGTTGGGGTGTGGACTCTGGATTGTTTGGCTTGCAAATGAAAGGAGCGCTTGCAGAGGAGTCCTATAATACCTCCAGGAGTTGACTAGCCCTGGCAAGGACATCCCTCCAGGGTTGGCAAGGCCCCAAGATATCAGAGGGTCAAATACAGAAACTAGAAAATGTAGTTATTACAGCAAGTGGTCTCTAGAAGCTTTTCCAAGCAAGGAAACAGATTTTTTCCCTGGTTTCCAGAAGGAACACCGGCCTGTGGTCCCATTTTGGACCTCTACCTCCAGAAGTGTAAGGTAATAAATTTGTATTGTTTTAAGCCACTAAGTTTGTGGTGATTGATTTTTTATATATGTCTTTTTCTTCTCTCTCTCTTTTTTAAATAAATTTATTTATTTACTTGTTTATTTATTGGCTGCATTGCATCTTCGTTGCTGCACACAGGCCTTCTCTAGTTGTGGCGAGCAGGGGCTACTCTTTATTGTGGTGCATGGGCTCCTCATTGCAGTGCCTTCTCTTGTTGCAGAGCACAGGCTCTAGGCACGCGGGCTTCAGTAGTTGTAGCACGTGGGCTCAATAGTTGTGGCTCATGGGCTCTAGAACAAAGGCTCGATAGTTGTGGCTCATGGTCTTAGTTGCTCTGTGGCATGTGGGATCTTCCTGGAGCAGGCATCGAACCCGTGTCCCATGAATTGGCAGGCAGATTCTTAACCACTGTGCCATGTAGGAAGTCCTGTGGTGATTGATCATAGCAGAACATATCTCCAGATTCCAAAATCTATATGTTTCCTACTACTGCTATAATATATTACCTTAAGAAACTAAAGAGAAAGAGGAAATGAAGTCCAAGTAAGCAGAAGAAAAAATAATAAAGATGATTTTTGAAATAGAAAATTTTAAAAAAGAGTAAAAATAATGTATTCAAAAGTTGGTTCTTTGAGAAAATCAGTAACACCGCTAAACTTCTGAGAGATTGAATAGAAAAAAAAGAGAGAAAATAAAAATTACTAATATCAGGAATGAAAGAGGTGACATTATACTAGTTTATACAGATACTAAAAAGATAATTGGGGAACATTTTGATCACCTTTTGGTCAATAATTTTGACAATTTAGATGAAATGAACAAAATCTTGGAAAGACACAAACTATCAAAGCTCACTTAAGAAGAAACAGATGATCTGGGTAGGCATATATAAAAGAATTTTAATTTCCAGTTAATAATTTTCCAACAAAGAAAACTTGAGGCACAGATGGCTTCACTCATGAATTCTACAAAACATTTATGGAGAAAGAAATATCACTTCTACACAATCTGCTTCAGAAAATACAAGAGGTGGTAGTATCTTCTAACTCATCCTATAAAGCCAGCATTATTCCATAATCAAAAGCAGACAAAGATACTACAAAAAAAAGAAAACTGCAGCCCAATATCCCTCATGAATAGAGGTGCAAAAATTCTTAATAAAAGGGTAACAGATAGACTCCAACATATATAAGAAGGATTAAACAATGAAACCAAGTAGGGTTTATCCTAAGAATGCCAGGTTGGTTAACATTCAAAAATCAATTTATTTAACACACTTTTAAGACCAAAATGATACATCATATGATTATGTCGATAGATGCAGAAAAATTGTTCAAAAGAATCCACTATCCATTGCTGATAAAAAAAATAATAAACTAGGAATAGAAGGAAAACTGAACCTGATGAGGAGCATCTACAAACACCTACTTCTAACCTCATACTTAGCAGTGAAAGACTGAATGCTCTCCCCTGAGATCAGGGACAAGATAAGGACGTCTGTTCTCATCCTTCTACTTACCATTGCTCTGGTGTTTCCAGGCAGTGCAAGAAGACAAGAGTGGAAAGGAAGAAACTGTCTTTATTTCCAGATGACATGTCCATTTATGTAGAAAATTTTATGGAATCTACAAGAAAAATGAAGTGTATCCGTGACTCTGCACTCTTACCCCTTCTTCCTATTCTCTTCCAACCACTACTCTCTCATCAATCAACTAAAATAACAAAGAGGGAGAAGATGCTGTCTGCTCTTTGTTGCCTACACAAACAGAGAAACAGAGACACTATGGGCAATCTTCCATATTCTGACCCTGTTCTCCTCCTTAAAGACTGAAATGTAAGGCAAAGAAAGTGATGACTGAGTAAAGAAGCCTTGTTTGGAATTAGCTAGCTGGAGTTAAAGGCAAAGTTTGTTTAACTCAAAGACAAACACCTGAGGCACAGACCATCAATCGCTTCACGCTCAGTGAATTTCATGGGGCCAGGTCCTTCTTGTCTTCTCATCCTTTCCACCCCTGTCTTTCTTGTTCTTTTGCCATGGTTTATGGCAGGGGTCCCCAACCCCTGGAATCTAATGCCTGTTGGTCTGAGGTGGAGCTGATGTAATAATAATACAAATAAAGTGCACAATAAATGTAATGCACTTCAGTTATCCTGAAACCATCCTCCCACTCCCATCCCAGTCCTTGGAAAAATTGTCTTCCATGAAAACAGTCCCTGGTGCCAAAAAGGTTGGCGACCGCTGATCTCAACTCATAAAAGATGACTCCTCCTATTCTTTCTACCACTGATCAACACACCAAAGTAGCTGTCAAGCCAGTCAACTGCATTTTTAAAATTCTCTGCACTCACCTCTACACAGTGCCCTAGCAATGTGTTCACTAGGTCATATGTCCTTATAAAATTCAAAACAATATGATATTTTAATCTCCACCTGTTCAGGAAGCTGTCACACTTCCCCTTGTGTTGGGTGAGGGTAGAGAGTCCATTGGGTATTTTGGGGAGCCACTTAGGGAGCTGTTGAGTTGAGGATATTAGTTTAGGGATATAATTTACTTATGTTGTCCACTATCATTTCTGTGTGAAATTGCTACTTGCAATTCTGGGTATACAAATGACTTGAAGAATAATTCTACTTCTCACTATAATGAGAGACTAGTCCCTTTTAATGTGAAGGTTCAGGGCCAGAGGTCATATTGAAAGATGAGTGTGTCCTGCAGACCAGGTTCAGTGGAACTAAAGGAGAAACATGCTGGAGGAAAGCAGTCCCTCTATAGAAAATCATTGTCCTATAAAGACATGAACAAAGAGAGTGCAGCCCAATTTGAAGGAAAATTAATATTGTAATTTTAATATTTTATAATATAAATTATATTATAGTATTCATGTGTCATGTCAGAAAAGCTAATTAATAAAAATATTGACTTTGGATTTTTTTGATGTTTGTGGTATTTGTTGGTATGTGTAATTTGTTTTTTCCCTCTAAATTAATTGTCACTTTCATATCAAATTTTGTGTTTGGTAATTCTGCAACCCTTTTTTCAGCTAGTTAGTGGCAGTGTTGGGAATCCATACCCAGGAAGTCAGGGGCCAGAGGCCCTTCTCTTAGTCACTGGACTTGCCCACTGAGCTTGTGACTGAAGGACACTGTCAGGGAAGCTGTTGTTATGAGAGGACAAGCTTCAGCCCGAGATGACTTCTCCATCTCTACACTGCTCTGTCGATAGCAATTTAGGGGTGTTAACTGCTCCATGTACGTAATGCAGTCAAGTTATTTATCGGAGAAGAAGAGTACCATGAAAGCATGTGTTTACTATTAAGTAATGATTTTTAAACGTTAGGAAAGCAGTAAAATGCACGTTTTGAAACTAGTGCAGCCTGTCATAGTGGGAGGAGAGGAACCTGACGTGCATTTGTCCAATGACACCATCACAGTCAAGCTCCTGCTCTGACTAGAAGCAAGACACCACCTATATTTAAGAAGGAAGCTTAAAAGACTCCATCTAACAAAGTTTGAACATCCAAGTCATTTTTTGAGGGGAAAAAACCATCAAATATACCACTGCTGAAAGGTCTAAAGCGTACATTCTTCATCTTTGGTCACAGACTTGCTGAAAATCCGATGAAGGTTATGGACATTCTCTTTGGAAAAATTCACACACACACACACACACAATATTGCATTCAATTTCAGTGTATGAATGAATGTCCTGATTCTCTATGTATTTTATTTTAAGAAATTCCAGAAATAAAACTTCCATAAAAAAGAATCCAAGCATTCCAATGACAGATTTTGTTAACAAAAATTGTCACAGCTAAAAATAGTTTGACTACTAGTTGATTAAATATAAAGTTGTATTCCTATGTACACATATGCACACTAACATATACACATGAATACGCTTCTTCATTATCTCCAATAACCCAGACATGGCACTGGATGCTTTATGTCCATCACCTTATTTAATGCTTACAACTACTCTGCAAGGTAATTACTATTATAACAATTTAGTGCTTTTAAAGACTGAGACTGACAGCACTTCCAAAATGGCAAAGTAAAGACCTTGAAAAATCTGTTCCTCTATAAATGCAATGAGAACACTGGCAAAAATTGTCAAAATAAACTTTTTTCATAGCTCTTGGAATTAACCAAAGACTTTCAACAATTTGAGGAGCTTTTATTCAAGAAAAAAGATGATTGAATCACAGTAAGAATAGTGAGCTTTGTGACTTTTTAAAAAAATTTATTTATTTTATTGGCTGTGTTGGGTCTTTTTTTTTTTTTTTTTTTTTTTTTTTTTGCTATGCGAGGACTTTCTTTAGTTGCAGTGAGTGGGGGCTACTCTTCGTTGTGGTGCGCAGGCTCCTCATTGCCGTGGCTTCTCTTGTTGCAGAGCTTGGGCTCTAGGCACATGGCCTTCAGTAGTTGCAGCACATAGGCTCAATAGTTGTGGCTCATGGGCTTAGTTGCTCTGCGACATGTGGGATCTTCCTAGAGCAGGGATCGAACCCGGGTCCCCTGCAACGGCAGGCAGATTCTTAACCACTGTGCCACCTAGGAAGCTCAAGCTTTGTAACATTTTAACTTATCCCATCCCCATCACCTTCTCTGCAACTCTGAAGTAGTTTTATCTTTTTTAATATACATCTTTATTGGAGTATAATTGCTTTACAATGTTGTGTTAGTTTCTGCTGTACAACAAAGCAAATAAACTATATGTATACATATATCCCCATATTCCTGCAGTAGCTTTAAAAGCCTACAGTCCTGCAGACACTGTAAAACTGTTACAGCCTTGTAGCTGTGAAAACCAGCAGCCTAACAGACATGGGAAGAGGTAGAATTGGTTTGGTATTCCTTCGAAAGCCCCATCCCCAGATAATTGACGTTATTTGACCTGTCTGTCAATTCCATGGAAACCCCTACTCATAGAGTTTGACTTTATTTGATCTCAATCAGAACTCATTCACCTCAAACACCTTTTTCTTCTCGGAAATTTGTCAAAAACAATCAACAACAAATATTTAACATCACATTTTCCTGAAGTGGCAATAAAAGTTGAAGCAAACAAGAAGACGGCCTATTAACTTAAAAGGAATGACTGATTAATGAGATGTCCATAGAGAGCTTTGAGAAACTCCAACACAATCCTGGAATTATGGAAGGCCACACACATGTTCAGGGTCATGCACAAGCACAAGAAAGACCTGGAAAGGCCCTAATCTGTCACTCTGATTGATGTCAAGACACTGTGTAAGCAAGAAGTGAAGGCCAAAGCAGAATTTTAAACTCCCAGCTGGGGCATTTAAGGGACACCCTAATGCACACAAGGCCTCACAGAAAAGCCTGGGGGATTAAGTGGTTCAAGACATTTAAGAAACTCTTTGTCCAATTGACCATTACGATAACTAAGCAGAGAATTCTGTGACCATACATGACAAAGGATACAGACTTTAGAGAATTTTTTCAAGTAAGTCACTAAACAAATAGCAATAATAAAATCTGACAAAAACAACAAACCACAAAGGGAAGGGGGTCTGATTACCAGACTTACCATGTTATATTATTAAAATGTCCAGTTTTCAACAAATATTAGATAACATGCAAAGAACTAGGTGAATGTAGCCCATACATTGGAAATAAAGCAGCCAGTAAAAACTATCCATGATAAATTCCAGAGGTTGGGCTTACTGGACAAAAACAAAAACTTTAAGTCAGATATATATATGTGTGTATATACATTATTCAAAGACTAAAGGAAACCATGTCTGAAGAACTAAAAGAGATTGAGAACAATGTGTTACCAAATATAGAACATAAAAAAAAATTTAATGCAAGGAAAAGAACAAATAAAATTTATGGAGCTGAAATTATAATAACTGAAATGAAAAATTTATCACAGGATTCCAACAAATAATTTGAGCAGCTAGAAGAAAGATCCAGCAAACTTGAAGGCAGGTTAATTGAGATTATCCAGTCTGAGAAAAAGGGAAAAAAATGAATAAAACCTTAGAAACCTCTGGGATAGCATTAGATGTACCAACATTCACATAATGGGAGTTCCAGAAGAAGAAGAGGAGGGAGAAGAAAGGGAATGAAGGAATATTTGAAGAAAAATGACCAAAGCTTCTCAAGTTGGGTAGAAAATGTATTAATCAACATATCCAGGAAACTATAAAAGAAACTCCAAGTAAGATAAACTTAAAGAGATACATATCTAGAAACATCATAATCAAACTGTCAAAAGGCAAAGAGAGAATCTTCAAAGAATCTAGAGAGAAGAAACTTATCATGTACAAGTGATCTTCAAAAACATGAACTGATTTCTCATCAGAAACCATGGATATTAGACAGTAGTGGGATGGCATATTCACAGTGCTTAAAGATTGCCACCAAAAATTGTGTATCCAACAAAACTATCCTTTTAAAAAAACGAAAGATCAGTTAAAACAATCCCATTAAATAAACAGAGAATTTGTTGCTAGTAGATCTGCTCCTCCACAAGAATGCTAAAGCAAGTCAATTAGACGGAAATGAAAGACACTAGACAGTAACTCACATTCATAAAGAAATAAAGAGAACTAGCAAAGATAATTACATATGTGAATATAAAAGACAGTGTAAATATATTTGAGAGGGCTGTAATTCTTTTTTTCTCCTATATTATTTGAGACATCTACATAAAGCAACAGTTACATTGTTGGTGGACATATAATATATAAATATGTAATTTGTATGACAGTAACAGCACACACACACACACAGGCCAGAGATGATAAACAAAAAAAAAAAGGAGAATTACAAACAAAAATAAAAAGGAATGTTATTGAACTCTTGGATGACTCAGGAAAAGATATGAAGACTGAAGCACAGAGAGGAAAAAGATGAAATATGAAGATGAAAATGTAAGAAGCATATTAGGACATGGTGAAAACTTCTAGCATAGATATAATTGGAGTCTGAAAAGAGAGGAACCATCCAATCTCCTGACGAGTTTCAAACTCCAGCTGCTGACATTCTGCAGTTGTTGGCGGGGAGAAGATTAGTGGTCTCAACATTCAGGGGGACCTTTAAGATGGAGGAGGAGTAAGACGTGCAGATCACCTTCCTCTCCACAAATATATCAAGAATACATCTACATGTGGAACAGCTCCTATAGAACATTTACCAAACACTGGCAGGAGACCTCAGACTTCCAAAAAAGCAGGAAAATCCCCATATAAGTGGGTAGGGCCAAAGAAAAAAGAAAAAAAAAGAGGGAGATGAAGGAATCAGGATGGGACCTGCCCCTCTTGGAGAGAGCTGTGATGGAGGAAAAGTTTCCACACACTAGGAAGCCCCCTCACTGGTAGGGATGGAGGGTGGGGGAGCTTTGAAGCCTCAGAGGAAAAGGCAGCAACAAGGGCATGGAAGGCAGAGTGGAGAGATTCCTGCATGGAGGATCAGTGCCAACCAGCACTCACCAGCCTGAGACGCTTGTCTGCTCACCCACTGGAGCAGGTGGGGGCTGGGCACTGAGGCTTGAGCTTCAGAGATCAGAACCTAGGGAGAGGACTGGGGTTGGCTGTGTGAGGACAGCTTGGGGGGCTAGTGTGCCACAGCTAGCTGAGGGGGGAGTCCAGGGAAAAAACCTGGGCCTGCTAGAGAGGCAGGAGAACTTTGTTTTTCCTGGCTCCCTGTGCTTACAGATGGCAGGGCAGGGCCTACGCAAGCATGAACCACAACTGTTACCTTGGACCCCAGAGGGTGCCACTGTGGCCACCAAGTGTTCTGTGTGCAAGGCAGGTCAATGCCCACACCCTCCCAGCAGACTGTGCAGCCTGCCACTGCCAAGTGTCCCACAATCCGGGGCCAACTTCCCCAGGGTAATGCACAACACATCTCAGGCTTTTGCCACTTCACACTGTCCTCTGCTGCTGCAGGCTCTTCCCGCACATTTAAACTATGACTGCCATATTCCTCCCTACCCTCTGGCCTGAGAGCAAGTGAGCCCTAAACAGCCATGGCTTTCGCCCCCTCTTGCCTGGGTAGGGAAGTGATGCCTGAGAGTGGAGTACACACAGAAGCAGGACCAAAACCAAAACTGAACCCCAGGGGCTGTGGGACCAATGAAGAGAAAGGGAAACCTCTCTGCACAGCTGCAAGAGGAGCAGATTAAATACCCACAATAGGCTTGGTAGACCGTGCATCTGTAGAATACCCGAATAGACAATGAGTGTTCCTACAATTGAGGCTGTGGATTTTGTGGGCAAGTACACATGGGAGTAAGGCCAGAGCAGAGCCTGGGCTGACACCACAGTGCCCACAGCAGGTGGAGAGACCGATCTAGAAGTATTGGAGGATTTCCTGGTTTGCTTTCTGCATTTGACTTGTTTCTGGTTCTGTTTTTGTTAGTTTAGTTTTTAGTGTTTGTTTTCAGATTTGGGTTTGTTTATGGTTTTGTTGCTCTCTTCTTTGTTTTCTCTCTTTTTTTTCTGTTTATTTTTTTTTCTTTTCTTTCCTTTTCTTTTTGTTAGTGTGTGTGAGTACATCTCTTTGTGTGATTTTGTTGGTTTAGTTTTGCTTTCACCATTTGTCTTGGGGGTTTCTCTGTTCCTTTTTTTTCTTTCTTCTGCTTCTTCTTCCTTTTCTTACACACTGTGCAGCTTGCAGGGTCTTTGTGCCCCGGCTGGGTGTTGGACCTAAGACTCCAAGGTGGGAGAGCTGAGTCCAGGATGATGGGCCACCAGAGAACTCCAAGACCCATGGAATATTAATTGACAGGACCTCTCCCAGAGGTCTTCATCTCAATGCTAAGATCCAGCTCCACCCAAAGGCCAGCAAGTTCCAGTGCTGGACGCCTCATGCCAAACAACTAGCAAGACAGGAATATAACCCCACTCATTAGCAGACAGGCTGTAGATTGTCATACTAAGCTCACAGACACCCCAAACATACCACCAGATGAGACCCTGCCCATCAGAAGGACAAGAGCCATCTCTACCCACCAGAACCAAGTACCAATCCCCCCTGCCAGGAAGCCTACATAGGCCACTGGGCCAATTTCACCCACTGGGGACAGACAACAAAAGTAAGAGGAACTACAACCGTGCAGCCTGAGGAAAGGAGGCCCCAAACACAGTAAATTAAACATGAGAAGACAGAGAAAGATGAAGCAGATGAAGGAACAAGGTAAAAACCCACAAGACTAAACAAATGAAGAAGAGATAGGCAGTCTAGCTGAAAAAGAATTCAGAGTAATGATGGTGAAGATGATCCAAGATCTTAGAAACAGAATGCAGCCACAAATGGAGAAAATAAAAGAAATGTTTAACAAGGAGCTAGAGAGCAAGCAAACAGTGATGTACAACACAATAACTGAAATTGAAAATACTGTAGAAGGAAACAATAGCAAAATAACTGAGGCAGAAGAATGATAAGTGGCCTGGATAAAATGGTGGAAATAACTGCCATGGAACAGAATACAGAAAAAAGAATTCAAAGAATTGAGGACAGCCTCAGAGATGTCTGGGACAATATTAAACATACTAACATTTGAATTATAGGGTCCCAAAAGAAGAAGAGAAAAAGAAAGGCTCTGAGAAAATAGTTGAAGATATTATAGTAAAAAAACTTGCCTGAAAAAGAATTCAGAGTAATGATAGTAAAGATGATCCAAAATCTCAGAAAAAGAATAGAGAAAATACAAGAAACACATTTAACAAGGACCTAGAAGAACTAAAGAACAAACAGTAATGAACAACACAATAACTGAAAATAAAAATACTCTAGAGAGAATCAATAGGAGATTACCTGAGGCAGAGGAACAAATAAGTGAGCTGGAAGATAGAATGGTAGAAATAATTGCTACAGAGCAGAATAAAGAAAAAAGAATGAAAAGAATGGAAGACAGTCTCAGAGACATCAGTGACAACAATAAGTGCACCAACATTCGAATTATAGGCATCCAAGAAGAAGAAAAAAAGAAAGGGTCTGAGAAAATATTTGAAGAGATTATAGTCAAAAACTTCCCTAACATGGGAAAGGAAATAATCAGTCAAGCACAAGAAGTGCAAAGAGTCCCATATAGAATAAACCCAAGGAGAAACATGCCAAGACACATATTACTCAAACTAACAAAAATTAAACACAAAGGAAAAATATTAAAAGCAGCAAGGGAAAAGCAACAAATAACATACAAGGGAATCCCTATAAGGTTAACAGCTGATTTTTCAGCAGAAACTCTTCAGGCCAGAAGGGATTGCCATGATATATTTAAAGTGATGAAAGGAAAAAACCTACAAATAAGATTATTCTACCCAGCAAGGAGCTCATTCAGATTCCATGGAGAAATCAAAAGCTTCACAGACACAGGAAAGATAAGAGAATTCAGCACCACCAGACCAGCTTGACAACAAATTCTAAATGAACTTCTCTAGGCAGGAAACACAAGAGAAGGAAAAGACCTACAAAAACAAACCCAAAACAATTAAGAAAATGGTAATAGGAACGTGCATAATGATAATTACCTTAAATGTGAATGGATTAAATGTTCCAACCAAAAGACACAGACTGGCTGAATGGATACAAAAACAAGATCCATATATATGCTGTCTACAAGAGACCCACTTCAGACCTAGGGACACATACAGACTGAAAGTGATGGGATGGAAAAAGCTATTCCATGCAAAGTGGAAATCAAAAGAAAGCTGGAGTAGCAATACTCATATCAGATAAAATAGACTGTAAAATAAAGAATGTTACAAGAGACAAGGAAGGACACTACATAATGATAAAGGGCTCAATCCAAGAAGAAGATATAACAATTGTAAATATCTATGCACCCAACATAGGAGCACCTCAATATCTAAGGCAAAACTAACAGCCATAAAAGGGGAAATCAAAGGTAACACAATAATAGTAGGGGACTTTAGCATTGCATGTGCACCAATGGACAGATTATCCAAATAGAAAATAAATAAGGAAACACAAGCTTTAAATGACACATTAGACCAGACGAACTTAATTGATATTTATAGAACAGTCTGTCTAAAAACACAGAATACACTTTCTTCTCAAGTGCACATGGAACATTTTCCAGGATATATCACAACTTGGGTCACAAATCAAGCCTTGGTAAATTTAAGAAAATTGAAATCATATCAAGCATCTTTTCTGACCACAAGGCTGTGAGACTAGATATCAATCACATGGAAAAAACTGCAAAAAATACAAACACATGGCAGTTAAACAACACACTACTAAGTAACCAAACAGATCACTGAAGAAATCAAAAAGGAAATAAAAAATACCTAGAAACAAATGAGAATGAAAACATGATCATCCAAAACCTATGGGATGCAACAAAAGCAGTTCTAAGACAGAAGTTCATAGCAATACAATCCTACCTCAAGAAACAAGAAAAATCTCAAATGAACAACCTAACCTTACCTCTAAAGCAATTAGGGAAAAAAGAACAACAACAACAACAACAACAAAAAAAAAAAAACCCCAAAGTCAGCAGAAGGAAAGAAATCATAAAGATCAGATCAGAAATAAATGAAAAAGAAATGAAAACAATAGCAAAGATCAATAAAACTAAAAGCTGGATCTTTGAGAAGACAAACAAAATTGATAAACCAGTAGCCAGACTCATCAGGAAAAAAAGGGAGAAGATGCAAATTCACAGAATCAGAAATGAAAAAGGAGAAGTAACAATTGACACCACAGAAATACAAAGGATCATGAGAAACTACTACAAGCAACTAAATGTCAACAAAATGGACAACCTGCAAGAAACTGACAAATTCTTAGGAAAGTACAAACTTCCAAGACTGAACCAGGAAGGAATAGAAACTATGAACAGACCAATGACAAGCACTGAAATTGAAACTGCGATTAAAAATCTTCCAACAAACAAAAGCCCAGGGCCAGATGGCTTCACAAGCAAATTCTATCAAACATTTAGAAAAGAGCTAACACATATCCTTCTCAAACTCTTTCAAAATATGGTACAGGGAGGAACACTCCCAAATGCATTCCACAAGGCCACCATCACCCTGATACCAAAATCAGACAAAGATGTTACAAAAAAAAAAAAGAAAAGAAAAGAAAATTACAGGAAGCAATAGAAAAATTAATAAAACTAAAAGCTGGTTCTTTGAGAAGATTAACAAAATTGATAAACCATTAGCCAGACTCATCAAGAAAAAAAGGGAGAAGATGCAAATCAACAGAATTAGAAATGAAAAAGGAGAAGTCACAACGGACACCTCAGAAATACAAAACATCATGAGAGACTACTACAAGCAACTATATGCCAATCAATTGGATAACCTGGAAGGAATGGATACATTCTTAGAAAAATACAATCTTCCAAGGCTGAACCAGGAAGAAATAGAAACTATGAACAGACCAATCACAAGTACAGAAATTGAGGCAATGATTAAAAATCTCCCAATACACAAAAGCCCAGGACCAGATGGATTCACAGGCGAATTCTATCAAACATTTCGAGAAGAGTTAACACCTATCCTTCTCAAACTCTTCCAAAATATTGCAGAAGGCAGAACACTCTCAAACTCATTCTACGAGGCCACCATCACCCTGATACCAAAACCAGGCAAACATTTCATACACAAAAAAATTACAGACCAATATCACTGATGAATATAGATGACAAAATCCTCAACAAAATACTAGCTAACAGACTCCAACAGCACATTAAAAAAATCATACACCGTGATCAAGGGGGATTTATCCCTGGGATGCAAGGATTTTACAATATATGCAAATCAATCAACGTGATATATCATATCAACAAATTGAAGGATAAAAACCATATGATCATCTCAATAGATGCAGAAAAAGCTTTTGACAAAGTTCAGCATCCATTTATGATAAAAGCTCTCCAGAAAATGGGCATAGAAGGAAATTACCTCAATATAATAAAAGCCATATAGGAAAAACCAAAAGCCAACATCATTCGAAATGGGGAAAAACTGGAAGAATTCCCTCTAAGAACAGGAACAAGACAAGGGTGTCCACTCTCACCACTATTATTCAACATAGTTTTGGAAGTTTTAGCCACAGCAATCAGAGAAGAAAAAGAAATCAAAGGAATCCAAATTGGAAAAGAAGAAGTAAAATTGTCACTCTTTGCAGATGACATGATATTATATATAGAAAACCGTAAAGACTCTACCAGAAAACTGCTAGCACTAATTGATGAGTTTCATAAAGTAGCAGGATACAAAATTAATGCACAGAAATCTCTTGCATTCCTATACACTAACAACAGAAGAGCAGAAAGAGAAATTAAGGAAACTCTCCCATTCACCATTGCAACAAAAAGAATCAAATACCTAGGAATAAACCTGCCTAAGGAGGCAAAAGATCTGTATGCAGAAAACTTTAAGACACTGATGAAAGAAATCAAAGATGACACAAACAGATGGAGGGACATACAATGTTCCTGGATTGGAAGAATCAACATCGTGAAAATGACTGTACTACCCAAAGCTATTTACAGATTCAATGCAATCCTGATCAAATCACCAATGGCATTTTTCACAGAACTAGAGCAAGAAATCTTACGATTTGTATGGAAATGCAAAAGATCCCAAATAGCCAAAGCAATCTTGAGAAGGAAAAATGGAGTTGGTGGAATCAGGCTTCCTGACTTCAAACTATACTACAAGGCCATAGTGATCAAGGCAGTATGGTACTGGCACAAAAATAGAAAGGCAGATCAATGGAATAGAACAGAGAACTCAGAAGTAAGCTCAAACACATATGGGCACCTTATCTTTGACAATGGAGGCACGAGTATACAATGGCAAAAAGACAGCCTCTTCAATAAGTGGTGCTGGGAAAATTGGACAGCAACATGTAAAAGAATGAAATTAGAACACTTCCTAACACCATACACAAAAATAAACTCCAAATGGATTAAAGACCTACATGTAAGGCCAGACACTATCAAACTCCTAGAGGAAAACATAGGCAGAACACTCTATGACATCCATCAAAGCAAGATCCTCTTTGACCCACCTCCTAGAATCATGGAAATAAAATCAAGAATAAACAAATGGGACCTCATGAAACTTAAAAGCTTTTGCACAGCAAAAGAAACCATAAACAAGACTAGAAGGCAACCCTCAGAATGGGAAAAAATAGTTGCCAACGAAACAATGGACAAAGGATTAACCTCCAAAATATACAAGTAGCTCATGCATCTTAATACCAAAAAAGGAAATAACCCAATCCACAAATGGGCAGAAGACCTAAATAGACATTTCTCCAAAGAAGACATACAGATGGCCAACAAACACATGAAAAGATGCTCAACATCACTAATCATCAGAGAAATGCAAGTCAAAGCCACAATGAGGTATCACCTCACACCAATCAGAATGGCCATCATCACAAAATCTGGAAACCACAAATGTTGGAGAGGGTGTGGAGAAAAGGGAAGTCTCCTGCACTGTTGGTGGGACTGTAAGTTGGTACAGCCACTATGGAAAACAATTTGGAGGTTCCTTCAAAAACTACAAATAGAACTACCATATGATCCAGTAATCCCACTACTGGGCATATACCCAAAGAAAACCATAATCCCAAAAGAAACATGTACCATAATGTTTATTGCAGCACTATTTACAATAGCCAGGACATAGAAGCAACCTAAATGCCCATCAACAAATGAATGGATAAAGAAGATGTGGCATATATATACAATGGAATATTTCTCAGCTATAAAAAGGGATGAGATGGAGCTATATGTAATGAGGTGGATAGAACTACAGTCTGTCACACAGAGTGAAGTAAGTCAGAAAGAGAAAGACAAATATTGTATGCTAACTCACATATACGGAATCTAAAAATGGTACTGATGAACTCAGTGACAAGAACAAGGAGGCAGATGCAGAGAATGGACTGGAGAACTCGAGGTTTGGGGGGGGGCGGGAGGTGAAGGGGAAGCTGAAATGAAGCGAGAGAGTAGCACAGACATATATATACTACCAACTGTAAAATAGACAGCCAGTGGGAAGTTGTTGTATAACAAAGGGAGTTCAACTCAAGGATGGAAGATGCCTTAGAGGACTGGGACGGGGAGGGTGGGGGGGACTCCAGGGGGCGGGGAGTCAAGGGAGGGAGGGAATACAGGGATATGTGTATAAAAACAGATGAATGAACTTGGTGTACCCCCCCAAAAAATAAATAAATAAATAAATAAATAAATAAATAAATAAACCAACATAAAAAAAAAAGAAAAGAAAATTACAGGCCAATATCACTGATGAACATAGATGCAAATATACTCAACAAAATACTAGCAAACAGAATCCAACAGCACATTAAAAAGATCATACACCATGATCAATTGGGCCTATCCCAGGAATGCAAGGATTCTTCAATATATGCAAATCAATCAATGTGATACACCACAGCAACAAATTGAAGGGAAAAATAAGATAATCTCAATAGATGCAGAAAAATCTTTCAACAAAATGCAACCCCCATTTATGATAAAAGCTCTCCAGAAAGTGGGCATCGAAGGAAATTACCTCAACATAATAAAGGTCATATATGACAAACCCACAGCCAACATCATTCTCAATGGTGAAAAAGTCAAAGCATTTTCTCTAAGATCAGAACAAGACAAGGGTGCTCATTCTCATTGCTATTATTCACCATAGTTTTGGAAGTTTTAGCCACAGCAATTAGAGAAGAAAAAGAAATAAAAGGAATCCAAATTGGAAAAGAAGTAAAACTGTTACTGTTTCCAGATGACATGATACTATACCTGGAAAATCCTAAAGATGCCATCAGAAAACTACTGCAGCTGACTTATGAATTTGGTAAAGTTGCAGGATACAAAATTAATGCACAGAAATCTCTTGCATTCCTATATACTAACAATGAAAAATCAGAAAGAGAAATTAAGGAAACACTCCCTTTTACCATTGAAACAAAAAGAATAAAATATTCAGGAATAAACCTACCTAAGGAGGCAAAAGACCTATATGCAGAAAACTATAAGGCACTGATGAAAGAAATCAAAGACAATACAAACAGAGATATACCACGTTCTTGGATTGGAAGAATCAACATTGTGAAGTGGACTGTACTACCCAAAACAATCTACAGATTCAATGCAATCCCTATCAAATTACCAATGGCATTTTTCACAGAACTAAACAAGAAATTTTACAAGTTGTAAAATATACCCCAAATAGCCAAAGCAATGTTGAGAAGGAAAAAAAGAGCTGAAGTAATCAGGCTCCCTGACTTCAGACTATACTACAAAGCTACAGTCATCAAGACAGTATGGTACTGGCACAAAAACAGAAATATAGATCAATGGAACAGGGTACAAAGCCCAGAGAGAAACCCAACCACCTATGGTCACCTAATCTGTGACAAAGGAGGCAAGAATATACAATGGAGAAAAGACAGCCTCTTCAATAAGTGGTGCTGGGAAAATTGGACAGCTACATGTAAAAGAATGAAATTAGAACACTTCCTAACACCATACACAAAAATAAACTCAAAATGGATTAAAGACATAAATGTAAGACCAGACACTATAAAACTCTGAGAGGAAAATATAGGCAGAACACTCTATGACATAAATGACAATAAGATCCTTTTTGACCCACCTCCTAGAGTAATTGAAATAAAAACAAAAATACACAAATGGGACCTAATGGAATTTAAAAGCTTTTAACAGCAAAGGATGCTATAAGCAAGATGAAAAAACAGCCCGCAGAATGGAAGAAAATATTTGCAAACGAGTCAATGAACAAAGGATCTCCAAAATACATAAACAGCTCATGTGGCTCAACATCAAAAACAAACAAACAACCCAATCAAAAAATGGGCAGAAGACCTAAATAGACGTTTCTCCAAAGAAGACGTACAGATGGCCAACAAACACATGAAAAGATGCTCAACATCACTAATTATTAGAGAAATGCAAATCCAAATTACGATTTTCGCCTCACACCAGTAAGAGTGGGCATCATGAGAAAATCTACAAACAATAAATTCTGGAGAAGGTGTGGAGAAAAGAGAACCCTCTTGTACTGTTGATGGGAATGTAAATTGATACAGCCACTGTGGAGAACAGTATGGAGGTTCCTTAAAAAACTAAACATAGAAGTACCATATGACCCAGCAATCCCACTACTGGGCAGATACCCCCCAGAAAACCATAATTCAAAAAGATACATGCACACCAATGTTCATTACAGCACTATTTACAATAGCTGGGTCATGAAAGCAAACTAAATGCCCATCAACAGATGAATGGATAAAGAAGATGAGGTACATATATACAATGGAGTGTTAGTCATAAAAAGGATAGAAATTGGGTCATTTGTAGAGATCTGGATGGATCTAGAGACTGTCATACAGAGTGATGTAAGTCAGAAAGCGAAAAACAAATATTGTATATTAACACATATATGTGGAATCTAGAAAAATGGTACAGATGAACCAGTTTGCAAGGCAGAATCAGAGACACAGATGTAGAGAACAAACGTATGGACACCAAGGGGGTAAGGGGAGGTGGGATTGGGTGGGATGAACTGGGAGATTGGGCTTGACATACATATGCTAATATGCATAAAATAGATAACTAATAAAAAATTAATTTAAAAAACCCAATATGGTACTGGCATAAAAACAGAAGTATAGATCAGTGGAACAGGACAGAAAGCCCAGAGACAAACCAACACACATATGGTCAAGTAATCTATGACAAAGGAGGCAAGGATATACAATGAAGAAAAGACAGCCTCTTCAATAAGTGGTGCTGGGAAAATTGGACAGCTACATGTAAAAGAATGAAATCAGAACACTTCCTAACACCATACACAAAAATAAACTCGAAATGGATTAAAGATCTAAATGTAAGACCAGACACTATAAAACTCTTGGAGGAAAACAGGAAGAACACTCTTTCACATAAATCACAGCAAGATCTTTTTTGTCCCACCTCCTAGTGTAATGGAAATAAAAACAAACATACACAAATGGGACCTAATGGAACTTAAAAGCTTTTTCACAGCAAAGGAAACTATAAATGAGGTGAAAACACAACCCTCAGAATGGGAGAAAATATTTGCAAACGAGTCAATGAACAAAGGATTAATCTCCAACATATATCAACAGCTCATGCATTTCAATATCAAAAAAACAACTCAATCAAAAAGTGGGCAGAAGACCTATTCATTTCTCCAAAGAAGACATACAGATGGCCAACAAACACATGAAAAGATGCTCAACATCACTAATTATTAGAGAAATGCAAATCCAAACTATAATAAGGTATCATTCACACCAGTTAGAATGGGTATCATCAGAAAATCTAGAAACAATAAATGCTGGAGAAGATGTGGAGAAAAGGGAACCCTCTTGCACTGTTAGTGGGAATGTAAATTGATAGAGCCACTATGGAGAACAGTATGGCATTTCTTTAAAAAACTAAAAATAGAATTACTATATGACACAGCAATCCCACTACTGGCATATACCCAGAGAAAACCATAATTCAAAAAGACACATGCACCCCAATGTTCGTTGCAGCACTATTTACAATAGTCAGGTCATGGAAGCAACCTAAATGTCCATCAACAGATGAATGGCTAAAGGAGAATATGGTACATATAGAGAATGGAATATTACTCAGCCATAAAAAGGAACAAAATTGGGCATTTATAGAGACGTGGATGCATCTAGAGACTGTCATACAGAGTGAAGTAAATCAGAAAGAGAAAAACAAATATCATATAGTGATGCGTATATGTGGAATCTAGAAAAACAATACAGATGAACCGGTCTGCAAGGCAGAAATAGAGACACAGATGTAGAGAACAAATGTATGGACACCATGAGGGAAAGCGAGGTGGGGGGGCAGTGAATTAGAAGATTGGGGTTGACATGTATATAGTAATATGTATAAAATAGATAACTAATAAAATTATGTAAAAAAAAAAAGATATTACCCCTTGTTAAGAAAGCATATAAGCCCTCAGTTCTAACCACCCTTCTGAATTCTCCAGAGTGTATGTGCACTGCTTGTGTAAATCAACTGTTTTTTTCCCTCTTGTTGATGTCTTTTATCAGTTTGATTTTTGAGCCACAATCACTGAACCTAAGAGGGTAGAGGAAAAAAACTTTTCCTCTCCTACATTTGACTGTTCCTTAATATTTGTGAGTCATGTACCTAAAAGTTGCTTGGCATTCCTGCACTGGGAGTGGTGAAGAGATAACATGACTGGGAAGAAAGCTGGATTTTCTAAAATCTATGATTTTTCTTGCTATAAATGAAAGATCACCTCAGGTCTGATAATGCAGTACCCCGCAGGGAACAGGTTGATGAGGTCCTCATTTAGGGCCCTCTGGCTTCCCTGGGTTCCTCCAAGAAGGCTGTTCTAGTCTCCTTCCTGGGTGATAAATGCCAGAGAGCTAGGTAGAGGCATGCACCTCTCATCATCCATCTCCCTGTTTTCAAGTCCAAACTTCACCCTTACCTACTGCTTTAAGTGGTGACCCTGAGTCAGGAAACTTTCTGGTTCCATTTCTTCAGAAAAGAACCTTCTAGTTTTCCATGAAGGTGAATGTGTTCAATTTTCCTGCATTAAAAAAGAATACTGGGCTTCCTAGGTGGTGCAGTGGTTGAGAATCCGCCTGCCAATGCAGGGGACACAGGTTCGATCCCTGCTCCAGGAAGATCCCACATGCCGCAGAGCAACTAAGCCCGTGTGCCACAACTATTGAGCCCATGTGCTGCAACTACTGAAGCCCACGTGCCTAGAGCCCGAGCTCCACAACAAGAGAAGCCATGGCAACGAGGAGCCCGCGCACTGCAACGAAGAGTAGCCCCCTCACTGCAACTAAAAAGAAAGCCCGTGCACAGCAAAAAAAGACCTAACACAGCCAATAAATAAATAAATAAATAAATTAATTAATTAAAAAAGAAAAAAAGAATTCTGCCCCCAAATGGAGTGTTTTAAAGGAATACAACCATTTATTTAGCTTAAGATCCTGTGGGTCAGCAATGTAGGATAGGTTCTGCTGGGTGGTTTGTCCAGGTCATTCATAAACCTATGGTCAGTTACTGGTGGGTTAGGGTACCTTATTCTCAGGGCTGGGAGGGAGCAGCCTCTGTCTCCCTCATCCAAAGAGCTATCCCAGGCTCGTTCACATGGCAGCCCATTGGGGTTTCCAAAGAGTTAGTGCATGCTAAAGTGGGCCTCAAGTCCTGAGATCAGAGTTGGCACCATGCCATTTCAACCACGTTTTATCAATTAAAACAAGTCTCAACGCCAGTTCAGGCTTGAGAAATAATTATAGCCTTTTGGAAAACACCTACCATAAAAGGGAAGTTGTATGGCTTCCTTCAGGTGTGAATGGAGGTCCAGGGATCCTGGCAGTTTTTTACATAGACTTTCATTCTTTCCGACTGTTTGTTATCCACATCATACTCCTGTCTTCAAAGTATGCATGTCTTCAATTCCCTAGCATTTCCAAGTTTTGCAGGAAGACTCAGCCTTCAGCAGGCATTTAAGTGTCATTCCACACATTCTGCTAAAGCAATTTTCAGTCCTTTTTTCATGTGTGGTGATTTGGACTGAACATATCTCTTGGTTTCATTAAATAATTTTTGTGGGTTTTTTTTCCTTTTCTCTTATTCTCTTGCTTTGCAATTATCAACGGGGAAAGGGGACAGAAACATCTTTATTCTGCAATATACATAACAAAAACCTGCAAAAAGACATTTGAAATGGGTAGTGATTATTCTTTGGCTGTCAACAAATAGGTGATGGTCTAGACCTGGCTCTCCAAAGGCAGTGAGCTGGCTGCTCAGTTACGATTTTCCTTACCTTTATTTTATAAATTATAAAATAACAACCCACAGAGATAAATTGTAATAAAATCAGTAAGAACTTGTAAGCTTTGTCAGACAATTCAGAATGTTCTTATTGCACTTAGACCCATAAATTCAAAGATTTCTTATTTTTCACTAAACACTGTATTGAGTTCTATCTGATCCCAGGTGACAACCTCACTGACGGCAGGAAGGCTGACTGTTTTGATATGAAATAATGACTGAGCTCCTAATAGTCACACACTTTGGCTGCTCTTTGCTCTGGAAATGTATCCACACTTTACAGGAACTTCTGGATATGGTTTTTCAAACTTCCCAATAATGTTATCCATTTACTTTTCTGATGAGAGATTATTTTGAGGTTTGAGGAAAAATCAAATTCTTGGCCTTAGAGGTATAATAGAGTTTGACCCCATTTTTGATATCAGACAGCTGATAGCATTTAAGCCCTACCCCTTTCCCTTCCCCTGTGTGGGGCAAAGGGGGGTTATTCAAACCACACAAGCCCCTGCCCACATGCAGGAGCTTGCACCTGGGCCCCAAAACTAAACATAAGAACACCAAGTCAATCTCATTTATTTGTTAACTCAAGTCATTTTCTTTGTGCATTTTCCTATTTTTCCCCCTTTCTAGCAAATTTTAATACTAACAATCAGACTATACAAAGGTGTGAACACTAGGAGGTAGAGACCATTGAGGATCATCTTGAGGTCTTATCACCACAGCTGCATTTAAAAAAAAGAATAGGGACTTCCTAGGTGGCACAGTGGTTAAGAATCTGCCTGCCAAGGACTTCCTAGGTGGCACAGTGGTAAAGAATCCACCTGCCACTGCAGGGGACACGGGTTCGAGCCCTGCTCTGGAAAGATTCCACATGCCAAGGAGCATCTAAGCCCGTGTGCCACAACTATTGAGCCTGTGCTCTAGAGCCCGTGAGCCACAACTATTGAGCCCATGTGCCACAACTATTGAAGCTCACATGCCTAGAGCCCATGGTCCACAATCAGAGAAGCCACGGCAATGAGGAGCCTGCGCACCACAATGAAGAGTAGCCCCTGCTTGCAGCAACTAGAGAAAGCCCGTGTGCAGCAACGAAGACCCAACGCAGCCAATAAATAAATTAAATAAATAAATAAATTTAACAACAACAGCAAAAAACCCTATTAAAAAAAAAAAAGAATCTGCCTGCCAATGCAGGGGACATGGGTTCGAGCCCTGCTCTGGGAAGATTTCACATGCTACAGAGCAACTAAGCCCGTGCACCACAACTATTGAGCCCATGTGCTGCAACTATGGAGGCCCATGAACCTAGGGCCTGTGCTCCACAACAAGAGAAGCCACTACAATGAGGAGCCTGCGCACCACAATGAAGAGCAGCCCCCACTCGCAGCAACTAGAGAAAGCCTGTGTGCAGCAACAAAGACCCAATGCAGCCAATAAATAAATAAAAAATAAATAAATAAATTTATATTAAAAAAAAGAATGGAACTATATACTAACATCAGAATGCCTCGTATGTAGTAAGAGTATGTACTTTTTATATGAAAACTTCGCTAGTAATACAAACGTGTGTGTGTGAAATAGAAAATATATTTATTACTCACGGTCCAGAACAAAATAGGTTGAAAGCCACTAACGTAGGAGATATTGCAAACATGGACGATAAGACTGTAATTAAACTGTACAGAAGCCTGTTATCCCCCTCCCACCCCCGCCCCCACTTTCTGTTCCTTGTGTTCCCATGGCAACCAGAAAGTAAAGGTCCTCCTGCCTGCTCTTCTTCATTTCTGCTATTAATCATTGTAGCCATCACAGTACATGAATTCTCAAAGAGCTTTTCCTCTAAGGTTTTCTTAGCAAAATTTTCTGTGAAACTCCACACGAGTTGCTGATTGACACATGGCCGGGAGCACCAGCTTTTTTGACCCGCTTCTTTCCTGCTGTCCCAGCTGCATGTGAGGCTTGCTCACACCGTGTGCTCAAGGTTTCTGATTTCCCACTGCCTTCAGCTTCCCTACTTCAAAGTATACTGAGGTTTGGCATTACAGGTGTTTTCTTATGTTATTTAAGCTGGAATATCCATCTCTGTTCTTAATTTCCTTGTTGTTTCTTAAGGTCTAAGAGAAAAGAGATGTCTGTGAAGTCTTTAGTTTGCCATCTTTTTTTTTTTTTAAGCTCTTTATTGGAATATAATTGCTTTACACTCTTGTACCAGCTTATGAGGTACACCAAAGTGAATCAGCTGTATTTATACACATATCCCCATATCCCTTCCCTCCCGTGACTCCCCCTCACCCTCCCCATCCAGGCCTCCCAAGGCATCGCCCATGATTGAGTTGATCTCCCTTTGTTATACAGCAACTTCTCACTAGGTATCTATTTTACAGTTGGTAGTATATATATGTCTATGCTACTCTCTCACTTCATCCCAGCTTCCCCTACACCCCCTGCCACCCCAACCCTGTGTCCTCCAGTCCATTCTCTGCATCTGCATCCTTATTCTTGTCCTGTCACTGGGTTCATCAGTACCATTTTTTTTTCAGATTCCATATATATAAGTTAACATACAATATTTGTTTTCCTCTTTCTGGCTTACTTCACTCTGTATGACAGACTCTAGGTCTATCCACCTCATTACATATAGCTCCATTTCCATATGAACCAGTAATCCCACTACTGGGCATATACCCAGAGGAAACCATAATCCTAAAAGAAACATGTACCATAATGTTTATTGCAGCGCTATTTACAATAGCCAGGACATGGAAGCAACCTAAATGCCCATCAACAAATGAATGGATAAAGAAGATGTGGCATATATATACAATGGAATATTACTCATCTATAAAAAGGAATGAAATGGAACTTTGCCATCTTAAAGTCTTACTTACCTGAGGCAGCTCTAATCTCTGAAATGGGTCCCAATGCCCCCCCCCCACCCCACAAAAGCTGCCTGCACCCACTCCCAGTGGGCACTAGGACAGGACATGGCCACCCCTGTGTCCTCCACCTTCCTGGGGAGTGGCCACTTCAGGACAGAGCAGCTCAGCTAGCTGAGACTTCTCCAGTTACTACTACTTCTGCAATTTGGCTAAATCCTATGCCAGAGCCATTGGTTGCTGTGGACTGATCCTTGGGTTTGGGAAATGGCCTCCTTTCACCACCTAGGGAGCTTTCACCTCTGTCTTCCTTGGCTCTTGTGGGTCTCTCCCCCCTGGGCTGAGCTTGAGGCATCGCTCTTTGAGTCTCTTCATCCTCCTCCACCTCTCCTGCTTCAGGGAGTGGATGGTTTTGTTCCTTTTTTCTCTTCCCTTCCCTTAGGTGTCTATTTAGTCATGAGAATTACTAGTTCTTTGCAAGTATAATAATTTTGCCTTTTCTCTACTTTCCTCCCAGCTTGAAGAAACACAAACGGTGAGCTCGGAGGGCCCAGCTGCCCCAGCCCACCATGTCCCTGCATCCAACTCAAGGGCTTCTTTGTACCTTTTCCCCATTTACCTCCTTTTCTCAGTGGCAGGTGATAAGAAAAGGGGCATTTGTAAGAATCCTCAGGATTTGTTCACCCACTTCTCCCTTATATGAGAGAGTGTTCTAAGGTTAGAAACGTCTCCAAACCAAGCCTAGAAGCTTCTTTAAACCAAGCCAGCTGTTCTGTTTCTTTCTCTGGCCATCACTTTTTAGAGATGATAGCTATCAGTTAACCTTCCTCCTCACTGGCTGCCTGATGATCAGTTGTGTTTGTGTTTCTCACGTTCTCATCATTGGCTATTGGGTGACCCAGCCATCTTTTCCTGCAACTTCTAAGTATTATTTTCTAGATAATATTTTCAAAGGGTTATTTATTCTCTTCTCCAGAAGTGCCTTGGCTGTGATGTAACCCATTGAAGAAGTTCATTGTACCACCCACATGGTGGTGGCATGGGTTAAAAGTAGCTGTGTCCTTAGAAGGACTCCTTTTCGTGCCCAAGTGGAGAAAGATACAGCACTTGGTGTGATTTCTTCTGCTTCCTGTGTTCTTCCATCTTCCTTACCCTTTTCCTCAGAGGAAAATGGAGAACCTCAACTATGCAATAAATGCAACACAGAATGAGGCTATAGCCAAATTCAGTTTACGTTACCTAAGGGAGACAAAACTGTCCTAGGGAAGAACCTCCCAGAGGAAAATGAGCTGCAGTTGCCCCTCTACTCAGCAAAGAAGCAAAGGAATTGCCTGGGTCACTTTTGTGAGCACCTATGTCCAGTCTTGTCAAAATGAGGTCGGATTGTATTATATTTGCTTCTGCAGGTGACCCAGGACTCATTTTAAAAATCACAGTGTGCTGACCCATGGGGACAGCCACAGCCTTGCTGAGGGTCTTAGCAAGGAAGACTCTGATCTTCACAAACCCACCACCACAAGAAAGAAACATAATACAAAAACAAGCCCAAGGGTGTAGATCTGCCATTGTGGAATCATAAGCACACAGATACTTTTTTGGAATTGAGCCACCAAACTCCTCCCTGAGCTCAGGTAAATAAGCTGAACGATAATCAAACATTTGCCCACAGTAATGTGTGTGCAGGGCTGCTGGAGGCAAGGAGATGGCGTACGTTTTAATAATTATGCTAAACTTTTCTTCAGTGAGTGCAAAATCAGGAAAAGTTAGTAAGCACAGAGTATCACCATGAAGTTGATGTTGAAAATAAGAGTAGCTCTGCTCCATGCTTTGCTCCGTGGCAAATATTTATTTTGTGTGTTTTTAGGTTTCAGGGACATGAGGCGATGCTCCCAGACCCTCAGCAACCGCTTTCAGTGACAGGTTTCTAATTGATATTTTTACTAGTACCAGTTCCTGATTCACTCCGCAAATATTTTTTAGAGTATAATAAATAAGTCACTACTTAAGTGGCAGAAAACTATGCAGATGACAGGGGACCATATGGTGGTTACAAGACAGAATTTAAAATTTTAAAGGACAAAACATCCTTATTCATATAGATCAGTTAACTACAGGACCAAGAACCATCTGCTGTGACTCACAAATGCCTCAGGCACTTATATAATCCTAAATTTCAACTTGGTTTTTCTTGGTCCCATATTCCAAGCAAAGGAATAACTTTTCCATAATTTTCTGATTACTTACTAATGTTGTCACAATGTTTTCACCACATTGCTGTGTCTCTGTACTTGGCTCAAAGATGGTGTGGTGGGTGTCAATGTACTTTAGCTTGTTTGCAAGTTTTCTCTCTCTCTCTGTTAGCATCTCTGTCCTGGCTTGGAGCCAAGTTTTGGGGTTTTCCCCCCACCTTTTGTATTTTCTAGAATCTCTTAATGTCCCTTTGGAGGAGGCAGAGAATTGAAGCAAAACCATGTTATGTTAGGCACAGCTTTCTGTATATATTGCACACAAGAACAGGTGTTAAGAGATGCTGAAATTTGTATCCTTCCTGGGCAAGTTGGATTGAGCCCATTTCTCTTCTGAGAATGTCTTAAATTCCAAGCATTTATCATTTCAGCTTTAATCTCCCCAATGCCATATTGTTCTCCTTAGAGGAAGACATGTAAGCTAAAAATGCAAAGTCAAAGCAAAAAGGAGTTTGTGGGATGGGAGTTAAGTGATTAACTTAATGCATCTGGTACCACATAGGAAATCGTCCATTAAGGGTCATTCAGGTGAGGGTAGGTGTTCATTTTAACCTCACCCAAATGACTATGGATTTCTGCTTCATTTTAGCTACATGAATTTAAAAAAAATCTTCTAAGGTACCACCTTCCTGTTCTATATTAGCAAATTACAACTTGATAGCTTATATTTATATCTAAAGAAAGGGCTTGGGCTAATTTGCATGTCAGCCCACAGCTAAGAAAGTCTGGGATCTCCCTAGTAAGAGTAATTCACCCATCTCCCGCTGACTAGTAAATATCACGCTTCTCTCTTCTGGACAAATGGTAGGAGTCTATGACTGCTTTCTACTATAACAGCAGAGTTGAATAGCTGTGACAGACTGTATGGCCCACGAAGGCAAAAGCACATACAGTCGAACCTTTTACAGAACAAGCTTGCCTGCCCCTGCCTTTAAGGGATTGGTTGAGAAATTTTAAATTCCATTCCTGAATAATAACTCCAAGTCCAAGACTCATTATCTCCTAAACATATTTTTAATCATTTTTCCTACTGTACCCAAAACATCAAAGATTCCTATCATTTGAATTGAGAAGAAACTTCCAAATCATCTATTCACTTGCCCTTGTTTGAAGCCAGGGAAAATAAAGTCTATGTGGGGAGACTTTCATGAGACTCCCCCTCTCCCCCGCCAATTTTATCTTTACCTACTTTTTATACAACTTCAAGTCTGCAAGAATTAGTCTTACCAGAGATTCCAAAATCTAAATGCAGGGCAACATTTCTACGAACGCATCTGGACTGGACATCTGCCTTTAGTGGGAAAGACAGGATACAGCCCAACCTCGTAAGACTGTGCTTCTGAGTGTTCTCCCCACTGTATCGCATAGCGGCTTCCTCCACCAGAGACACAAATGACCATTAATACTCCCCAACCCCACCTTCACTTCGACACTTTACTATTTTTTTTAATATTTCTTTATTTTACTTATTTTCTTTCTTTCTTTTCCTTCCTTCCTTCCTTTCACTGTGTCAGGTCTTCGTTGCAGCATGCGGGTTTTCTCTTCGCTAGTTGTGGCACACTGGCCCCAGGACACGTGGGCTCTGTAGTTTGTAGCACACAAACTCTCTCATTGAGGCACATGAGCTCAGTAGTTGTGGAGCTCAGGCTTAGTTGCCCTGCGACATGTGGGATCTCAGTTCCCCGACCAGGGATAGAAGCCGAGTCCCCTGCATTGGAAGGCGGATCCTTTACCATTGGACCATCAGGGGAGTCTCCACTGGACCATCAGGGAAGTCCCACATTCTGTTACTTCTAATCAATCAGATTTTATTAATAAATTTTTTTTTACAAAATTTTAGATGCTAAGAACTAATTTTATTACTTGGGGCCTGTGATGTTTCTGTAGTGTATTTTTTTAAATTAATGGACATTTTAGGGAGGTTTACAGAAAAAAAAACAGAAAGTACAGAGAGTACTTACATACTCTCTTCACCCTCTGCCCTCAGTTTCCCCTATTATTAACATCTGGCATTGTTGTGATACATTTGTTACAATTGATGAATTAATATTAATACATTATTATTAACTAAAGTCCATAATTTACATTAGGGTTCATTCCTTGTGCTGTACAGTAAGAACTGGTTTTTGCCAAATGCATAATGTCATGTATCTACCATTATAGTATCACAGAATAATTTTAATGCCCTAGAAATCCTGTGCTCCACCTATTCATCCTGCCCACCCCCACCCCCAACCCTTTGCAACAACTCATCTTTTCACTGTCTCTACAGTTTTGCCTTTTCCAGAGTGTCATGTAGTTGGAATCATATATTATGTATGATGCATGATTCAGATTGTCTTCTTTCACTTAGCAATATGCATTTGAAATTTCTCTATGTTCTCTTAGTCTTTCATAAATGTTTTTCTTATGATGAAGTCCCACTTACCAACTTTTTCCTTCATCGATCATGATTTTTGTGTTTTCTTCAAACTCACTGCCAATCACAGCCACCTAGATTTTCTCCTATGCATCTTTTACAAGTTTTAAAGTTTTGTGTTTTACATTTATGTCTGTGATCCAGTTCTAGTTTTTGTGAATGGTATAATATCTTTTCTTTCTTTCTTTCTTTCTTTTTTGCATGTGGATCTCCAGTACTATTTGTTAAAAATACTACATTTTCCCTTTCTCCACTGAAAAATCTTTGCTCCTTTGTCAAAGGTCAGTTGACTGTATGTGTGTAGGTCTATTTCTAAACTCTCTATTCTCTTCTGCTGATCTATTTGCCTACTCTTTTGCCAGTACCACGCTGTCTTGATTACTGTAACTTTTATAGTAAGAATTGAAGTTGGAATAAATTCAGTCCTCTGACTTTTTTATTTCTTCAGTATTGTTTTGCCCACTCTAGGCATTTTTGCCTTTCCTCATAGATTTTAGAATCAGTTTATACATAACCACCAGGTAGCTTGGTAGAATTTTTATTGGGATTGTGTTCAATCTGTAGATCAAATTGGAAAGAATTGACATCTTAGCAATATTGACTCTTCTTACCCACAAACATGAATTATCTTCCCATTTATCTAGATTTTCTTTGATTTCTTTCATCAGAGATTTGTAGTTTTTCTCACACAGATGTACATATTTTATTAGATTTATATCTATTTTCTTTGGTGCTAATGTTAATGGCATTGTGGGTTTTTTTTCCAACTTTGTTGAGATATAATTGACAAATAAAAAACTATATATTTAAGGTATACAACTTGATGTTTTGACATTATACATTCTGTATATGACATTATACATATACATTATGAAATAATCACCAAAATCAACCCTAATTAACATATTCATCATCTTACATAGTTACCATTTTCTATTCTTTTTTTTTAAATGGGGTTGTGTTTTTAATTTCAAATTCCAATTGTTTGTTATTGGCATACATGAATGCTAACTTTTAAAATTAATTAATTAACATTTTTTGGCTGTGTTGGGTCTTTGTTGCTGCACACAGGCTTTCTCTAGTTGTGGCAAGCAGGGGTTACTCTTCATTGCAGTACACGGGCTTCTCAGTTCAGTGGCTTCTCTTGTTGCTGAGCACAGGCTCTAGGCACATGGGCTTCAGTAATTGCAGCACACGGGCTCAGTAGTTGTGACACTGAGGGCTCTAGGGTGTGCAGGCTACAGTGGTTGTGGCTCATGGGCTTGGTTGCCCCTCAGCATGTGGGATCCTCCCTGCCCAGGGCTCGAACCTGTGTCCCTTGCATTGGCAGGCAGATTCTTAACCACTGCACTGCCAGGGAAGTCCCTATATGAATGCTATTGACCGTTATATATTATCCTGTTTCCTGCAACCTCGTAACCTTGCTATTATCACTTATCAGTTCCTGAATTTGTTGTTGTTGTATGTCAATTCTTTGGGATTATCTACATAGACAATCATGTCATCTGTGAACAGATGGTCTTTTATTTCTTGCTTCCCAATCTGTATATCTTTCCTTTACTTGTCTTATTGTCTACAGTAGATTTTCAGAGCAATATATGATGATATATATATAGCAATGTGTACCCTTTAAGCCAAGGTCTTTGCTATTTGAATTCTAAATGCATCTTCTACATATTAGGTAACATTCTTAAAAACAGGAAGTTTTAAAAGATTTATCTCTCCCTACAGCCTATCAGAGTCTCAATGAGTATTTAGCAAGAATAAATGTAAGATGCAATTAAAAGAATTAATAACTGTATCCAGGATCCAAGCAGAAAATAGAATTCACATCAGGTGTTTCAAATTGAGAGACTTTAACACAGTGGCTCTCAGCCACGGCCATCTGTTAGAATTAACTGCGAACTTTCAAATTCCCCATGCCTGGACATAGGACCTAGGCTTCTTGGGATATTCCAGTGGCTGGTGTAGTTGAAAAAACCATACATTAATGAAAGGACTAATAGTACAATAGAAGTATAGGCAAGGTTCAGGTAACTGCATAGGGATGTTGATGAAAAACCTTAAGCTTTGTGAGAAGTAAGTAACTCAAGGTTATAGAGGTAGTAAGTGGCTGAATTGAGATCCAGAGATGTCTTATTATCTACTCCATGCTGTTTTCCAAAATCAGTTTTTCTCTGGAACAAAATGTCATGTTTGACCAAGCCTGAAGTTAAAAACACCTCCAAAGTAAGCAAATGGTGCTCCTCTTTTTAATACCAGACAAAATGGATTAAGGTCAAAGTTCTCTTTGTGTTCTCAAATGAATTACAGCCTGAAATAAAACCTGTCTGGTTTCTGTGAATAATATAAGACATATGATGCTTTCACCTCTCCTCCCCATTTTGCAGATAAGATTGTGTCTGGACTTTTCTGGAAATAAATTAAATGGAAGCAAAAATGCCAGATATTATATCTGCTAATGTGTGCTCGGGGAGAGAGGACCCATTGTGCCTGGGTGGATGGGTCAGGGAGATGGGTGAAGATGTTGACTTTTAGTCAGAGCAAAAAGCCAAGTCATTGATTTGAAAAGCTCCGTCCCTTCCAGCATGCTGGAGATAATCAGTACATTCTAGTTTTACCTCTTAGCTAAGAACTTTATGTAAATGTATTTTTAACTCATCTGCTACTTGTGACTAGATTACAAAACTACCAGATGCCTCTTAAAATGAAGTGGTCACCTGGTTTTGTGTAATAGTGGTAGCATTTGTCTTTAAAATTCTTTATATTTTTCATAATTCCCTCCCAGGTATTACCTAACTCCCAGGGACATTCAATTTCACACGTTGCCTGTCCTTATACTGTTCACGCTGACACTCTTCCAACTGCAGAAGGAAAAATAAAACTGGTAAGTTTCTTTGGGTGCAGTGTGCACTCTGCAGCTCACTGCAGTCTCCACAGCTACCTATTAATGCTTAATCTACTTAGATTACCTGTCTCCATGCCAAAGGTATTTAAGTGTGAGTTTCCTATCCTGCCTTGGCCAATTCCCAAGTATAGAGTTTGAAAGTCAGCAGATTGTGGGTGGGTGTGTGTGTGTGTGTGTGTGTAAGGTGTAAGCTTTGTTTTAGGATTTATTGTTTGTTTTGCTATGCAGAATGTTTGTATTTTAATGTTTCAACGTGCATACTTTTATGACCATAGACTATTAACACAGTCCTTAACCTCATATACCATTTCAGAGCTTGTAGATTATGATGACATTTAAACAATATATACATACTCATAAATAAAATTCATGTGTGACATTTTATATGGAAAGTTCCAAAACGTACCTAAATTAGATATGTTGAGACAGTTTAGTATGTGGTAAATGTGGCAAAATCATGTATGATTAGAAACTACATAAGAGAGAAGATGGAGAGTAGGAAGACCCTGAGCCCACCTCCTCTCGCAGGCACACCAAAATCACAGCTATTTACAGAGCAAACATCAAAGAAAAAGACTAGAACCTACCAGAAAAGATCTTCTACAACTAAAGATGTAAAGAAGGAACCACAATGAAACAGGTAGGACAGGCAGAGATGTGATATAGTTAAGTCCCATACACCAGGGTAGGCAATGCACAAACCAGAGAATAATTGTAATTGCCGAGGTTCTCCCCAAGGAGTGAGCAGTCTGAGCCCCATGTCAGGGTTCCCAGCCCAGGAGTCCTGCACTGGGAAGACGACACCCCAGAGTGTTTGACTTTGAAGGCTAGTGGGGCTTACCTTCAGGAGTCCCAGGAGACTTTACTCTTAAAGGGTGCCCACAAAGTTTCACAGGCTCCAGGACCCAGGAAGGAAGCAATAATTTGATAGGAGCCTGGGTCAGACCCACATGCTGATCTTGGAGCATCTCCCTGAAATGCAGGAGGCAACTGGAGCTCGCCCTGGGGACATGGATACTGGTGGCAGCCATTTGGGGAGCTCTTTCTGCCACATGGACACTGGTGCTGGCAAGCACCATTTTGGAATCCTCCCTCTGGCTTATAGGCCCCGGGACCCAGCCCCACTCTGGCCCAACAGTCTACAGGGACCAGTGCTGAGATACCTAAAGCCAAGCAACTAACTGGGTGGAGACACAGCTCCACCCACCAGCAGACAGGCTGCCTTAAGTCCCCCTGAGTACACAGCTGCCTCTATACACAGCCCTGCCAACCAGAGAGCCCAGGACCCAGCTCCACCCACCAGTGGGCAGGTATCAGCCCCAATCCCCTGGGCCCCGGCCCTGCCCTCTAGGGATCCTGCTCAGCTTCAGGACCAGTCTCACCTATGAAGGGGTAGACACTACACCCAAGAAAATCACAATCCCACAGCCTGAGGACCTGGCCTGACTACCAGGAGGCCAAGCCCTGTCTTGGGAGACTGGACCCCAGCCCCACCTGCCAGCAGGCCAATACAAGCTTCAGGACACCTCAGACTCCATCCCCAACTGTGTCAGGAACAACACCCCACACCCACCAAAGGTCCAACACCAGCGCTGGAACCCCTGGGCCCTGCAAGCAGATTCCTGGACCCAACTCTGCCAACCAATAGGCTGATACTAACTCAACTTTATTCAACATAATATCAGAAGTTGTAGTCACAGCAATAAGACAGAAAAAAGAAATAAAAGGAATCCAAATTGGAAAGGAAGAAATAAAACTGTCATTGTTTGCAGTTGACATGCAAACATGACTATACATAGAAAATCCTAAAGATGACACCAAAAAATTACTAGAGCTCATCAATGAATTCAGTAAAGTTGTAGGATACAAAATTAACATACAGAAATATGCTGCATTTCTTTACACTAACAACAAACTAATAGAAAGAGAATTCAAGGAAATAATCCCACTTACCATCACATCAAAAAGAATAAATACCTAGGAGTAAACCTACCTAAGGAAGTAAAAGACATGAAAACTATAAGATACTGACAAAAGCAATTGAAGACAACACAAACAGATGGAAAGATATACAGTGTTCTTGTACTGGAAGAAATTATTACTGTTAAAGTGACCATACTACCCAAGGCAATCTACAGATTAAATGCAATTCCTCTCAAAATATCAATGGCACTTTTCACAGAACTAAAACTAATAATTTTAAAATTTGTATGGAAACACAAAAGACTCCAAATAGCCAAGACAACCTTGAGAAAGAAGAACAGAGATGAAGGAATCATGCCCCCTGACTTCAGACTATACTACAAAGCTGCAATATCAAAAAGTATGGTACTGGCACAGAAACAGACACATAGATCAATGGACCAGAACAGAGAGCTCAGAAACAAACCCACACACTTGTGGTCAATTAATCTATGACAAAGGAGGCAAGAATGTACAGTGGAGAAAAGACAGTCTCTCAGATGAGTGGTGCAGGGAAAACTGGACAGCTATATGTAAAATAATGAAATTATGATGTTCTCTAACATTATATACAAAAATAAACTTGAAATGGATTGAAGACCTAAATGTAAAACCAGAAACCATGAAACTCCTAGAAGAAAACACAGGCCGAACATTCTTAGACATAAATTACAGCAGTGATTTTTTTCAGTCAGTCCCCTGAAGCAAAGGAAATAAAAGCAAAAATAAACAAATGGGATCTAATCAAACTTAAAAGCTTTTGCACAACAAAGGGAACTACTGACAAAATGAAAAAGCCTACTGAATGGGAGAAAATATTTTCAAATGATATGACCAAGACAGGGTTACTACCAAAAATATGCAAACAGCTCATATAACTCAACATCAAAAAACCAAACAACTCAATTTTTAAAATGAGCAATAGACCTAAGTAGACATTTTTTCCAAAGAAGACATACAGATGGCCATCAGGCACATGAGAAGATGCTCAACATTGTTAATCATCAGAGAAATGCAAATCAAAACCATGATTAGATATTACCTCACACCTGTCAGAATGGCCATCCTCAAAAAGAAGACAAAGAACAAATGTTAATGAAGATGTGGAGAAAAGGGAACCCTCATACACTATTGGTGAGAATGTAAATTGGTGCAGCCGCTATGGAAAACAGTATGGACTTTTCTCAAAAAACTAAAAATAGAACTACCATATGATCCAGCAATTTCACTCCTGGGTATATAGCAAAAATACCCAAAAAACCCACTAACTCAAAAAGATACATGCACCCCAATGTTCATAGCAGCACTATTTACAAGAGCGAAGATATGGAAGTAACCTGCATCCGTCAACAGATGAATGGATAAAGAAGATGTGGTACGTACATACAATGGAAAGTTTCTCAGCCAGAATGAAATTTTCCCACTTGCAACAACTTAAATGGACTTGGAGGGCGTTGTACTAAGTGAAATGAGGCAGACAGAGAAAGACACAAACTGGATAATATCACTTATATGTGGAATTTAAAAAATAAATGAATGAATGCAACAAAAAGGAAACAGACTCACAGATATAGAGAACTAGTGTTCACCAGTAGGGAAAAGAAAGAGGGAGGGACAAGATACCGGTAGTGAGTTAAGAGGTACAAAGTATTATTTACAAAATAAATAAACTACATAAGGATACAGCACAGAGAATATATCCAATATATTGTAACAACTATAAATGGAGTATAACCTTTAAAAATCGTGAGAATCACTGTACTATACACTATAACATATAATATTGTACATCAACTATACTGCAATTAAAAAAGTATGTTTTAATGATATTATATTATGCTGGTGGGGGGAAAAAAGGAAAAGCCAAAGACAGATTTTACTTGAGGCAGTGAAGGGAGGGCACAGAAAAGGGAGAGGAGAAACTTACAATGTCAATTTGTATAACCTTTTTAAATGTCTAAAAAATAAACTTATTTTTAAAAGAAAAAAACTACATCATATATATTAAAAATATTTATTTAACTTTGGTAAATAAATAGACCAAAATCACAACATTTATAATTATAAAAGGAATGGATTTCACATTAAAACACTTCAGTGCTGAAGATAAGGAAAATAAAACTGAATTTTTTTTTAGTACCACTTGTTGGTGAAGGAATGAGATTAAATGTCTACCTTCCCTGCCTCAAATTATTTATAAAGAATATCCAGATATCGACCTACTTTCTGTTATAAATATGAGTTTAAATTGAATAGGATTCAAAATACAACTTAGAAAAGAAGACTGTGATATAAAAAGGACTGAAGAGATTTATGGAGATGAAAGGCAAGGAAAGAAGGAAGGGAGGGAGGGAGGGGAAAAGAGAGAGGGGGGAAGGGAGGGAAGAAGAAGAGAAACTACAATTAGAACTAAAGTCTCAAAATTATTGGCTTGTCAAGAAAGTGTCTGGGACATCCTCCTTCTGGAATCTTTCCAATAAAGTTCCCAGAGAAGTCAGCCATCCTTCCTTCCTTACTAATTCTTATTGGCGCTCATATCCTTTAAGTCTGGGAGCATTTTCCAATGTCTGACTTCCATCCTTACTGTTTGAGTGTAGGCTGGTTATTACCTTGGGCAAATGAAAATGGTCTTCCCGGACCAGGCTCTCCGTGTGCCTGCTTCTCTCATATCCACTCCGCCTGCATTTTCCTCCAGTAACTGATGCAGCAACAAGCTCCATGCAGGGAACACCTGGCAGCACCCTGCTGCACCTCGTGGTATATCTCCAGCTTCTGACCAAGACCTCTCGGACACCGTGGGCACCTCCCTGGCACCCATGGAATGTGAGGGTGCTGTTGCCTCTTGGGGCAGCCCATCAACAGGTGCTGATGGAGACACTTCCCAGAGCCATTTCCCATGGCTCCACAGAGAGTGCTGGCAGAAAGTGGTCCTCCGTTGCCCACGGCGACGAGCGACTTGAGAATTCTCCCCCTTGTTATCTTTCCTTCCTTTTCTGTGTTAGTCTCCAGATCCCTCCACTTCTGCTCTCTGGAGTCATTTCTCAAAATAACTTACCTACTCACCTTTGACTCAGACATTGCTTCTGGGGAATCCAGCCTAACGTGCTCAGCATCAGCATTTATTATTCTCTCAGCAATTAAAGACTAGTTATTTAACGTTGTTTGATTTGGAATAAATTAACTCATCCATTCTTGCCAGAGAGAAGGCTTGTCCTAACAGAAAAGCTTTCTAACTTTTTATAGTCTCACCTTTTTGAGGAATCTCATTGTATTTCATACTCATTCTTTTTAATTTCAAGAAATTAAAAATTACAAGGGGATACAGAGAATAATGTCATAAACACCTTTGTACCCACTACACAGAAAAACAAACCTAGACATTTTATTTTAGGTCTTTTTCTCTATAACATGAAAGCATTGGAGATAATGTTGAAATCACGCCCTTTGGTTTTCTGAGCCTCACTCCCCTTCATCAGTCCCAATAAATAGTCACTACCCTGTATTTGGTATGTTCTCTTCTAGCCCAATTTTTTTTGTTTGCAAAATATTACTTTGCATGGTTTAATATTTACACAGATTGCTTCAATAAAATGTTTACCTTAAAATTTACATAAATGGTATTCCAGCTTATGTCTCATTTTTAAACTGTATCTGTTATCAATTTTATTTTTTAAGATGTATACACATTGATACATGTGGCTCTAGGTCATTTATCTTATCGTCTGCAATATTCTAGTGTAAAATTTATTCATTTATTCCTCATTCTAGACAGTTTTGGCTGTTTCCAGGATTTTATTTTCCCCTTATGAATAGTGCTACTGCTGTGAAGTACATTTTTGTACTTTACTATGTAAAAGGGTCTGGCGGTTTGGAGGTTTTTGTTTGTTTGTTTGTTTTGTTTTGTTTGTTTGTCATAGGAAAGGACATTTCTAATTCTGGCACATATTGCCCAGCTACTCCCCAGTGACTCTGCAGATTTATTCTTCCACCAGCAAGATAAGAGTTTCTGCTTCTTCAGGTCCTATTATTTATTTATTTATTTTAAAATATTTATTTATTTGGCTGCGTTGGGTCACAGTTGAGGTATGCGGGATCTTTCATTGCGACACGCAGGCTCTTCATTGCAGCACACAGTCTTCTCTCTATTGTGGTGCTTGGACTTCTCTAGTTGTGGCTCGCAGGCTTAGTTGTCCTGAGGCCTGTGGGATCTTAGTTCCTCCACCAGGGATCAAACCCACATCCCCTGCATTGGAAGGCGTATTCTTAACCACTGGACCACCATGGAAGTCCCATCACTTGATATTTTAAATTCCTTTCTATTTTGCCAATCTTGTGGGCTTGAACGGGTGCTACAGTTGGGAGAGTCCTGGGTGGATCTGTCTCACTGGCCACCCCAGCAGAGGCAGGTCATTTCAGCTCTCTTTGCTCATTCTTTTGGCATTTGTCTCCATATTGCCAAATGACGTGTCTGTGTTGCTATTTCTTGATTTTTCCACTTCAGATACTATTTACTGTGTCTTATTAGTGAAAAGGATTTGACTCTCTTTCAGTTCCTTGTTTTTTAGACCCTGTGTATTTCTTTTTGTTGTTTTGCACATTTACTTTTTTGGAGCCAACCATCCAGAGGCTTCCAGAGAGATGATGCACCAGAGGTGAGGGTTTTTTAATCAAAAGATGAGTCTGCATGTCCCTCCATCCCACTTTGTGATGCTTAATTTTATGTGCAAACTTGGCGGGGCCGTGGGGTGCCCAAATATTTGGTCAAACATTATTCTGAATGTGTCTGTCAGGGTGCTTTTAGATGAGTTTAACATTTAAATCAAAGATACTCCTCTCTTTCCCAACTACAAAAAAAAAAAAAAAATGGACTAGGGACTTCCCTGGTGGTGCAATGGTTAAGAATCTGTCTGCTAATGCAGGGACATGAGTTCAGGCCCTGGTCCAGGAAGATCCCACATGCCGAGGAACAACTAAGCCCATGTGCCACAACTACTGAAGCCCATGCACTCTGGAGCCCCCATGCCACAACTACTGAGCCCGCGTACTGCAACTACTGAAGCCTGCGTGCCTAGAGCCTGTGCTCCACAGCAAGAGAAGCCACTGCACTGAGAAGCCTGCGCACCACAACAAAGAGTACCCCCGCTTGCCACAACTAGAAAGCCCACACACAGCAACAAAGATCCAACAGAACCAAAAAAAAGAAAATTAATAATAAAAAAATTAATCAATAGACTAAGTAAAACAGATTGGCCTCCCAAATGTGGGTGGGTCTTGTCCAATCAGTTCAGGGCCTGAAGAGAATAAAAAGTTCAGCCTCCCCCAAGAAAGAGGAAATTCTCCAGCAGAGGACCTTCAGACTTCGTCCGCACCACCAGCACTCCTGAGTCTCCAGCCTGCCAGCTCCAATGCGGATTTGTACTTCTCAGTCTCCGTAATCACAGGAGCCAATTCCTTACAATAAATTGCTTTCTCTCCATATACATATCCTATTGATTCTGTTTCTCTGGAGAACTCTAACTAATACACAACCCCATCATCTTCCATTTGGAAAAGCACAAATTTTGAGATACTATAAAATGATGTAAAAAAAACTTTGTTTTTGTATTGATTAAAAAAATTTTTTTACAAATGAAAATAGCCTAGTCCCAAACACATTCTCTCATGGTAGCCCCAAAGAGAACTAGCCATAAAAAGAGAAGTTTAAAAAACTGAATCAAGGTAGAAACAACTTTGTCATGAGAAGGATTCTGAGGTCCTGTGCCATCCACATTCCCAATGGCTTGTTCTTAGGACAAGACTTCTTCAAGATGACCCCTTTCAAGTGTGTTAGATATTTCCTCCTGGAGTATCCAGGCAAGAGGCTGATGATGTTATGAGACATCCTCCCGCTGTGAAGCGAGTGTGGGAAATTGGGTGGCTCAGCTTTTCTGGTCCCTGGCACTAAACTTTTCACACTAGGATTTCCTACAGTTTAGGGGTGAGAGGCAATAGTGGGTGATGGGGGTTAAGTTTTATAGCAAGTGTCACTTGCTTTTTACAAAACCAGCGGTCCCTACAGACTCCTCGATTTTGTCCAAAATTTAGTACTCAGCTTTTCTTTTTTTTTTTTTTTAATAAATAATTTTTTTAGAGCAGTTTTAGGTTCACACATTCTGTCTTTATAGAACCATCTGCTGCTGCCTCAGACCACTGTTTTCTCTCCCATTTGCTCAGTCCACACATGGCCTGGGATAATGGATGGGAGGGAAAATCTCTTCTCTTGGGTTAATATTAATTAAGCATGATGTTCCACTGAATATTAGGCACCTTTTAAGACAATGCAGAAATAACAGAATCAAACAGAAAAATCCTTTATTTTCTGAACCCTATACTCTTATTTAATAACATATGGTAAGTAATTTCAGGGTATGATATCAAAGAAAAATTGAGCAAAATAAAGTGATAGAGACTGATGGAGTGCTCTTTTTATATCAAAGAGTCATGAAGGGCCGCTCTCTGTTGGTTTATTTCTGAAGATAGTGTAGGCATTGAGCCGTGTGGATACGGCACATGCAGAGATCCTGGAGGAAGATCCGAGGGAACAGCAAATGCAAAGGTCCTGAGGTGGAAGCACAGGTGGTCAGTGAGTGCGTGAGGTCTGGGTGATGGGGGACCAGATGGAAGTCAGTTCGTGGAGCATGGTGTCAGCCACAGTGAGGCTCCCAGCTTTACTCTAAGTGGGATGGGAGATGTGGGGTTTCCTCACCAACACCACACTGCGTATCCTGTACTTCACCTCTCTCTTCTTGGGTTTGTGGGTGTCCTGGGACATTTGCCACATGGGGTACCACGTGGAATAGTCAGGTGGAGCGCAGGGTTCTGAGACCTCCGTGCCAGAGCAAAGCCTTGTCACTCTCCCTCCACGTCCCTCCTCTGACTCTTCCTCCATTTCAGGGAGTTACTTCTTTCTCCTTGTTTCCCTCAGAGACTTCCTCCACCCCACACTCTGAAACTCTAAACGTCACTAGTCCTCAAAGATCTTTTTATGACCTATTAAATCCAGCGGTCTTTTCCTTGATAACGGTGAAGGCTTTATTTTCTTATCCGCTCAGGAGGCAAGAGAAAATATTTACATTCCATTTCTCTGAAGCAGCAAAGCTATCAGGTTTCCCAGTTCAGAAAGTCTGGAAGCGCACTTTCAGCCACACCTTGGAGACTCCAAAATGAGAGGAGTGTCCACGTCTGTGCAAAGCCTCAGGTCAGAGCACTACGTCCGATGGGGCGCATTTGGGACACATCTGAGCCCCAGCTTCGTTGGGAAGAATTTTGGGGGGAGGATAGATTCAGAAATGCTGAGATCCACGAACATTCAAACTCACTAAATCATTGCTACAAGTGGCGCATAGAAGAGGTTACATCTGCCTGGACTATAGCTCATCCATCGGTAGAGCAGAGATAGAAGAAAGTGTGGCCACAAGAGCTAAGATGTGGACACCACCTTAGAGTTGATTCACAGATAAATGGATAAAGAAGATGTATATACATACAATAGAATATTATTCAGCCATAGAAAAGAAGGAAATCCGGCCACATGCTATAGCATGGATGAAAATTGGGGACATTATGCTACATGAAGTTAGCCAGTCACAGAAAGACAAATATTGGGACTTCCATGGTGGTGCAGTGGTTGAGAGTCTGCCTGCCAATGCAGGGGACATGGGTTCAAGCCCTGGTCGGGGAAGATTCCACATGCTGCAGAGCAACTAAACCCGAGTGCCACAACTACTGAGCCTGCACTCTAGAGCCCATGAGCCACAACTACTGAAGCCTGTGTGCGTATGCTCCACAACAAGAGAAGGCACTGCAATGAGAAGCCTGCGCACCGCAACAAAGAGTAGCCCCTGCTCCCTGCAGCTAGAGGAAGCCCGTGCACAGCTACAAAGACCAATGCAGCCAATAAATTAGTTAACTTAAAAAAAGACAAATATTGTGTGATTCCACTGATGTGAGATCCCTACAGTAGTTAGATTTATAGAAGAAGAGTCTGGAATAGTGTTGCCAGGGGCTGGGGGGAGGGGAAAATGGGGAGTTACTGTTCAACAAGTATAAGGTGTTAGTCATACAGGGTGAGTAAGTTCTGGAGATCTGCTGTACAGTGTTGTGCCTATAGATATCAATATTGTATTATGCACTTAAAAATTATAAGAGGGTAGATCTCATGAAGTGAAGTGTTCTTATCACAATAAAATAAAATTTAAAATAAAATTGATTCTGTAAATAATTTCAAAAAGAAAAAAGTTAAGCAAGAGCTCAGCCATGACAAAGTCACACCGAAAGACAGAGGACCTGCTGGAATGACCTCACAGGACTTGGAAGACAGTGCCAGGAACATTTTAGCTTGAGAATGCCTCAAAATTTCTGGGTTGATTTTAAGAGAATTTTTCATTTGCTGGTCAGCACTCCTTTCTCCTCCTTCCAGGAGCAAGGCCGCCGAACATCCTTTGGGGGAATGACTGCCCTCTGCTCTAAGGCGTGTGACCAAAGTGACACTGACCCTGCTCCCAGCCCCAGGCCCAGGCCCTGGCTGTGCTAAGCCCCTGCACTTCCACTGCCTTGACACAGAGAGAGGTCTAGGAGGACAGGGGCTAGCCCTGCAGGACAAGCAGAGCTCTCTCTCTCCGACTGGCAGGAGCTTAAGAAGATTCCCCTAATCCTTGGAACCTAAGAGGAGTTGCATTCTGGTAGCAAAGGCAAGGACCTGCTAGGAGGCTGGGGAGCCAGGACTCAGGGACATCACCTACCTCTGACTCAGCCATTCACGACTGCTTGAGGCATTGCCACTCACAGTCGGACTGAGGTTTCTGTCACTTGTGATCAAGAGACTTCCGATATATTTTAAGAAAAATATTAGTATTTTAATTAAGACAGATAGAACATGAGGGCATTTGTCATATTTGTTGACAAATTACTAAACGTAATTTTTTTAATCAGTAATGATGTGAAATGTTTACTGAATAATAGTGCCCTTATTCATTTAGTATCTTTTCCATTAAGGGTGACCATATTCTGTCATGACAATTAAATTCTACTTCGTGGCATGTTTTGGTTATTTAGGGTACAATTTATAAGCTAGTTATAAGGGATGTAACTTATGAAGTGTCACCATCCATGTAAATTGCCCCAGGATCCTCAGGAAGAAAAAAAGAAAAAAATAATAAAAAAAAAATCTTTGAGTTTGCAGATGAAAGACATTTTCAATGATGTTTCCACCAGTTTGAAGTAGAAAATAAATAAAAAATAAAATTTAAGTTCTCATTTTTCTATATGCTTTTTTTCCTGAATGCTTCACCTAAAAAAAGGAAAAAAAATTTTTTTTAGTTAATTATGGGGGGAAAAAATAAAGAGTAGAGTGGCCACGTGCCACTCTTTCAAGCTCTTGGTCTACAAAGAGGTTAATTTTTGCAAGAAGAAAATCACCTCCTTGTCTCTTATTACCTCAGAATTTTTTGCTGCCCATACACATGTAAAAACGTTGTGGTCCCCAAGAAAACAAACAGAGCTAGAGTTAACATTTACAAAGAAATGTAAGAATTAAAAATCCACACAGTTTTGAAACCTTTAAATACATGCTCATTGATAACATTTGTGCCATAACAAGAGTCACATGGCTTATAATTCTTCTGGTGTGAATTCTTTTTTTTTAAAAAAACAGCTTTATTTATTTTATTTATTGGCTGCATTGGGTCTTCACTGCTGCACACTGGCTTTCTATAGTTGCAGAGAGTTGGGCTACTCTTCATTGTGGTGCGCGGGCTTCTTATTGTGGTGGTTTCTCTTATTGTGGAGCACGGGCTCTAGGCACACAGGCTTCAGTAGTTGTGGCTCACAGGCTCTAGAGCACAGGCTCAGTAGTTGTGGCACACAGGCTTAGTTGCTCTGTGGCACGTGGGATCATCCTGGCCCAGGGATCGAACCCGTGTCTCCTGCATTGGCAGGCAGATTCTTAACCACTGCACCACCAGGGAAGCCCTCTGGTGTGAATTCTTACTAGGAAGAATCTGGTCAAACTTTAAGCTCAATCCCAGTAACTACTTTGGCCTTTACTGTTGGCATATTTACATTCTCCTCTGCTTGACTTTTGATTTTATATTTTGAAAATTTACTATCTTATCCAGCATATGTTTTCATATAAACTATGTGTTTTTAAAAGCCTATAATGAAAACAAATTCTTGATTCTTTTTAAGGGAAAATAACCAAATAAATTGGATGGATAAACCATACACCTTTGAGATTTTGCCATAAGAATATCTATTCTTCTGCATAAAATCTCTCTCTAGGTTTCTGATCACTAAATTAAAATTGTTATAATTAAAATTTTAGATAATTATTATAATTATAATTTTTAAATGTTCATTAAAAGAATTACAGACCACTCTTGTATAAGAGTACAGAGAAAGATTGAAAAAAGTATCCACAAAAGTCCACCAACAGGAAAATAGATAAAGCAAAAGTGGTAATATTGACATGTAGAAATGATCAACTACTGATATGCAACAACATGAATAGATCTTAAAAACATTATGCAGTAGGAAAGAAGCCATTTGTATAAAGTTCTATGATAGGGAAAACTGCTCCAAAGTGATGGAGATCAGATTAGTAGTTGTCTGGTGCTGGGGGAGGGTGTGTGGAGATGGATAGCAAGGGAAACAGGAAACTCTCATGGCGATGGCAGTGTTCTCTATCTGGATTGGGACCAGGTGTCACAACTGTGTACATTCATCAAAATGCATCAAATGGTACCCTTAAAAGGGATATATTTTGTTTACTTAAATTATACTTTATAATATTGGTTATTTTTTTAAAAATGAGTGTCCTAAGAGATGTTCAAATACATTCTATAAAAAAAGGGTGAGATTGCAGTGAACTCACTTTGAGAAACAACAGGATAAAAATGATTATACTGGTTTATTTGTGCAGGACTTCTCAGAACCTATGCTAATACGAACTAAAGTAAGCTGCTGCCAATGGTTATTAAAAATAGAGCAGGAAATGTTCTACTAGCTCAAATCCTGCTCTGACTGGCTTGACATACAACTCTACATGGCTGCTTCTACCCTGCTAGTGCTGCCACTGACCCTGCTCAGAAAGATTCTTCCCTCCTCATGCCACAAAACAAACACACACACACACACAACAAAACAATGATGAATTAGAACTAAATTGAAAAATAAAGTCTAAAGTCAAACGTCTGGAATCATTACATGTTTGGGATGGTTATCATAAAATTTCAGTCTCTTAATGATGGCCTAAACTCCAAGTCCTTACATGCACATCTGTCACGCTTATTTCTCTACTATTTCATCCTTTCAATCAGACAATCAGATGACACAATCTTTGAACTGTCATCCTGATATTTCACAGTCTCAGAAAACCAGCTTTCCTCTTATGGAATGAAAGCTAGGGAAATGCCATTATTTGCAAAAATAGGAGTCTCTATATTTTATTAATTAGTATATTTAAATATGGACATTTTCTTTGAGGGAAATCAATTACATTTTTGTGAGGCACCTTCTTGGAATTCTGTAAATTACAATGCAACTGACCTTTGGGCTATGCTTAGGAGAAAATTTGAAGCTAACAGCAAGTAATGAGGAAGGTGAGGCCTCAGAGGCAGGGAGAGCAGATGATGCTTTCTGGCATTTGCTCTCCCAGGCAGGGTGAGTGGTGGCCAGAGCCCCAGATTTGCCTGCTCTTGCATCTCCTTGAAATTGAAGGAAAGTAGAAATGTAGCTTCTAGAAATGCACACCCCTCTAAAAGAGTACAATTTTCATAATTTTCCTAGCTTTTTAAAAAAACAAGAAGCCACTATACTGACATTTGAAAAACCAATTACAAGTTTACGTATTTCCGAGTTTGTAGACAGAAAAGTGATGTAAAAATTATCCAAATGTGTCTTTGGGATGTTAAAAATTGGTTCCAATTATTTTAAAAAGAAAATCAGGTCATGCATTCAAACAGGAATCTAGAGGGGAAAAAAAGTTGTTTAAACATATTTTTATAAAAAACAAGCCAAATTAAGTAAGAAATTACTAAAATAGGAAATCTCCTTCCAAAGGATCTATTTTGAAGAGCTCATGGAACCAGAAGAAATCAGGCTGTAATCTTTTGAATGATTTCTTGAAATTGTCTGCCCTTGTTACATCTGTTGGTCCTTCTTTGATTCTATTAACTGACTTTCAAATATACCAATAAAAAGTGTATAATTTAAACACTTTCCCTCATATCAATATGAGGTACATTATCCTTGGAAGGCTGTCTCTGAGAATCATCTGGATCATATTATAGCTTGTTGGGTTTTGTTGTGTGTTTTTTTTAAATAAATTTATTTATTTATTGGTTGTGTTGGGTCTTTGTTGCTGCGGGCTTTCTCTAGCTGCAGTGAGCTGGGCTACTCTTTGTTTTGGTGCATGGGTTTCTCATTGTGGTGGTTTCTCTTGTTGTGGAGCATGAGCTCTAGGTGCATGGCCTTCAGTAGTTGTGGCACATGGGTTCAATAGTTGTGGCTCACAGGCTCTAGAACACAGACTCGGTAATTGTGGCACATGGGCTCAGTAGTTGTGGCTCACAGGCTCTAGAACACGGGCTCAGTAATTGTGGCACAAGGGCTTACTTGCTCCGTGGCATGTGGGATCTTCCTGGCCCAGAGCTCAAACCCGTGTCCCCTGCACTGGCAGGCAGATTCTTAACCACTGCACCACCAGGGAAAGCCCTATATATTGGTTTTGAAAACAGTTTATGTTCTATTGTGATCCATTAAGAGTATTTATTAAAACACTCCAGTACAGTCTGTGTGCCTAGTTTTTGAAAGTCCCAGACCCAGCAATGAAAATGCCCTTTGGATAATGCCATGTCAGCTTACTGTGCACAGAAATATAATCTTGATATATTGGCTTGAGCAGAAAATCATTAGTAGCAGTGCCTTGAGATATTTTAAAGAGACAAAGAAAATAAGGATTTTAATTATTCTAAATGCCTTGACTATTTAAACTTACATAGTCTTTTAAAATAGATTTCCCTAATAGGACTCCGAGATTCATCTGCTCCTAGTTTGCTTGGTGATGTGAAGGTAAGAGTTTTCTGCATATTTCTGGCTCTTCCAGCAAATAACCCAGTGGATGGGATATGTTCCCAGAGCCAGGCTCATATATTAGCTTCAGTGGCAGGTGCCAAATTATGGTGATTGCCCTCTATAACAGGGGACTCTCAAATACATATGGCACCCTTAAACACCAGTCTTCATTGCAATGTGGCATGAAATAAGTCTTATTAGAGGATATTTGCTCTATTATTCTGGAGTCAATTTATACCGATAGCAAAGAGCTGAAAGCACTTGTATAGCAATGAAGTATGAAATGTGCTCATTTCCTGACAAGCTATGTGATTCTCATCCAGGCAAACCTTCCACTGTTTCAATGCAGAAAGATGATGTAATCAGATTCTGTGGTGGTGGTGCTGCGTGGCAACTCTGCTAGATAGAAATAAGATCAAGTCACATGTTTGACAAATAAGAAAGTTTCCATTAACGATAAAGGACGTAAGATAGCCTTGACCCCCTTCAAATCTTTTTGTCATCATTCTAATAGATTACACTTAGAATTATTAGGGGTTTTCCACTTGATACAAATGCTGAAAAATTAATTATAGATTTTGCTGAGTGCAAGGAGATAAGAATAAGCCTTCCTTAGCTAGTCTTTTTTCTCCCCTTCTGCTTTTCACCACACCTGGTAGCCATCAGGTGTCATTTTGGAAAGTACATCTGCTTGGCAGACCCTCCTACCTCACTGGTTCCTACCTGGAAGAGAAGTGGAAGACAGAGCTATGGCCAAAGCACCTTGTGTGACACTGGGAGAGGGATTGGTCATATGAGAACCAATGACAGTCATTTTACCACCACAACAAACAGGGTGGTAGCAGAAATAGACAGTCCTGCTCTGGGACTATCTCCTTGCATTTGTGAAGGTCCCACCTGTGAGGTCTGCACCAGCACGCAGAGCTGGAGTGAGAAAGATGATGAAAATCTTTCCCTTTCTCTGCACATATGAACAGAAGGTCCTCCACACCTTTCTGATTTTCTTCTGTCCCTGGTGGAACCACAAAACAAGAACCTCCAATGCCTGTAGAAACACGCGGAAAGAGCCGGTAGACGCAGGAGGGGTCCTCCAAGCCAGCGGCTGCTGGTGCCAGTGGTGGAGTTGCGTGCCCACTCATTCTTGAATGTGAGTTTATCTGGACCGTAGATTTTCTGAGGGCCACTGTAGGACCTTCCATACTTTACATTTTCAAGGGCATTTTAAGAAACATACCCAATACTCTCATTGAGCCTCAACTTTAAGTTAATGATCTGAAATTACAGAAAGAAAATTAATTCTGTTACAAGTCTGGCCAGCAGGATGGCTAGAATCTTCATCTCTGCATCAGTTTCCCAGCAGAGCTGAGATTGGGTGCCTGTCCCATGTGCTTATTGACACACAGCAGATGGGCAACCCTTCTCAAGCAGGGGCTGCTCTTCTTCCTGTCCCACTTCAGCTACAGTGACAAGAGGCTAGAGAAGAATGCATACTGTAGGCTCATGGGCCCTTGCATCTATTTTGTTTGGCCCACACTGTGCTTTTGAAAAAAAAGTAAATAGTTGCCGACATGTAAAATTTGAGAGGTTTCACATTAAAAATGTCTAGATTCTGGCTTCTCCAGAAAAATCAGTAGCTCCAAGCCTCCAGCATGGCAGGGATACATAGGTCCAGGAAAAGATACCTTCCTGGATAGCCATGAGCTTTCCATTCATGCAGGCCCTTCCAGGCACATCCACTCACTTGCAGGACCTGGGAGGCAGAGGGATGGCCACCCTGCTCTAGAGGAATGATGATGTCCTCTTCCTCAGAGTAAGGCCAGAGTCTCAAGGAGGACCTGGAACACTGTACTGACTGAAGATGCCACTCTCACTCCTCCAAGATTTTCCTAGGTCCATGGACAGAGCCTTTGACTCATTTTTTTTTTTTTTTTGAATTTACAAAGTCGTTGTAGGAACTGCCCCCAGAAGCAAGTCCAGGCAAGGTTCTGACATTGGACTGCCAAGGATACAGGTCAACAAAAGAGGTGGTGGGGGCCCTGGTACATGAAACACAATAAGACTGGATTAATGCTGTCTCCAGTAACAGATGTCAGCTTCTAGAAAGTTCTCCAATAAGTAGATGGGGCTTCCAAACACAGAACAAATTTAATGACTGACACAACTCTAGCTAAGCATGAGGAGAAGTAAGAAATGTATAGTTTCTTGCAAAATATTCTTCTGTTGAGACACTTACTTGAATATTTTGAGAATTTAGAATTAAAGTTATTCTTTATGTGCAAAGTAATGTAAATGGTGACTATTAAAAGAGACATTAAATGCATTGATTTAATTATGTTTTTATAGGCTTTATTTATCACATTAAAGGTTTTGAAACACCAATATATTAAAGAGGAAAATTAGAAACTTGCACTCAGCAAAAAATAACTCCATGCTCATTCTGCTTTTGTAAAATATGCTTGCTGCGCCAAAAAGGATAAACAAAAACAGGATGACCTAGCAATCAAATGTAACCATAGGATGTTTTGCTGAATATGGACTGTTCTGCACCTGCTCTTATAAATTTCTGTTTGGAAACTTCTGTGCTATACAAACCAAATAACCAATCTACCAATGCTAACTGTAACCATGTGCACTGACCCCTATAAAAGTAAAGCTCACCCTCAGACTGGGGCCCAGAACTTTGGAGTGTTAGCTCATCTGGGGCGGCTGGCTTAATAAACCTGAGTTCTCCAACACTTCAGGTGTGGTGCTTGGTTTCTTGAGGGACCAATTTCTGCAACAATATGTTCTTTGCTATTGACACAAAGAGAGAAAACAAGTGTTAACAGCAACTCACTTTTTAAACTGAATCGGTTTTGTTCCTAAATAATTTTTTTTTCTTCATGACACCAAAAGCAAAGGCAACAAAAGCAAAAATAAACAAGTGAGACTACATCAAACTGCAAAGCTTCTGCACAGCAAAGGAAATCAGCAACAAAATGAAAAAGCAACTTACTAAATGAGAGAAAATATTTGCAAATAATATCTCTGATAAGATATATAAAAAACTCAGGCAACTCAACAGTAAAAAACCAAACAATCTGATTTAAAAATGGGCAGAAGACCAGGGTAGATTTTTTTTCCAAAAAAGATGTACAGATGGCCAGTTGTACAGGAAAATGTCCTCAAAACTGCTACCATCATGGAACTGCAAATCAAAACCACAATGAGCTATTACCTCAAACCTGTTAGGATAGCTATTGTCAAAAGACAGGAGATAACAAGTGTTGACAAGGATGTAGAGAAAAGGCAACACTTGTGCACTGTTAGTGGGATGAAAATTGGTGCCTCGACTATGAAAAACAGTATGAAGTTTCCTCAAAATATTGAAAATAGAACTACATGTGATCGAGCAATCCCACTTCCAGGCATTTATCTGAAGGAAAATAAATCACTGTCTTGAAGAGTTATCTGCTCCCCTGTGTTTATTGCAGCATTATTCACAATAGCCAAGATATGAAAACAACCTGTGTCCATCAGTGAATGAATGGGTTAAAAAGACGCGGTGTACATATATAATGGAGTACTATTCAGCCATGAGGAGAAAGGAAATCCTGCCATTTACAACAACATGGTTGAAACTTGAGGGCTTATGCTAGGTGAAATAAGTCAGAGAAAGAGAAATACTGCATGGTAACACTTATATGTGGAATCTTAAAAAGAAAAAAGAAAAACTCATAGAAATGAAAAGTATAATGGTGGTTGCCAGGGGCTAAAGGGGGTTGGGGGGTGGGGTGGGGGGGTGGAATACGGAGATGTTGGTTAAAGGGTCCAAACTTCCAGCTACAAGATGAATGAGGTCTGAAGATCTAATGTATCACAAGATGACTATAGCTGATAACATTTTTATTGTATAATTGAAATTTGCTAAGGTAGTAGAACTTAAATATCCTTACCAAAAAAAAAAAAAAAAGGTTAATTATGTGATGGATGCATTGGCAAACTAGATGGGGAGAATCCTTTCACAATGTATATGTATATCAAATCGCCATGATGCACAACTTTATCTTATGATTTTAAACATAAATTATACCTCAATGAAACTTAAATTAAATCTTTTCTCTTCAAAATAATCCTCTGAGAACCAGAAAATCACAAAGCATCAAAAAGTAATTAAGTTCCTGTCAAATACCTACCTTCATGTAAGATTGCAGCAATATTATCTGCTGAAGTTCCAAACCAACAACACTTTTTTTTTTGCTTGCTTTCTCCCTTCCAGAGACTATTTTGAGGAGCTGTAACTTGGTCAAAATTATCTCGCCTAGAGAAAAAAAGCACTCAAGTCTCTCCCAGAGCACATCATAGCAAGATTGTAATAAACTGCTTAAATCACAGTTTCTTATTCTGGACTCAGCAAGACTACACATAAAACTGTTGTTTTTTAAAATATGGAAAATGATCTGTCTAGGTGAGACAATGTAGGTATAAGCTATAATATAAAAGAGTTCCTCTGTCATTGGAGTGGGGGTGGTGGTGGTCATGGAAATCTAGTGGCTGCCATGAATGCTTCTCAAGTCCTCACTGGAAAGACAGACTCTGCCAGAACCTCAGATGAACCTGTTGCTTTGAGGCTCCTTGTCTGGTGAGGCTTCCAGTCTTCCCTTTCCTTTTGTTATGATCAATATTCAAGAAGAGAAAATTAGCAATTTAATAACTGTTATGGTCGACACTGGTATGCTGCCCAGATTTCTCCTCAGGACCAAGGATCTCATTCCCTGGCTGAGTCCCTCTTCTGGAACTGCCCTCAGCAAAGGATGCAGCCTCACCCAAGTTCATATCCCCTCACTGGAGGGTGCAAGACCAAGACCCCTTGACTCAAGGAGGGCCAGCTCAGCAATGCCATCCCAGCTCAAAACTCTTCATGGTCCACTGAGGTTGCTGTTGCACACACATCACAGCCCAGCTCCACCCTGCCCAGTCCTGTGGCCCTCACTCCTTCATAGTGTGGTTCCCAAGAAGACACCTTAAACCTCCCTACAGACTCTGTTTTCTAAGGAATCCCAACTATAGCGTGGCTTCTGCCACTTAATTTTTTAAAAGGGTGCTGCAAAAATGTCAAAATGTCCCAACAGTTAAAAAATTGTCATGTGCTGCCCTCAGATTTTCTCTTAGAGGGTGATATTGACAAAAAATGCTGTTTTCGTTTAATTACGGCAAAATTCACATGACATCAAAACAGCTGTCAAGCAATTTAGTGGAGACAAAAATTATAAAATTAATCATTTTTAAATGTAATTGTATGTTTTTGGCAGGTACTTAATTACTTGAAATTTATGGCCATTAAATTCAAGTGTTCTATTAGTAATAGCACTTAGTTGCTCTTGTCAAAATTAGTCTATGTTTTAAGAATTTTCAGCCAAAAATTGGAAGAAAGACCTTACTTCTCAGTTGATTTCAGAGGCAACACATCCTGGACACATCTGAGCAGGGCAGGCAAGGAGTAAGGTGAGAGACAGATGAAGAAACAGTTGCTTCCCATCATCCACACCTGACAGTGCCCTCCAGATGGCATTCATTCAGAACCTACTTCAAAGTAATATTGCTGGTGACCCAAAGACCAGATGAGGGAATGAATCCAGGTTGGGAGTGGTTGGTGAAGAAGATGCATTTTCTGTTTCTTTTCTTTCGTCCCTTGGTCCCCAAAGCTGCCCCACCCTTGCCAAGCTGTGTCCCCAGGGCCCTGAGAAATTCTGGGTTCGGGGTGGGGCCCCCTCCCATTCTTGAAGCTGCACCAGCTGAATGAAAGGCAAAGGAAATTGGCACCACCAGTCTGAAAGCCACTTCTCCAGACCAATGCTTTTCTAACCACCACTAATGTAAATAAAGGGATGCATGCCAGCAATAAGTTTTTCCCAATAAGACATGTAGATCCTTGAAAAATGTGGCACAGATCTGTGCATTTCTTTACTTCATAACTCCTTTAAAGAAACTTACCAGCAAGTCAGTGAGAGCCATTTGACCAGCTCACACTATGCAAAAGGAGTCATGTGGCAGAAAGTGAACAATGCACCAGTGACAGCGATAGAGCTGCAATGGTGGAAACAGTCCATATAGCAACAAATACGAGTAGGCAGAACTCCCCTATTTAAAAAGGAAACGGGGGAGGGAGGAAGAAAGAAAAACAGAAAGAAAGGAAGGGAGAAAGAGGAGGAAGAAAGGGAGGGAGGAAGGAAAGGAGGGAGGGAAAGAGGGAGGAAGGAAGGAAGGAAAGAAGGAAAAAAGAGAGGGAGGGAGGGAGGAAGGGAGGAAGGAAGAAAGGAAAAAAGGAAGGAAGGAAAGGGGAGGGAGGGAGGAAGAAATAGAAAAAGAGAGAGAAAGAAAGAGAGAGAGGTCATCACCAGTAATTCTTTTTTTAATCCAGTACTTTGCCCCTTACAGGAAGCATATTTGAAATAAAAATACATAAATGTATTAGAGAGTAAGATCTACCCTGCTGGTGCTGATGGAAAGTACCAGGTAAAGTGTGTTTCTTATTAAAGTCACCGAGAGACGAGGTTTACATATGATGATGCAAAGGGATTAAATACTTGAAACAATACTGAATTTCTGTGGCCACAAAATCATAGATAGACAGCTGAATAATGATGTCTATTTTACTATCCAGGTGATGAGATCCAGAATTAGTACTAAAATTATCCCTCAGAATAATGCAAGAAGTATTAAAGGTAGACTTCATTGGCAGGTTGGCGATAATCAGGATGGACACTTGGCAGGAATCCAAAACGTGCAAAACTTGCAAAGAGCTAGCACAGCATTACCGTCGCTGAACCTAGGCCCTAGGACATAAACTTAAGTTTGTACACTGAATATTCTGTAGGTTGGAACAGAAATGTTTTCAATTGTGTATGACCCACTTTACATAAATAAATTTGCTGATGGCCAGGTAGAAGGCTGTGATTACAATGCTCATTTCTTTTCTCTTTCTTTCCCTCCCCTCCTTTCACATTTTTCCCCTCCTTAATTTAGCCACAACTAACTACAGACATTCCCACCTAGAATTTATTTTTAAACTGATGTTATGTCTCCAATAACAAAACTGAAAAAAAAGCATCGATTTAGCAAGAATAAATCAACAAATTTTCTAAGAACCTACATTCAAAATATGGTAAGTAAAGATACAGCTAAATGAGATCAACTTTCCGCACAAGCTAGGAATGAGGTGACCCACTTAAAGTGAGTTTATAACCACCCTAAAATGTTGCCTATAACTTCATAGCTAGAGGGATTGGGGAATATCCAGGTATCATCAATGAGTGTGAATTCTGTGGAGGAGAAACAAATGGTTAGGACTAAAATGTGGTTCAGCTCAGGGAAGCTGAAATCACATGTATATTGCATCTTGTCTGAAGCATCGGTATTAAAGAGAAACCATCTGGTAGACCAAAGGTCCCTGCAGTGTTTCTACCACGTGCAGAGGGAAGCGAAGCAATTCTGTCAACAGGCACTTGAGGTCCATGCATAGGAGTGATGGATGCATCAGTCACCACAAGACACAATTCAGCTACCAAGTCACAGCTGTTTCCTAACACTGCCATTAAGCAAGATGCCATTCAGGTGTATCATGCACACATTTTGTCCACTCTAAACAGCTTCCTAAGGTCAGTTTCTTATACTGAGGGGAGCATGTGCTGAAGAGCAAAGGTGAGCTTCTATCCTTCACTTACTGGAAAGTAATAGATTGGTGGGGTTTTTTAGGTTTATACATCAGTCTCTTGAGAGTTTGGTTAATTTGAGTTTACAGCTATGAGTACATGGACACCACCCTGGAGTAGAGACTCTATCAGGGTGCTAGTTCCAAGGAGAACACTACTTGAGTAGTCAGCAGGGACCCTCTTTGGCACACAGTGGGGTCAAGCCTTCAACACTGACGCTTGATCAAAATGATGGAAAATTCAGAGATTAGCGCTCAAGCAATACACCTAAGACCCTCTCTATATATCATTTTTCATTGGAAAACATTTTCTTCAAGGAGGAAATTTCCTGAATGTTTTTGTCTCATCTTTCCCTAAAACCTTTCCCTAATCAAACAGATATTTCATGAAATATCTTTCATGGAAGTGTCAGTACTTTCTATTAAAAAAAAAAAAGAAAAAGTATGTGCTTTAAATTAGGCCATAAAATTTTAGTTTTTACCCAAATTTACTTGACCCCAAAGTTCTGATGGGTGTTTAATGCTGGGCCCAGTGCATTTGAAGGTTGGCATCTCACCAGACTTTTCACCTTTGTTCCTCAACACCTGGATCTGTACTAGGGTTGTACTAGCAGCTTCCTGCAAGAAATTTCAGCTCAGATCTTGCAGTGGTGATTTTCTAGGTTATAGGACAATGCAGGGCAAGCCCATTTTGATGTTGGTGTGGTGAGAGGAACAGACCATGCAGGTTTATCTCCACAGGCCTCTGATCACTGGGACAGCCCCACTCCTGAAAGGAAAAGGGCAGGTACGTGGGCCCTGAATGAAAACCTTACAGAGGGATGCGTTCATGTCTGTAAAGCCATCACACTGGACTGCTAGACATTCACTTCAGTGGGAGGCAAGACCATAGTCCAGCATCTGAGCTCTGGATGCTCCCCACTGGAAATGTGAGGATGGAGGAAACTGTATTCTCCCTGCTGCCTCTCTCGTGGGTGTCAAATTCCAACACAAGCATTTCCTTCAGAATTAGGTATCAAAAAGAATTAGATATAACACAAAGACCCTGATTCCCTTTGAAAAAAGCTGTTACATATTTCATTCAAAATTATCAAAATTATAGTTTCATTCATTTCAAGTTGCCAGTACCAATACTGAAAACTATTCTACGTGAATGAATACATAAAGTGTGGATTCATCTCTCATAAATCCTTATCAAGATAAATGTCAATGTCAGTAAGAATGCAAGGAATGAAAGCTTATTTTAAATAATGATCACAGTTCCTGGAACTCTCCCCACCTTTTATTTGTCTAAAAAGCCTTTTTCATTGAATTTTTAACATTTGCTACAAAACAGTTCTCCTACACATTTTTCTTTCAAAGTGATTTTATTATACATTTAGTTTTTTTAAAATATGCCAAACTGAGAAGGACATGCACTCACTCCCTTCTGCGAGAGCACTGGAATCACAACTAACTGCTGAACAATCATCAACAGGAAGACACTGGAACTCACCAAAAGAGACACCCCACATCCAGAGACAAAGGAGAAGCTGCAATGAGATGGTAGGAGGGGCACAATCAAGATAAAATCAAATCCTATAACTGCTGGGTGGGTGACTCACAAACTGGAGAACAATTATACCACAGGAGTCCACTCACTGCAGTGAAGGTTCTGAGCTCCATGTCAGGCTTCCCAACCTGGGGGCCCAGCAACGGGAGGAGGAATCCCCAGAGAATCAGGCTTTGAAGGCCATTGGGATTTGACTGTAGGACTTCCACAGGACTGGGGGAAACAGACTGCACTCTTGGAGGGCACACACAAAGTAGTGTGCACCAGGACCCAGGGGGAAGGAGCAGTGACCCCATAGGAGACTGAACCAGACCTACCGGCTAGTGTTGGAGGGTCTCCTGCAGAGGGAGGGGGTGGCTGTGGCTCACTGTGGGGACAAGGACCTGGCAGCAGAAGTTCTGGGAAGTACTCATTGGTGTGAGCCCTTCTAGAGTCTGCCATTAGTCCCTCCAAAGAGCCTATAGCTCCACTGCTGGGTTGCCTCCGGCCAAACAACCAATGGGGAGGGAACTCAGACCCACCCATTAGCAGACAAGTGGATTAAAGTTTTACTGAGCTCTGCCCACCAGAGCAAAACCCATCTCTACCCACCACCAGTCGACCCCATCAGGAATCATGCATAAGCCTCTTAGATAGCCTCATCCACCAGAGGGCAGACAGCAGTAGCAAGAAGAACTATAATCCTGCAGCCTGAGGAATGAAAACCACAGCCACAGAAAGAGAAACAAAATGAAAAGACAGAGGACTTTGTACCTGATGAAGGAACAAGATAAAACCCCAGAAAAACAACTAAATGAAGTGGAGATAGGCATCCTTACAGAAAAAGAATTCAGAATAATGATAGTGAAGATGATCCAGGACTTTGGAAAAAGAATGGAGAAGATGCATGAAAAGTTTAACAAAGACTTAGAAGAGTTAAAGAACAAACAAACAGAGATGCACAACACAATAAATGAAATGAAAAATACACTAGAAGGAATCAATAGCAGAATAACTGAGGCAGAAGAACAGGTAAGTGACCTGGAAGACAGAATGGTGGAAATCACTGCAGCAGAACAGAATAAAAAAAAAGAAAAGAATGATAAAAAGAAAAGAAATGAAGACAGCCTGAGACCTCTGTGACAACATTAAACACACCAACATTCGCATTATAGGGGTCCCAGAAGGAGGAGAGAGAGAGAAAGGACCCAAGAAAATATTGGAAGAGATTATAATCAAAACTTCCCTAACATGGGAAAGGGAATAACCACCCAAGTCCAGGAAGTGCAAAGAGTCCCAATCAGGATAAACACAAGGAGAAACACACCGAGACACTTAGTAATCAAACTGACAAAAATTAAAGACAAAGAAAAATTATTAAAAGCAACAAGGGAAAAATGACAAATAACATACAAGGGAATTCCCATAAGGTTAACAGCTGATTTCTCAGCAGAAACTCTGCAAGCCAGAAGAGAGTGGCACGATATATTTAAAGTGTTGAAAGGGAAGAACCTCAACCAAGAATACTCTACCCAGAAAGGAGCTCATTCAGAGTCAACAGAGAAATCAAAAGCTTTATAGAAATGCAAAAGCTAAAAAAATTCAGCACCACCAAACTAAAGCCCTACAACAAATGCTAAAGGAAATTCTCTAAGTGGGAAACACAAGAGAAGACAAGGATCTACAAAAACAAACCAAAAACAATTAAGAAAATGGTAATAGGAAAATACATATAGATAATTACCTTGAATGTAAATGGATTAAATGCTCCAACGAAAAGACACAGACTGGCTGAATGGACACAAAAACAAGACCCATATATATGCTGTCTACACAAGATCCACTTCAGACCTAGGGACACATACAAACTGAAAGTGACAGGATGGAAAAATATATTCCATGCAAATGGAAATCAAAAGAAACCTGGAGTAGCAATACTCACATTAGATAAAATAGACTTTAAAATAAAGAATGTTGTAAAGACAGGGAAGGATACTATATGATGATCAAGGGATCAATCCAAGAAGAAGATATAGCAATTGTAAATATCTATGCACCCAACATAGGAGCACCTCAATGTATAAGGCAAATGCTAACTATAAAAGAGGAAATCGACAGTAACACAATAATAGTGGGGGACTTTAACACCCCCCTTACAACAATGGACAGATCATCCTGAGAGGAAATTAATAGGGAAACACAAGCTTTAAATGGCACAAAAGACCAGATAGATTTAATTGATATTTATAGGACATTCCATCCAAAAACAGAGCATTACACTTTCTTCTCAAGCGCACACAGAATGCTCTCCAGGATAGATCAAATCTTGGGTCACCAATCAAGCTTTGGTAAATTTAAGAAAATTGAAATTGTATCAAGCATCTTTTCCACGCACAACAGTATAAGATTAGAAATCAATTACAGGAAAAAAACCATAAAGAATACAAACACATGGAGGCTAAACAATAGGCCACTAAATAACCAAGAGATCAGTGAAGAAATGAAAGAAGAAATCAAAAAATACCTAGACAAAAATAACAATGAAAACACAATGATCCAAAACCTATGGGATGAAGCAAAAGCAGTTCTAAGAGGGAAGTTTATAGCAACACAATCCTACCTTAAGAAACAAGAAAAATCTTGAATAAACAATCTGACCTTTTACCTAAAGAACTAGAGAAAGAAGAAAAACAAAACCCAAAGTTAGTAGAAGGAGAGAAATCATAAAGATCAGAGCAGAAATAAATGAAATGGAAACAAAGAAAACAATAGCAAATACCAATAAAACTAAAAGCTGGTTCTTTGAGAAGATAAACAAAATTGATAAACATTTAGTCAGATTTGTCAAGAGAAAGAGGGAGAGGACTCAAATCAATAAAATAAGAAATGAAAAAGAAAAGTTACGAATGACACTGCAGAAATGAAAAGCACCATAAGAGACTACTACAAGCAACTATATGCCAATAAAATGGACAACCTGGAAGAAATGGACAAATTCTTAGAAAGTTATAAACTTCCAAAACTGAATCAGGAAAAATAGAAAATATGAACAGACCAATCACAAGGAATGAAACTGAAACTGTGATTAAAAATCTTCCAACAAACAAAAGTCCAGGGCCAGATGGCTTCACAGGTGAATTCTATCAGACATTTAGAGAAGACCTAACACCCATCCTTCTCAAACTCTTCCAAAAAATTGCAGAGAAAGGAACAATCCCAAACTCATTTTATGAGGCCATCACCCTGATACCAAAACCAGACAAAGATACTACAAAAAAAGAAAATTACAGACCAATATCACTGACGAATATAGACGCAAAAATTCTCAACAAAATATTAGCCAACAGAATCCATCAACATGTTCAAAGGATCATACACCATGATCAAGTGGGATTTATCCCAGGGATGCAGGGATTCTTCAATATACACAAACCAATCAATGTGTTACAGCATATTCATAAATTAAAGGATAAAAAATCATCTCAATAAACGCAGAAAAAGTTTTTGACAAAATTCAACACCCATTGATGATAAAAAAAAAAAAAAAAAACTCTCTAGAAAGTGGGCATAGAGGGAACCTACCTCAACATAATAAAAGCCATATACAATAAACCCACAACCAACATCATTCTCAATGGTGAAAAACTGAAAGCATTCTCTCCAATATCAGAAACAGACAAGGATGTCCACTCTCGCCACTACTATCCAACTAGTTTTGGAAGCCCTTGAAGCAGCAATCAGAGAAGAAAAAGAAATAAAAGGAATCTAAATTGGAAAAGAAGTACTACTGTCACTATTTGCAGATAACATGATACTATACATGGAAAATCCTAAAGATGCCACCAGAAAACTACTAGAGCTAATCAATGAATCTGGTAAAGTTTTAGAAATCTCTTGCATTCCTATACACTAACAATGAAAGATCAGAGAGAGAAATTAAGGAAACAATCCCATTCACCATTACAACAAAAAGAATAAAATACCTAGGAATAAACTCTCCTAAGGAGGTAAAAGACATGCACTCAGAAAACTATAAGACATCGATGAAAGAAATCAAAGATGACACAAACAGATGGAGAGATATACCATGTTCTTGGATTGGAAGAATCAAAATTGTGAAAATGACTATACTACCCAAAGCAATCTACAGATTCAATGCAATCCCTATGAAATTATGGATGGCATTTTTCACAGAACTAGAACAAAAACTCCTAAAATTTGTACGCAGTCACAAAAGACCCCAAACAGCCAAAGCAATCTTGAGAAAAACAAAACAAAAGGAAACAAAACAGAGCTGGAAGAATCAGATGCCCTGACTTCAGACTATACTACAAAGCTACAGCAATCAAGACAATATGGTACTGGTACAAAAACAGAAATATAGATCAATGAAACAGGATAGAAAGCCCAGACATATACCACCACACATATGGTCAACTAATCTATGACAAAGGAGGCAAGGATATACAATGGAGAAAAGATAGTCTCTTCTATAAGTGGCACTGGGAAAACTGGACAGCTGCGTGTAGAAGAATGAAATCAGAACATTTCCTAACACCATACACAAAAATAAACTCAAAATAGAGTAAAGACCTAAATGTAAGGCCAGACACTATAAAACTCTTAGAGGAAAACACAGGAAGAGCACTCTTTGACATAAATCACAGCAAGATCTTTTTGACCCACCTCCTAGAGTAATGGAAATAAAAACAAAATAAACAAGTGGGACCTAATGAAACTTAAAAGCTTTTTCATAACAAAGGAAACTATAAACAAGCCAAAAAGACAACCCTCAGAATGGGAGAAAATATTTGCAAATGAATCAACAGACAAAGGATTAATCTCCAAAATATATAAACAGTTCATGCAGCTCAATATCAACAAACAACCAACCCAATCAAAAATTGGGTAGAAGACCAAACAGGCATTTCTCCAAAGAAGACATACAGATGGCCAAGAGGCACATGAAAAAATGGTCAACATCACTAATTATTAGAGAAATGCAAATCAAAACTACAATGAGGTATCAACTCACACTGGTTAGAATGGGCCTCATAAGAAAATCTACAAGAAATTAATGCTGGGGTGGGTGTGTAGAACCTTCTTGCACTATTGGTGGGAATGTAAATTGATAGAGCCACTATGGAGAACAGTATGGAAGTTCCTTAAAAAACTAAAAATGTAATTACCATATGACCCAGCAATCCCACTGCTGGGCATATACCCAGAGAAAACCGTAATTCAAAAAAGACACATGCACACCAATGTTCATTACAGCACTATTTACAATAGCCAGGTCATGGAAGCAACCTAATGTCCATCAGCAGACTAATGGATAAAGGAGAGGTGGCACATATAGAGAATGGAATATTACTCAGCCATAAAAAGGGATGAAATTTGTTCATTTGTAGAGACATGGATGAACCTAGAGACTGTCCTACAGAGTGAACTAAGTCAGAAAGAAAAAAACAAATATCATATATTAATGCGTATATGCAGAATCTAGAAAAATGGTCCAGATCAACCCGTTTGCAAGGCAGAAATAGAGACACATATGTAAAGAACAAATATATGGACACCAAGGAGGAAAGCAGCAAAGTTGGGATAGGATGAATTGGGAGATTGGGATTGCCATATATATATTACTAATAAGAAAAAACATATCAAATTGTATACATCCATCACCTTACATAATTAATCTTGAGGTTTTTTTGTTTCTTTGTTTGTTTGTTTTGGTAAGAACATTTAAGTTCTAGTCCCTAAGCAAATTTCAATTATACAACTATAGTCATCAACTATAGTTATCAACTATAGTCATCATGTTATATATTAGATGCTCAGACCTTATTCATCTTATAGCTGGACATTTGGACCCTTTTACCAACCTCTTCCTATTTCCCCCACCCCCAGCTCCTGACAACCACCATTATACTTTTCATTTCTATGAGTTTTTCTTTTTTTCAAGATTCCACATGTAAGTGATACCATGCAGTATTTCTCTTTCTCTGACTTATTTCACCTAGCATAAGCCCTCAAGTTTCATCCATATTGCTGTAAATGGCAGGATTTCCTTTTTCCTCATGGCTGAATGGTACTCCATTATATATGTACACCACATCTTTTTAACCCATTCATCCACCGATGGACACAGGTTGTTTTCATATCTTGGCTATTGTGAATAATGCTGCAATAAACACAGGGGTGCAGATAACTCTTCAAGACAGTGATTTCTCTTCCTTCAGATAAATGCCTGGAAGTGGGATTGCTTGATCATATGTAGTTCTATTTTCAATATTTTAGGAACCTTCATACTGTTTTTCATAGTCGAGGCACCAATTTTCATCCCATTAGCAGTGCACAAGTGTTGCCTTTTCTCTACATCCTTGTCAGCACCTACATCTCTTGTCTTTTGACAATAGCCATCCTAACAGGTGTGAGGTGATACCTCATTGTATATGCAGTTTATTGTACGTCAATTATATCTCAATAACATTCTTAAAAACATAAAATAAAATAAAATATGCCAAAACTGACAAACCATAGATTTCTCCATTCTAAATGTGTAATGTTGAAAGTTTTATTAGAAAATTAAGTTGCATAAAGGGAGAAGATAGGTTGCCTAAAGGAGACAGTGGGGACACCCTGAGCAGAGAGCAACCACAGCACAGGAACCCAGAGCCATGATAGGGTCTGAAGTGTGACCAAAAAGAAAATAAAAGTTATATATTTGTTTTCAGTTCTTTGAGAGCGAGTCACAGGGGAACCAACAGTCTTCTTGAACTCTCAGGCTCAGGATGAAACTAATGAGCAGAGGTGGGAGAAAGGAACTAATATTCCTTACACATCCTGGTTGTACCTACAAGGATTTCTCAGCAAACCCCCTCCCATGCACATACACAATTATCCCCATTTTACAGACATGGGAGCTGAGGCACAGGAAGATTAAGAATTTCACCTTCTATGGACTACAAGTTAGTCAACCTGGACACCGAATAGCAAGGTGTATCTTCCAAGAAGAGGAAATTGATGTCCCAACCCACAGGGGAATCAAGATTAAATCGGGGGCCCTGCCCAGATGCTGCCTTTGGAGCAGAGAATAAGACAGACAGAAGGGAGAAGGTGGCAGCCAGGAGACCAGCAAACACAAGGGTGCACAGGTAGGAGTCGGCAGAGACCGGAGCGGAGCCAGGGGCAGCAGGCTGCTGAGGGAAGGTGGGCTGTGGGCTGGTGTAAGTGGGGTTGGTGCTGGAGTAAGAGGGGAGTGCACACCGCACAAGGGACACAGAGGGAAAAGGGTAGTTGATCGTTCCGGGCATTCACGTTGAGGTACCCGGCTCGGAGCTACTGAGTGGAAGCAAAACGGGAACAGACAGCACACAAAATATAATTGGAACAGGCAAAAATAGATTTTTTAAACAAAATTTATATTTTTCCATGTGTCTAGCTTGGTTGAGAAGAAATTTTCTCAGAGTTGAAGCCCTTTCTCTGTCATTTAGCCCCTGTGGGCATGTGGTAACTGTTAACAGCAACACCAAAACTATTCCTACTAATTATTGGTCATAATCATTGGCACTTTAGAGCAGGAAGCAGCAAACTGCAGCCCAACACCTTTTTTCATGTGGCCAGGGAGCTAAGAATAGATTTACCTTTTTAAATGGTTGGGGGTGGGGAAAGAAGATGACTGTTTAGTGGCGTGAAAATTACATGAAATTCAAATTTCAGTGTTCTTAATAAACGTCCAAAATACACTTTTATTGGAACACAGTCACGCTTACTTATTTACAAATGCTCTACAGCTTCTCTCCTATTCCGAGGGCAGAGCTGAGTGGCTACAACAGAGGCTTGCGAAGCCTAAAATCATCTGACCTTTCATGCAAAAAAGTGTGCTGACCTGTGAAGGAAAGAACAAAGTATTTGGTTCTTTTTAAAGTCATCCCTTGTTTATTGTCATATATTTGATATGACTGACTATAAAAACATGTTTAAGTTTATGAAAGACATTTGGAAAAAGGGAGAGGGGGCTTCCCTGGAGGTCCAGTGTTTAAGACTTTGTGTTTCCAGTGTAGGGGGTGCGGGCTCAATCCCTGATCTTAATTCCCCTGAATTAAGATCCCACATGCTGTGCAGTGAGGAAAGAAAGAAGGAAGGAAAGAAAGAAAGAAAGAAAGAAAGAAAGAAAGAAAGAAAGAAAGAAAGAAAGAAAGAAAGAAAGAAAGAAAGGGAGAGAGAGAGAGAGAGGAAGGAAGGAAGGAAGAGAGGAAGGAAGGAAGAAAGAAAAGAAAGAGAGAAAGAGAGAGAGAATGAGAGAGAGAAAGAAACGGAAGGAAGGAAGGAAGGAAGGAAGGAAGGAAGGAAGGAAGGAAGAGAAAAAGGGACAGAAATCAGAACTACTTGAAGTGGGTATTTGTCAAATAAATGACAAGAGCAACTTTCCAAGGCTGATTAGAATCTCAGCCCTTCGAAGACATGAAAGTTTTAGATATGCTCTGGGATTTAGAGAATGGGCTCATATTTATATTATACTTAAAATAGAAAAACTGGACAGGAGAGTCAAAATAGCAATTAAAATGGAAAGATTTCAAAAAACACCATGACAAGGATATCTGCACCCCACGTTCATTGCAGCACTATTTACAATAGCCAAAACATGGAAACAACCTAGGTGTCCAGGGATGGATGAATGGATAAAGAAGATGTGATATACATATATAACATATATATGTATAAAATGGAATATTACTCAGCCATAAAAAAGAAGGAAATCCTGCCATTTCTAACAACATGAATGGACCTTGAGGGCATTATGCTAAGGGAAATAAGCAGACAGAGAAAGACAAATAGTGTTTGATCTCACTTATATGTGGGATCTAAAAAAGGAAAAGATAAAATCCACCAAATTCATAGAAAAAGAGATCAGATTTGTGGTTACCAGAGTTGGGGGCGGGGGGAGGGTTGGATGAAGATGACCATAAGATACAAACTTCCAGTTATAAAATAAATAAGTACTAGTGGTGTAATGTACAACTTGATGGCTATAGCCCACTCTGTTGTATGGTATACAGGAAAGGTGTTAAGAAAAGTTCTCATCACAAGGAAAAAAACATCTTTTTCTTTTTTTTTTTGTATCTATATGAGATGGATGTTAACTAAACTTATTGTGAGTAGTCATTTCACAATAAATATAAGTCAAGTCATTATGCTGTATACAAACTTGCACAGTGCTGTACATCAATTATATCTCAATAAAATTGGAAAACATTTTTAATGGAAAGATTTCAATTCATATCACATTAATGCAGTCAGGATTGTCCACTTGGCTGACCACTAAGCAATGTTTTCTTGAGAGGGGGGTGAGGTTCAGAGTGATAACATCTAATGGCAAATGTGGACATTTTAGTGGACATCCTCACAATGTGAAAACCTAGCAGTTGTCACAGCTGACGTGCACTGCACGCCAAATGCAGCCCAGGCACCCTTCTGAGTACATGACATGTGTCATCTCAAAAGGATTGACTTTGAGTTACCTACTCATCTTTGTGTCACACTGTTCATTTGTTTCTTGGATTTTTTTTAAGGGTTATCTTTAAAAAAAAAAAAAGCTCCAATAAACAGGCAAATCAATGTTGGACAGTAAAAACTTTAAATACGTAGAGCTTAAGAAAATGTTGGCATCACACTGTGAGTATTCCTCTCAGCACACGGGATGCCCTGAGCACTAGTTTGATGGGGATGGATGGGCTTAAAGGCAGACAGGGAGGGAACCATGACACTCAATGGATTTTCACAATGGGTGTTGAGGTCCAGGTGTTTCATGTCCTGGCCCCACAAGGAGGACAGGCAGGGGTGCTGGCAGGCAGAGTCCAAAGGCACTATAGGATCCCTGGTCTTCCCACAGACCTTTCTTTAACCCTTTCTTCTAACATAGAAGCCTGATTCTTCTCCAAGACCCCATGCCTCAGGGCCTCTCCCTGGGAAACTGTCATTTATTAGCAATTTAACCCCAGGATAGAAGAAGAGTAGAGATGCCAAATTAACCAAGCACATCAACGCGATGACCAGGAGTTGAAGCAGCCTCTCCTGTGAACTCACTGGTGGGTTCACCTCCTGATCGTGCATTAAGTGACACCAAGGTGCAGAGATCAATGGCGACCATCCCATGTCCTCATCAACCTCTCCCCTGCCAGCTTTTGGTTTTAAATACATAGTTTTAAACATAGAATTTCCATACATGACTATGGTTCAGTTTGCTTATATCCATTGGGCACGAAGAACCAAAGAAGTGAAATATCATTAAAATGGAAATAGACTCCAGTGGCTCACTAGTCATGAGGGCCTGTGCTGGGTGCCATAAGCCTTTCTAGGGATGGTGAACACGTCTGAAGTGTGAAAAAAAGAAGAAAAACATTTTAACTCCAATATTAATATCTGTTTAATTAATTGTTAATAGAATATAGCCCTGAGTCATCAACTCAGCTGCAACTTTCTATTATATAGTCATACTGGTGTACAAATCCACTCATTCAACGAATGTTTATTGGGCATCTACTGGGGCCACACATTGTTCTCAGTGCTGCGAATACAAAGTCCCTCAAAATCCCTGCCTTTACTTGCTTTCATTGTAGTGGGAGAGACAAAAAATAAACATGTGGTCAGATAAGGTGAGAGCTATGAATAAATACATAGCAGGGTAAGGAGACAAAGGAGTCAGGTGGAATTATTACTGGAGGTGACCTCCTGAGTGCTGAGTGAGGAAGGGGAGGGAGTTGTATGACCATCTCGGCAACATGTCCAACAGAAACAGGACAAAAATCACATCTGTGATTTTAAAATTTCTAGTCACCACATAATGAAACTGAAAAGAAATGGATGAACTTTATTTAACTCAATATATACCAAATAGTATCATTTTGACATGTAATTGACATAGAACATTTTAATGAGATATTTTACACTGTTTTTCAAAAAAAGTCTTTGAACTCCGGTATGTATTTTGCCCTTATAGCACATCTCAAAGTCAGCCAGCCAGCCACAGTGCAAGGGCTCGGTAGCCACACATGGCCATCAACTACCATATAGGACAGTGTAGGATGAGGGCCACCACCAGAGGTGAGTGCCACCTCCAGGCTGGGCCCTAGCATGGACCACCCTACACCAGGTCAAGTATGGTGCCTGCTGACCAGAAATTCAGGCAAGGGGTTCTGATGGGCCCTGGAGTCCTTGAATGTGTGCCTTTGTTGTTGAAGCTGTTATAAAAGCATGCACATTTCTATAAGCAGTAAACACTGGAGAGGGTGCGGAGAAAAGGGAATGCTCCTGCACTGTTGGTGGGAATGTAATTTGACACAGCCACTATGGAGAACAGTATGGAGGTTCCTTGAAAAACTAAAATTAGAGTTACCATATGACCCAGCAATCCCACTACTGGGCATATACCCAGAGAACACCATCATTCAAAAAGACACATGCACTCCAATGTTCATTACAGCACTATTTACAATAGCCGGGACATGGAAGCAACCTAAAGGTCCATCAACAAGTGAATGGATAAAAAAGATGTGGTACATATATACAATGGAATATTACTCAGCTGTAAAAAGCAATGAAACTGGGACATTTGTAGAGACATGGATGGACCTAGAGACTGTCATACAGAGTGAAGTGAGTCAGAAAGAGAAAAACAAATATCGTATATTAACACATATATGTGGACTATAGAAAAATGGTACAAATCAACCTGTTTACAAGGCAGAAATAGAGACACAGATGTAGAGAACAAACATATGGACACCAAGTGGGGAAAGCGGGGAGGGTTGGGGGGGAATGAATTGGGAGATTGGGATACCAAATTGTACACTCTAAATATATGCAGTTTATTGTATGTTAACTGTATCTCAATAAAAGTTCTTTTAAAAAAAAGCATGCACATTTCGTACAATCTGAGTGTCATGGAATATGAAGGGGAAATCCACAATCTCATCACCAGAATCAAAGCTGTTGAATGCTTATTTCTTTCCTCCTGAGGCACGAGGGCAGGCACCTGGACAGGAGGACCTTTCTTCCTGAGGACTAAAGAATTTGTCCGGAGATGGTCCTGTTGACACAAGCCCATGTCCCTCCATGACACACACAGATATTTGGACAAGTCCCGACTATGACCTGTTTGAGTTCTATATTCTAGCAAATCCTTATCTGAGTGTTTATGCAACTGAGGGAGGGAGAAAGCAACTCAAAATCTCTCAAGGCTTATTATCAGGAGAACTGGTCCTCGGTTTTGCCCTAGCCACAACTGGGGTCTTAGACAGGCTGCTCCCTTTATACAGGCTCTGGATGTGAAAACATGAGGTGGAGTGGAATTGGTGATGTTTCAGGGGGCCCCTTACAGGGAAGATATAATTAAAACTGTCTATGATTAGAATTGACCACAGCACAGCAGTAATCCAAGTGAAGTGGGTTTTATTGGTGCTTTAGGTCAGTTAGAACTTCAAGAAACCATTCACGTTTCTTTTGGGAATCTCATTCCTAAGGTGTGGGGCAGGGGGATCCCTAATTAGGATATGTGAGAATGTCTAACACAAATCATTTTAGAAATGCTTTCTTAGATAACCTGTAATTTCTGTGATTAACAAAGCCTATTATATCCCTCCCCCAAAGAAGTTGTGCTTATAAAATGTGCAAAACATGGTAAAGGAAGCAAGAAGCATGAAGTGAGATTCTATGAGACAAATAGAACATGTGCGGTTTAAGAACACATGCACACACCCCTCTCCTGTGAACGCCACGCAGTTTTAATGGGGATACTGATGAACACAGTGGTGGCTGCCATTAACCTCAGACTTGCAAGGCCACGGTGTGTGCACTAAATAACTCTAAGTAACACTCTCAAGGCCTAAAAGTCCATCTCCCTGAGAACCTGCCTTGTTACAGAGGAGTGATGGATGCACAGAAACAATAGAAGGCACTGTTTCCCAAACTTAGAAGATTTGGATAAGAATGATCTTGATGCATACTGAAAATACAGATTTGGGTCCCAAACCAGGGGAGTCTCACTTGAGCTATCACTCTGGAGTGAAGTGAAGTTTTCCGTATCAAGGACAAGGAGGAAGAGAAAGAATTTTGGGTTCTTTGTGCTCCACCACACACCACCTCCCCCAGTCTCCCTCTGCCTCTTGAAGCTCCCAGCTGTCTCCCTGCCTGCTTATAGCAAGGAAGACATGAGGCGATCTTGGTAAAGGCAGATGTGTTTTCTCTTTCTTAGCTATGAGAGATTTCAGCCCCAGATTTCGGAGTCCATTTGTTGATGGCAAACAAGGACTTCTTTTCTCTTTGGGCATATGTCAGTGATTATTAAGTTGAGTGCATTGGAAGTTCACTAGCATATTGTAAAATTCTTAAAAGGGAAAAGATTTGGTGAATTTTAGTTTCTATGAGATGGTCGTCTATGTAACAGACTCTCTATGAACTAGGATGTGCTGCGTTTCTCTGTCCTGTGTTTTAAAATAGGGCGTAATTAGAACATGGGAAAGACATGAGCAGACATTCCCTGAGGATGATATACAGATGGCAAACAAGCACATGAAAAGACACTCAACATCATTCGCCATGAGGGAAATGTAAATTAAAACCACAATGGGGTATCACTACAGACCTAACAGAATGGCTAAAATAACAAATATTGACAACACCAAATGCTGGTGGAGATGCAGAGAAACTGAATCACTCTTACATGCTGGTAGGAACATAAATTTTTATATTTTGCACTGGAAAACAGTTTGGCAGTTTTTACAAAACTAAATGTACAATTACTGTACAACCAAGCAAGTAAATTTTTGGATGTTTATCCCAGAGAAATGGAGACTTATGTTCACACAAAAACCTGTATGCAAATCCTCAGAGCAGCTTTACTCATAGTAGCTAAAACTAGAAACACCCCAGATGCTCCTCAGTGGGTGAACAGTCATACAAACTCCTGTGTCTTCATACCACAGGATGCCACTTAGCAATTAAAAGAATTATTGACTTATGCAAAAAGTTACAAGGGAGTTTTACTAAGTGAAAACAGCCAGTCCCCAAAGGTTACATTACCGTAAGCTTCTACTTATACATCATTCTTGAGATGACAAAATTATGATGATAGGGAACAGACTAGTGAAGATGAGTGATTGCCCAGGGTTAGGGACGGGGTAGGGAGGACAGAGGCTATGCAAGGGGGCCTCGTAGTGATGGAAATGTTTTGTGTGTTGGCTGTGTCCATGTCCACATCCTGGTTGTGATATTGTCCTACAGTTTTGAAAGATGTTACCCTAGGCAGAAACTAGGTGAAGGGTCCTCAGAATCTCTATTATTTCTTACAACTTCATGAGAATGTAAAACTTTTTCTAAATAAAGGTTAATGTAATAAAATATGGCATATCTATAAATGTGTTACACTTCATGTCTATTATTTTACATAACCCAGCCCACCCCCACCCCCCACATTTATACTATTTGGTTACCCCCATAAGCTCTTGAATCTCTGAACTTTTCTAAATGGCATTAAATGTCCAGATAATTAACCATATAAAAGTTGTTATTAGTTGCCCCTTGTCCAAAGAGTTTGTGATTCTTATTCATTTCATATCACTGAATTATTCCCCCTTATACATATCACTGAGGATGTACAGCTGGAATTTCTATATAACCTTCTCTAAAGTTACATGTAAGTAAAATGTATGACTGGAAATTGGGATTCTGAAATGATTTTGCTGAACTTTTTATTATATAATGACTAAGTAGGAGAAGTCATTTATTAGATAATGACTAAGTAGATTCCATGGGCAATGAGACCCAGAGGATGGGAAAATGATTGTTGCTTAGATGAAGCAATGACAGTAAATGAAATATTTCAAGCAGGCGAGATTGCTTTTAATGATGGTACCTACAATTTGCAAGTAAGTGCAACTATGGAATCAAGGATCAAACAGTCTGTAGGCTCACACATACAGACAATAAAGAATAAACACCAGGTCTGCAAGCAAGGAGAATCACAACATAAAATGCTATCTTCCACTTCATCTTTTCTATGAAACACAAAAGACCCAAGTCAAAAATGAATCCACAGCCAGTGCATTGAGTGAGCTATCTCTGCAGCTGAACAGGCCTTAGGTGCTCTGGGTGAGTAACAAATGAATAATGAAACACTTGAAAGGCTAAGACATTTGTATAATTATGGAACCTGCTGAGAAAGGAACAGCTGTAATGAAAGCCACGGGGAAAATGTAAAACAGAGCATTCTGGGTAATCCTCTAATCACACTTTTTAACAAGAGAAAAGCCCTTTCAGGCATGTACCTTTCATTCCCCTAGAAACTCAGCACTGAATTTCCAAAGAGCAAAATTATTAAAACCAATAAATATTCTTTAGAATTTTTCTTTACTCATTTGGAAAGACAAATGAAGGATAAATATTCCAGAGAAAATAACCAAGTTTTCTGTAAAGGAGCTTTTTCTTTGTCCTGAGCTCAGAGCACTTTCTAGAAACCAATATTATTACACCCTTGGAGCAGGCTTGACTGCCACCCTAGTGTTGTGTGGACAGCTGTCAGCAGCCTCAGATGCCCCCACTGCTCTGGGATGGTCTCCCCATGTCTGCACGACGGCCGACAACCTCATTCATCACGAGCTTGACTGAGTCACTCCATTCACAGCTTCAGTTAATACTCAAATTATCTGCCATTTAATACAATATACCAGGAATGAGTCCTGGTTTCTCACATTCTTTTTTTTAATTAATTAATTAATTAGTTGCTGCATTGAGTCTTCATTGCTGCATGCAGGCTTTCTCTAGTTGCGGCAAGCGGGGGCTACTCTTTGTTGCAATGTGAAGGCTCTAGGTGCGTGGGCTTCAGTAGTTGTGGCATGTGGGCTCAGTAGTTGTGGCTCACGGGCTCTAGAGCGCAGACTCAATAGTTGCGGCGCACGGGCTTAGTTGCTCTGCAGCATGTGGTATCTTCCTGGGGCAGGGATCGAACCCATGTCCCCTGCATAGGCAGGCAGATACTTACCCACTGCGCCACCTAGGAAGTCCCGTCTCACATTCATTCTTGACAGCCCACTTCCTCCACAGAAACAATTTTAACTGACAAGAAACAAGGTAGTAAACATGTACCATCTTCTCTGTGAGTCACCCCAACACCTTCCCTCTCTCCTTGTCCTAGTTCTAGATTACTGCAAAACAAATCCCCAAATCCGTGTTATGAAACAACATCCACTTTATCATGCCTTTGGATTCTGTGGTCGGAGAGTTAGACAGGGCCCCGAGACAACAGGTTGTCTGCTCTGCGGGGTCTGGGATCCCAGCTAGGAGGACTCACATGGCAGGGGCTGGCATCACCTGAAGGCTCCTTCACTCTCACATCCGCTGCCTGAACTGGGATAATTCGCAGGCTGGGCTTGCCGAGCCTGGGGCTCCTGCACGTGGCTTCTCTGTGAAGCTTTGGCTTCCTCTCAGCATAGCCACTTCAGGTGGAACAGGCTTCTTACATGGGGGCCCCTCGCGTGTCTAGTAAAGGAGGCAGAAGATGCACGGCCTTCTATGGCCCCATGTCAGAAGTCATACAGGATCCCTTCCACCAAGTTCTATTAGTCAAAGCAGTCACAAGCCTGCCCATCTGCAAAGGGAGGGTCATAGACCCCACCGCTGAATGGAAGGAGCTACAAAGAATTTGTGGCAATTTATGTCTCATGCCAGCTCTAGATTTGACCTCCTGTACACATTTGGACCCTTAGTTCTTTTCTTCTCCCCACCACCCTGTTCCAGACCATCATCTCCCATCCAGATGACCTGGATATCCATCTCACAGATCTCCCTGCACACACTCTTAGACTCTGCTCAGCTACAACCTATTCTCCATCCTGCAACCTGGATAAAGATAAAAACCCAAATATGCTTCTCGCCAGCCTCCAACCCCTCAGAGGTTGAGATACAGACCCTTAGCTTGAGTCCCAAGGCTCTGTGTAGTTTATTCCATGATGACCTATATCGTCACCCAACCTTGGGCTGCATCACCCTCCTGAATGCCTCAAGGCCTTCGTACACACGGGTCCCTCTGCCTTGAAGCCTCTTCCTCGTGGGCTTCATTCACCTTCACCCAGGAACCCCCTACTCCTGATTCAGCTCTCAGCCCAACACCACTGTCACACAGGGGTCTTCTCTGCCACCATCATGAGTCTAAGGCCCCTGTGATGTGTTCTTACAATACACTATACTTTTCCTTACTCTTGTCTAGAATTGCCTATAAATATCTTGTGTTAAGTTGTAAAACTGGCTTCAATCTATCCCCTTGTAATGTGATGCTGCAGATGGTCCCATCAGGAGGTGGAACCTACCCATGGAACTTGGCTGTGGGATTGCTTTGGCCAATGGACACTGACAAACATAGTACAAGAAGAGGTTTGAAAGGTGCATGTGCTTTGGGGCTTGCTCTCTTGCCGTGACTGGACCCCCAAGACCACCAAACATGAACCAGCTGGCTGCACGCTGGAGGTCACATGGAGAAAAACTGACCCATCCTGGGTCAATCAGTCTCTCCCTTTAACTGACCGCAGACACAGAGGGTAGCCGAGCAGAGACAAGCCGTACTGGATGTCCAGCCGGGTTGACTCAGTAGTCAGATGTGCCGTAGCAGATGATTGCGGTTTGAAGCCACCATATGTTGGGGGAAGCTGATGGATGTGCATGGACTTGTGTCATACTTAGTGATGTCAATAGCCTCACCAGGCTTCCAGCTTCACAAAGGCGGACGCCAAGTGCACACTAATGATTTATTGTTGAGAGACTTCAGTGAAGTCATGAGTTTCCTCTGTACAGACAAAGCTGTCTTGGGTTCTGACAGTTAAAAACAAGGGCTCTATATTGTTTTTCTCATACTTGCTCACCAAGATTCACTTTCCAAGGTGTATGGAATATTCCTTTGCAAACCAGCCCCGCCTCTCTCAACAGCTCTATCGCTCCCTGCCATGCCTGTCGGGGTGTCTGTCTCATCTTTTTGAGTTTTCACCTTAAGCATCACGTAAATTTGAGGCTGTGAGACCAGCAGCAAATAACCCAATGTGGTCCTTTCCCTCAGGGAACACAAGTCCCCAAAATTCCACGGAGCCTCAGTTGGGGAACACGAGGCTGGAGAGATGAGGTCTTGTTGAAAGCTGCCCTCCCCACTTACTCCAATACTTTTTTGGCCTTTGGTAAAATTAAAAAAGTGCACACACTGAAATTGGAGGGAGGCAATCGGATTTTGCTTGATTTAGTAAACAGCATGTGCTGCAGAGGACCAGGGAACCTCCTTGGGTGATGGAAACATCCCAAATCTTGACTGTGGTGGTGATGACATGAGGGCACATGTTTGTCAAAACTTAGAATAGGTGCCATTCCTTGTGCGTGAAAGATTCACAGTGAAGGCGGTTTCTAAGCCTGGTCCTTCTCCCTTTCCAGCTCCTTCTCTGCCATCTATGCCCATGGCCCTCGGGGTTGGAGCACACGAAGGGACGAGGAAAGGGACATGAGAGATCGCTGACTCACACTGGCTCATGAAGGGGCTCTAGAAACACCCCCCTCCTGTTTGCCAGCCTTCTGTTCTGCCCTCCATGCTTCCAGGGGCAGGAGTATCCCCCAGCACACTGTGTCTGCACACTCCAGCAGCTCAGTAGAGCCCGCCATCCCCAGGTCTGAGGTGGGAGGGTGAGGGATTCATGGCATGTTGTCTGTCTCTCAAGACTCTGTGTCTTCTTCCTCTCTGATCCCACCATGGTGCTTTTTGTATTTGGTCTGGAAATTCACTTGGGGATGCAGCTCCAAGGGAACTTGCATGTGAAACAAAGTTGGCATCCTGCTATAAATGGTGACTGTACTGTGGCTGTCTGGGCTTTTTGTTTTGGGGGTTTTATTGGTTTTATCTTTGTTTTATACACTCAGCAACCACCACCTATTCCTGTGATAATAGCAGTGTAATTTTGCTTTGGTGATGAGTATTTCCCCGAATCAGTCCAGATGATTCCAGAAAAGATGACTCCACAGAGGAATTATCATGTGACTTGGTCTGAGGGGTGAGGGGGCTAGCTTTGCAGATATCCAAGGAAGAACATTCCAGGCAGAGGGACTGTTATGGACTGAATCGTGTCCCTCCAAATTGATACATTAAAGTCCTAAGCCCCTGTGTGACTCCATTTGGAGCTAGAGCATTTAAGGAGGTAATTAAGGTTAAGTCAGGTCATAAGGGTGAAGTCTTGATCTGATAGGACTGGTGAATTAGAAGAAGAAGAGACACCAGGCTCTCTCTGCCATGTGAGGACCCAGCAAGAAGGTGACTGTCTGCAAGACTGGAAGAGGGCTCACACCAGAGCCATGCTGGCATGCTAATCTCAGACTTCCAGCTTCAAGAAGTGTGAGAAAGAAATGTTTGTTGTTTAAGCCAACCAGCCTGTTATATTTCGTTATAGTAGCCCAAGCTGACTGAGACAGGGAGTGACCAGTGCAAAGGCCCTGAGGTTTGAGGCTCTTCATGGAGAGCACAGGGAGCAAGAGATGTGGTCAGAAAGGCCATGTGGTCCTTGTAGCAATGCTGTTACCAACCAGGGTTCTTGGCCTTAATCAACAGAAATTGATCAGAGGCCAGACAAGAAATTCAGGCAAGGTGTTACTGGGGCTCCTGCTGCAGCACCGGGGGGGAGTGAGAACAAAACAACAGCTTCCCTTGTTCACTGGCTGCCTGAGGAGGGAAGCAACCTTGTTCCTTACATGGGGTGAGGTTAGGGGTGTGTCCAGGACATGGGCCAGAAGGGTGGCTTAGCTGTTTTGCCCACCGCTTAGGTGGTGTTGTGTTTTGGGGGCATGCACTGTACCCTGCTTTTGCTCCTGACCCCCTGCTTTTGCTCCAGGCTCTTCAAAAGTGGCAGTTGGGTTTCTTTGGTCTCTTTGTATCTTTTGTCCATAATTTTGCCCCAACTGCCAAGGGCATGCAGTTATTTTTAGTCCCCTATAGTTTCTTCGTATTTTGTTGCTCTAAGAGTGGCGTGTCCAGGTGCAAGCACTGCAGCCCTGCAGCTCTGCCGCAAAGGGTCCCAGTTTCCAGCCTGTCACAGTTCCATGACTTTGGCTTTTATTCCTAGGCTGGAGGCTGTGGGGAGGTTTTGAGGAGAGCAGGGCATGCTCACCTACATTTACAGGAAACACCTTGTCCTGGAGGGGACTGGGCAGCATTGGGGGTATGGGGAGGACCTTGCCCTCTTGGTGCAGAAGGGCTAGGGACAGATGACAAGCAGTGTCTCCCAGGGTGCCCATCGAGACCAGAGGGGCTGGCTAATAACCATGGGGCTCAGAGGATGCCCAAAGAGGCTGCAGGGTCTGGGGTGTGCCAGAAATTCTCAGAGCCAGAACAATAGTCCTTTCTCTAGCTTGGCCCAGGAGGAGAAATGAAAACCCCGGGGCTCGTACAAAGCACCACGCTACAAAGTAACAGGAGTGAGTCTAGTTACAGCAAGTCATTCTCCTCACACCTCCAACCTGCAAAGCGCTTTAAGGTGGGGAGGGAAGGAATTGGGAGGGGAGATGAAAAAGCTCAGCTTCCCCAGAAGGTGCTGCTCTCATGGGAAGGGGAGTGGAGAAGGCGCTCTGGGCCACTGCCACTGAAACCTGAGGTGTGGAAGCAGATCCTTTTCACAAAAACAAATCCACAGAGACACCCCGCAGATGTCTGCTTTGATGTGACACAATCCCTGGATTAAAGAGCCATTGATGGTATCTGGAGAAAGAAGGTAAATGATGGGAGCTTCATTTTCCTCCGAGCCGCACACTTGTGGTCCTGCAGGCCGGGAGCCGCTGCTCTCCCTTGCTGTTCTCAGAGGAATTTAGCCAAACATTTCTAAACATTTCTTCCCCAGCATCTCCTTGTGGGTATCACATACCTCATCATGGGGCCAGCAGGCTGCAGCTGAGGGTATCATTTCCCTGAAATGGAACGCTCTTGGGTTAATTCCATGCCTTAGTTTTATTCCATAAATGCTCCAGGGAGCATACTCATAGGACTCTGGTGTTGTTTTTAAGATGAACAGAGGTAATCATTCTATGTGAGTTTTGTAAAACTTTATTTGTGGACTTTCACAATGATATCCTCCCCCTTTACTATGGTTACTCATCATTTTCCGGCCCATTGCTTCCTAATTTTAAGTAGAAAAGCAGGGCTTTTCCCATCCCAAGAGGAAGAGGGAACATGACTATAACAAGCATGTGGTGTTTCCCCTGCACTCACACAGATGTCTGTGATAATTAAACCAAAAGAAGACCTTACGAGGGTGAGTCAAAAATTATCTGCTTTCCGGTTATATTAAAACTTCTATAAATTCTACAGCCAGATTGTGGATAATTTTTGACTCACCCTTATATTTAAAAGCCTGGTCATCTGTCTCAAGATGGTAGAATGAGACTCAGTGCTTTCCTCCTCTGCCCTCACTAAAATCATCCAAGAGAAATCTAAGTAGGAGTAAATCTATGGAAACCAAGGAAAGGGGGCAGAGTGGAGGATGGAGATCATCAGTCTTTGAAGACTTTGACAGATTTCTAGAAGACAGAAGGTGGATGGATGCCAGTATATGGATTAGAGGAAGCAGGTGGAACCCACAGGCCTGGGGTGGGGAGACAGGCAGTGTCTCTGCAGTGACCAGGGGTGGGGAAGATGACGACAGTACTCGCTTCACATATATCTCCCCAAAGTGAAATGAAATGAAAGCTTCTATTTACCCCTAATTTAGGTAAACAGACATGCAGTCCAACCACCCAGGAAGTAAGCTAATGTCTCATCAATTATTGCACCCACCTCCAGACCTCTGGTTGAAGTCCATTCTCCCTCTAGTTTTGTTATGATTCTGCCTCAGACTCTGTGATCCGCAAGTCCAGCTGTAGAGTTAACCATAGCTTACACCCACAGGTGGACAATGTCGTCCTTGTTACTTTATTTGTGAGTTCAGTAGGCAAGCCCCGGGGTAGGGGGAAAAACTGACTCATTTCACCATGTGGGCTATCATGTCTACCAGATTCTTGAAAGCTCTATTCCATAGTGGCGCACCACAGGGGTATATATTTATTTATGTATTGACAAATCTAAAATGTTCTCAATAAATGTGGGACAATCCACATCTACCTTGCAAAACTTACTTGCACTGATATACCAAGGGCAGTGTGGTGGGGATTGTTAAGGTAGTAAGCAGTTGCAATTTCAAAATATGAATAAAGCTAACTGAAAGTCTACTTTTTATTAGCACCATCTTCCAGATGTCCTAAACAATGTCAGGGACAAAAATCCTCCTTTTTGCTGGGTACTCAATCAGTACTGCCCATCCCTCGTCGCACTCCTGTCACCCAGTCCCTGACATTAGGTACTGCCCACAAATCAGTATAGATCTTTACCTCAGGCCGTCTCCTTCCAGGAAATGTGGACCATCAGCTCTACTGCCTTCTCACACATTGTGCTCTGTGCAAAACTGAAGGCCTTTCAGGTCACTCAGAGCAGCACACTCAGCTCTCTTGTAGATTACCTCCAGACCCCAAGATGCCCATCAAGCATTGTGTATCTTTCTGGTCATTAAAGAATGCAATGCACAGCAACATTCTTTCACATTAGAGGCAATAACTCCAAATGTCCCAGGACACTGGACTCTAGAAACTCCACCGAGGAGATAGACCTTGGTATTTTGGGCTGGAATATGTTCACCTTCTATCCTTTGGCATATGTGTCTCACCAAAACATGTGTCCCACTATCCACTCTTGGAGTCCTGTCAGCATGATATTGTCAATTCAGTGACTCAGAATGTTGTCCTGCAGGATGGTGAAATGGGAAAAGTGTGGGAAAGAGCCAGAGCATTGAATACTCCTGAGGCAAGACCCTGAAGATGTTCTTCTTGGCCAAAAAAAAAAGACTCTCAGTTTCCTTCTTCCTCCCTTTCTTTTTCTTTCTTTCTTTCTTTTTTTTTTTTTTACAAGTTGACACCATTTTCTTTATTTTTCAGATATAGCTGCTTAGAGCTCAGAAAATCAAATGACTTGTTCACAATCACATACCTAAGATGTGGGGGAGTGGGTTTCAAGATTTTGTCTGCTGGAACCCAAAAGCAGTGCTTTCCACAAGGCAATGCTGCTTTCTCATTTTAGTCCAGATTAACTCATTTCATGACCATTGGCTGGATCTGCAGGACTTCCAGCTCATCACTACCCTTTGGATTTTTTAAACTCATTTCATCCCACTTTTTCTTCTATAAGGACTGTGACTTGGAATTGACATCTGGCTCCTGTGCTCTACCTCCCTGAGCAGAGTCCTCCTGACTCTTATAGTGAAGCCCTAAAACCAAGTCCACTCTAACTCTCATTCCAAGTGGAAAACATGAGAATACGTTTGTATAACTGGATTGGTGGAATCAAGTTATTCAGACCCATTCACTGATGTGCTCTGTGGGTCCACATGTGGTCTTTTGTTGTCTACACTGAGTGCTGACTGTCTTAATTTTAATACAAAAGGTTGAAGCTCAGACAATCCAATGTCTTGATGGGCACATCCATCAGAGCCAACAACTGGCAAGACCCTGCTTGCCAATATCCTTGCAAACATTTTTATTTTAATTGGGGTATAGTTGCTTTACAATATTGTGTTAATTTCTGCTATACAGCAAAGTTAATCAGCTATGTGTATACATAGATCCCCACTTTTTTGGATTTCCTTCACATTTGGGTCACCACAGAGCATCAAGTAGAGTTCCCTATGCCATACATCAGGTTCTCAATAGTTATGTTATAAATATTAGCATATATATGTCAATCTCAATCTCTCAATTCATCCCACTCCCCTTTTTCCCCCATTGGTGTCCATATATTTGTTCTCTACATCTGTGTCTCTATTTCTGTCTTGTAAACAAATTCCTCTGTACCATTTTTCTAGATTCCACATATATGCATTAATACACAACATTTGTTTTTCTCTTTCTGATTTACTTCACTCTGTATGACAATCTCCAAGTCCATCCACATCTCTACAAATGACCCAATTTTGTTCCTTTTTATGGCCGAGTAATATTCCATTGTATATATGTACCACATCTTCTTTATCCTTTCATCTGCCAATGGACATTTAGTTTCCATGTCCTGGCTGTTGTAAATAGTGCTGCAATAAGCATTGGGATGTATGTATATTTTCCAATTATTGTTTTCTCCAGATATATGCCCAGGAGTGGGATTTCTGGATCATATGGTAGCTCAATTTTTAGTTTTTTAAGGAACCTCCATACTGTTCTCTATAGTGGCTGTATCAATTTACATTCCCACCAACAGTGTAAGAGGGTTCCCTTCTCTCCACACCCTCTCCAGCATTTATTATTTGTAGACTTTTTAATGATGGCCATTCTAACTGGTGTGTGATGATATCTCATAGTTTTGATTTGCAATTTTCTAATTGGAGATGTTGAGCATCTTTTCATGTGCCTCTTGGCCATCTATATGTCTTCTTTGGAGAAATGTCTATTTAGGTCTTCCACCAATTTTCTGATTGGGTTGTTGGGTTTTTTGTTTGTTTGTTTGTTTGTTTGTTTTGATATTGACCTGCATGAGCTGTTTGTATATTTTGGAGATTAATCCCTTGTCCATTGCTTCATTTGCAAACATTTTCTCCCATTCTGAGTGTTGTCTTTTTGTCTTGTTTATGGTTTCCTTTGCTGTGCAAAAGCTTTTAGTTTTCATTATGTCCCACTTGTTTATTTTTGTTTTCATGTCCCTTACTCTAAGGGGTGGGTCAAAAAAAGATCTTGTTATGGTTTATGTCAAAGAGTGTTCTTCCTCTAAGAGCTTTATAGTCTCCAGTATTACATTTTAGGTCTTTAATCCACTTTGAGTTTATTTTTGTGTATGGTGTTAGGGAGTGTTGTAATTTCATTCTTTTACATGTAGCTATCCAGTTTTCCCAGCACCACTTATTGAAGAGACTATCTTCTCCATTGTATATTCTTGCCTTCTTTGTGATAGAATAGTTGACCATAGGTGTGTGGGTTTATCTCTGGGCTTTCTACCCTGTTCCATTGATCTATATTTCTGTTTTTGTGCCAGTACCATACTGTTTTGTTGACTATAGCTTTGCAGTATAGTCTGAAGTCAGGGAGCCTAATTCCTCCATCTCCATTTTTTTCCCTCAAGATTGCTTTGGCTATTCAGGGTCTTTTGTGTTTCTATATAAATTGTATAATTTTTTGTTCTAGTTCTGTAAAAAAATGCCATTGGTTCCTTGATAGGGATTGCATTGAATCTGTAGATTGCTTTGGGTAGTATAGTCATTTTCAGAATATTGATTCTTCTAATCTAAGAACATGGTATATCTCTCCACCTGCTTGTGTGTTCTTTGATTTCTTTCATCAATGTCTTGTAGTTTTCTGAGTAGAGGTCTTTTACATCCTTAGGTAGGTTTATTACTAGGTATTTTATTCTTTTTTGTTGCAGTGGTAAATGGAATTGTTTCCTTAATTTCTCTTTCTGATCTTTTATTGTTAGGGTTTAGGAATGCAAGAGATTTCTGTGCATTAATTTTGTATTCTGCAACTCTACCAAATTCATTGATTAGCTCTAGGAGTTCTCTGGTGTCATCTTTAGGATGTTTCATGTATAGTCTCATGTCGTCTGCAAACAATGACAGTTTTATTTCTTTTCCAATTTGATTCCTTTTATTTCTTTTTCTTCTCTGATTGCCATGCCTAGGACTTCCAAAACTATGTTGAATAATAGTGGCAAGATTGGACATCCTTCCAAAACTATGAGAGTGAGTCAAAAAATATCCACATTCCAGTTATATGAAAACTTCTATAAATTCTACAGAATGCAGCTAATTTTTGACTTGTCAAAATTTGACAAGTATGTTGAATAATAGAGGTGAGAGTGGACATCCTTATCTTGTTCCTCATCTTAGAGGAAATGCTTTCAGTTTTTCACCTTTGAGAATGATGTTTGCTGTGGGTTTGTCATATATGGCCTTTATTATGTTGAGGTTGGTTCCCTCCATGCCCACTTTCTGGAGAGTTTTCATCGTCAATAGGTGTTGAATTTTGTCGAAAGCTTTTTTTGTACCTATTGAGATGATTATATGGTTTTTATTCTTCAATTTGTTAATATGGTGTATCACATTGATTGATTTGTGTATATTGAAGAATCCTTGCATCCCTGAGATTAATCCCACTTGATCATGGTGTATGATCCTTTTAATGTGTTGTTGGATTTGGTTTGCTAGTATTTTGTTGAGGATTTTTGCATCTAAATTCATCAGTGATATTGGTCTGTAATTTTCTTTTTTTGTAGTATCTTTATCCGGTTTTGGTATCAGGGTGATGGTGGCCTCATAGAATGAGCTTGGGGTGTTCCTTCCTCTGCAATTTTTTGGAAGAGTTTGAGAAGGATGGGTGTTAGCTCATCCCTAAATGTTTGATTGAATTCACCTGTGAAGCCATCTGGCCCTGGGCTTTTGTTTGCTGGAAGATTTTTAATCACAGGTTCAATTGCATTACATGTGATTGGTCTGTTTATATTTTCTATTTCTTCCTGGTTCAGTCTTGGAAGGTTATACCTTTCTAAGAATTTGTTCCTTTCCTCCAGGTTGTCCATTTCATTGGCATATAGTCTCTTATGATCCTTTGTATTTCTTCAGTGTCCATTTTAACTTCTTTTTCATTTCTAATTTTATTAATTTGAGTCCTCTCCTTTTTCTTGATGAGACTGGCTAAAGGTTTTTCAATTTTATCTTTTCAAAGACCCACCTTTTAGTTTTACTGATCTTTGCTATTGTTTTCTTTGTTTCTATTTCATTTATTTCTGCTCTTTATGATTTCTTTCTTTCTACTAACTTCAGGGGTTTGTTATTGTTGTTGTTATTCTTTCTCTAGTTCCTTTAGATGTAAGGTTAGATTGTTTATTTGAGATTTTTCTTATTTCTTGAGGTAGGATTGTATCGCTATAAACTTCCCTCTTAGAACTTTTGCTGCATCCCATAGGTTTTGGGTCATCGTGTTTTCATTGTCATTTGTCTCTAGGTATTTTTTTATTTCCTCTTTGATTTCTTCAATGATCTCTTGGTTATTTAGTAGTGTATTGTTTAGCCTCCATGTGTTTGTGTTTTTTACAGTTTTTTCCTGTAACTGATTTCTAATCTCATAGTGTTGTGGTTGGAAAAGATGTTTGATAGGATTTCAATTTTCTTAAATTTACTGAGGCTTGATTTGTGACCCAAGATGTGTTCTATACTGGAGAATGTCTGTGTGCACTTGAGAAGAATGTGTATTCTGCTGATTTCAGATGGAATGTCCTATAAATATCAATTAAAACTATCTGGTGAATTGTGTCATTTAAAGCTTGTGTTTCCTTATTAATTTTCTGTTTTGATGATCTGTCCATTGGTGTAAGTGAGATGTTAAAATCCCTCACTATTATTGTGTTACTTTCTATTTCCCCTTTTATGGCTGTTAGCATTTGCCTTATGTATTGAGGTGCTCCTATATTGGGTGCATATATATTTATAATTGTTATATCTTCTTCTTAGATTGATCCCTTGATCATTCCATTGCTTTCTGTTATTTGAAATTAAGGGGGGAAAATTCCTTATTTTAGCTGCATCCTTGATGACCGAAGTTCTTTCGATTTGTTCCTAAGAGAGCTGTATGTGGAAAAACAACTGCAATTAGAGACATCACTTGGATAAGTGAATAATAATCCACTGTCATTATTCAACTTTCATCTACCTTTTGCAGTGCCTATGTTAGAAAGCTAAATGGGACTGTGATGGGAATCTACATTCCTGCAACTTTAGTCATTAACAGTGCCAATATCCTGTGAAATTCTCTCAGGCATTTGTTATTGCTTTTGGCTTTTTTGTCAACAGAAAGGAAGGCTATCTGGGGTTTTCTACCATAACAACTTTACCCCATGGACCAGGGGACCAGTGATAGAATTGTACCAGTTGCTGAGGTCACTTAACCAATGCTCTGTTCAGCAACAGGGAAAGTAAATACAGGGTAGATATACACAGGAAATACTTATAGGATAGTTAGACTGCAGCGAAGTAGACTTGGATTCTTTCCCATTTATCATATTAATAGACCCTCCAGACACCCCTAGGCTGGCTAATGGACCACAGTAAATTTGTTGGCCTATGGGGATCAGCCTTACCTCAGAGGGCATTCCCTGTGTCTGAGTATTTTCCCATGCAGGGTTATTTTGGTAAGTGACCATGGGCTTTGGGGGAAGATGGGAAAGCAGACTGACAGCATATTTTGTGAGAATATCATGTAGTCCTCCTTGGAAGACTACAGGAGATTGTGACCTGTGGGATAATTCAAATCTAGACATGGAGAGGCTTTGACTCCTCCTCATGATGATTTAATCCAGGCCTCTATTTCCCAGAGCTGAAAGTTTCTAAAATCAACTAGGACCTCAGTAAATTACTCATCAATTTCATTCCTTGTGAGTGAGAACAGTCTGTTTACCAAACTGACCTGGAACCTATTATGGTGAGCAACCCAGATTTGCTTGCGGCTTCCACCTCCCCAGAACCAACATTGAAATCAAGGAGTCCACATAAACCAAAACTTTAATCCACACTATCCTTAGTCTAACACTGAGCAAAGTCTCAGGGCTCCTAGAGGTAGCACAACTCAGAAGCCAATCTCCAAGAAGTTCACTCTTATAGACACTTCAGCCCAACCTAAAAATATATTCTTTCTCCTTGGTCTTAGACCATCAGAATCTGTTGCCACACACATTCTGATGATTTTGCCTATTAAAAAACAGTTTGTTTACTATTCCAGGGTTTGACTTTGTAGTTGACCTCCTGGACATGTGGAGCTCTAAGCCTAATTACAGGCCATCAGACAGAATTGCATGCAAGTACTGGGGCTTCCCCTTGAAGTGGAACTCACTCAGGCAAGAGAGTTTCAGGGTCTTCATGAAAGGAAGGATTTGGGCAAGTAAGGAAGACCCAAGGGGAAGGAGAAGGCAGGGTTCAGAGTAGTCCAGATATTTTGGATACTCTCATATATTCCCATTCTAATTCTTAGAGTTCCAATCAATGCCCTCACTTGGATAGAATGACAACATGATTTGTGAGTTCAACTGACTTTGCAACTCAGCATGCTGTAGGATCACACTGTTACATGGTTTTAGAAGGACCCTGGGGTACACTTTATGCCTTAATCTTAGAATTTAAGGCATTTAAATTTCTTGCTATTTTTCTTAAAGCTGTTCAGTGTCATATCAGTGTTGTCTCCCTAAATACTAAGTGAATTTTTATTACCTTTCATAATTACTAAGTCAGGTAGCTAATCTCACATTCCCCTCATTTCTCTAATAGTTTCTTTTCTGCAACTCACTCCATGTGGTAGTCAAGTTTTTGGTGCAAGTAATAGAAAATGGCCCTGGCCATCTTAAATAAATGTACTAAAGGAAGCAAAGTCAATGGGAAGGCCAGAGAAATGAGGCTTTGCAAGTAGTCAGAAAAGAAGAGAGGCCAGACAGAGGAATCAGCCAAGGTCGTGCCAGAAATGTCACCAACCAGAGCTTCAGCAGTGCCATAGCTGGCCAACTAGCACCACCACATCAGGAAATAAAAGTACCAGGACTATTCTTAACTTGATAAAGACTAAAGTTTTTTAAACACAGCAAAAAATATGTAATTAATTTGGAAATTTTAAGTAAAGTTACTTCAGATAGGAAATAGGACAATTACGCCTATTATTAGTGCTATTGTTTAGCATAATTCTGGCAGTATTACTCCATGTTATAAGACATTTAAAAGAAATTAAAATTGCAATCCAAATAGAGATTGGAATAAAAAAGATAAAACTCTCATTACTTGCAGGTGATATGATGATTTACACGTAAATCTCAACAGAACAACCTATGAGCTTATTAAAACTATTAGAAGAAATACCTAGGAATAAACCTGCCTAAGGAGGCAAAAGATCTGTATGCAGAAAACTTTAAGACATTGATGAAAGAAATCAAAGACAACACAAACAGATGGAGGGACATACCATCTTCCTGGATTGGAAGAATCAACATCGTGAAAATGACTGTACTACCCAAAGCAATTTACAGATTCAATGCAATCCCGATCAAATTACCAATGGCATTTTTCACAGAACTAGAGCAAGAAATCTTACGATTTGTATGGAAACGCAAAAGACCCCGAATAGCCAAAGCAATCTTGAGAAGGAAAAATGGAGTTGGTGGAATCAGGCTTCCTGACTTCAAACTATACTACAAGGCCATAGTGATCAAGACAGCATGGTACTGGCACAAAAATAGAAAGGAAGATCAATGGAATAGAATAGAGAACTCAGAAGTAAGCCCAAACACATATGGGCACCTTATCTTTGACAAAGGAGGCACGAGTATACAATGGAAAAAAGACAGCCTCTTCAATAAGTGGTGCTGGGAAAATTGGACAGCAACATGTAAAAGAATGCAATTAGAACACTTCCTAACACCATACACAAAAACAAACTCCAAATGGATTAAAGACCTACATGTAAGGCCAGACACTATAAAACTCCTAGAGGAAAACATAGGCAGAACACTCTATGACATACATCAAAGCAACATCCTTTTTGACCCACCTCCTAGAATCATGGAAATAAAATCAAGAATAAACGAATGGGACCTCATGAAACTTAAAAGCTTTTGCACAGCAAAAGAAACCATAAACAAGACTAGAAGGCAACCCTCAGAATGGGAAAAAATAGTTGCCAAAGAAACAATGGACAAAGGATTAGCCTCCAAAATATACAAGCAGCTCATGAAGCTTAATACCAGAAAAGCAAATAACTCAATCCACAAATGGGCAGAAGACCTAAATAGACATTTCTCCAAAGAAGACATACAGATGGCCAACACACACATGAAAAGATGCTCAACATCACTCATCATCAGAGAAATGCAAGTCAAAGCCACAATGAGGTATCACCTCACACCAATCAGAATGGCCATCATCACAAAGTCTGGAAACCACAAATGTTGGAGAGGGTGTGGAGAAAAGGGAAGTCTCCTGCACTGTTGGTGGGACTGTAAGTTGGTACAGCCACTATGGAAAACAATTTGGAGGTTCCTTAAAAAACTACAAATAGAACTACCCTATGATCCAGTAATCCCACTCCTGGGCATATACCCAAAGAAAACCATAATCCCAAAAGAAACTTGTACCATAATGTTTATTGCAGCACTATTTACAATAGCCAGGACATGGAAGCAACCTAAATGCCCATCAACAAATGAATGGATACAGAAGATGTGGCATATATATACAATGGAATATTACTCAGCTATAAAAAGGGATGAGATGGAGCTATATGTAATGAGGTGGATAGAACTACAATCTGTCATACAGAGTGAAGTAAGTCAGAAAGAGAAAGACAAATATTGTATGCTAACTCACATATACGGAATCTAAAAATGGTACTGATGAACTCAGTGACAAGAACAAGGATGCAGATACAGAGAATGGACTGGAGAACTCGAGGTATGGGAGGGGGCGGGGGGTGAAGGGGAAACTGAGAAGAAGCGAGAGAGTAGCACAGACATATATATACTACCAACTGTAAAATAGTCAGTGGGAAGTTGTATAACAAAGGGAGTCCAACTAGAGGATGGAAGATGCCTTAGAGGACTGGGGCAGGGAGGGTGGGGGGACTCGAGGGGGGGCAGTCAAGGAAGGGAGGGAATACGGGGATATGTGTATAAAAACAGATGATTGAACCTGGTGTACCCCCAAAAAAATAAAAAAGAAAAAAAAAGAAAAAAAAAACTATTAGAAGAGTTTATAGAGGTTTCTAGGCAAAGTATTAACTTGTAAAATCATGAGTGTTCCTATTCAAAAATATGCAATAGTATTTTTATTGTATTTTTAGTACTTTTAGCATGTATTTTAGCTAAAGCATGGTAGGAATTAACCTACCTAGAAAGCATGTGAGATTTATGGAGATGATTTTAAAAGTCTAGAAAGGTCATAAAAAAGTTAGTTAATAGAGAGACAGACCATGTCCATGGATGGGATAACAACATTGCAAGGATATCAATTCAGCCCACATATCACAGGCAAACCCTGGGTGTTCTCAGGTATAAACACCAGCCTGGGACATCAATGTGTGGGGGACTGGCCTCACCTCAAGCTGTTTTGAGGGAAGAGTCACAAGATACCAGCTTGTTAAGAGAAGAGTCAGTGTCATAATTCCTCATAATTTCTAAGTGAAGGGCTCATGGAAATGATTGACATCAACATTCCTCCCAGCCTGTGAGACAAATCCACATGCATCCTTGGCTGTATCAACAACAGGTCTTTTAGGAGTATTTTGAAACTCTGAAGATCATAAAATTGGGAACATATCCTGGGAACTTCACCACATATTCCTGCCAGTGTATTTTGAGCACTGGCAATGTCTTACCTTGGAGTTGAAGCTGGCCAGTGCCCATTCTTCTTCTTTGTGAAGTGGACACAGCTGGGCTTGAGAATCCACTACGCCTCAGACTGAAGCAGGTGCTGGCCGTTGCTGGTTGACTTGGCAGCCTTGAGTGTGTTACTTTGTCTGTGCCTCGGTTCCTTTATTTGATTGTGAGAGCCACGTAAAGTGATGTGGGAGCCCCAGCACACAGCAAGTTCCTAACGCATTTGAGTACTGGGTGCCATGGGCTGAATTTTATCTCCCCAAATTCCTAACCCTAACCCCCAGTACTTCAGAATGTGACTGTATTTGGAGATAGGGCCTTTAAAGAGATGATTAAGGTAAAATGAGGACATTCAGGGTGGGCCCTAATCAAATCTAACTGACATCCTTGTAAGAAGAAGAGATTGGGACACAGATACACACAAAGGGAAGACCATGTGAGGACATGACCTCATGAGAAGACAGACATGTACAAGCCAAAGAGAGAGGCCTCAGAAGAAACTAGCCCTGCCAACACCTTGATCTTGGACTTCTAGCCTTCAAGACTGGGAGAAAATGAATTTCCATTGCTTATGCTTCCCAGGCTGTAGTACTTTGTTACAGCAGCCCTAGCTGATTAATACACTGGGAACACTTGGAAATTAGTAGGGATTCTGGGGAGATGCAAATCTAGATTGCAAGAAGCTGGAGAGGGAGGACTGACTTAGTCAACCGAAGCTCCAGGATCAGGCCACTTCCTTCTCTGGAGCTTCCCTGCCAGTCTCCCACAGAGGTTCCCAGCCCCCTGAACCTTAATGTCGGGAACATGTGGACACCGGGTCACTGTCTCCAAGGACACTCTCCTGGTGTGTCCCAAGTTGTACATTGTTCCTGCAGATGGATGATCTCCAGGATTGTGTGCCCTTTGCTACATTTCTTCTTAGAGCATTTTCCCCACAAATCTCACTTTCTACAAGCATGGCCCAGCTCTAGGATGTGCTACTGACTTTGCATCACAGGCTTCCTCCTTCCCACACCTTTTTCTTTCCTGTGTACCTAGTGCTAGGATCTCTTGACTTTCCTGCCCAGAAAGCCACACTCCTGCCCCATTGCTGTCCACCTGCAAACCACCAGCACATTTGACAGGATGGCCTTTACCTGGGGCCCTCAAATTGCACTCCAAGCTCAGCATAGACTGGAGTGGTGATGACTCTCTGGCAGCAGAGGAGAAGAAAGAGGAAGTGGGGGGAGGAGGTGTGCTCTGCATGTGGGACCAAACTTGGAGAAATGAAGGTGGGCTCCATCAAAGCAAGGGAGAGTTTAGGCTGCAAGCAGACCCCCATTCACTTCAAAGGTGAGGAAACTGAGGCTCAGAGAGGCACCAAGCCCACTCACCTTTGTTTTGTATGTATAACATAAAAAGTGACATGCTTACTCCCGGGCCTATCCTGCACTGCCCAAGCCCTGAGACCCAGGTACCACCATCAGGGGCACTGTTGTTACAGATGTGGCTGTTAACATTAGAGTTGTTATTGCATCCAATTCAAACAAAAGAGAGGAGATTTGCCCCCAACTAGGCTCTGCAGGCAGAACAGGAGCCCAGAGGACCTGTGTGCCAGGGAAATGGCACCTTCTCCACCCAGAGCACGCAGGTCTATGCCAGCCCAACCAGCCACAGTAGTCATGGCTCTGGGATTATTCATCAGATAAGAGCAGTTGGGTTCAAAGTCAGTCTTCTTCTTATCCCTGGAACCTAAAATATCTATTTTGTGCTCTGTACAGCACTGGGCTCTCTGCACCAAAGACCAGTTACTAGCCCAATCATTGTCTTCTCTCAGAACAAATTAAGTGGGAACCACCACCCCGCTTGGTGACTGCATCCCCTCCCCAAGCACGCAGGTCTTTTCTCCATTTCTGGCTCAGTACCTCTACTGAGGTCAGGGGCTTTGATGGCAGGCCACTCAGTGTACACATGCAATGTCAAGTTGAGCTCTCTCAGAGCAGTACTTTATTGGGGAGAGGATTCCAGAAAGCACAGCTGGGGGGTGAGGAGGATTGGCAGGCAGGGTGCATTATCAAGCAGGCCACCTCTGAGGGTAACTGGGCTCCACCGCGCTGGGGTCAGAGTCTTCCCCCACTGGGCTTCATCAGTAATGTTTGAAGGTGGGCCCGTGACCAGCCATGCACCCAGGCAGAGAGGGCTCCAGAGGCCAGAGAGCCTGCAGCTCTGCTGTTGGCAGCTGGCACCTGCCTCTGCTCCTGCCTCTTGGTCCCTGACCCATTGTGATGGTTAATTTTATGTGTGGACTTGGCTGGGCCATTCAGGTGAATATTATTAAACATCTCGGTGTATCTGGATGAGATTAGCATTTGTTTTTTGTTTGTTTGGTTGGGGAGTTTTTTTGGCCATGTGCGTGGAATCTTAGTTTCCCAACCAGGGATCGAACCTGTGCCCCCTGCAGTGGGAGTAAGGAGTCTTAACAACTGGACCACCAGGGAAGTCCCAAGATTAGCATTTGAATTGGTGGACTGAGTAAAGCAGGTCATCCTCCCCACTGCCTGCCAGCCTCATCTCACCCATTGGAGTTCTGAAGAGAACAAAAAAGTGGAGGAAGGGAAAATTCTCTCTCTCTCTGGCTGTCTTTGAGCTGGGACACAAGTCCTCACCTGCACTAAGGCTAGGACTTACTTTGGACTGGAACTTACACCATCAGCTTCCCTGGGTCTCCAGCTTGTGGACTGCAGATGTTGGAACTTGCCAGCTTGTGTGAGCTGATTCCTTTAATAAACCTCCCTCCATATATACCCTATTGGTTCTGTTTCTCTAGACTAATACAAGCATTTTTTTTTTTTTTTAGAAAACTAATAGTTGTAAAATTCTTTCTCTGCCCCCTTGAGATGTACAGAAATCTTTTTGAAGCCTCTTGCCAGTTTTATAACCCAGAAATGTCTTTCTCAAGGACCTGGGAGCCATCTTTCTGAAATGTAATATTATAGGAGATGGTGCCCCTATGTCCCAGTTACTGTGAGAGGGTAGGAGCCCAGTCTCCAAGTTGTCCAGCTACCTCCTGCCATAAAGATGAGGTCACTTTTCCTTTGTTAAAGCCAATTAACAAATAGACGCCTCAGATCTCCCTTTCAGCCAGCACTTAAAGCCCTGCTGCCCTTTGTGTCAGAGGAGCTGAGTTCTGGTTGAGTTTGGCCACTCTCTCCCTATTGGCAATTGCCTTGAGTAAAGTCATCCTTACCTGTCTGGCTTCTTCCACTGCAATTTTTGCTTGGCAGCACCTGCAGCCTCTGCTATACACGGATTGGTCTGGCTTCTGGTTTGCCCCTCACCTGCCTTCATACACTGAGATCCCAATTGCAGAGACAGACTGAGAATACAAGACTGGCCTGGACACAGCAGTGGGCCCACCTGTGCCGTGCTCCCCACCCTCCCGCATCAGGGCCCTGTGCCTGTCTTCCTTCCTCCCCTGCCATCCTCACATCCCAGAACCGGTGCGGGCATTACCTGTAGCAGATGAGCTCAGCCCTTCACAAAAGCAAATTTCTATAGAAAGTAAATCTGTAGAAACGAAACCATTTATTGATCTCCATTAAGCCCACAATGAGATTACATTTGGTTGAAGGATGTGGGCTCCTGTCTCTAAATTTCTTAATTTCAATTATCTTTCTTCTTATGCCCTGAAAAAGAAGAAAATTTTTAGGTGTACCTTAGTTTTCCACCTACACAGTTAGCCTCTTCTAGGAAATGTCTGCTCATAGAGGAAAAGAAAAAAAGCTCCTGAATTTTGTCAATGAAAATAATCAATAAACAATCTATAATGAGAGTTTTATTTGAGCCAAACTAAGGACTAGCCCAGAAGCCAGCTTCCCAGATTACTCTGAGAAGCTGCTTCAGAGAAGAATGCTTTCCAGCATAGTTTTGTATCTTGTCCGAACAAAGAACATTGAACAGGTCAGGGATACATTTCTTCAAGGTTTCCAAAAACAAACAAACAAACACACAAAAAACAAAAACAAACAAACAAATGCGATAACAACACAGAGATCAGAGAGTGTATACCGCATGGCCTTGGTACCTGGAAGGGACTCATCCTCAGAGGAGGAGCACCAACACTGACATCCCGCAAAGAGAGGCATTTGATCTTTATTTTTAACATGAACATTCTTCACTTCCAGTCAATGTGCCCTTTTCTTTAATAATTAAAGCAGATGTACAATGTATGTTTAGTAGGTCACAAAAAGGCTATTTTAGTTAGCATAAAATTCAAGTTAACTCACATATAAGCCAGAATGACTTCCCTTTATCTTAATAGGTGAAATTTTCTTTTACAGATTTTAAGAACAGATTTTAAGATCATTCTGAGAAGTGATCCTCAGACGTTCATGGAAACCGAAACAGTGGAGACCACAGGGGTGATGGGGCCTGATTTAGTCAGTGACTGATTCATCTTCCTCACGCACTCTTTTGGAGGACTCAGAAGACTGTAAAGTCATCCCCTCAGGGGCCCAGTCACAGCGAGGAGGAGAACATGTGTGAAACAAACAGGAATGCTATCAAAACCACCTGGGAAACAAGTTAGTGTCCTTTTTTGATTTTGTTTTCTCAAGGTCACCAGTCATTGCCAGAGTTGGGCAGGCATCTCCACAAGCATAGAAGAAGAGGAAGAAGCCGGGTGTCTCTGGGAAGATGTTCTTGCACTGTGCCTGGTACTCTCAGCAGCCACTCTCAGCTGGCGGTTTTAGCCACTTAGCAATTCCAGCTGGAGAGGCCCCACCCTCCCCCAGGGCAAGAGGTGGTTGGGCATTTAAGCTTAAGGAACTGTTGCAGGTCAGGAGAGGGGCCTCAGAGGGCACTAGCCTCAGGCTCTCTTCCACTTACAGAACCATTTCCTTTTGTTTTCTCAAGTACTTCCCTGCTAATCAAGCTGCCCTGAAATGCATTTTGTAAAAGGAGCTAGAAATAGAAACCTCTTAGAAAACCGGCTGGACTCCTGATGATGGAGGCTCTGACTGCAGACCCCACATACCCAGCAGATGGGCCTGGTTCTCACGGGTCAGCCCCACTTCCTTGGCTTGTTTTTCTAAAGGACTCTTAAAGTGTCACTTTATAGTCCTTTGAGGGGATTCTCAATGAATATTTAAGCTTTGGCCTCTCATTACTAAGTTGCATGCCTTTTGTAATAGCCAAAGGTCAATTATTTCACACTCTGTTCAAAGTGCTAAATGGTGACTGCTTTGAAATTGGATAACTGCTATATGAAGCATTCCGAAGAAAACACTGCAAAAGTTTTCATAATGTTTGCAATAATTGTCATTATGAAAGAGAAACTGACTTCCCAGTTACCAAAAAAATACACTCCAGTTGTGTTCTAGACAAAAATGTGTCTTTACTAGTCTCAGAATTTTTAGGGGACTGTAATACCATACCATACCATACCATGCAATACAATGTCATTTAAAATGCTAAAATAAGACTATGCCTGTATAATATGAAAATGTTAGAAAGCAGTAGTTAGGGTATCAGTGACTGTTAAAGTATTAAGAGTGAAAGTGTAAGGAAAAAGCTACTTTACTTATTTAATATCATTCTCCATTTCAGCTAGTGTCTGGTATTCATTATTCAGCAAGGCAAACATTTTGTCTGCAGGGCACCCTGATTTACACTTGGTACATGAAACTGGATGATCTCTTCAGAAGTAGCCCTGACACTTATCACTGCACATATTTGTTCCTTTGGAAGTATTCTCTCCATCGCTCTCAGAATAAGTTCAAACCCCTGCCTTGCTCTTCAGAGCCTGCATGATGTGCCTCAGCCTGATGTTCGCAGCATCTCTCACACTTCTGTTTCTTGTGACACTGCAGTGCCCACAGTCCTGCACAGGCCTCCTCCCCACCCCCCCCGCCCCCCCCCCCCCCCCCAGGCCACGGCTCCTTGTCCTCTTTCCTGGAATGTTCCACCCATAGCTCGACCATGCTTCAGTATTTTCACTTGGTCAGTATGATGGTTAATTTCATGTGTTGACATGACTGGGTCACAGCTTTCAGATATTTGACCAAACATTATTCTAAATGTTTCTATGAAGGTATTTAGTGGGTGAAATTAACATTTAACTCAGTAGACTTTGAAGAAAGCAGATTGCCCTCCATAATGTGCGTGAGCCTCATCTAAGTGGTTGAAGGTCTTCAGTAAAAGACTGAGGTCTCCCAAGGGAGAGGAAATTCTGACTCCAGACAGCCTTTGGACTCAAGCTGCAGCATCAACTGGGTCTCCAGGCTGCCAGCCTGCCCTCCAAATCTCAGATTTGCCAGCCTCCATGATCAGCATAAACCAATTCCTCGAAGTGAAGCTTTCTCCCCCTGCTCCCCCTTCTCAGCTTCTCTACATATATATACCCACATGCTATCGGTTCTGTTTCTATGGAGAACCCTGACTAATATAGTCAGATAGCTAAAGACAGAGGCTGACAGTGGCTTTCTTGATGTCCTTCTTTGGCATTTCCACAACCTAGGTCACCATGCACTTGCTCCCCAGCTGGCTCAAAGCCTGAGGGCTCTGCTCAGGAGCACGGAGGCCTCTGTGAGGCCAGCGGCCTCAGCAGGCTCTCCCTGCACAGCCCCCAGTGCAAGCATAGAACACCTGCTGAATGAACAGTGGATGGCATGTATTCTACTTATTTTAGTTACATGTCTTCTTTGAAGTAACTATGGGGTTTAATCAATACAATTTTAAAGTATAAGAATATCTGGAATTTAACTCCCACTTTGTTATTTTTAGAAACTTGAACAGGGTACTACAAGAACTAGAATTAGAGTGTCTCATTAATAACTTAATTAGCTAGTAACTCATTAATTCATTAATAATTACAACATTAGGACATCATAAATAGCTGTGATTACTCATTGGTATCAAGCCCTATCAAAACCCTCCATACTTCCCGCTGCAGCCCCAATCCCCCCTTTTGTTATACTGACGTATACCCCCTATGCCAGCTTTTTGAGGAGCCACTCATTTTTGTGGAAAAACCTTCTCTCCTGTTAAGCAGGCCCCTGACCACTTGGACCTACATTGGCAGAAGAAAAGTTTTCCTCTCACACCAGGATCCCCTATGTTAACATTTTTCTGATGGTTAACTCTGTTACTCTTCAAAATCTTACACCACGGTTTTCTACTTATTACTATGCTATAAGCTCTCAATTCATTTTGATTCTCTTATTGCTTATCTTTATACCTTTAAATAATGTCTTCAAGCCTCTGTCCCTGTTTTGTGAACTTAACTTGCCTCTCTATGAGAATCAGTGCCCACTGCTTGCCCTCCAGCTGTGCTTGGACTTGAGCGTTGCTGAGGCTAGCCCTCAGACATTCCATTCTATAACCACATTGGGTCATCTGTTTTTTTATCTAAGTGCTGAGTCTACACAATGAAAACCAATGCACAGCAATTACATTATATTGACAATCTAAGACGTGGTCTTTATAAACGCAAGTGAGGTGCCTCCCAAATGCAGGCATTTTGGGGTGTCTGTGTCGTGAGAGTAAGCTAGTTTCCCCTCTCTTGCAACCGTGCTGAAACTTGGTTGTCTGGGTCCTGGAATGATCTTTTATGAGTATAACCCTAATCAACCTCAAGGCCACACAAGCAATCACACCTGATGTTGTCCAAACCAAGCATCACTGTCTCAATTCAAACCTGCCTGATATAAATATGTCAACAACCTGCATATCTTGATTGCTGTGTGCTCTTCTTCTTAAGCATAAAATGTTCTGCTTCCTCACCATATTGAATCTTTGACCAGATTCTGCTCAAGAAAAAGAAAACTCAGTGCTTAAATGCTTCCATCAACACTGGGGCTACGACATTCTGTCTGTAATCAGATGAGCCGCCACCAGGAGTAGAACATATTTACCTCCATTTCTCTGTACAATATATTTTCCAAACGTTATGTGACCCTCCTAGGCTTTAGGCCAACAAAAACCTTGAATCAATAGTTCAACCAGCCTTGTTTTGTTAGTTATTGTCTATTATAAACAATATGACACACCAGTTGTGAGCCCCTTGTATTTAAGGTTTTGTCTTTTAACCATCAAGTAGCTCCATACAGCTCAGTGTCCAGCTCAGAATCAAAGCGAGAACATGTTCTGTAACAATTTGTAAGCTTAGAGGACTCCCTTCCTTTGAGTTGGATGGCTCTTGATGACTAGACCTGTCTGATATGTGCGTGTGGAGACGTGGAGCGAGATGCAGAACAACTTGACAAGCTGGTGCCCTGTGCCCTCTTCCACCCCTTTCTGAGTTAGCCACAAGCAATAAATGAATACGTGCAATGTTTATTTAGAGGACATCTTTACACCCTGACAGAAATAAGAAGCCACTGATGTGAAAAGGCAGAGCAATGTAAATGAGAGAGTAGAAAAAGAGACTCAGACAAGAAGGGAAGAGAAAAAGGTACACAGGGAGATGAATGGGAGGATCACAGACTTGCTTCTGTCCAAATTGCCTACTGAACTTGGAAACTTTGTCTCAGGGCACAGTGGTGAGGCCCAGAGATGCTGGGTGAGATTGGAGATGCACAAAATGTAGCCAACATTCAATTCACGAGTCACTCGGTTTCACGAGTCACTCGGTTTATTGCACAGAATCAGCACACAACACGGCTTAGTCAAAGTAGGGACAAAATAGGAAAGGGAGTATGAACCACTCCCGGGAGAGGTCCCAGAAAGAGGCGTCTCAGCACGAGCAGCAGTCTCTGGTCCAGCAACGGGACTCTTGACAAGCGTGAGTGGGAAGTGGCTTCTGCTCCAACAGAGCTTCCGGCAGGTCCATCTGAAGCAGCTCTCAGCAGCGTGGCGTCGGTCCTCCAGCAAAGAGGCTTCTAGTTGCTGGGCTCAGTGGTTTCCTTTTAAAGTCTGCCAGCAAGGTGTAATGGTTATACTATGGAGTTCTTGTCTCTATCAGTTGCTCTTTCTGTTCCACTGAAGTCTTTGCACCAATTTGCCAAACACATTCCTTATCTAAAGTGACACTCTCAGTTTATCACTCTAAGATACTTGCCATCTTAAACCAGACATTTCAAAAGAACCAACATGGAAGTCACATGAGCCATGGTGACTCCATTTTGAAATACTTAACATAGTTTAACGTGGCTTAAGTCCTATAGTCGTCACACAAGATGAGTAGGAATCATAACACAAAAGATATCGGAGATTTTATGGTCAATAACTGTACTGTTTTTGCCTTTAAGAATTTCACAAATAGGAATTGTAGCCGCCTTCCTGGACCTTCTAAACCTCTGTGAAAGGGCCAGGACCATCAGCACACCCTTGCATCAGACTGCTGCCCAAGGTTCACATCAGCACATCTGAGACCTCTGTCCCTCCATAATGGTGTGTCACTTTGATAGTAAAATGAATTATAGTTTAATGCTTGGCTGCAATCTTTCAATTTCTGCATTCCAGAAATGTGCTGTTTCATGGACTGTCTGGTGCATTTTGATAACAAGAGCAATCTGGGAGATGGCGGTGTGCCCAACATGCCTGCTCTATTTAGAGAACATTGAGGGGCTGGGGAGGAGGCCACAGTGGCCCTCTCAAGTCTACCTCCATGGGAACAAACAGCAATACCTTCAGGTAACAGTGCAAATATCAGAACAAATCTGAATGCAACCTGTCAGAGCTGCATAAGGACAGAGACGAGGAGGTGGGGAAAGCAGTTTAGCTTGCAAATTCTGATGGGACCACCATCCTTCTTCCCAATAACGTCTATATTTCAAATTCCCTTTAGTAGATACAAGATGAAAACACAACCACATTCTAAGCAACTGTTTGATTTGGATAGGCTAGCACTCAGATTCAGGAAAAGAAGTCTGTAGAATGTGGAGTCACTGGATATAAAAGAGCCAAAATGAGAGGGATCTAAAGAAATATGACTTTTGGAGTTCATCATTGCAAAGGCCAGAAAAGGGCTTTGAAGAAACCCAAAGAGGGCTTTTGACCTAAACAAAAATCTCTATGCCAGTGCCTCCCAAACTTTGGCATGCACTAGAATCCTCTGGAAGTAGAGCTGCCAGATAAAATACAGAACCCCAGTTAAATTTGATTTTCAGATAAACAAGCAATTTTTAGTGTAATTATGTCCTAGGGACATACTTATAATCAAATGAATCATTGCTCATCTAAAATTCAAATTTAAATCTGTGTCCTGTATTTTTAATTGAATTAAAATTGACCTACAATATTAAATTACTTTCAGGTGTACAACATAGTGGTTTGATATTTTTATATGTTACAGAGTGCTCACCAAAAGTCTAGTTACCATCTGTCACCATACAAAGTTGTTACAATGTTATTGACTGTATTGCCTATGCTGTACATTACATCCTGTGACTTTTTTTTTCTAATTTATTTATTTATTGGTTGTGTTGGGTCTCCGTTGCTGTGCAGGAGCGGACAGTGGAGGCTACTCTTAGCTGCATGGGCTTCTCATTGCAAGGCTTCTCTTGTTGTGGAGCTTGGGCTCTAGGCACGCAGGCTTCAGTAGTTGTGGCACACAGGCTCAATAGTTGTGGCTCGTGGACTCCAGAGTGTCAGCTTAGTAGTTGTGCGCATAGGCTTAGTTGCTCTGCAGCATGTGGAATTTTCCCAGACCAGGGATCAAACCTGTGTCCCCTGCATTCACAGGTGGATTCTTAACCACTGCACCACCAGAGAAGTCCCCCCGTGACTTCTTATTTCATAATTGGAAGTTTGCACCTCTTAATTCCTTTCACCTTTCTCACCCATCCCTTCCACAATCCTCACCTCTAAAGACCACCAGTTTGTTCTCTGTACATGAGTCTGTTTCAGTTTTGTTTCATTTATTCATTTGTTTTGTTTTTTAGATTTCATAAACAAGTGAAATCTCATGGCATTTGTCTTTCTCTGGCTGACATTTCACTTAGCATAATACCCTCCAGGTCCATCCACATTGCAAACAGCAAGATTTCATTCTTTTTTTTATAGCTGAGTGATATTCCAGTATAAACACACACACACATATCACATATACTTTACTCATCTATTGATGGACACAAGTTGTTTCCATATCTTGGCTATTGTAAATAATGCTGCAGTGAACACAGAGGTGCATATATCTTTTTCAATTACTGTTTTGTTTCTTTACATGAATGCACAGAATTGGATTTCTGGATTATATGGTAATTCTCTTTAATTTTTTTTTCTTCAGATCTTTACTGGAGTATAATTGCTTTACAATGTTGTGCCAGTTTCCTCTGTACAACAAGGTGAATCAGCTGTATTTATACATATATCCCCATATACCCTCCCTCCCACAACTCCTTCCCACCCTCCCTATCCCACCTCTCTAAGTCATCACCCATCATTGAGTTGATCACCCTGTGTTATGCAACAGCTTCCTACTAGCCATCTATTTTACATTTGGTAGTATATATGTGTCAATGCTACTCTCTCACCTTGTCCCAGCTTCTCCTTCCCCCTCCCCATGTCCTCAAGTCTGTTCTCTACACCTGCATATTTATTCTTCCCCTGCCACTGAGTTCATCAGTACCATATTTTTTAGATTCCATATATATGCATTAGTGTACAGTATTTGTTTTTCTCTGACTTATTTCATTCTGTAAGACAGACACTAGGTCCACCCACCTCACTACAAATAACTCAATTTGATTCCTTTTCATGCCTGAGTAATATTCCATTGTATATATGTGCCACAACTTCTTTATCCATTTATCTGTTGATGGGCATTTAGGTTGCTTCCATGTCCTGGCTACTGTAAATGGGGCTGCAATGACCATTGTGGTACATGTTTCTTTTGGGATTATGGTTTTCTCAGGGTATATGCCCAGTAGTGGGATGGCTGGGTCATATGGTAGTTCTATTTTTAGTTTTTTAAGGAACCTCCATACTGTTCTCCGTAGTGGCTGTACCAACTTACATTTCCCACCAACAGTGCAGGAGGGTTCCCTTTTCTCCACAGCTTCTCCAGTATTCATTATTCCTAGACTTTTTGTTGATAGCCATTCTGACTGGTATGAGGTGATACCTCATTGTGGCTTTGACTTGCATTTCTCTAATAATTAGTGATATTGAGGATCTTTTCATGTCCTTGTTGGCCAACTGTATGTCTTCTTTGGAGAAATGTCTGTGTAGGTCTTCTGCCCATTTTTGGATGGGATCATTTGTTTGTTTGATACTGAGCTACATGAGCTGGTTATATATTTTGGAGATTAATCCTGTCAGTTGCTTCATTTGGAAATATTTTCTCCCATTCTGAGGGCTGTCTTTTCACCTTATTTACAGTTTACTTTGCTGTGCAAAAACTTTTAAGTATCATTGGGTCCATTTGTATATTTTTGTTTTTATTTCCATTACTCTAGGAGGTGGGTCAAAAAAGATCTTGCTGTGATTTATGTCAAAGAGTGTTCTTTCTATGTTTTCCTCTAGGAGTTTTATAGTATCTGACCTTAGATCTTTAATCCATTTTGAGTATATTTTTGTGTGTGGTGTTAGGGAGTGTTTTAATTTCATTCTTTTACATGTAGCTGTCCAGTTTTCCCAGCACCACTTATTGAAGAGACTGTCTTTTCTCCATTGTATATTCTTGCCCCCTTTGTTCAAGATAAGGTGACCATATGTACGTGGGTTTATCTCTGGGCTTTCTATCCTGTTCCATTAATCTATATTTCTGTTTTTGTACCATTACCATACTGTCTTGATTATTGTAGCTTTGTAGTATAGTTTGATTTCTCCAGCTCAGTTTTTCCTTCTCAAGATTGCTTTGACTATTCAGGGTCTTTTGTGTTTCCATATAAATTGTGTAATTTTTTGTTCTAGTTCTGTGAAAAAAGCCATTGGTAATTTGATAGAGATTGCATTAAATCTGTAGATTGTTTTGGATAGTACAGTCATTTTCACAATGTTGATTCTTCCAATCCAAGAACATGATACATCTCGCCATCTGTTTGTTTCATTATTGATTTCTTTTTTTATATATAAATTTATTTATTTATTTATTTATTTATTTATTTATTTATTTATTTTATTGGCTGTGTTGGGTCTTTTTTTTGCTGTGCACGGGGCTTTCTTTTTTGAGTTGTGGTGAGTGGAGGCTACTCTTCATGGTGGTGCACAGGCTTTCATTGCCATGGCTTCTCTTGTAGCGGAGCACAGGCTCTAGGTGAGTGGGCTTCAGTAGTTGCAACACATGGGCTCATTAGTTGTGGTTCATGGGCTCTAAAGCGCAGGCTCAATAGTTGTGGCACGTGGGCTTAGTTACTCCGCGGCATGTGGGATCTTCCTGGAGCAGGGCTCAAACCTGTGTCTCCTGCACTGGCAGACAGATTCTCAACCACTGCGCCACCTAGGAAGCCCTCGTCATTGATTTCTTTCATCAGTGTCTTATAATTTTCTGCATACAGCTCTTTTGCCTCCTTAGGCAGGTTTATTCCTAGGTATTTTATTCTCTTTGTTGCAGTGGTAAATGGGAGCGTTTCCATAATTTCTCTTTCTGATTTTTCATTGTTAGTGTATAGGAATGCAAGAGATTTATGTGCATTAATTTTGTATCCTGCTACTTTACTAAATCCTTTGCTTAACTCTAGTAGTTTTCTGGTAGCATCTTTAGGGTTTTCTATGTATAGTATCATGCCATTTGCAAATAGTGACAGTTTTACTTATCTTCCAGTTTGGTTTCCTTTTATTTCTTTTTCTTCTCTGATTGCTGTGGCTAAAACTTCCAAAACTATGTTGAATAATAGTGGTGAGTGTGCAGCCTTGTCTTGTTCCTGATCTTAGAGGAAATTCTTTCAGTTTTTCACCATTGAGGATGATGTTTGCTGTGGGTTTGTCATATATGGCCTTTATTATATTGACATAAATTCCCTCTATGCCCACTTTCTAGAGAGTTTTTTCATAAATGGGTGTTGAATTTTGTCCAAAGCTTTTTCTGCATCTGTTGAGATTATTATATGGTTTTTATCCTTCACTTTTTTAATATACTGTACCATATTGATTGAGTTGTGTATATTGAAGAATCCTTGCATTCCTGGGATAAATTCCACTTGATCATGGTGTATGATCCTTTTAATGTGTTGTTGGATTTGGTTTGCTAGTATTATATTGAGGATTTTTCCATGCATATTCATCAGTGATATTGGCCTATAATTTTTTTGTCTGTGTGACATCTTTGTCTGATTTAGGTATCAGGGTGATGGTGGCCTCATATAATGAGTTTGGCAGTGTTCCTCCTTCTGCTATATTTTGGAAGAGTTTGAGAAGTATAGGTGCTTGCTCTCTCAAAATGTTTGACAGAATTCACCTGTGAAGCCATCTGGCCCTGGGCTTTTATTTGTTGGAAAATTTTTAATCACAGTTTCAATTTCGGTGCTTGTGATTGATCTGTTCATAGTTTCTATTTCTTCCTGGTTCAGTCTTGGAAGGTTGTACTTTTCTAAGAATTTGTCCATTTCTTCCAGGTTGTCCATTTTATTGGCAAATTGCTGCTTGTAGTAGTCTCTCATGATCTTTTGTATTTCTGTGGTGTTAGTTGTTACTCCTCCTTTTTCATCTTTGATTCTGTTGATTTGAGTCTTATCCCTTTTTTTCCTGATGAGTCTGGCTAATGGTTTATCAATTTTCTTTATCTTCTCAAAGAAACTCCTTTTAGTTTTATTGAAATTTGCTATTGTTTCCCTAATTTCTTTTTCATTTATTTCTAATCTGATCTTTATAATTTCTTTCCTTCTGCTAACTTTGGGATTTTTTTTCTCCTTTTTCTAATTGCTTTAAATGTAGGTTTAGGTTGTTTATTCAAGATTTTTCTTATTTATTGAGGTAGGATTGTATTGCTATGAAATTCCTTCCTAGAACCACTTTTGCTGCATCCATAGGTTTGGGGTCATCATGTTTTCATTGTCATTTATGTCTAGGTATTTTTTGATTTCCTCTTTGATTTCTTCAGTGAACTTTTTGTTGTTTAGTAGCATGTTGTTTAGCATCCATGTGTTTGTATTTTTACAGATTTTTTTCCTGTAATTGTTGTCTAGTCTCATACAGCTGTGGTCATAAAAGATGCTTGCTATGATTTCAATTTTCTTAAATTTATTGAGGTTTGATTTGTGACCCAATATGTGATCTATCCTGGAGAATGTACCATGCACACTTGATAAGATAGTGTATCTGTTGTTTTTGGATGGAAAGTCTTATAAATATCAATTAAGTCCACCTAGTCTAATGTGTCATGTAAAGCTTGTGTTTCTTTATTTAACTGCTGTTTGGATGATCTGTACATTGGTGTAAGGGCAGTGTTAAATTCCCCTACTATTATTGTGTTACTGTCGATTTCCCCTTTCATGACTGTTAATATTTGCCTTATGTATTGAGGTGCTCCTATGTTGGCTGCATAAATATTTAAAATTGTTATATCTTCTTCTTGGATTGATCCCTTGATCATTATGTAGTGTTGTTCCTTGTAATAATCTTTATTTTGAAGTCTAATTTGTCTGATATGATTATTGCTACCCCAGATTTCTTTTGATTTGCATAGAATATTTTTCCATCTCCTCACTTTCAGTCTGTTTGTGTCCCTATATCTGAAGTGTGTCTCTTGTAGACAGCATATATATGGGTCTTGTTTTTGTATGCATTCAAGCAGTCTGTGTCTTTTGGTTGGACCATTTAATCCATTCACACTTGAGGTAATTATCATTATGTATGTTCCAATTACCATTTTATTATTTGTTTTGGGTTTGTTTTTGTAAGTCTTTTCCTTTTCTTGTGTTTCTTGCCTAGAGAAGTTCCTCTAGCATTTGTTGTAATGCTGATGGTGCTGAATTCTCTTCGTTTTTGCTTGTCTGTAAAGTTTTTGATTTCTTCTTCAAATCTGAATGAGATCCTTTCTGGTAGAGTAATCTTGGTTGTAGGTTTTTCCCTTTCATCACTTTAAATATATCCTGCCACTCCCTTCTGGCCTGCAGAGTTTCTGCTGAAAGGTCAGCCTTTAACCTTATGGGGATTCCTTTGTATGTTATTTGTTGCTTTCCCCTTGCTGCTTTTAATATTTTTTCTTTTTATTTAATTTTTGATAGTTTGATTAATATGTGTCTTGGTGTGTTTCTCCTTGGGCTTATCCTATATGGGACTCTCTGCATTTCCTGAACTTGATTGACTATTTCTTTTCTCATGTTGGGGAAGTTTTCGACTATAAGCTCTTCAAATATTTTCTCAGACACTTTCTTTTCCTCTTCTTCTTCTGCAACCCCTATAATTTGAATGTTGCTGCATTTAGTGTTGTCCCCAGAGGTCTCTGAGACTGTCCTTAATTCTTTTCATTCTTTTTTCGCTATTCTGCTCCATGGCAGTTATTTCCACCATTCTGTCTTCCAGGTCACTTATCAGTTGTTCTGTCTCAATTATTCTGCTATTGATTCCTTCTAGAGTATTTTTAATTTCAGTTATTGTGGTGTTCATCACTGTTTGCGCTTTAGCTCTTCTAGCTCCTTGTTAAACATTTCCTTTATTTTCTCCATCTATGCCTCTATTCTATTTCTGAGATCTTGAATCATCTTTACTATCATTATTCTGAATTCTTTTTCAGGTAGACAGCCTATCTCTTCTTCATTTGTTTAGTCTTGTGGGGTTTTACCTTGTTCCTTCATCTGCTGCATCTTTCTCTGTTCTCATTTTGTTTAACTTACTGTGTTTGGGGTCTCCTTTCCTCGGGCTGCAAGGTCATAGTTCTCCTTAATTCTGTGGAAGTTGGTCCCGTGTAGGCTTCCTGGTTGGGGGTGGGGGCGAGACTGGTGCCTGTGTTCTTGTGTGTGTAGATGGATCTTGTCCTTCTGACATTCAGGCCCACCTCTGGTGGTGTGCTTTGGTGTGTCTGTGAGTTTAGTACAACTATAGGCAGTCTGTCTACTAATGGGTGGGGTTGTGTTCCTGCCTTGCTAGTTGCTTGGAATGAGGCATCTAGCACTGAACCTTGCTGGACGTTTGGTGGCACCAGATCTTGGTGTTGAGATAGAGACCTCTGGGAGAGCTCTTGCTGATGAATATTCCATTGGGTCAGGAGTTCGCTGGTGGTCCAACATCCTGGACTCAGCTCTCCCACCTTGGAGGTCCAGATCTGACCCCTAGCCAGTGCACCAAAACCCTGCAAGTTGCACAGCACAGAGGAAAAGGAAGAAGAAAAAGAGAAAAAGGAAAGGAAGGAAGGAAGGAAGGAAGGAAGGAAGGAAGGAAGGAAGGTAGGAAGGAAGGAAGAAGGGAGGGAGGGAGGAAGGAAGGAAGGAAGAAGAAAGAAAGAAAGAAAGAAAGAAAGAAAGAAAGAAAGAAAGAAAGAAAGACCCCAATCCCAAGACAAGTGATAAAATCAAAACTAAACACAAAATCACACAAAGAGATGTACACACTCTCACTCACAAAAAGAGAAGAAAAAGAGAAAAAAGAAGAAAAAATTTATAAAAAGAGAAAACAAAAAAGAGAGCAACCAAACCAATAAACAAACCCACATACAAAAATGCATACTAAAGATTAAACTAATAAATAAATTGAACCAGGAACAAGTCAAATAAGCTAGGAAGTCCTTCAATATTTCTAGGTAGGTCTCTGCACCTGCTGTGGGCACTGTGGAGTCAGCTTAGACTCTGATCTGGTCTTACTTCAGCACGTACTTGCCCCAAAGTCCACAGTTGCCCCCTAAGTCTACAGCCTCAATTTTAGGAACAGTCGTCTATTCAGGTAATCCACAGATGCAGGGCCTATCAAGCTAATTGTGGGTATTTAATCTGTTCCCACTGCAGCCGTTTCCCTTTTCCTTCTTTGGTCCCACAGTTCCCAGGGATTAGTTTGGGTTTTGGTCCCGTCTCTGCATGTGGGCCACTCTCATGTGTCAGTTCCCCTCCCAGGCAAGAGGGGGTGAAAGTGGGTGATTGGGGCTCACTTGCTCATTCTGGCCAGGGGGAAGGAGGGATGTGGCCGTCTAATTGAAATGTGCAGGAGTGCCTGCACCAGCAGTGGTCAGCATGAGCCTGAGGTGAACCATGCATTCACCCAGGGAAATTGGTCCTGAACATGAGACCCTTGGCGGTGGTGGGCTGCATTGGCTGCTGAGAGGATGTGGACAATGACGTGCCTTGCACACAGGACCCTTGGTGCCTGTGGTGGAAAGCTCTGTGTTCTGATATAACAGCCATGGCTCATAGTGGTGCTCACATAGGTGTTGCCCAGTGAGTGCACGGAGCGGTAAGCTTCTATGGTGGACTGCCTCTTGAGCACCCCAAAACAAAGGTCTCCTGTCTCTCCATCAGGCCCAGGCTTTTCCCCAGACTCCCTCCCAGCTAGCTGTGATGCACTAGCCCCCCTAGGCTGTCTTCACACAGCCAACCCCAGTCTTCTCCCTAGGGTCTATCCTTCAAAGCCCAAGCCTTGGCACCCAGCCCCCACCTGCCCCAGCAGGCGAGCAGACAAGTGTCTCAGGCTGGGAAGTGCTGCTTCACGCTGATTCTCCACGTGGGAATCTCCACTCTGCCCTCTGTGCACCTGTTGCTGCTCTCTCCTCTGGGGGCTCCAAAGCTTCCCCTGCCCATCCCTGCCAGTGAGGGGACTTCCTAGTGTGTGGAAGCTTTTGGCCCTTCACAACTCCCTCGCAGAGGGACACGTCTCCTTGGGATTCCTTTGTCTCTTTTTTCCCTTTTTTCTTTTGCTCTACCAGTTATGTGGGGGTTTTCTTGCCTTTTTGGAAGTCTGAGGTCCCCTGCAAGCATTCAGAATGTGTTCTGCAGAAGCTGTTTCACAAGTAGATGTATTCTTGATATATTTGTGGGGAGGAAGGTGATCTCCATGTTTTAGTCCTCTGCCATCTTCCTGTCTCAATCTTGTTGGAAGATTTTTAATCGCAGTTTCAATTTCAGTGCTTGTGATTGGTCTGTTCATAGTTTCTATTTCTTCCTTGTTTAGTCTTGGAATGTTGCACTTTTCTAAGAATTTGTCCATTTCTTTCAGGTTGTCCATTTTATTGGCGTATGGTTGCTTGTAGTAGTCTCTCATGATCCTTTGTATTTCTGTGGTGTTAGTTGTTACTTCTCCTTTTTCATTTCTGATTCTGTTGATTTGAGTCTTCTCCCTTTTTTTCCTGATGAGTCTGGCTTATGATGTATCAATTTTGTTTTTTTAAAGAACCAGCTTTTAGTTTTATTGATCTTTGCTATTGCTGCCTTCGTTTATTTTTTCTTTATTTCTGATCTGATCTTTATGATTTTTTTCCTTCTGCTAACTTTGGTGTGTTTTTTTTTTGTTATTGTTCTTCTTCTTTCTCTAATTGTTTTAGGTGTAAGGTTAGGTTGTTTATTGAAGATTTTTTTTGTTTATTGAGGTAGGGTTGTATTGCTATGAAATTCCCTATTAGGACCACTTTTGCTGCATCCCATAGGTTTTGGGTCATCTTGTTTTTATTGTCATTTGTTTATAAGTATTTTTATTTCCTCTTTGATTTCTTTAGTGACCTCTTGGTTGTTTATTAGTGTATTATTTAGCCTCTATATGTTTGTATTTTCTACAGTGTTTTTACTGTAATTAATATCTAGTCTCATAGTGTTGTGGTCAGAAAAGATGCTTGATATGATTTCAATTTTCTTAAATTTACCGAGGCTTGAGTTGTGGCCCAAGATATGATCTATCTTGGAGAATGTTCTATTTGCACTTGAGAAGAAAGTGTATTCTGTTGGTTTTGGGTGGAATGTCCTATAAGTATCAATTAAGTCCATTTGGTCTAATGTGTCATTTGAAGCTTGTGTTTCCTTATTTATTTTCTGTTTGGATGATCTGTCCATTGGTATAAGTGGGGTATTAAAGTCCCCTACTATTACTGTGTTACTGTCAGTTTCCCCTTTTATGGCTGTTAGCATTTGCCTTATGTATTGATGTGCTCCTATGTTGGGAGCATAGATATTTACAGTTGTTATATCCTCTTCTTGGATTGATGCCTTGATCATTATGTAGTGTCCTTCCTTGTCTCTTGTAATAGTCTTTATTTTAAAATCTAATTTGTCTGATATAAGTATATCTCACCCCTCAGAAGAATTCCTGTCTGTCTGGGCCCCTTCCTAACCTGTTTCACTGGAGGGCCCCTAATGCAAGCCCTACTGCCCCAGCCCCTCAGCCCCATCAAGCCCCTTGGTAGCTCTCTCAGGGGAACAGCCTAAAGCCCTCCATGTCACAGGAAGGGGAGACTGCCAGAGTCCCTACACCTCCAAACCAGGCCCTCTCTCCAGTTTTATCCCCTACCTGATGCTGCAAGAAGTACAGAATAAACTTTTTATCACCTTCAAATATATATATATATCAGACAAATTAGATTTTCTTTTGTATTCCATTTGCATGGAATATCTTTTTCCACTCCCTCACTTTCAGTCTGTGTGTGTCCCTAGGTCTGAAGTGGGTCTCTTATAGATAGCATATATATTGGTCTTGTTTTTGTATCCATTCAACCAGTCTGTGTCTTTGGTTGGAGATTTTAATCCATTTACTTCTAAGGTAATTGCAGATATGTATGTTCCTATTACCATTTCTTAAATGTTTTTGGTTTGTTTTCATAGGTCTTTTCCTTATCCTGTGTTTCCTGCCTTAAGCATTTGTTGTAAAGCTGGTTTGGTGGTGCTGAATTCTCTTAGCTTTTGCTTGTCTTTAAAGCTTTTAATTTCTCTGTCAAATCTGAATGAGATTCTTGCTGGGTAGAGTAATCTTGGTTGTAGGTTTTTCCCTTTCATCACTTTAAATATATTCTGCCACTCTCTTCTGGCCTGCAGAGTTTCTGCTGAAAGATCAGCCTTTAAACTTATGGGGATTCCCTTGTATGTTATTTGTTGCTTTTCCCTTGCTGCTTTTAATATTTTTGGTGTTTAATTTTTGTTCGTTTGATTAATATGTGTCTCAACATGTTTCTCCTTAGGTTTATCCTATATGGAACTCTCTGTACTTCCTTGAATTGATTGACTATTTTCTTTCCTATGTTGGGGAAGTTTTCGACTATAAACTCTTCAAATATTTTCTCAGACCCTTTCTTTTTTTCTTCTTTTTCTAGGAAGCATATAATTTGAATGTTGGTGTGCTTAATGTTTTCCCTGAGGTCTTTGAGACTGTCCTCCATTTTCTTTAAATAAATTTATTTATTTATTTATTTATTTATTTATTTATTTTATTGGCTGTGTTGGGTCTTTTTTTTTTTTTTTTGCTGTGAGTGGGGTTTCTTTTTAGTTGCAGTGAGTGGGGGTTACTCTTCATTGTGGTGTGTGGGTTCCTCATTGCTGTGGCTTCTCTTGTTGCAGAGCACAGGATCTAGGCACATGGGCTTCAGTAGTTGCAGCACATGGGCTCAATAGTTGTGGCTCATGGGCTCTAAAGCTCAGGCTCAATAGCTGCGGTGCACAGGCTTAGTTACTCCCTGGCATGTGAGATCTTCCTGGAGCAGGGATCAAACCCATGTCCCCTTCATTGGTAGTCAGATTCTCAACCACTGCACCACCTAGTAAGCCCTGTCCTCCATTCTTTACATTCTTTTTTCTTTATTCTGCTCCATGGCAGTATTTCCACCATTCTATCTTCCAGCTCACTTGTTTGTTCTTCTGCCTCAGTTATTCTGCTGTTGATTCCTTCTAGAGTATTTTTAATTTCAGTTATTGTGTTGTTTATTACTGTTTGTTTGCCCCTTAGTTCTTCTAGTTATTTGATAAATGCTTCTTTTATTTTCTCTATTTTCTTTCTGAGATTTTGGATCATCTTTACTATCATTACTCTAAATTCTTTTTCAGGCAATTTTCCTATTTCTTCTTCATTTATTGGATCTTGTAGGTTTTTATCTTGCTCCTTTGCCTGCAAGATATTTCTCTGTCTTCTCCTTTTGTCTAATTTATAGCATTTGAGGTCTCCTTTCCCTAGGCTGCAGGGTCATATCTCCTTTTGCTTCTGTTCTCTGCCCTCAGTGGTGGGGTTGATCCAATGTCTTGAGTAGACTTCCTGATGGGAGTGACTGATGCCTATGTTCTGGTGGGTGGAGCTGAGTCTTTTCCCCCTGATGAGCAAGGCCATGTCAGGTAGTGTGTTTTGGGGTGTCTGTGAGCTTAGTATGCCTTAGGTAGTCTGTGTGCTGATGGGTGGGTTTGTGTTCCTGTCTTCTTTGTTGTTTGGTGTGAGGTATCCAATGTGGGAGCTGCAGGCAGTTGGGAGGAGCCAGGTCTTGGATTCTGATAGAGGCCTCCATGAGAGCTCTCGGCAATTAATCTTAACTGTGCCCAGGGATTCTCTAGTGGTCCAGCATTTGATATAGTCTCATTTGTTTATTTTTGCTTTTGTTGACCTTGCCTAAAAAGACAAATCCAAAAATCATTGCTAAGACCAATGTCAAAGATTTTACTGCCACCATTTTCTTATAGGAGTTTTATGTTTTCAGGTCTTATATTTAAGTCTTTAATCCATTTTTAGTTTATTTTTGTATATGATATATGAAAGTGATTTAGTTTCATTCTTTTGCACCTTCAATTTTCCCAACACCATTTACTGAAGACACTGTCTTTTTCTGCATTATATATTCTTGCCTCTTTTGTCCTACATTAATTGATTATATATGTGTGGGTAGCCCTTGTGTGGACTGCACACCCTTGCCAACTGTGGCAGGCCCACAACTGATGTGCAGGTAAGTTGGGGTGCACAGCACACCCACTAGTGCTAGCAGGCTAGAGGGAGGGCATCAGAAATGGTGTTTGCCAGCTCTGTCACCAGCAAGTTAGAATGAGACTGCAAAATGACACCAACCAGCATTTCAGCCCTTGGAGAGAGTCATTGCAGGTTCTGCTTCTCTGGCAGCTGCTTTAGGATTGGTAAGTGGGTCTTCCTCACTTATTCTCTAAGTGCTTTTGGCTAAATCACAAGGCAAGTGGATCTGTGCTTGAGCCGTTTAAGAGTGGGTTCTCCATCCCCTCGGTTCTATGGTTTTCCTGGACTTAATCTCTGTTGATTTTCAAAATCAAATGTTTTGGGGTCTCATATTTTCACTACCAGACCCAGGGGTCAGGACACCTCACTCCTGGAGAAAAAGTTCCATATTTTGGAGATCCCTTTCTGATTTGTGTGACACCACACCTAGAGTGGGGTCCCAGGAGAGTTAGTCTCTACCTCTTAGCTGTCTCAATGTATCTCTTTTATGTTTTTTTTTTTTTAAATAAAGGCACTCATCTTGTTCTCAGGTCCTTTTCAGAGGAAAATTATTCCATATGTAGCTGTAAATTTATTGTGTCCATTGGAGGAGGTGAATTCAGGGTATTCCTTTTCCTTCATATTGAATTCCTTCCTCCAAAGGCACTTCTGCTATGTTCTGGCAGCCCTACCTCAAGGGCCCATTTAAACACTGATTGCCAAGCCTCATGTTCAGAGTTCCTGATTCAGTGGATCTGAGGTGAGGTCCAAGCATCTGCATTTCCAGCATGTTTCCAGGTGATGCTGATGCTGCTGGTCTGTGGATGCACTTTGAGAATTGCTGCCACAAAGGCCCTCCTCGTGTGATGATGCTTCTGCATCTCTTTGGCAGTCCTGCACTGGGGACCAGTCAGAGGTGGGATACTCTGTTAATGTCAGCTGTGCACCCTGTGCCACTTCAACTCCCTGCTTCCCTGAGAAACATGTGCACCTGTGTTTTAAGGCAGAAGTGCTATGTGCTCCTATGAATTAAGATGCAAAGAGTTTGTTATCCCACGCTGGGCAACAGTCCATCCATAATTGCTCTCTTTAGAATGTGAAGGGGGTGTTGCCAGAGTCATGGCTGGTTATAACACAGCTCTGCCTGTATACAAGAATACTCTCCCATAGCATTCCACAATGTTTGCTACATTTGAGCTTTTTTAATCCTGCAGGAAATGCATCTACTGGTTTTTAAAGAAAGGCATTAGTTCTTCATCAAAGTATGTGATTTAGCTATTGCTGAACATTTTAAATTTACCAACATCTTGTTAGTTGGAAGTCAAATGCCTGCCACCAGACTCCTGCTACCTTAATTAGTCAAAGACACCCCACGTGACTGATGGATAATTGGTCAGAATGTGTCCTCTTCAGGGACAGTTGCCGAACCATAAGCTCATTTACTAACAAAGTTTTCTCCAGGTTATTCTTGTTTGGAAGCTCTGTGTATTAGTTTGCCTGGGCTGCCATAGCACTCCACCCTCTGGCCCCTCAAAATTCATATGTTGGAGTCCTAACCCCCAGTACCTCAGAATGTGACTATATTTGGAGATAAAGTCTTTACCAATAGGTGATTAAGGTAAAATGGGGTCATACGGGTGGGCCCTAAACCACTGTAACCAGTGTCCTTATAAGAGGAGATGAGGACACAAACACACACAGAGGGAAGACCATGTGAGGATACGGGGAGAATGTGAGCATCTACAAGCCAAGCAGAGAGGCCTCATGAGAAACCAGCCCTGCAAACTCCTTGATCTTGGACTTCTAGCCTTTGTAACATGAGAAATACCTGTCGTTTAAGCCACTGAGCCTGTGATATTTCTCACAGCAGCCCTAGCAGAGTAACACATCACGTAAGCACAGCTTTTTCCTTATGGGGAAGAAGACTGAATAACACATACACCCAGATATGACAATGAAAATGCAGGATTCCATTTGAAATTCACCTTAAATTAACCTGAGACTGAGGATCTATGGTTACCCCTCTCAACAGATCTCTTTTATCTTTCAGTTCCTCTCCTTAACCCTGCCCACCCCCAACTAAACAGAGACCACAAATAAACACATGTCTGAGCGGTGGGCCCTGGGGTTACTTAGTGTACAAAGACTGTCTAGGTTACCACTTGTTTCTGCAGGCTCTGAATGTGTCAAGAATCATCCTTAAAGGCCATCTGCTTACTTTCTTGCTATTTTTCTTCCTCCTTGCAACGTGCAAAATTATTTCTCCTCATCTTGACATTGATAAAAGGCAATACTCTCTGCTAATTTGATGTGCAATGAAACATACAGAAGGATTTCTGATAAACACTCTTTGTTAATCAAATGTTTAGAAATCTGTCTGTATCAAAATAATTTGACATTTCTCTTCATGCCTTTTATTTCTTCTAGTAGAATTTGCTTTTTCCCCTCCACAAAGGTGCATTCTTGATAATTACTTTTCTCCACTTCACTTGGAAAACTGCTAGAAATCATAGATACAATTTATAATGTAATTATATAGGTTGCACTGAACATTTGAGATTCCTGGATAAAAATTCACAGGGTATGCATATAACCAGGCCAAACACAAACTTTTTGAAGACTTCAATTATGCAGTCTCCAGTAGTCAATAAATTTTTTATTTATTCATGACTCCTGGTTTTATTTATCTCACTGACTTATACCACTCAAAATTACTATTTCATCATATTAGTTTTCTCTAATATATATATATGTATATACATAACAAACAATTTATATATATAGTTTGTTACATATTTAATTAGCTTTCCTTCTACCAAAATAGTAAACACTTTCTTTAACCTAGCTGATTCATGTAAACCCTTGTGCTAATCTAGCTGTCAGCTGCAAGCATAGTTTAAACACAACTATTTCACCTTGCACTGCGCAAAATAAGAGTTACAATGAAGGATGACACATATTTAGGAAATTAATTTCACAGGTAAATGGATCCTCTATGGACTGGCAGACAAAATGTAAGAAGAAGAAAGCAAAGACTCTTTCTTGTTCCTCTGGTCCATTTTGCCATATGCTGATCACGTTGGCACCAAAAGGTCCTATGTTCAGTAAAGACACAGTTCCTTACTGTTTTATTCATTACCAGTTTGTTTCATTTAAAATTGTATTACTTTTGAGATCGGAAATACCACAGCTGAAGTTGGGTCATAATAACTTAAAGTAAAACAGATGAGGAGATCAGTGGGTGGTGGGGAGTGTCCCTGATGCAGAGCCCACTGCACACCCCGAGGAAGAGCTGGGTAATAGTGTGTCCAGAGGCACTCCTACTGCGCCACCTTGTGGACAGCCTCTGGAATAGCTGAGTGTGTGCTTCTGGGGCTGTGCTGGAAGCCTATCCCCACCTTTAATATCTGCACTACCTGGGGTTTGTCAGAATTCAGGTTCTCAGGCCCCACTCAGACACGTTGGGTCAGAAACTTTGGGGGTGGATCCCAGTGATCTCAACCTTACAATCAGGTGGTTCTGATGACACTTGAGCTTGAGAACCACTGCACTAATTCAAACACAGGCCAAAAATTTAGTTCTAGGCACAACTAATATATATATAAAGATAGTTACAAAATTCAAACTACCCATAAGGGAAAGTATACTGGTCTTTTTAGGGGAAAAAACATTTCAGACACAGGTCTAAAAGCAATTCTTCAGCAGTGTGGGTCTTAACAGAGTGAGCACAAAAGAGTGTAAGGGGTGATATACTGCTACAGACTGACTGTGTCCCCCCAGAATTCATAGATTGAAACACCTAACCCCCAGTACCTCAGAATGTGATTGTATTTAGATATATGGCCTTTAAAGAGGCAATTAAAGTTAAATAAAATCATGAGGGTGAGTCCTAATCCAGTATGACTGGTGTCTTTAGAAGAGGAGATTAGGACACAGACACGCACAGAGAGACCACATGAGGACACTGGAAGAAGGTGGCCATCTACAAGCCAAGGAGGAAGGCCTCAGAAGGAACCAACCCTGCCGATATCTTGAACTTCCAGCCTCCAGAACTGAGAGAGAACAATTTCTGCTGTTTAAGCCACCCAGCTTGTGGTACTTTGCTATGGTAGCGCGAGAAGACTAAAATATACACTCAACAATATTCCTCAGCAAATGGAACAGTGGCTGAAATGGGAACTCCTTATCCTACCGCCAACATATAGTAAAATCAAAGTATCTCCATCTAAACCGATGAATGTAGTTTTCAAGGGGGGGTATCAGCTTCACACAGTGGCAACTGCAAATCCCTCTATCTATTCCATGCACCTCAGTTCCAAAGATGAGTGCAGGTGGGATTAGAATTAGGGCAAGAGAGAAGTGTCCACATTCTTCATGGCATGTACCAATGATGCCACGAGTGGTGACAAGCATGCAGGAGCTCATAATGCTGACTCCACACAGTGGCCTGACATGTCATCAGGTTGTGCTACAGCAGCGAGGCTTCTACTTACAATGACATATTCATTCCACATGGGACAGCTCAAGAGAAACAGCCTTCTTGTGAAGTATTAACCTCTATGGGGTACCTGGTTAGTCCTACCACTGAAGTGGTTGGATAGAAACAAATAAAGGATGAGAGATTGTAAACATGACCATGAACTATCAAGACTAAGAACAACAGCAGCTTCCTGGGAGAGCTGGACCAGGTATGAGAAGGGCGGGAGACCACAGGAGCACCACCAGCTCCCTTCCACGACCGAGGTTCTCCTCTCCCAGCAACTGCCTCTCCGTGCAGCTTCTCCTCTGCCCAGTCCTGCTTCCTTCACACATGTGACTCTGAGAGAACTCCCTGAGGACCCTCCGCAGGCAAATCACACTCAGAGTCCATTTCTGAAGGACCTGGCCTAGACAACTAGCTGTGGAGAGGGTCTGAGAGCCATTCATGAGGGTGACACCAGGTTGGGGAACTTGGGATGTCCTTTAAGGATGCCAGACGAAAAGTGTCCAGTGGCATTGGACTCCAGAATTTGGGGGCAGAGCCATGTATCAAGAATGCCTGTAAAGTATGCCCCGCCTCCACACCCCTCTCTTCCACTGCTCCCATTTTCATAACATCTTGGGGAACACTTGCATGCTTCTTTAGAAATGGAGAAAAACATGCATAATCACTTTAACTGACATATCTGTGTTTCTGCCACGAGCTAATAGGTGCTGGACTGAAACATAGGAAAGCTGGTGAATCTTAATAATTCACTTCCCTTAAAATGTGAACTAATTCCAATTAGACCTTTAAGCGAAAACCTCTTAATTAGATGATTTCCTCCTATCTCGCATTTATGTCTCTTTTCCTATACAAAGGGATCTAAAAATAACCGATATTAGGTCCTGAACAGGTGGCTTTGAGAAACATGCTTCAAAGGGAGCTAGCAGGCCAGGAATTAGCTATGAACTGAAGGAGTACCAGGACGTCAGACAGGTGAATAGACATTACCACGGTATTTCTGCATTTACAGTCTATTATGCAGATAACATGGGGCTGGGGGAAGGTATAAAATCTGGACCAATTTTTAAATAGTTTTCAAAGCCCTTCAACATATGATCCACAAGCAGGCCTCCTTACCTGTCCCCAGAATACACCTAAACTCTCTGCATCGCTTAAGGACTTTACGTGAATTTCTTCCCATTACCCCTCAACCCTAACAAAACTTTCCTGGACCCTTTCCAGTCACTTAAAGTCCTGACAGCTCTTTGACTGGGGACCCATCCTGAGAGTGACTATGCTTTTATGTGCTTCCAGATGGCTGCGCACTGCATATTATCACATCTTTCCATGTTCTTCCCCACACCTCTACTGAACCCTCTTTTGAAGATCAGAGATACAATGTATTTTCTCTTCGGTGCTTTAGAAAGGTGTATTTCATGTAAAAGCTAAAAAGTAATGCTGATTAATGCACTTAAAAGTTATCTTTATCAAACAATCTGGCTTGTTGTCTGTGACTATATTACTTATGCTGTCCTTTAGGACTCAAATTTCTCACTGGGACACACACACACACACACACACACACACACAACAGGTATACACATATATACACACACACCACACATATATGCACACATACACACACCGCTCACAGATACACACACACCAATAACAACAACTTCTCCCCTTTCCAGCCCCTACAGTGCACAGTGCAATATTCTGCCGTATGACCTTTATTTCCTAATATGCAGATTGAGATCAGACCAGTAGGTGGTTATAGGATTTCAGGACGTGTAGCACATGCCTGAGGAAGAAGCATCCGGGGACATAAAGAAACCAGATCCAGCCATTTCCTTCAGACCTGGGTATTGAACAATGGATTTGGTCCTCTGTGCCTTCCCATTCTAAGCAGAAGTTCATGCCTGTGTGGACAATAAATGTCACCTGCCGTATATATCAGTAAATAAAGGATGTTGCAACCATCAAGCCATCAGCTACTGCAGCCACCCTGACTATGCACTCCTGAAAGGATTCAGGATGGAGAAAGACAGGATACTGGCCCTAGATAGCTGAGGTACATATCAAAGAATGATTTCAAAAGCCCAGACTCTTACATCTTCCCATGCATAGAAAAGCGCTGAATTAATTAACTTGAGATGTCTGGTTTTCTTTAATTAACAATATCTTTTGATGTTCCCACTACCTGGATTTTTCGCAAAAACTTCTATATATCCTGGCACCTCCCTTTCCTCTTTGGAACAGTTCTTCAGACTTATCTGAGAGGCTGCCTTCTGGGCTTATGTCCTCAGAAAGTCCACCAAATAAAACCTAATTCTTAACTTTCAGGTGCATTTTTTTCCCCAGTGGACAACTGCAAGATGACTCCTCTCCCATCCTCCCTTCCCCTGCCAAATAGCTTTAAATGTTCCCACTAGATGTCTTTAATCAAGGCATTGTTACCGGATGCAATGGATCTTTTGCTTGGGGTACAGAGCCAAGGATCACACCAAGTATTTTTGACTAAGCAGAAGCATTTATTACTGGAGACAAGTAAGGAGACAGGGAGAAAGCTCTCAAAGCACTGTCTCCCGGTGTGGTTAGACAGGGCGGAGGGTGCAGCAGGGTTAAGCCTGGAGGTATGCATATTCATGAAAGGGCAGACAGATCATCCATAAGCATTGTAATGAGGCAAAGGTTACTCTAGGTTGCCAAAGACCTCAAGCAAGCAGGTGGTTGGCTGTTTTCTCACACTGTGGTATCTTGTTGACTGGAATGCGCTACAACCTTTTCAGAACTTGGGGCGTTTGGAATTTCTGCCATCTAATGGTTAGTTTCTGCAAAACAAAGCACATTTTGGTTTAACCCCATCCTTTCTAGGGCTAACAGAATCTTTAAGTTGACTCAGAACCAAGTACACTCCTCTTATCTGTTTTTATTTTTTTGCCACTACTTCCATTAATGATAGTTTCAAAATGGCATTAAAGAATAACAAATGGCGTTTTTAAAAAATACTCATTGGGTACCAAAGTGAGACTTGCATATACAGATACAGAATTTTTAAAAAATCAAATCTGAGAGAGAAAGCAATTTAGCCAACTTCCAACTGTCCAAATCTAATAGTTATTCCTTTCTCATGCATGTCTTATAATCAAAAACGTGTCAGGTGAAACCAAAGGTGTGGATGTGAGAAGGCTCGTCCACTGGGTTATCATATGTGATGAAACAAGACTGAGCAGCAGTGAGAGGGAACGGAAACAACAGATGTTTCTCTAAACTAAAACTCTTAAAGAAATGGAAACCTATTCCCGCTTTGAAGGAATAGCAGATTGTTTTTCTGTTCGAGCGTGTCAGGAATCCGGCTGAAGAGCAGGGCACTTTAGACTCGGGAGCAAGGGTTTCTGTCTTGTAAGAAACCTGGGTCCTGGTGGACAGGGCAGGCCTATTTCTGGTGGAGGAAGAGCCAGCTGTAGGTACCGCAGGTACTGCACGTGGAGAGTGCCTGTGGGAACATACAAAGTTAATTGTTCCATGTTTCCCCCAGCCGACTACAGGAAAACGATCAGGATTCATAATAAGTGAGTTAGCTCACACCGAAGTACAAATTCCTTGCCCAGAGGATTAATTGTCAGAGAGATAAGGATTCTTTCTTCCGAAAATCTTTAAAAGGGAGAACTAAGACTATGGCATCAGCAGCTCTGGCCTAGTTTAGGATCTTACAAAATCTCCCAATAAAAACAGAGAAGCTAGGGCTTCCTAGGTGGCGCAGCAGTTAAGAATCCACCTGCCAATGTAGGGGACATGGGTTCCATCCCTGCTCCAGGAAGATCCCACATGCCGTGGAGCAACTAAGCCTGTGTGCCACAGCTACTAAACCTGTGCTTTAGAGCCCGTGAGCCACAACTATTGAGCCCATGTGCCACAACTACTGAGGCCCATGTGCCTAAATCCCTTGCTCCACAACAAGAGAAGCCACGAACAAGAGAAGCCATGGCAATGAGGAGCCTGTGCACCACAAAGAAGAGTAGCCCCCGCTTGCTGCAAGTAGAGAAAGCCCCGTGTGCAGCAACAACAACCCAACACAGCCAATTAATTAATTAATTAATTAATTAATAATAAAAAAAAACAGAGAACCTAGAAAGCAAAAATAAAACCCATGAGCATTACTTACAACAAAACTAGGTGATGAGATATCTTCACAAATACCAAAATAAAAACAGGATGAGGACAAACCACCAAGACTCACACAGCACAGGCAGCTGCACAAAAGAAAGCAGAGGCAAAAGACAGGACATTTGATGGACCCAGGACAGAAAAGCCCCAAAGAGCCTGCAGGAAGGGCCCTGGCACACACAGACATCCAATTGGAGAGCAGGAGGCATGAGGCAAGAGACCCATAGTGAAGGCTGCCAGACAGCAGGGTCAGCACTCTGTACTCTCAGAACCAAGTTGTTGCAGGAGAGGGAGATGTAACATCCTGGGACCCTCAGGAGTCCTTAGGATGGGTCATTGAGTGAGGGTCCCTGGCTTTAAGCAGGAAAGAATTCAAGAGCGAGCCAAAAAAAAGCAAAAGTGAGTTTATTTAGAGGGATACACACTCCATAGGCAGAATGTGGACCTTCTAGGAAAATGAGAGCAGCCCCAGGGCATGGAGGTCATTGGCTTTTGCGGGCTAAGTAATTTCAAATGCTAATATGTGGGAGGAATAATCTTGATACTTCAGGGATGGGTGGGATTATATATTGTATATCTCACATCCTCTTTATCCATTCATCTATTGATGGGCACTTGGGTTGCTTCCATATGTTGGCTATTGTAAATAATACTGCAATGAACATAGTGGTGCACATATCTTTTCTAATTAGTGTTTTTGTTTTGTTTTCTTTGGATAAATATCCAGAAGTGGAATTGATGCATCTTATGATAGTTCTATTTTTAATATTTTGAGGAAACTCCATACTGTTTTTCACAGTGGCTGCACCAATTTACATTACCATCAACAGTGCAAGAGGGTTCCGTTTTCTCCACATCCTCACCAACACTTATTATTTCTTCTCTTTTTGATAATAGCCATTCTGACAGGTGTGAGGTGATATCTCATTGCAGTCTGATTTGCATTTCCCTGATGATTAGTGATGTTGAGCATCTTTTCATGTGTCTGTTGGCCACCTGTATGTCTTCTTTGGGAAAATGTCCATTCAGATCCTCTGCCCATTTTTAAATTAGGTTGTTTGGATTTTTGATGTTAAGTTGTATGTGTTCTTTGTATATTTTGGATATTAACCCCTTATTGGATATATCACTTGCAAATATCTTCTCCCATTCAGTAGTTGGCCTTTCCCTTTTGTTGATAGTTTCCTTTGCTGTGCAATCATTTCAATTTGATGTAGTCCCGTTTGTTTATTTATACTTTTGTTTCCCGTGCCCAAGGAGACATATCCAAAAAAAAGTTACTAAAACTGAGGTCAAAGAGTGTACTGCCTATGCTTTTTTCTATAAGTTTTGTGGTTTCAGGTATTAAAGTTTTTAATCCATTTTGAATTTATTTTTGTGCATAGTGTGAGAGAGTAGTCCAGTTTGATTCTTTTGCACATAGCTGTCCAGTTTTCACAATCCTATTTATTAAAGAGGTTTTTTTCCCACTGTATGTTATGCATCCTTTGTCATAGATTAATTGAACAAAATTGCATGGGTTGATTTCTGAGCTATCTATTCTGTTTCATTGATCTATGTGTCTGTTTTTTTGTGCCAGTACCATACTGTTTTTTGATGACTATAGCTTTGTAGCATAGTTTGAAATCAAGGCACTTGATACCTCCAGCTTTATTCTTCTTTCTCAAGATTCTTTTGGTTCTGGGAGATCAATCTGTCTTTACTCAACTGGTCAGAATGGGAGCTAATGGTCTGTCAGATTATCAAGAGAATCTTGAAACAAACTTCACTGGCTAAATATCCAGTGGGACCACAGACACATGTTGTTACTCATTCTCAGTTACTGAGTATATCACTGGAATGATTGCCTTCAGCAACTGCAAAACCCAATGTAGTTCCTTTAATATGATCAGGAGGGTCTAGCAGAAGCCTACTAGATAGTATATTAGGAGTAATGCTATGTTCCTGGAAGATACACAGACACTAGTTTCACCAACAAAGTCTTAAAGATGTGCTAATGACTTTCCTACTCATTGTCATGGTTTGTGCAATTAAAAACAAAACAAAGACTGACAGGTTTTGCAAAATTACAGTGTATTATTATAAACTAAACCATATAGTAATTCCAAATGTAAGTATTTTTCCTTATTGCAACAAATTAATATACTCTCCCACCCTCCACTGAGAACCCTGTATGTAGGTATCAAATGGTGCATCCTTAGATCTCCTTTGCACCCCGCACAGCCAAGCAACACTGCCTATTCTCCCCAGCAAAAGACCAAAATTTGATCAGAAAGGCTTCATGGAGTAAAGATGAGGATGGTGATGACACACAGATAAAGGAGAATTAGATGAAAATTGACACAGTAAATGGAGACATACCCCTACTCCAGTTATCCATTTCCCCCTTTGCCCTTAGAGTCCCAGCAGCTAGGCTTCCTGGCAAGTACAAGAGAAGATGAGAAGATTCTATCTTAGAAAGTGACCAGTAGAAGAGAAAAAATACACAGATATGGGCAATGAGGGTCCCTTCCAATGAAATTGTTCATCTGCACCTGAAACAGAGAAGCCCATACAATAACACCCTACCCATACTTCCAATCAGATTTTTAATGCCCCACTCTTAAACTTAAATGAACAGTTGAGGTTCACCAAATATTTGAAGGAAGACTTTAACATAAAAGACAGAGACCAATACAAATAGTTAAAAAAAAAAAAAAATTAAGCATATACAAACCAGAAGAAAGCGGAAAAAAACAAAAAAGCAAAACACTTTTTCAAGCAATAAAAAGTACTGACTCCATAAAACAATAACAGAGAGTTATTCAAAGCCATTTTCAGAGAATGAAAAAGAGCACTTTAAAATAATAAAATTAAAATCATATCAAGCATCTTTTGAGACCACAATGCTGTGAGACTAAAAATCAACTACAAGAAAAAAAATGCAAAAAACACAAAATATGTGGAGGCTAAACAATATGCTACTAAACAACCAATGAAGCACTGAAGAAGTCAAGAAGGAAATTTTAAAAATGCCTAGAGACAAATGAAAATGAAAACATGACAATCCAAAATGATGCAGCAAAAGCAGTTCTGTTTATAGCAATACAACCTTAGCTCAGGAAACAAAAATAAATCTCAAACAACCTAACCTTATGCCTAAAGGAACTAGAGAAAGAAGAACAAACAAAGCCCAAAGGAAAGAAATCATAAAGATCAGAGCAGAAATAAATGAAATAGAGACAAAAAAAATAGAAAAGATCCATGAAACCAAAAGCTGGTTCTTTGAAAAGGTAAACAAAGTTGATAAACATTTAGTCAGAACCATTAAGAAATAAAGGGAGGGCTTCCCTTGTGGCACAGTTGTTAAGAATCCGCCTGCCAATGCAGAGGACATGGGTTCAATCCCTGGTCTGGCAAGATCCCACATGCCTCAGAGCAAATAAGCCCATGCACCACAACTACTAAGCCTGAGCTTTAGAGCCCGCGAGCCACAACTACTGAAGCCTGCCTGCCTAGAGCCCATTCTCCACAAGAGAAGCCACCATGAGTGAGAAGCCCACGCACCACAACGAAGAGTAGCCCCCACTTGCCACAACTAGAGAAAGCCAGCCCAGCAATGAAGACTCAATGCAACCAATAAAAATAAATAAATACATAAATAAATAAATAAGAAAAAAAAGGAAAGAAAGGGAGAGGGCCCATAACAATAAAATCAGAAATGAAAAAGAAATTACAACTTACACCCCAGAAATACAAAAGATCATAAAAGATTACTACAAGCAACTATTATATATGCCAATAAAATGGACAACTTATAAGAAACGGACAAATTCTTAGAAAGGTACAATCTCCCAAGACTGAACCAGGAAGAAATAGAAAATATGAACAGACAATTACCAGTACTGAAATTGAATCACAATTTAAAAACTCCCAACAAACAAAAGTCCAGGTCCAGATGGCTTCACGGGTGAATTCTACCAAATGTTTAGAGAATACTTAACACCTATGCTTCTGAAACTCTTCCAAAGAATTGCAGAGGAAGGAGTACTCCCAAACTCATTATTTGAGGCCACATTTACCTTGATAGCAAAATCAGACAAAGATACCACAAAAAAAGAAAATTACAGGCTAATATCACTGATGAATATAGATGCAAAAATCCTCAACAAAATACTAGCAAACCAAATCCCACAATACGTTAAAAGGATCATACACATGATCAAGTAGGATTTATCCCAGGAACAGAAGGGTTTTTCATGATCTACAAATCAATCAGCATGATACACCACATTAACAGACTGAAGAATAAGAACCATACAATCCTCTCAATAAATGTAGAAAAATCCTCTCAATAAATGTAGAAAAATCTTTTGATGAAATTCCACCTCCATTTAAGATAAAAACTCTCCAGGGCTTCCCTGGTTGCACAGCAGTTAAGAATCCGCCTGCCAATGCAGGAGACATGGGTTCGATCCCTGGGCTGGGAGGATCTCACATGTCACAGAGCAACTAAGCCCATGTGCCACAACTACTGAGCCTGAGTTCTAGAGTCTGTGAGCCGCGACTACTGAGCCCATGTGCTGAAACTACTGAAGCCCGAATGCCTAGAGCCCATGCTCCACAACAAAAGAAGCCACTGCAATGAGAAGCCCACACCACAAAGAAGAGTAGCCCCCACTCACCACAACTAGAGAAAGCCCACGCACAGCAATAGAGACTTAACACAGCCAATAAATTAATTTAATTTAATTTAATTTTAAAAAATTAAAAAAAAAAATTCTCCAGAAAGTGGTCATAGAGGGAACATAACATAATAAGGGGCCATATATGACAAACTCACAGCTAACATCACACTCAACAGTGAAAAGCTGAAGGCATTCCCTCTAAGACCAGGAATAAGACAAGGATGCTCATTCTCACCACTTTTATTCAACACAGATTTGGAAGTGCCAGCCACAGCAATCAGAGAAGAAAAACAAATAAGAGGAATCCAAATTGGAAAGGAAGAAGTAAAACTATCAGTGTTGGCAGATGATACGAAACTATACATAGAAGATCCTAAAGACACCACCAGAAAACTACTAGAGCTCATTAATGAATTTGGTAAAGTTGCAGGATACAAAATTAATATACAGAAATCAGTTGCATTTCTAAACACTAACAATGAAATATCAGAAGGAGAAATTAAGGAAACAATCCCATTTACCACTGCATCAAAAAGAATAAAACACCTAGGAATAAACCTACCTAAGCAGGCAAAAGACCTGTACTCCAAAAAGTATAAGATGCTGATGAAAGAAATTGAAGATAACACAAACAGAAAGAAAGATATATTGTGTTCTTGGAATGGAAGAATAAATATTGTTAAAATGACCATACTACTCAAGGCAATCTATAGACTGAATGCATTCCCTATCAAATTTCCAATGACATTTTTCACAGAACTAGAACAAAAAACTTTTTAAAATCTGTATGGAAACACAAAAGACCTTGACTAGCCAAAGCAATCTTGAGAAAGAAGAACAGAGGAAATCATGCTTCCTGACTTCAGACTACACTACAAAGCTACAGTAACCAAACAGTATGGTATTGACACAAAAACAGACACATAGATCAATGGAACAGGATAGAAAGCCCAGAAATAAACCCACACACTTATGGCCAATTAATCTACGACAAAGGAGGCAAGACTAGACAATGGAGAAAAGACTGTCTCCTCAATAAGTGGTGCTGGGAAAACTGGACAGCTACCTGTAGAATAATGAAAGTGGAACATTCTCTAATACTATATATAAAAATAAGCTCAAAATGGATTAATGACCTAAATGTAAGTCTGGATACTGTAAAACTCCTAGAGGAAAACATAGACAGAACACTCTTTGACATAAACCACAGCAATAATTTTTTTGGATCCTTCTCCTAGAGTAATGGAAATAAAAGCAATAAAAACAAAAATGGGACCTAATTAAACTTAAGACTTTTGCACAGCAAAAGAAACCATAAACAAAACGAAAAGAAAACTTATAGAATGGAAGAAAATATTTGCAAATGATGTTACTGACAGTGAGGTTATTTCCAAAATATACAAATAGTTCATACAGCTCAATATCAGGAAAACAAATAACCTAATCAAAAAATTTAGAGCAGAAGACTTAAATAGACATTTCTCCAAAGAAGACATACAGATGGCCAACAGGTATACGAAAAGATGCTCAATATCATTAAATATTAGAGACATGCAAATCAAAAGTACAATGAGGTATCACCTCACACTGTTAGAATGGCCATCATCAAAACATTACAAATAACAAATGCTGGAGAGGGTGTGGAGAAAATGGAAATCTCCTACACTATTGGTGGGAATGTAAATTGGCAGCCACTTGGAGAACAGTATGGAGGTTCCTTAAAAAACTAAAAAGAGAGTTGCCATATAGAGTTGCCCAGCAATCCCACTCCTAGGCATATATCCAGAAAAGATGAAAACTCTAATTCAAAAAGATATATGCACCCCAATATTCATAGCAGCACTATTTATAATAGCCAAGACATGGAAGCAACCTAAGTGCCCATCAAGAGATGAATGGGGACTTCCTAGGTGGTGCAGTGGTTAAGAACCGGCTTGCCAATGCAGGGGACACGGGTTCGAGCCCTGCTCTGGGAAGATTCTACATGCCACAGCAACTAAGGCCGTGCACCACAACTATTGAGCCTGTGCTCTATAGCCCATGAGCCACAACTACTGAGCCCGTGTGCCACAACTATTGAAGCCCACATGCCTAGAATCCATTCTCCACAACAAGAGAAGCCACTACAATGAGGAGCCCACACACCACAATGAAGTGTAGCCCCCGCTCTCAGAAACTAGAAAAAGCTCGTGTGCAGCAACGAAGACCCAATGCAGCCAATAAATAAAATAAATAAATAAATTTATTTTAAAAAAAGAGATGAATGGATAAAGAAGATGTGGTACATATACACAATGGAATATTACTCAGCCATAAAAAGGAAGGAAATAATGCCATTTGTAGCAACATGGTTGGACCTAGAGATTATCATACTAAGTGAAGTAAGTTAGACAGAGAAAGGCAAATATCATATGATATTGCTCTTATGTGAGATCTAAAAAAAATGACACAAGTGAATTTATAAAAGAGAAATAGACTCACAGACATAGAAAACAAACTTATGGATACCAAAGAGGAAAGGGGGCGAGGGATAAATTAGGAGTTTGGGATTAACAGATACATACTACTATATATAAAGTAGATAAACAATAATGTCCTACTGTATAGACAGGGAATTATATTCAATATCTTGTAATAACCTATAATGAAAAAGAATCTGAAAAAGAATATGTATACATATGTATAACTGAATCACTTCGCTGTACACTTGAAACTAACACAACACTATAAATCAACTCTACTTCAGTTCAAAAAAAGATTTAAAGGAATTCCCTGGCTGTCCAGTGGATAGGGCTCCACACTCTCACTGCCAAGGGCCCAGGTTCAATCTCTGGTTGAGTGGGGAACTAAGATTTCACAAGCTGTGTGGCATGGCCAAAATATATATATATATATAAAAGAAAGAAAGAAAGAAAGAAAGAAAGAAAGAAAGAAAGAAAGAAAGAAAGAAAGAAAGAAAGAAAGAAAGAAAGAAAGAAAGAATAAAATTTTTAAAATAAAATATATCATTAAAAAAAATCAACTGAAGGATCCGAATGAAGATTTCTTATAAGGGCTTCTAGAAAGTAGAACAAAAAGATGAAAAATAAGAAAAGAAAATAAAGAAATTAGGAGATTGGTTTGGGTGGCCAAAATCAAAATAATGGAATTCTAAAAGAGAGGGCAAAGAAAACAGAAAGTTATCAGTAAAAGCAAAGTAAACAGCAAAGAAGTACAAGGACATTTTCTGACATGGAAAGACATTAACTCTCAAATTTAAAATAGCCACCACGCAGTGTTTAAGAATCTGCCTGTCAATGCAGGGCACATGGGTTCAATTCCTGGTCTGGGAAGATCCCACATGCTGTGGAGCAACTAAGCCTGTGTGCCACAACTATTAATCCTGCTCTCTAGAGCCTGTGAGCCACATCTACTGAGCAAGAGTGCTGCAACTACCGAAGCCTGTGCTCTGAAACAAGAGAAGCCACCACAATGAGAAGCCTGCGCACCAAAGAGTAGTCCCCACTCCCCACAACTAAAGAAAGCCCATGTACAGCAAAGAAAACCCAACACAGCCAAAAAATAAAAAATAAATAAAATTCTTTTTAAAATTTTTAAAAATAAAAAATAAAAAAATAAAATAGCCAACAAATGCAGAGCAAGATAAATATAATTCGATGTGCACACACAAAGGACCACAAAGAATGGAGAGAAGACTCTAAAAGACTCTATTTTTCTCCAGATAGAAAAATAAACCACCTACCTGCAAAGTATTGGGGATCAGTATGACATTGAAATTCTCATCAGCAAAGCGTAAATTAAATGATCATAAGAATTGCCTTTGAGGGACTTCCCTGGTGGCACAGTGGTTAAGAACCCGCCTGCCAATGCAGGGGACATGGGTTCAAGTCCTGGTCCAGGAAGATCCCACATGCCATGGAGCGACTAAGCCCATGAGCCACAACTACTGAGCCTGTGCTCTAGAGACCATGAACCACAACTACTGAGCCCACATGCTGCAATTACTGAAGCCCACATGCCTAGAGCCGGAGCTCCACAACAAGAGAAGCCACCACACTGAGAAGCCCACACACAGCAACAAAAGATAGCCCCCGCTCACCACAACTAGAGAAAGCCCATGCACAGCAACAAAGACCCAATTCAGCCAAAAATAAATAAATAAATTTATAAAAAAAGAAAAGAATTGCCTTTGAAATTTGGAAGGAACATGACTGCCAGTATATATACAGCCAAACTGATACTTTCAGACATGCGGAGTCTCAAAAAATTAACATTCACAACCTATTGTTGTGAAGCTACTTGAGAGTATGATCCACAAAATGGTAGAGAAAACCAAGAAAAAGAATGATATGGCATCTGGGAAATGTGAGCCCGGACAGAGGAAAGAGGGGGAGGAATGTCCCAAGATGATGGAGAAGGAAAATTCCAGGATAACAGTGGGAAGAGAAGCCTAAAGAGCAGGTGATACAGATTGGAATAGGGAAACAGGCCTCCAGGTTTATAGTTTTTGGTTTATATGGTCATCAGAGGTGTGGGGAATTAATGAATGACTAATGATTGAAAAATATGAAACAAAATTGAGTCTAGAAGAAGAAAAGTTGTACCAGAAAGAGAACATAATCAGATACGCTACGAATATGACTAACATACTGTGAATAATGTGATGATGATGTAAACACTGAAATTTACCCAGAAATTATGATATTTTATGATGAGAGAATGGGAAAAAGTAAATATTGAGATGCCGAAAGAATTAAATTCTCAGGGATTCCCTGGCAGTACAGTGGTTAGGACTCCACACTCTCTCTGCTGGACGGGTTTGATCCATTGTCAGGGAACGAAGATCCCTACAAGCTGCACACGTTGGCCAAAATAAATAAACAAACAAATAAAATGTTAAAAATTAGGGTATTCCCTGGTGGTCCAGTGGTTAGGTCTTGGCACTTTCACTGCCAAGGGCATGGGTTTGATCCCTGGTGGGGGAACTGAGATCCCGCATGCAGGGCAGCAAGGCCAAAAAAAAAAAAAAAGAATTAAATTCTTAACTACCATAATAAGAAAGCAAACAATACACAAAACTTGAAATCAAGAAGTACCATTACATGTTTGTCATATATAAAGAGAGAAATAAAACCATAATAAGCAGCTAAAAGATTTAAATCTTCTTGCATTTAGGAAACAAGAATTTGTTTGTGTGGAGGGTTGGACTGGGACAGTGGTATTTCTCTTTATAAATATTGAAAAAACATTCCACTTTAAAAAACGAGTAAGTGTAACATTATGATAAAATCAAAACAAAAACTGAAGAATCCTCAAATCTACCTGGCATTTACTGTATGGCATTTAAATTCAAAATCACGCTTAAAATGGCTTTTTCCACGTGATTGTGAACTTAAATATTATACCAAAAAAGTGCCACAAAACTTTTAGAATATTTTCCTAAATCTTGTCCATCTGGAATTCACTTTAGTAATAGCGTGTGGAAAAGACCTACTTATTGAGATTTTGTTTTGTGTTTGGCTTTGTTGTTTAACTGACACAGAAGCCACCCTCCATCACGCGTGATTCTCTGCCCAGTTGTCCTAAATGACATGACATCGTGTCTGACGTGCGCACCCGGGGGGCATCGGCTTGTTCAGGGAGCTGATGCCTTGGTCCCCACAGAAGAGGAAGGGGTTCGGAGAGGATGATGACCCGAGGCGAGAGAAGCTGAGGGCTTTGAGAGACGCGAGGGAGGAAGGAAAAGAGGACTGGGTGATGAAAGGACCTGAGGGAAAGTGAGAGGGAGTCAGGAGGAGTCGTAGGTTTGACCTGAGAACCCAGACGACGACTTTTTTCTTGAGTTTTGCTGCCGCCCCTCACCACCCCACCACTCCCCACCCCCACCTCCCCACCCCCCGGGTGTTTTATACCTTTTCCCATTGTTCTGTCATTTCTCTGTTGACATTTCTTTTTAATCCCTGCCTCTTTCGCTAGTGTCTTATTATCGTTCGTAGCGCCATCTAGCGGTATCTATCTCCTGGGAGGTGAGATTTTCCACAGTTGCCTTCCCTCTAAAAGGCTAATTACGGTTAATCATCTTAAACAGAGTTTTGGTTCTGTTTGTTTGTTTGCTTGTTTGTTTTTTCAAATCAACAATCTTTTGGATTGCTCCTCTCCTATATTAAGCTCTCCAGGTGGGAAAACTTTTCATTATCATGTCTGCTAAGTCTTATTCAAGGAAAATCATGTTTCTAAAGGCATGTGTCTCATGCCTTTTATTTTATTTTGTTTTGTTCTGTTCTATTCTATTCTATTCTATTCTATTCTATTCTATTCTATTCTACTCTACTCTATTTTTTGACTCTTAGTTCCTGACCAGGAATATAGCCAATATTTTGGTTATAGTAACTTTGGGGAAAGTAACCTTTAAAAATTGTATAATACATCCTTGAGCCTATCTTGCATTCAGTAGTTTGTACCTCACTCTCCCACCCCTATACTGCCCTCCCCTCCCCAATGGTAACCACCAGTTTGTTCTCTATATCTGTGTCAGCTTCCTTTATGTTATAGTCACTAGTTTGTTGTATTTTTTAGATTCCACATATAAGTGATATCATACAGTATTTGTCTTTCTCTGTCTGATCTATTTCACTTGGCATAATGCCCTCCAAGTCCATCCATGTTGCCACAAATGGCAAAATTCAGTTCTTTTTTATGGCTGAGTAGTATTCCATTGCGTGTATATAACACCATCTTCTTTATCCATTAATCTGTTGATGGACCCTTAGGTCTTGGCAATTGTGAATAATGCTTCTATGAACATTGGGGTGAATGATCTTTTCAAATTAGTGTTTTTGTTTTCAGATATATTCCCAAGAGTAGAATTTCTGGGTCATATGGCAGTTCTATTTTTTAGTTTTTTGAGAAACCTCCATACTGTTTTGCACAGTGGCTGCACCAGTTTACATTCCCACCAACAGTGTACAGCGTTCCCTTGTTTCCACATCCTTGCCAACATTTGTTATTTATAGATGTCTTGAAGATAGCCACTCGAACAGTTGTGAGGTGTCATGCCTTTATTTTTAAGCTCATCTTCAGAAGTCCTTTTTCAGAGCATACTTATTCAGGGGCATTTTGACATTTGCCTTTGATGTCACCTCAGGACCACTGTTCACTAACTTCTAAGCTAGATGTTGAATAAACTACTTGGCAATTTCTCAATATTTTTTCAAGTGCTTTAAGGTTCTGAAAACTTTATCAGAAACACATAAGAACACATAGATAGGGAGGCACATTTTTCCATTTGCCTCAGGGTCTGTTGTGGCCCAGTCTGGCACTGTAAGATCTTGTCTTTATTTAGTATTTTGTTCATTGTGTGTGTGTGTATGTGTGTGTTTAATGCATTAGTAGCAATATTTTTTGAATATCACATTAAAATATTCATGCTGATTACTGAGATTTTGGCATCCTCTTAAATTTTACCCCCAGGGAAATGCCTCATTCTCTTCACCCTAATCCCAGCTCTCCTGCAATGGATAGTCTGCATACTCCAGTGGCCCTGACTGCATCTGGTCATCTAAACTCCCAGTAAGCTGGCCTCTGGGGAGATTTTTTCCTATTCATCTGTGAGCCTGTCCAGGGCCACAGAGGGAAGTGTGGGAAATGGGCCCTGAACGCCCACCCCACAGATTCTGGGGTATGCTCCCATATACCCAGTGGCATCTCACACAGTCTCAAACTTAGGGTGCAGCATACACATTTAGGGCAGTTAATTAGTTCAACGCATATATCCTGAATGGTCAAGGCTCTCTGGGGAGACACAAGGTCCTTGCAGAAGGGATGTCCTGGAGAGTAAAGGAGTTTGATATACTTAAGGTACAAATCTTAACCTTATTGTACTTTTCCCTCTTTTACTCAACTATTTCTCTTTTAGCTTGTATAAAAATTATGCCATGAAGGTTTGTGTCCTAAAATCTTTGTCTATATTTCTAAGTATATTCCTAGAAAGAGCCCAGAAAGACTTGCTGAGTCAATTGGAAGAAATGCTTCTAAAGCCCCACCCACCGCTTTGATCACCCATCCGTCTCAGATTCCCCTCCCCCAAATCTCTGTAGATGAGAAGAGATGAAGGCAATTATAATCCCGTGAGTGTTTGCCTTTACTCAAAAAAGATGAGGGTGAGGGTCTATCTGCCAATGCAGGGGACATAGCTTCGATCCCTGGTCTAGGAAGATCCCACATGCCGCAGGGCAACTAAGCCCAGTGAACCACAACTACTGAGCATGCGCTCTAGAGCCCTCGAGCCACGACTACTGAGCCCGTGTGCCACAACTACTGAAGCCCATGTGCCTAGAGCCTGAGCTCCACAACAAAAGAAGACACTGCAATGAGAAGCCTGAGGACCGCAGCAAAGAGTAGCGCCCGCACACTGCAACTAGAGAAAGCCCGCGCACAGCAATGAACACCCAACACAGCAATGAACACCCAACACAGCAAATAAATAAATAAATAGAAAAAAATAAATTAAAAAAGAATTAGGAGTGCCAATGCCAAAATGCATTGGTGGGGATATTCTTCTTTACTGTCTACTGGTTCAAATGCTAATATCGTCTAGAAACATTTTCATGGACACAACTAGAAATAATATTTTACCAGCTATTTGGGCATCCCTAAGCCCAGTTAATTGGACATATAAAATTAACCATATATATCTAATCTATATATCTATATATCTATCTACAAAGACCAGATTGACTTATCAGCTGTAGCCAGTGGTTTTGCTGGGTGATCAGGCACTTGGAAGGAATATAATTGGAAAATTGATGACAAGGACATTTAGGGAAGAGGTATGTGGGTAGAACTCTCTAAGTGGGGAAAAAAACGAAGATATCTGTGTTGCATATAAATGCTCACCAAAGGGTGACCTCAGCAGAGGAGAATTTTAGCAGTCAGGTGGATAAGATGACTCATTCCGTGGATACCAGTCAGCCCCTCTTTCTCAAGCCACTCTTGTTTATGCACATTGTCCACTGTGCTCATGAATAAACTGGCCACGACAGCAAGAATGGAGGTTTTGCATCAGCCCGGCAACATGAATTTCTACTCATCAAGGCTGACCTGGCCACAGCCACTGCTGCATTCCCAGTCCTCTGACAGTACAGACCAACCACGATTCCCTAATCTTCAAGGTGATAAACCAGCTACCTGGTGGTAGGTCGATTACATTGGACTGCTTCCATCACAGAAGGGCCAGCCCTTTGTTCTTACTGAAATAGAGTCTAGGTAGAGATTTGCTTTTCCTTCATGAAATTCTTTTGCCAGAAGTGCCATCTACAGACTTACAGGTGGGCTTCTAGTCATGGTAGTCCATACAACATTGGTTCTGATCAAGGAACTCACTTCATAGCAAGTATGACAATGGGCCCATGCCCATGGGATTCACTGGTCTCACCGTGTTCCCCATCTTTCTGAAGCAGTTTGTTTTATATAATAGCCTTTTGAAGAGTCAATTACAAAGCCACCTAGGTTAGGTGGCAATATGTTGCAGGATGGGACAAAGTCCTCCAGGAAGCTATAAGTGCTAAGTCGGCTTTCAATATATGGTGCTATTTCTCCCACAGCCAGGATTTATGGTTTTCGGAATCAACAAGTGGAAACCGGAGTGGTACCATCCACTATCACCCTAGTGACCCACTAAGCAAAATTTTTGCCTCTTGTCCTCCAAAGGGAGGAATGCTTTCACAAGGACACGCAATAATGATTCCATTATACCGGAAGTTGAGCCACCCAGGCCCTTTGGGCTTCTCATGAATTCTGTATCAACAAGCAAAAAAGTGGGGTTTTGAGACAAATCCACACTCATAGTGAAGGCCATGTGCAGAGAAGCAAATGTTGGAATTATGCTACCACAAAACAAGGAATACCTGCAGCGATCAGAAGCTATAAGAGACTAGGAATGGATTCCCCAAGACAGCATTGCTTTTTAAGCCACTTTGTTCATGCTATCTTTTCACAGGGGCCATGGGAATCTAATACATTTATGAAAGATACTTGATTGGTTAACTGTGTGTTAAGTTTGCTTGTTACATCAGATATTGAAAATGATACTCAAATATGTTAAATCTAAAAGTGTAGTTTAATTAAGGGAATTCTACTAACTAAAAAAAAAGAGAGAGAGATGAGGGTGAGGGGAGAAAGGGGGGAAAACTTTGTTATAAGACAAAGAAATAAAGGAATAAAGCAAAGATTTTAAAAGCGTGGGTGAGGACACTCCAGTAGCTTCTTCAGGTCAAACCCACAGAGCAATTTGGATGCCCAGGAATGGAGGAAAGGGAGCAGATAGATGAGAAATGCCAAAAAGTTGAGAAATTGGAAGTGAGGAAACACCTCATGGGGAATATATACTTTTAGTCTGGGTTTAGCAGATAGAAGAGGTTGGGATCAGCTCTTGGAAAGAACTCTAAAATGGAGAGCTGTTGTGTCTGTGGGGTAAATGTTTCCCCACCCTACCCTTTTATTTGCTGATTTTTCAATTTTTTGCAGATATATTCTGAAAACTCTCAACTGGCATTCACAAAAAAAATCACAGGTATCCTACATTTACACAGTATTACTACATCACAGACTTCTTTCAAACACTCTACTTTGTGAGGTTCGCAGGCATGATTTTCTCTATTCATTTGATTATCTCACACGGCAGACCCAGATTGCAAAGCCAGGTTTCCGGTGGAGTTACAGGGCTGTGTTTACCACGACCACCTGCCATGTATGTTCCCCAGAAAACCTGCAGTCCCCACTGCTTAGTTTCTTAGACCAGGGGTCTTAGACTTAGGGGTCAGTTTTCACCTTCTTTCCTCTTCCCTTTCTCCTTGTCTCCCTTGGAACCAAAGGCAGCTGTGAGCACCAGGCTTCCAGCCTCCTCCCTCTGCTCTGTCATCCTCCTCTCCCCCACTTTCCAGGAAGGAGGCCTGAAAGGCAATGAAGACCTGCTGCAAAGATGCATAGATACGGGGAAATTCCCAGAAATGAAATGCATTCTAGGCATTGGGACATGTTTCCTAGGGATAGGAAAGGACAGGGAGGCTCCCCTGGGCTTGATGTTTGGCCCACAAAACCCAAAGATGCCATTTCTTAGCAAATGACTTTGGTCAAACCCCCAACGTGTATCGAACCAAACCAGGATCAGGAGAATTTAGAAGTTTCATATGCTTTATCTGAACAGAGCTGATGTGCCTTTAAAAGCATTTATAATTAGCTGGAAAGATTCGGTGAAATGTAGAAAGAAGGAAGTTGTGATTTGGCTAATTATCTGCTCAGATTCTTCCCCTGTAAAATAGGGGATTTAATTAGCTGAATGATTCTAGCTCAGATGTTGAAAACAATTCATTTAGGACACTGAGATGAGTGCATAATAGTTCATGTACTAGAAGATACATATATTTAATCATTCTACTTTCATTGTTTTCTAATTTTTACTAATATGAACAAAGCTCTATTATGCATATCCTTAAATATTTGACCATATATGACAAATATTTTCATTTTTAATGCAATATGATAGGTAAAATATAGCATTTCACTATTTTGTGTTGCTTTTTAAAAAATTTCACTTTATTGAAGTACAATTGATTTACAACATTGTGTTAATTTCTGCTGTACAGCAAAGTGATTCAGTTATACATATATATATATGTATATATATTCTTTTTTTCACATTCTTTCCCATTATGGTTTATCACAAGATATTGAATATAGTTCCCTGTGCTGTACAGTAGGACCTTGTTGTTTATCCATTCTATATATAATAGTTTGCATCTGCTAATCCCAAACTCCTAATCCTTCCCTCACCCACCTGCCCCCTTCCCTGTGGCAACCACACATCTGTTCTCTTTGTTGAGACCATTTGTTTTGTACAAAAGTTCTTTTTTTTTGGGGGGGGGGGCGGCTGTGCCACGCCGCTTATGTGGAGATCTTAGTTCCCCAACCAGGGATCGAACCTGGGCCCGTGGCGGTGAAAGCGCTGAGTCCTAACTACTGGACCACCAGGGAATGCCCATTTGTCATATTTTAGATTCCATATGAGTGATATCATATGGTATTTCTCTTTCTCGTTCCTATTTACTTCACTTAGTATGATAATCTCTAGGTCCATCCATGTTGCTGCAAATGGCATTCCTTTTTTATGGCTGAGTAATATTCCATTGTACATATGTACCACATAGTCTTTTTATCCACTCCTCTGCTGATTAGCTTTTCGATTGTTTCCACATCTTGGCTATTGTAAATACTGCTGCTGTGAACATAGGGTGCGTGTATCTTTTCTTTTTTTTTTTAAACTATGATTTTTTTTTTAATAAATTTATTTATTTATTTTATTGGCTGTGTTGGGTCTTTTTTGCTGTGCGCGGGCTTTCTTTAGTTGTGGTGAGTGGGGGCTACTCTTTGTTGTGGTGCTCGGGCTCCTCATTGCCGTGGCTTCTCTTGTTGCAGAGCATGGGCTCTAGGTGCCTGGGCTTCAGTAGTTGCAGCACATGGGCTCAATAGTTGTGGCTTTCCAGCTCTAGAGCGCAAGCTCAGTAGTTGTAGTGCATGGGCTTTGTTGCTCCACAGCATGTGGGACCTTCCCGGAGCAGGGATTAAACCCAGGTCCCCTGCATTGGCAGGTGAATTCTCAACCACTGCACCACCTAGGAAGCCCCAGGGTGCATGTATCTTTTGAATTAGTTTTCTCTGAATATATGCGAGGAGTGGGATTGCAGGATCCTATGACAACTCTGTTTTTAGTTTGTTTGTTTTTTTTAATTTAGAATGGCTTTTTAAATTTGTTGTTTGCCCATTTATGGGAACACTTTCATTTTGGGGGGGTGCTATTCATCATTATCTGAAATTATTAATTTCTCTGCCATTATCAGTGCTCTTTCTTTCTTCCCCAACTTGTCACTTGCCTTTCGCGTTTTGTCCACGGTAACTATCCTATGCTAATGGCAGGGCAGTCTCTTCCCTACGTTTATTTTTATGCATGGAACCTTCATCTGAGCCTGAGTGGGCTAAGGTTCTGCATGGTAATTAAGAAAAGCAGGCTCTGAGAGAAGAAATGTTGCCCAGGCCCTAAATCTAGAAAGTGTGGGGCCAGGACAGAACTTAGGCTCTTCCCCCTATTCCTTAGGCTTTCTCTGATCAGCCACCTGGCAGATGGACACACAGGAGCCTGGGGAGAGGAAGGGAGGCAGGTGGCCAGGGAGTTGCTCACCTGAGAGGACCAGGGGCGTGGAACCTTGGTGAGCCAGCCTTTCAGTTGTATATCCAAAACATTTCCTTCCAAATACCAGTTCCCTAAAGACCTTTCCGTTACCCCTGTTTGTTTGGTTTTTGTTTGTTTTGTTGTTGTTTTGGCCATACCACCCAGCTTGTGGGATCTTAGGTCCCCAATCAGGTTTTGAACCCAGGACCCCGGCAGTGAGAGTGCCCAGCCCTAAACACTGGACCACCAGGAAATTCCCGAGACTTTGCCCCCGTTGACAAATTTCCTGCAAAGAATATAAGAAAAATAGAGATGGAAAGCAAGAGACAATGTCTTTTATTCCTTTTGCATCTACAGGAAGCTTGAAAATGCTGAGGTCTTATTTCAGAGAAACATCACTCACCAGTTGTATCCTGTGGCCAGCTTTGCCACTGCATATAATAAATGGTTGGCCAATCAGTGTCTTCTCTCTCTACTGCAACCTGACAAATGTAAGGGCCAATGAATATTTATTAATCCGTTCCAATGTGGATTTCACACATTGTAAGGCATTACAGGGGCAGAAAAGACAGGAGCCCAGAGAGAAACTTGCCCTTTAGGTCAGTGCTCAGCCAAGCCTTCACACTGCTCTATCTGAACAGAGGACAGCCATTGAGTCTCCTACCACGCAGCTCTGCTCCTGTCCCTTCAGGTCCCGGGCCTGGGAAACCTGGCACATCCCCTCACAGACACACAGGGGCAGTTCCTTGACAACCTCTGTGAGCACAGGGCAGCCTGGAGCTCTGCCCTCCAGCTCATTCTGGTGGGAGTCACATCCCCTCTTCACCTAGGACTGTCATTTGGGAAGGAAAATGGGGGTGGAGGTGGGGTTGTAGGCTAGAAAGATGTCTACTGATCAAAACTGAGTAGTTTGGAACCAAAACCCAAAGTGCTGGGCTTCCCTGGTGGCACAGTGGTTAAGAATCCGCCTGCCAATGCAGGGGACACGGGTTCGAACCCTGGTCTTGGAAGATCCCACGTGCCACAGAGCAACGAAGTTTGTGTGCCACAACTACTGAGCCTGTGCTCTAGAGCCCATGCTCTGCAACAAAGAGAAGCCTCCACACTGAGAAGCCTACGCACCACAATGAATAGTAGCTCCTGCTCTCCACAACTAGAGAAAGCCTGCGGGCAGCAACGAAGACCCAACACAGCCAATAAATAAATAAATTTGTTTTTTTTTTAAAAGTGATGACCATGTAGATCCAATTTTAGACTGTTCAGGGTGTGAGGCCTCCCTGGCCTCACCTGGCAAAGGGGGATGAGCCCGTGAACATGGGCTCACCAGGAAGCGACTGCACCATCATTCACAAATGTCCTGGCAGTTTGTGAGTATGTCGGCTATTTCTTCACTTCACAGGTTGGCAAGGTAGCAAGGAAGGTAAAGTATGTGATTGGACATTTCTATGGACAAGCAGCTTGTGTAAGGGACAATGTAAGTCTCCTGGAGTTCATCTCTGACTTATACCAGCTCCTTCTTTATACATTGGGTAAAGCTAACTTTTGCTGCTCTGTAACTTGAAGATATAGCCTCCCAAGTGAATGAGAGGGATCTTAATGATCTCCCCAACCTTAGTCTCTCTGGCAAAGCAGATTTCCTCCACACAGGTGTGCTTCCTCCTCCCTCTTGGCATGCATGGCAGGTACTGGAGGGGCCCAGGCTACCCTGTGTGAACTGGAGAGAAGGGATGCACTACATTCATCTTCCAATTTCTGTCTCTACTCAGACCCATTTTACACTGGGGTTTGCATTTGCCCCTGCAGGGTGAGTTGGGAGAAGAGGGCTTGCTCTCAGGAAACTATCTGCCAGGAGCAGGGACATGCTCAGCATCCCCAGAGAAGCCACACTTGTCTGGACACAGGGAGAAGCAAGGACTCGTCAGGGAGCCCCGGGATGGCCTGGCCAAGGGAAGTGGCCACTGTGCACACAGAGAAGAGAGAGGATCCATTCCAGGCACACAGAAATAGCCACAGCGAATCCTCATTCTTTATTGATTATTGAGTATATTTCTACAAATCAGCCCTCACCCTATCTCACAGTTTCTTCTAAGGTTTATAGAACATTTTAAGTGCTCCGTGTTGATCAACCACAAAAGGCACAGATGGACTTTTAAAGATCCTTTTTCCTCCCAACTAAGGAAACCCCTTTGGTCCTCTGTCTGCCCGTATCCTCTGCACGTTATGCCCTTCCATCCTGACAACTTCATTTCCTGAGAAGTATGTCTGGGAGACCTCTGCATGGCAAAATACACAAATCGTAAAATCCCTTTTTAATTTTGCATGATATTAAAAGTATAGATGAGCCCTAGTCGATGTAATTTGTCTTCTATCGACTCACACTTAGGTTATTTCCATTGTTTTGCTGTAGCGAAGGCTTCAAGTGCTGTTCCCACAGCTGCAATGACGGCTGAGGGCTGGGGCCCTACGGTATCCCACCAAGATCCTTTCTCAGAAGTAGGGATGGAAACGGCTCCTGAGGCTGGCAGGTGCCTTCACTGGATAGGGCTGGGGAGAAGCAGGATGGAAACAGGGCTCCTGGGGCAGGGGGGGTTGAGGGGGTGAAGATGCTGGAGTGGGCAGAAGGGGTGCGCAGGACCACAAGGGCGCCCAATTCTCTGAGTTCTGGGACGGCTGCTGCTGGGGTGCCATCTGAGACTCCAGAGCAGGCGCAGGCTGCCAGCTCCACCATGGTTGCTGTCCACCAGGGGGAAGATGCTGCCCACACCCCTGCAGGGCCCAGTTCCCATATGCCAGGAGCTGTCCAGGGTCCCCCAAAGGAGTCTCTGCACTGCCAGCTTCCAGCTGTGAGAAGGGCTGTTGGGAAGCGGTAAGAATTTTAGGGCTGTAGCCCAAGGAGAGGGATGAGTGGAGGTCTCCAGAAGGCCAATTAGCTGGGGCCTGCTGGTCAGGTGAGGCCACATTCATGCCCAGGCCATCAGCATACCCCCAAAAATCAGCTTGACCAGAAGCATCCTCCAGCTTCCAGGAACAGAAACTGGCATCTCTCTGGGCCGCCAGAAGACCCTGCTGGCAAGGATAGTCAGGGGCACAGAGTCCACCTTGACTGGCTCCTGGAACTGGGGCGCTGACTCCTCCCTGAATGGGTTCCGGAACTGGGGGTTGTGCCTCTTCCTTCTGGGTGTTCTTCAGAAGAACTCGAGCTCTCCTGTTCTGAAACCAGACCTAAGGGAGCAGGGGGAGATGGAGAAAGGAAGAGATACAGGGATAGAGGGAGAGACAGAAAAGACATTTTCCAGTTAAGCTCGGTCCCATAATCATTACCACCAAATAGCATGTGACCTAAGGTTAAACAAGTGTCGAAACTACTAGAGTTTAGAATAAAAGTAAAATCTTTGGCTGAGCTGATTCAAACCATTCAATGTGTGGCCCAACCATACCTTCTGGGCAAATCTCCCCAAGGCATCCATGAACCCCCATGGGTACCCGCCAGGGCACCGTGTGGAAGCTGCCACAGTGAAACACTGGTCCTCTCCCACCAGCTTTCCAATCCTTGCTTGCACTTTCACTCCTGCCCCTTCTCTTCTCTGCCAACTGCAATTCACCCTTTATTATCCAGATTATCTTTCAAATAAGCCTCCTCCCGTGGGGGTAGGGGACATGGGGAGATGCTGGTCAAAGGGTGCAAACTCTCAATCATAAGATTAAGAAGTTCCGGGGATCTAATGTACAGCATGGTGATTACAGCAAATAATAATATGGTAACATAGACTTGAAAGTTGCTAAGAGAGCAGATCTTAAATGTTCTTGCCACAAAAAAGAAACTATGTTAACTACGTGATAGGATGGAGGTGTTAGGTAAGCTACAGTGGTGATCATTTTGCGATATATAAGACAGAACCCCACTGAGTAAAACCCCTTTTCACCCCAAGCCCCAGTTCAGTGTCAGGTCCTCTGTGGGTCCTTTCCGAACCTCACCTTGGCCAGATGAGTCCTGGGAGCAGGACACCTGTTCATCCCACCTCCTCTCCTTTGCCCAAACACAGGCACTCCTCCTCTCTCCCCATTTCTAGGCAGGCCTCCTCCCCGCCTCCTCTAGTTTTGAGATGTGGTTCCATGTCCCCAGGGCTACTCTTTCTCCCAGTGGGCTCCGTTCCACTGGTCTAGTTTAGCCAGGCCCCCCCCCCCCCTTTGCCCTCCAGGAATGCAACAATGGCCTCTTTATAGGCCCAGCCACCAGGCAAACCCTGAGATGGAACAGAGCAACAGGGGAACTACACAGACACCTCCCACGCATTTTCTTTTCCCTTAGGAAAAACAACTCCTCCACGAAAATTGCAAGACAAATGCCCGATCCTACAGGGGGCATTCCCCAAACTCCAACTCTGCACCCTCCTGCACACACCCAGGCCCCAGGGCAGACACAGGGTGCTTGCTCTTACCTAAACTAATCCAGCTTTCTTCCCTCAGGGCCTTTGCAAATGCTAATCTGATCTGCAACTAGAAACTCTGCCAGCCCCTCTGGACCTAATAGGGTGTCTCCAGGTGCCCCCTGAGGGACATCCCACAGCTGAGCGATCTGAATTTCAAGGTTTCGCATCTGGCTCCAGGAGCTACTTGAACCGTAACCAGAATCCCAGAATTTTTATTGAGCTTCTAAGGCCAGTGCATTTGCCTGTAAGCGGTCATGAAGTGGTACCTAGCTCACAGGACTGTTTGAGGCTTCAAGGAAATAATGACTGGCAAGCCTTCTGGTTGTGATCAAGTACTTGTGGGCTGCCTGCCCCTCCCTCAGAGTGAGGTTCCCCAGGCCAGCTGATAAGAGGCCACCATGACGCTTTCAATTCTCTCTAAATCAAAAGTCACTGGCTTAGGGCTATCACAAGCTTTTCTGTATCCCAGTTCACTTTGGAACACCTGGGGGGTGGGGGGGAGGTGCTCCATAGGAAAGATATGGAAATTAATTTGGAAAAATTCAGTTCAGATTACCGCTTCTGAAAATAGAAAGCTCCACAGCCCTCACCATTCAGGTTTATCTCTCGTTCCAGTACTGGGTGTTTTCGGTAACCCTTCTTCCCTCTGGGGTGTGGTTTGTTTATCTCTGGGGTTACACAGATTTTTTGAAAAGTAAAATTCTTAAAAGAGCACCTGGCACATAGCAAACCTCAAGGGATGTTCATTGCCACTCCAGCAGCCTCAGACTCTTTCCACCAAAAGGGCTGGGTAGGAAATGGTAGGATGGGGGACCCCAGGAGCTGAGGCCTGCTGTGGGGTGACTCAGACTCTGCCGCACAGGAGAACCACCTGGGGAGATTTCAGAACTCCCCAGGGCCCAGACTGAACCCCAGCCCTCACTGTAGGGTACGGGGCTGGGTGTCATGGGCGCACCAGAGTCAATTAACAGTTTAAAAACTTCTGCATGCGGGGAGGCCACACTCCCAGAGAATCTGGATCAAACTTTGCAATGGGACCCTGTTAGTCTAGGATTGAAAAGCTCTGGCCCAGGGCAGAGATTTCAATCCTGGCTACACATCAAAATCACCTGGGAGGCTTTCCAAACAACGTGTGTGTGTTTCTGCTCCACTCTCAGAGACCTGAATTTCATTTAGGGCAGCAGTTCTCAAACCTGACCTCACATTTCAATCACCTAGAGGGCAGAGGAGGGGGTGTAAAATTCCCAGGCTGCACCCAGGCTCATCCCAGCAGGCTTCCTGGAGGCAGAACCAGGACCCAGCCTGCTCACCCCCTCAAGGCAGAGACCCCAGAGGTCCAAATGATCCAAGACCCCTGCGACCTCTGGCCCCCTTTGGGGGATCCCTGTGAGATCAAAACCATTTTCCTTACAACACCCAGATGTGATGTGCCTCAGCCCTTTTGCCTGCTTCCTATTCTCTCAGTGATTCCAAGAGGCCAGGAGACCTGCTGCAGCAAAGGGAACACAAAGCAGAACTAAGAAGCCAGTTTCTGGTTCTTGTACTGCCATTCCTCTCACTAAATCACTTTTCTGGCTTTGAGAATATGGTTGCCTTTCTCAAAAAATACTTAACATGTAATGGGTTTATTATGGTTATTTTTAATGAATTAGTGAATATTTTGAAATTTCTCAGTTTCAACTTCTAACATGGTAACTATTTGACAGACAGAACCCACAGAAGCCAGTTTGGATTGTATTTCTTGCCACAGTAGTAACCTAAATTGCTAAACCTCTCTGACCTTTATTTTCCTAACCCAGTAAATGGGAATAATGCCTACTTCACAGGGATATTAACAGGATTAAGTCAAAGCAGTTTTTTAAGCCAGTATTAAAAACAGTCTGTTAATACACATGCTGGTTCTTCACCCAGCCCCACCCTCTTGTCAAGGAGCACAGATTTATATTTTTACCTGGATTCGTGGCTCAGGAATTTGGGTTCGCTTGGCCAGATCTATTCTGACATTAACATCAGGGTAAGCGTCACTTTCAAAAGCCTCAATAAGAATCTTGTATTGGTTTTTGTCAAACTTGGTTCTCTTGCGCCTCTGGCCATCTTGGGACCCTGGAACAGACCCATAATAAGAAGAGACGTTAATCTCGGGCCTCACATTTAGGTTCACTCTTGACCCATCGACCTCCATGTGAGACCCGAGACTTGCTCCCTCAGTCCAGGTCAGTGTAGAACCTGCAACCTCCCAATGAGAAGTAATTTGTTTCCAGGCGTGAAGCTTAGGCCTCCGTTGCAGAGCTCTCTCAAGGCCACTCCTGGGATTCTGCTCCTGGTCCTGGCAGGCTCTGAGGAATCCCATGAAATATGGACACAGAATCTGCTTCCAACTCTCCTTCAGCTTCTAACTCAGGGGTTCCACCCGCACATCTTAAGGATACTGCAAACGTCAATGCACCCCCAAACACTTCTTGGGGCATCTGCTAAAAAACTATAATGACAACTCAGTGCACAGGTCCAGATACTGGCCCGGGGATGCCCAGATGTGTCAAGGTTCCTACTAACATGTACCTACCACCTATGCGAGGACCCCAAATACACAGATATTAGGAGATGTCAAAAACTAAAACGGGGAAATTTCAACTGAGAGAAACCTTAGGTCAGGGAATTTCTATATATTAATATTTGCATTTCTTGCTGTGACCTGGGGAAGCTCCCCAATCCTTCATTTTAGCTTTGGGCTCCCAAGTCCATCAAAGCTGGGCTCACCACTGACTCAGTTCTAAACGGAATTCACTCCACGATGAAATGTGGGCAAAATACCAGGCCCTAGCGAAGCTAGGCTCCCTTCCCCTCCTAGCCCTCCTCAGAGCAAGCGAACGCCGCCCCACCCTGCAGAGGGAACTTGCCACACTTCTGAATTAAAAAAAAAACAAAACAAAAAAAACACTGTATCACCGTGGATGCCTACAACCATTTCTCGGCGCCTGGCTTGGTTAGCCTTCCCCCTTTCCAAGTCTCAGCATCCAGTGTCACAGTGAGCAAAAAACTTCACACCACACCAGGGGAGCCCTGCCCGAACCCCGCTGCCCGGCCTCTCCCGGCAGAGTCCCCGCAGGCCCTTCTCCCAGGGACTCACCCTTCGAAGACATGACGAGGATGAGCCTGCAGACGAGCAAGGAACTTCAGCGGGAACTGCCTCCCTCTCTCTAGGAGTCCTGTAGAGGTACTGGAGGAACCCACCCAGTTAAGCCCCTTTTTAACACGTTGCAAGGCCCCCTCCCTTAATGTAATCTTCTCCGAAAGGACTTCAGGGAGTGGCGCCGCGAGCTCTTCCGGCTTCCCTTCCAAGCGCAGGTTTCCGAGGAGCACAGAGCTCCCGGGCCTTGAGGAGCTGCTGAGACGTCGAGCGCTGAGTCAGGGTTTCAGAAACAGACAAGGGATTTCCCTTGGCGGTCCAGTGATTGGGGCTCTGCGCTCCCACTGCAGGGGACGCGAGTTCGATCCCTGGTCGGGGAATTAGGATCCTACATGCCCCGGGGGCATGGCCGGAAAAAAAAGCAAAGAAGAGAAACATGACTTAAGATTTCCCTGCACAGCCGCAAAATAGTGTAGGCCAGACCACACACGTCATCAAGGAGATTTGTTTTGAGGGACACGACGGCAAATGAATTAGTTACGGGGTTAAAAGACCACAATCCCTGCCCACCCCAAATGCGCCCCTCCTGCCCATGTGCAGTGCAGCAAGCGTCCCCCAACAGCAGACGTCAGGCTGTCACACTTGCCTACTCAGTTACTAAGGAACTGCCACTGCTGTTTCCTCATCCATCCCCTCTGATCAACATTTTGATCACGAAATGAGCTATTATAAAAGCTGCCACTATGCCTACCTAGTGCATGGAAGAGGATCAGACAAGATTTAGACTTAGTTTTAATGCTGTATTTCAGGGCCCCTTTTCCTGAATCCCAACGCACTGAGCAACTCTCCAGGGGTTTTAGTAGCAATATAAACCCACGGAAATAGAAGGGAAATAGGTTGAGAACTGCTCCCAAGCTGCAGGTACCAGGAGAGGAAGGTGTGGAAAGCTGCATGGCAGTTGGCTTAGCTCACTTTGGTGATTAGCAGGGCAGGGCGTTAGCTATGATCACGTTATAACCACCATCAAGTGTTTCCTTTCAAGCTCCACGGTTTTGCTTTGTTTTGCTTCTGGCTGGATTAATTTGTATTTAGTTGAATTAATTTGGGATCGCCTCAGAAAATGAAAGAAATTCTTTCCACCAAAGTCTGTCCTGAGCTGAAAGATTTAAATAGCAAGAGCAGCCCTGAAAAGATCGAGGTGTTGAGAAGTAGGGTGGGAAGTATCCTTGAAAGTTGCCAAAAGGACAGCCTCGAGATGCCATATAAGGCTTTCCTGATGACCTTCCATGGAGAATCCCATCTCAAAAACCACGCTCCTGCTCCACAGTCCAGGAAGCTCAGAGACACATGGACATTGCCCTCCTGTTCTACTGGCCTGTCTCCCTCCTGCAGAGAGAAGAAGCACACTGAAAACCCAGAACACTTCCAGTCCTGAAAGGCTCTCCATCTGCACCAGTCTGATCAGAAATGGCCTCCAAAGCTGTGTGTCTATGAAGGAGGTGCTCTGCTTGAATAGGTTCAGCATCAGAGATACCTCCTGAGGCAGAAGGAACCACCTTACCGGTATGATAGTCTCCACCCCTTCACAAGGGAACAGCTACGCCAGCTCCAAGCAGTCGTACTTCCCCATCCCACAGAGCCCCATGAGACCCACAAGACCCACTCAGCCCCACAAGATCCCACAACCACCCCGCAAAGACCCCAAATGACCCCACAGCAATCCGACATGATTCCTCACCACACCACCCCACCCCACAGGACCCCCAACAGCTACCACTACCTCTTTCATCCTTGAACCTCTCCCTTTATTTTTTGTTCCTAAGTTTGAGAAGGCTACTGCACTTGCAGGGGATGGTGGGAGTGAAGCTTTGTACAGGGAGGAGAGAGATGAAGGGGAGAAGCAGAAGTGAGGAGACCCTACAGAATTTGCAGGGGGATAGAAGGAGTACTACACATGAGTGGACACGGGTTTTAGGAGAAACTTGCTTTAGAATGGGAGAAATTCAGTCATTGTTAGGAAAGCGTGGATCAAAGCAGAGATGAGATGACCAATGGTGCGATGCCACAAAAGGATGTGTCCAGAGCTCGAGGGTTCTGGATCTGTGCTCTGGGACAAGCTCTACCTGTGTGTTAACTGGTCCCCACAACCACTCTCATCCCCATTTCAAAAGTGGAGGCCAAGGGCTTCCTTGGCAGTGCAGTGATTAAGAATCCACCTGGCAATGCAGAGGACATGGGTTCGATCCCTGGTACAGGAAGATCCCACGTGCCACGGAGCAGCTAAGCCTGTGTACCACAACTGCTGAGCCTGCTCTCTGAAGCCTGCAAGCCACAACTATTGAGCCCACGTGCCACAACTACTGAAGCCCTCATGCCTGCAGCCTGTGCTCCACAACAAGAGAAGCCACAGCACTGAGAAACCCACACAGAGCAATGAAGAGTAGCCCCCGATCACCACAACTAGAGAAAGCCCATGTGCAGCAACGAAGACCCAACACAGCCAAAATTAAATAAATAATAAATAAATAATAAAATAAATCTTAAAAAAAAAAAACAGAGGCCAAGCCCAGACCCTTGGAAGGCGCAGTCCTGGGATCCAAGCCAGTTTGGGCAGTAAACTGTTGCCCTGATTCCTCCTCTGAAACAGGCTGTAAGGGTGTTTATGTCCACTGCAGTGGCAGTGAGCCACACGTGCTACTTGACACCTGAATGTGGCGAGTCCAAACTGAGATGTGCTGTGAATGTAAAACACACACTGCATTTTGGACACTCAGCACAAAAACACAGAATGTGAAATAGCCCTGTCCATGAAAAAAATACTCAGTAGCCAATCTAAGAAAGAAATGGAAAATTTTATTTAAATCAACCTGAGGGTTTTAACCTAGGAGACAGTCTCTCAGAAAGCTCTGAGGACTGTTCCATCCATTAGAGGTCAAAGCACAGTTATTTAAGTTTTTACGACAAGGAGTTATACATCAGATATATATATACCGATACGTACACACTGACAGTTTACATAAACCAACGAGGCAAGTAGTGAGTCATCATGACCCCTTACAGAATTGAGAAAGGAATGTTATATCCTATGGAGTTACCCTGCTGGCACCTGGAGAAAGCTGGTGGATTTTTTAGTTTGTTTGTTTGCTGGTGAGCAGGCATTCCTGTGTCTTCTAAGGGGATCCAAGTTTCTGTACCATTCAGACGCGCAATGCGTACTAAGGGGAGGGAACGGTGGCTCAAACAGCAGGGAAAATTTTATGTTGAATTTTTCTTGTCCTGCCTTAAAATAATTTTGTTTCATCAGCTCAACGACTTTTATATCCACTACACAGTTGAAACAACATTTTTGACATATTGGGCAAAATAAAATATATTGTTAAAATCAATATCACCTGTTTCTTCTTACCTTTTTAATATGGTTACTACAAGATTTAAAATGACATATGTTCTGTTTCTTAAGAGTCTGTGCCCCAATTGCTGTGCCGCATCTCTGCACCTATGAGATGCCAGATAATGGTCAAGACCCTGAAGATAATTATATGAACAACACAAATCTTTCTGGTTTCCAGAAGATTCCATGATCCTCATGGGAGAAGGCCAAGGCTCCAAATTCCTTTAGGGAATAACAGGGAAAAAGGCAAAAAAAAAAATTAAGGAGATTTCATCTTTACCTCCAAAGATATTTGACGAGTTGGTCTACCCCAAATTTTGTTTATTTATCATTCAGCTGAAGTGTATTAGACACTCACAAATTAATCAGTTTTTCCCACAAGAAATGGCAGAATTTGTAACACAGTTGTGAATATGTGTTGATTATTTGAGGTTAGTATTTTAAGAATCGTGGCAATTTTTTTAAAAAAGTATGCCAGAGCAAACAGATGAAAATAGAAGAGCGAGAAGAAAAAAATTGAAATGACTGTGTGTGAGACAGAGATGAAGACTGAGGGTGGCTGAGAGGGAATCAGAAAGAGTCTTCTCATATACGTCTTCACCAAGGCCTGTGTGAGACCCCCAGGGCCATGATTTCCGCATTTGGCTAAAATGAGCTCCATTATTTGTTTCTCTCTCTCTCCTTCTCCCCCTGCCCCATTCCTCTCCCTTTCCTTCCAAGGGGTGGAGTGTGGCCTTAGGGTCAGGAAGATTTTGTTGTGATTCTGGCTCCCCCTTTCCTAGCTCCCTGAAATTGAAAGATTTAGAAAAATTCTCTACACTTCATTTTTCTTATGTGAACAACAGAAATAACTATATTTGCTGCCTCATTGGCTTATCATGTAAAGTGCCTTCAGTAAGCACTGGCACATGCCAAGTGCTTATTAAGCATTAGCTATTTTACTTTCTTCAAAAGTCTGAGGACCACTGAATTAATGCCCTCACCTTATGCTTGAAACTTCCTTGATCCAGAGCCCACAGTGAAGGAAGAGCAGCCTGAACAGACAAGGGATTGTGGATGATACCCTGTGACCCTCCAGGGGCTTCTAGCTGTTTCTATTCTGCACTAAGCAGAGGATCCAGTCTTCCTCCCTTAACTCATTAAAAATGACTACAGGGCACATAGCTGTGCTAGGGTTGCTTAAGGGAACAGACAGCACTGGATGGAGCTATTTTGTAGCACAAAAAACTACAAAGAGATCTGGGATTAAAAGATTTAGAAGATTTGGGAGTACAGGGCAGCTGCTACCAAGTCCGGATCCGACACCTCGGGTGGCCTGCCTGACGTGCACTCCCGATTCCTTTCGGTTCTAAGTCCAATATGGCAACTCTCAAGGAGAAACTGATTCAGAAACTTTTTTTTTCTTTAATGTCTATTTATTTGGCTGCACCAGGTCTTAGTTGCGGCATGGGGGCTCTAGTTCCCTGACCAGAGATCGAACCTGAGCCCCCTGCATTGGGAGTGCCAAGTCTTAAGGGCTGGACCACCAGAGGAGTCCCTGATTCAGACCCTTCTTAAGGAAGAACATGTCCCCCAGAATAAGATCACAGTGGTTGGGGTTGGTGCTGTTGGCATGACCTGTGCCATCAGTATCTTTACGAAGGACTTGGCAGATGAAATTGCTCTTGTTGATGTCATGGAAGACAGACAGAAGGGAGAGATGATGGCTCTCCAACATGGCAGCCTTTTCTTTAGGACACCATTGTCTCTGGAGAAGACTGTAATGTGACAGCAGACTCCAGGCTGGTTATCATCACAGCTGGGGCACATCAGCAGGACAGAGAAAGCCGTCTTAAGTTGGTCCAGCATATCGTGAACATCTTTAAATTCATCATTCCTGATATTGCAGAATACAGCCAGAACTGCAAGTTGCTTGTTGTTTCCAATCCAGTGGATATCTTGATTTTGTGACTTCAAAGATAAGCAGCTTTCCCAAAACCGTGTTATTGGAAGTGGTTGCAATCTGGATTCAGCCTGGTTCTGTTACCTCATGAGGAAAGGGCTATGAGCATACCCATGAAGCTGTCGTGGGCGGACCCTTGGGGAGCATGGAGGCTCTAGTGAGCCTATATGGAGTGAAGTGAATGTTGCTGGTGTCTCCCTGAAGAATCTGCATGAAAATTAGGCACTGATGTAGATAAGTAACAGTGGAAAGCTGTTCACAAACAGGAGGTGCTTACAAGAGGTCATCAAAGTGATGACAGTGCTTACAAGAGATCATCAAACTGAAGGGCTACACGTCCTGGGTCATGGATTGTCTGTGGCAGATTTGGCAGAAAGTATAATGAAGAATCTTAGGAGGGTACATCTGATTTCCACATGATTATTCCACTATGGAATAAAAGAGGGTGTCTTCCTTAGTGTTTTTTGCATCTTGGGACAGAACAGAATCTCAGATGTTGTGAAAGTGACTCAAAATCCTGAGGAAGAGGCCTGTTTGAAGAAGCGTGAAGATTCACTTTGGGGAATCTGGAAAGAGCTGCAGTTTTATTTTGTGTATATATATAATATATATAATATATATAATATATAATATATATAATATAATATATAATATAAATAATATATTAAATATGTATAATGTATATTTATTTTATTTATTGGCTGTTTTGGGTCTTCACTGCTGCATGCGGGCTTTCTCTAGTTGTGGTGAACGGGGGCTACTCTTTGTTGTGGTGTGCAGGCTTCTCATTAGAGTGGCTTCTCTTGTTGTGGAGCAAGGGCTCTAGGCATGTGGGCTTCAGTAGTTGTGGCATGTGGGCTCAGTAGCTGTGGTTCACAAGCTCTAGAGCACAGTTTCAGTAGTTGTGGCACACAGGCTTAGTTGCTCTGCCACATGTGGGATCTTCCCAGAGCGGGCTCAAACCCATGTGCCCTGCATTGGCAGGCGGATTCTTAACCACTAGAGCTGCAGTTTTAGTCTTCTAATATCATACCACTTCACTGTCTAGGCTACTGCAGGATTTTAGTTGGAGGTTGTGCATATTGTCCTTTACATCTGATCTGTGATTAAAGCAGTGATGTTAAGATAGCCTAGGAAAAACATCAATTTGCTAAAGTTAGAAATAGGAATGGTTCAGAAAACCCTGCAGCTGTATGCTGATGCTGGTTGGCACTTATCTTGTGTGGTCCTAAATTGGTTCATGTAAAATAGTTCTACTTCCTCAAGAGGCACCACTGCCCATGTTGCAGATGCGGCAGTTACCCTTGAAACCAGACGTGTATTTACTCTGTGTTATATAACTTCTGGTTCCTTTAGCCAAGATGCCTAGTCCAACTTTTTTTTCTCCAGTTAATCATATCCTGGGATCCAACTTATAAATCCAGTACTCCCTGTCTTGTGCATAACTGTTCTAAAGAATCTTACTGTGTGTACTCTATGTATCAGAATAGTGTACATTGCCATGTAATGTAAAAATGAAAAATCTAAATAAATCATGCAGCCAACTATCTAAATGTCATGCCAACTAAAACAATAGATAAACCTTGAACAGTGGGGAAAAAAAAGATTTAGAAGATTTGGGGTCAAATCCATGTTCCAGCACTTGTTGTGCAGCACTTTGGATCCTTAAATACATTATTATTTAACTTCTCTGAATCTAGGTGTCGTCACATGAAATTTTCACAACACTGCTGTTAAGATTCACTGTGCTTGTAATGACTTGATAATGATGAACATTTATCAAGGACTTAATGACTTATGATCTCATTAAACCATTGGAGCAACCTCTGAGGAGGGTACTAATAGTATCCCATTTGAAGAGAAAGACACTCAGCAGTTGTCACAGCCTTCAGCTGATGAGGAGCAGTCTGAGAAACCCACTGCAGCCAATTTTGCTTTATCCCCTGCACTAAGCCTCTGTGTGCTCATGTTACAAGAGCAACTGCAGCTTCCCGAAGTTGGAGGCTTGGTCCCCAGCCCTATACCCAGAAGATAACATACCATGGGCGCTCATAGAGGTTTCCTGATTTATTGCTTGGTGATGCTAAGAGTGGTGGAAAGTCACTGATTCAGTTTTAGTACTTGAGAAAATACTGAATTTTCTAAGATGAGCAGCTATAGAGGGGAATTGAAAGATTAACTACCTGTAGTGTTTTAAAGCATGAGCTGCTAATGTATTTAATCCTCACAAAGGGAGGATTAAATGAGAGCTGTCACCTCTTCCTTCAGCTGAGAAAACTGCAGGCACAGGAGTAGGCATTTCTTCTCTTCACAAAAGGGAATTTATAGAGCGATCCTTCTCGATCCCTAATGTGCATTTGAATCATCTTGAGACCTTATGAAAAATACAGAGTCTGATTCAGCAGGTCTGGGGTGCTGCTAAGCATCTACGTTGCAACAAGCTCCCAGGGGAAGACAGTGCTGCTGGTGTGCAGACTACATTTTGAGTAATTAATCAAGAGAATTTATACTCTGTTTCTCGTGTGTTTCCTCCAACTCTATCCAAGCCAATGAGCTGGAAAGCTGTCTAAGAATACACAGAATAACCTAGGCTCCTATGAAGCTCCTTATGATTAAACCAGACCTCCCATTTCCTGAGACAGAGCTCACGGCGAAGTTCTGAAAGCCAAAGAAAAAGAGAATCTAGAAAGCAGTAGGAGAGGAGTGACTCACTACTTACGAGATCCTCAATAAGTGCTAATTTCTCAGTAGAAACCACAGTGGCCAGAACACAGTGGGATGACATACTGAAAGTGCTGAAAATAAAAGACCGTCAACCAAGCATTCTACATCTGGCATAACTATACTTCAAAATGAAGAAGGAGTGAAGACCTGCCCTACAACAGTTACTAAAAGGAGTTCTCTGGGCTGTGGTAAAAGGACACTAGAAAGTAACTTCAATCCACATGAAAAAAGAAAGAGCAACTGTAAAGAGAACTACACGAGTATATGTAAAAGACGGCATAAATATATATGTTCTTTGTAATTCTATTTTTCCTATCTGATTTAAAAGACAAGTGTATAAAGCAATAATTATAAATCTGTGTTGAAGGTCACACTATGTGTAAAGATTAATTTGTAAAATAATAACAGCATAAAGGAGGGGGGAAGGAACAGAGCTGTATAGAAGCAAAGTTTTTCTATGCTATTGAAATTAAGTTAGTATTAATTAAAAACTGGATTGTTGGGAATTCCCTGGTGGTCCAGTGGTTAGGACTCCACACTTTCACTGCCGAGGGCACAGATTCAATCTCTGGTTGGGCAACTAAGATTCCACAAGCTGCGTGGCGCAGCCAAAAAAAAAAAAGTTTAAAAAAACCCCTAGATTGTTATATGTTAAGATGCTAATTTTACTACCCACATAAACATTAAGAAAATATTTTTTAAATATAGTGAAAGAAATGACAAGAGGATTGAAACAGAAAACACTAGAAAACATCTATTTAATACAAAAGAAGCCAATAATGGAGGAATAGAGAAATTAAAAAAGACATGGAAAATAAATAGTAATTGGTAGATGTAAATCCTACTTTATGAATCATTAAAACAAATGCAAATGAATTAAACATTCCAATCAAAAGGGAGAGATTGGCAGAATGGATTTTTTCAAAAACATGATCCAACTATAAGCCGTCTACAAGAGACTCACTTTAGAAAGTTAAAGGATAGAAAAAGATACAGCGTGCAAGTAGTAGCCAAAAGAAAGCTAAGTCGTTATACTAGTACGAGTCAAAATAGACTAAGACAAAAATTGTTACTGGAGAAAAAAGACATTTTATAGAGGTATTTAAGGAAATAAATGGGTCAATGCAATAAGTATAACAATTATATATACATATCCACCTGAGTAGAGTCCTAAAATACCTGAAACAAAACCAGACATAATTAAATGGAGAAATACATATTTCAACAATAAAAGTTGAAGACATCATGCCCCACTTTTTTTTTTTAATTGGCTGCCTTGGGTCTTCGTTGCTGCATGCGGGCTTTCTCTAGTTGTGGTGAGCAGGGGCTACTCTTAGTTGCAGTGCATGGACTTCTCAGTGCAGTGGCTTCTCTTGTTGTGGAGCATGGGCTCTCTAGGCATGTGGGCTTCAGTAGTTGTGGCACACTGGCTCAGTAGTTGTGGCTTGTGGCTCTAGAGCGCAGGCTCAATAGTTGCGGCACACGGGCTTAGTTGCTGCATAGCATGTGGGACCAGGGATCGAACCCATGTCCCCTGCATTGGCAGGGGGATTCTTAACCACTGTGCCGCCAGGGAGTCCCATGCCCCTCTTTTAATAATTGACAGAGCAACTAGGCAGAAGATAAGCCAGGAAATACAAGACCAGAACAACACTAAAACACAATTAGACCTAACAGACATCTGTAGAAGAGTCCACCAACCAACAGCTGGGTACAACTTTCTTCTCAAGTGCAAATGGGACATTCTCTCTCCAGGACAAACTGGATATAGATATAGATAGATATAGATATAGGTATAGATATAGATATAGATATAGATATAGATATAGATATAGATATAGATATAGATATAGATATAATCACAAAATATGTTCTGAACCCATAATGGAATGAAGTTAGAAATCAACAGAATATAATTTGTCAAATTTATAAATATGTGGAAATGAAACAACACACTCCTACATAACCAATATTTCAAGAAGAAACTCAAGGAAAATGAGAAAATGCTTTGATATTGTTGAAAAAAGATATACAACATACCAAAACTTATGGGATGCACAAAAAGTAGTACTTAGAGTGAAATTTATAATTGTAAATGCCTATTTTTTTTAAAAAGGAAAGAGCTAAAATCAATAACCTACATTTGCATCTTAAAACACTGAAAAAAGAGTAGCAAAATAAACCCAAACCTAGCTGAATGAAGAAAATAATAAGGATTAGAGAGAAAACAAATAGAACAGAGAACAGAAAACCAATAGAGGAAATCAACAGAAGTTGGTTATTGAAATAATCAAAAAAACTGAAAAATATTTAGTACAGCTAGCCTGACCGGGAAAAAGAAAATTCAGAATACTCTAATAAAGAATGAATGAAAAGACATCACTACTGATCTAACAGATTTTAAAAAAGGATTATATTGGAATACTATCAGCCATTGCATGGCCAAAAAATTAGATAACCCAGATGAAATAGACAAATTTACTGAAAGACATGGACTTCTAAAGTTATTCAGGAAGAAATAGAAATTTTGAATATATACATAGCAAGTAATTAATAATCATAAAACTTCCCACAAAGAAAAGCCCAGGAATAGTTTCATGGTGCATTCTCCAGAATGCCTGAAGAATTAACACCAATCCACCACATATTTCTTGAAACACAGAAGAGAAGGGAACACTTTCCAACATATTCTATGTGTCCAGTATTACCCTGATACCAAAAGCAGACAAAGATATCAGAAGAAAACCATAAACTAATATCCTTTATGGATAAAGTGGATATGGATAATGAAAATGGATTTCAAAAATCTTCAACAAAATACTGGCACAGCAAATCAAGAACATATAAAAAATATTATATCAAAATAATGAGAAGACAATGGTAAATATCTATGCCCCCAATATAGGAGCACCTCAATACATAAGGCAAATGCTAACAGCTATAAAAGGGGACATCGACAGTAACACAATAATAGTGGGAGACTTGAACACCCCACTTACATCAATGGACACATCATCCAAACAGAAAATAAATAAAGACACACAAGCTTTAAATGACACATTAGACCATCTCGACTTAATGGATATTTATAGGACATTCCATCCAAAAACGACAGACTACACTTTCTTCTCAAGTGCACATGGAACATTTTCCAGGATAGATCACATCTTGGGTCACAAATCAAACCTCAGCAAATTCAAGAAAATTGAAATCATATCAAGCATCTTCTCAGCCCACAACGCCATGAGACTAGATATCAATTACAGGAAAAACACGGCAAAAAAGACAAACACATGGAGGCTAAACAATTCACTCTTAAACAACCAAGGAATCACTAAAGAAATCAAAGAGGAAATCAAAAAATATCTAGAAACAAATAACAACGAAAACACAACAACCCAAAACCTATGGGACGCAGCAAAAGCAGTTCTAAGAGGGAAGTTTATAGCAATACAGTCCTACCTTAAGAAACAAGAAAATGATCGAATAAACAACCTAACCTTACACCTCAAACAACTAGAGAAAGAAGAACAAAGAAACCCCAAAGTGAGCGGAAGGAAAGAAATCATAAAGATCAGAGCAGAAATAAATGAAAAAGAAAGGAAAGAAACCATAAGATAAATAAATAAAACTAAAAGCTGGTTCTTTGAGAAGATTAACAAAATTGATAAACCATTAGCCAGACTCATCAAGAAAAAAAGGGAGAAGATGCAAATCAACAGAATTAGAAATGAAAAAGGAGAAGTCACAACGGACACCTCAGAAATACAAAACATCATGAGAGACTACTACAAGCAACTATATGCCAATCAATTGGATAACCTGGAAGAAATGGATACATTCTTAGAAAAATACAACCTTCCAAGACTGAACCAGGAAGAAATAGAAACCATGAACAGACCAATCACAAGTACGGCAATTGAGGCAGTGATTAAAAATCTCCCAACACACAAAAGCCCAGGACCAGATGGGTTCACGGGCAAATTCTATCAAACATTTTGAGAAGAGGTAACACCTATCCTTCTCAAACTCTTCCAAAATATTGCAGAAGGCGGAGCACTCCCAAACTCATTCTACAAGGCCACCATCACCCTGATACCAAAACCAGGCAAAGATGTCACAAAAAAAGAAAACTACAGACCAATATCACTGATGAATATAGATGCAAAAATCCTCAACAAAATACTAGCTAACAGACTCCAACAGCACATTAAAAAAATCATACACCATGATCAAGTGGGGTTTATCCCTGGAATGCAAGGATTCTTCAATATACGCAAATCAATCAATGTGATACATCATATCAACAAATTGAAGGATAAAAACCATATGATCATTTCAATAGATGCAGAAAAAGCTTTTGACAAAGTTCAACATCCATATATGATAAAAGCTCTCCAGAAAATGGGCATAGAAGAAAATTACCTCAACATAATAAAAGCCATATAGGAAAAACCAAAAGCCAACATTGTTCTCAATTGGGAAAAACTGGAAGAATTCCCTCTAAGAACAGGAACAAGACAAGGGTGTCCACTCTCACCACTGTTATTCAACATAGTTTTGGAAGTTTTAGCCACAGCAATCAGAGAAGAAAAAGAAATAAAAGGAATCCAAATTGGAAAAGAAGAAGTAAAATTGTCACTCTTTGCAGGTGACATGATATTATACATAGAAAACCCTAAAGACTCTACCAGAAAACTGCTAGCACTAATTGATGAGTTTAGTAAAGTAGCAGGATACAAAATTAATGCACAGAAATCTCTTGCATTCCTATACACTAACAACAGAAGAGCAGAAAGAGAAATTAAGGAAACTCTCCCATTCACCATTGCAACAAAAAGAATAAAATAGATAGGAATAAACCTGCCTAAGGAGGCAAAAGATCTGTATGCAGAAAACTTTAAGACATTGATGAAAGAAATCAAAGACGACACAAACAATTGGAGGGACATACCATGTTTCTGAATTGGAAGAATCAACATCGTGAAAATGACTGTACTACCCAAAGCAATTTACAGATTCAACGCAATCCCGATCAAATTACCAATGGCATTTTTCACAGAACTAGAGCAAGAAATCTTACGATTTGTATGGAAACGCAAAAGACCCCGAATAGCCAAAGCAATCTTGAGAAGGAAAAATGGAGTTGGTGGAATCAGGCTTCCTGACTTCAAACTATACTACAAGGCCATAGTGATCAAGAGTGTATGGTACTGGCACAAAAATAGAAAGGAAGATCAATGGAATAGAATAGAGAACTCAAAAGTAAGCCCAAACACATATGGGCACCTTATCTTTGACAAAGGAGGCACGAGTATACAATGGCAAAAAGACAGCCTCTTCAATAAGTGGTGCTGGGAAAATTGGACAGCTACATGTAAAAGAATGAAATTAGAACACTTCCTAACACCATACACAAAAACAAACTCCAAATGGATTCAAGACCTACATGGAAGGCCAGACACTATCAAACTCCTAGAGGAAAACATAGGCAGAACACTCTATGACATCCATAAAAGCAAGATCCTTTCTGACCCACCTCCTAGAATCACGGAAATAAAATCAAGAATAAACGAATGGGACCTCATGAAACTTAAAAGCTTTTGCACAGCAAAAGAAACCATAAACAAGACTAAAAGGCAACCCTCAGAATGGGAAAAAATAATTGCCTATGAAACAACGGACAAAGGATTAACCTCCAAAATATACAAACAGCTCATGCAGCTTAATACCAAAAAAGCAAATAACCCAATCCACAAATGGGCAGAAGACCTAAATAGACATTTCTCCAAAGAAGACATACAGATGGCCAACAAACACATGAAAAGATGCTCAACATCACTCATCATCAGAGAAATGCAAGTCAAAGCCACAATGAGGTATCACCTCACACCAATCAGAATGGCCATCATCACAAAGTCTGGAAACAACAAATGTTGGAGAGGGTGTGGAGAAAAGGGAAGTCTCCTGCACTGTTGGTGGGACTGTAAGTTGGTACAGCCACTATGGAAAACAATTTGGAGGTTCCTTAAAAAACTACAAATAGAACTACCATATGATCCAGTCATCCCACTCCTGGGCATATACCCAAAGAAAACCATAATCCCAAAAGAAACGTGTACCATAATGTTTATTGCAGCACTATTTACAATAGCCAGGACATGGAAGCAATCTAAATGCCCATCAACAAATGAATGGATACAGAAGATGTGGCATATATATACAATGGAATATTACTCAGCTATAAAAAGGGATGAGATGGAGCTATATGTAATGAGGTGGATAGAACTACAATCTGTCATACATAGTGAAGTAAGTCAGAAAGAGAAGGACAAATATTGTATGCTAACTCACATATACGGAATCTAAAAATGGTACTGATGAACTCAGTGACAAGAATAAGGATGCAGATACAGAGAATGGACTGGAGAACTCGAGGTATGGGAGGGGGCGGGGGGTGAAGGGGAAACTGAGACGAAGCGAGAGAGTAGCACAGACATATATATACTGCCAACTGTAAAATAGTCAGTGGGAAGTTGTTGTATAACAAAGGGAGTCCAACTCGAGGATGGAAGATGCCTTAGAGGACTGGGGCGGGCAGGGTGGGGGGGACTCGAGGAGGGGGAGTCAAGGAAGGGAGGGAATACGGGGATATGGGAAAAAAAGCAGATGATTGAACCTGGTGTACCCCCAAAAAAAAATAAAAAAAATAAAAAAAATAAAAAAAAAATAATGAGAAGACAAACCACAGACTGGAAGAAAATATGTGCAAAACACACAGCTGATAAAGCACTGTTATCCAACCTGATTTTAAAATGGGCAAATGATCTGAATAGACAGTTCACCAAAGAAGATATACAAATGGCATATGAAAAAGTGCTCTACATCAAATGCCATTAGGAACTGCAAATTAAAACAATAGTGAGGATACCACTACACACGTATTAGGATGGTGAAAATCCAAAATACTGACAACACCAAATTCTTGTGAGGATGGAGAGCAAGAGGAATGTTCATTCGTTGTTGGTGATAATGCAAAATGATACTGCCACTCTGGAAGACAATTTGGAACCTTCTTACAAAACTAAACACAGTCTTACCATTCCGTTCAGCAATTGTGCTCCTTGGTATTTACCCAAAAAAGTGGAAAACTTAATTCCACAAAAACACCTGCACATGGATGTTTATAGCTACGGAAAGGCATAGAGGCACTTTAATTGCATATTACTAAGTGAAAGAAGCCAATCTGAAAAGACTGTACACTGTGTGATTCCAACTACATAATATTGTGGGGCAAAGGGAATGAATAGAATGAGCACAGGGGATTTTTAAGCAGTGAAACAATTGTACATGATACTATAATAGTGGGTTCATGCCATTATACATTTGTCAAAATCCATAAAATGTACAACACCTATAGTGAAACAATGTAAACTATAGACTTTAAACGATAATGCAGTGTCAATGTTGGTTCATTGATTGCAGTAAATGTACCACTCTGTGCAGGATGTTGATGGTGGGGGAAGCTGTGTGTGCAGAGGAAAAAGGAGTATATGGGAACTCTCTGTACTTTCTGCTCAGTTTTGCTGTGAACCTAAAACTTCTCAAAAAATAAAGTGGGTGTGTGTGTGTGTGTGTGTGTGTGTGTTTAAAGGATCATACACAACAACCAAGTAGGATTTGTCCCAGGAATACAAAGTGGTCAACATAAGAAAATCAATTAATGTAATATATCATATTGATAAGGGACAAATCCCACATGATAATTTCAATAGATATGGAAAAAAAGCATTTGACAAATCCAAACCCTTACAGGATAAGAATATTCAACAAAATAAAAATAGGAGGGAACATCTTCAACCTAATAAAGGCATCTATGGAAACCCTGCAATTAACATCATACTTAGAGGTGAAAGACTGAAAGCTTCCTCCCTAACATCAGGAACAGGACAATAAGATTTGCTCTCTCCTCTTACATGTAACATTTTACTGGAGATTCTAGCCAGGGCAATTATCAAGAAGAAGAAATAAAGGCCCCCATATCGGAAAGGAGGAATTAAAACCCTCTCTATTTGTAGAGGATATGTTTTCGTATACAAAAAATACTAAGGAATCCACAAGAAAACTATTAAGCTAATAAAGTTCAGCAATGTTGTAGGACACAAGATCAATATACAAAAGTGTGTTGTATTTCTATAAAGTAGCAAATGAACAATCTGAAAATAAAATTAAGAAAATTCTATTTATAATAGCATAAGTTGAATAAACTTCTTGGGAATAAATTTAACAAAAGTAGCACAAGACTTATGTACTGAAAACCACTAAACAAAAGAAAAAGAAAAAAAGAAATTTTAAAAGATCTAAACAAATAGAAAGATATCCTGTTTTCATGAATTAGAAGACAATAGTCTTATGATGACAATAGTCCCCAAATTACGTACAGATTCACTACAATCCCTACAAAATTGACTTTTATTTCCCCACAAATTAGCAAGTGGATCCTAAAATTCATATGGAAATGTAAGGGACCCAGAATAGCCAAAACAATCTGAAAAATAGGAATAAAGTTAAAGGATTCATATTTCCCAACCTCAAAACTTACTACAAAGCCACAGTAATCAAGACTAGTTGATACTGGCATAAGGATAAACATATAAATCAATGGAATAGAATTGAGAATCCAGAAATAAATCCATTCATGATAGTCAGCTGATTTTTTACAAGGGTTCTAAAACAAGGCAAAAAGAAATGAATAGTCTTCTCACAAATACTTCTGGGACAACTATATATCCTCACATGCAAAATGATGAAGCTGGACCTCTACCTCACACTATCTACAAAAGATGGATGAGAGACCAAAGTGTAAGAGCTAAACCTATGAAACTCTTAGAAGAAAATATAAGCACAAATCTTTGTGATTTTGGATTAGTCAATGATTCCTTAGATATGATACCTAAAGCACAAGCAACCAAAGAAAAAATAGATAAATTGGACTTAATTTGAAAAAAAAATTGTGCTTCAAAGGACCCTATCAAGAAAGTGAAAACAAAACGAAACAAAAAAACCCCTGAGTGGAAGAAAACATTTGCAAATCATATATTTGATTAGAGTCTAGCATTCAGAATACATAAAGAACTCTTACAAGTCTACAACACAAACACAAGTATCCTGAACACAAATTTCTCCAAAACACAAATTTCTCCAAAGAAAACATACAAATGGCCAACAAGCACGTGAAAAAAATGCTCAACATCATCAATTATTAGGAAAATACAAATAAAAACCAGAGTGAGATACCACTAGGATCGCTGAAATAAAAAAGATGGTCAATAAGACATGTTGGCAAGGATGTGGAGAAATTGGAATCATATATTTCTGGGGGGAATGTAAACTGTTGCAGCTGCTTTGCACAACAATGTGGAAACTCCTCAAAAAGTTGAACATAGCAATGTTTTGATGATCCAGCAATTCTACTCCTACACATACACCCAAAGAATTGAAAACATAGCTTCACACAAAAGCTTGTACATGAGTGTTCATAGCAGCATTCGTCAGGGTCAAAACATGGAAACAAATGTCTATCACCTGATGAATGGATAAACAAAATGAGGTATATCCGTAGGACGGAATACTATTCCATAACATGGAATGAAGTACTGATGCATGCCACAACATGTATGTACCTTGAAAACATTATGCTAAGTGAAAGAAGCCAGACGCAAAATGTCGCATATGTATGATTTCATTTATATGAAATGTCCAGACTAGGCAAATTCATAGTGATAGAAAGTATATTATTGGGTGTCAGGGGCTGGGGTGAGAGGGGAACAGGGAGTGACTGCTAACGGGTATGGGGTCTTATGGAGGGTTATGACAAGATTCTGATTTAGATACTGGTGATGGTTGCAGTCTTGTGAACATATTAAAAATCTTGTGACTATACCAAAAACTACTTAATGGTACACTCTAAAAGGGGAAATTTTATGGTATGTGAATTATATCTCAATTTAAAACAAAAATGTTTGACCATAGTTGTGTTGGTCTATTCTTGGACTCTATTCTATTCCAGTCATTTATGGGTCTACTTGTTTGCCAGTATCACATTTGATTACTGTAGATATGTACAACACCTTAAAATTGGGTAGAGTGATTCTTCCAACTTCATTCTTCATTTTCAAAACTTTTAAAGATAGCTATTCTAGTTTCTTTGCCTTCCCATAAAATTTGTTTTTAATTTATTTATTTTATTTTTGGCTGGGTTGGGTCTTCATCGCTGCGTGCGGGCTTTCTCTAGTTGCTGGGAGCAAGGGCTACTCTTGTTGTGGTGCACAGGCTTCCTATTGCAGTGACTTCTCCTGTTGAGGAGCATGGGCTCAAGGCACGCGGGCTTTTGTAGTTGTGGGATGCAGGCTCAGTAGTTGTGGCGCATGGGCTCAGTTGCTCTGCGCCATGTGGAATCTTCCCAAACCAGGGCTCAAACCTATGTTCCCTGTATTGGCAGGCAGATTCTTAATAACTGCGCCACCAGGGAAGTCCTCCCATAAAATCTTACATTCGGTTTGTCGACATTTACACAAAATACTGTAGATATTTTGTGGATAGTGTCGTTCTTCTATACCCTTGCTGATTTTGTCTGGTGGTTCTATCAGCAGCTGTGAGATAAGTGTCAAAATCCCTGCCTATAATTGAAGATGCGTCTGCTTCTCTTTTCAGTCCTATCAGTTCTGTTGTTTGAAGCATACACACTTTGGGTTACATTTTCTTAGTGAATTGACCCTATCCTCATTATCATCTCTCTCTGACACTGGTAATTTTCTTTGTTCTGAAGTCTATTTTATTTTGTATCATGTTAATATAACCACTCCAGCTTTCTGTGATTACTGTTTTAATGATATGTTTTTAGAGGAAATTTTTAAATTTTAGAATAGTTCTAGATTTACAGAAAAATTGCAAAGATAATACAGCTTGCATATACCTCACACCTAATTTCTTCTATTAACATTTTGCATTAGTATGGCATATTTATGACATTTAATAAACAAATATTGATACATTATTATTTTTTAATATTTTTGGCTGCATTGGGTCTTTGTTGCTGCACACGGGCTTTGTTGCTTTCTTTAGTTGTGGTGAGTGGGAGCTACTCTTAGTTGTGGTGCGCGGGCTTCTCATTGCGGTGGCTTCTCTTGTGGAGCACGGGCTCAAGGCATGCGGGCATCAGTAGTTGCATCACTTGGGCTCAGTAGTTGTGGCACATGGGCTTAGTTGCTCCGAGGCGTGTGGGATCTTCCCGGACCAGGGATCAAACCCATGTCCCCTTCATTGGCAGGCAGATTCTTAACCGCTGCACCACCAGTGAAGTATGATACATTATTATTGACTAAAGTCCACACTTTATTCAAATTTCCTTAGTTTTTACCTGAAGTGTGTTTTCTGTTTCTAGTATTCCATCTAAGATACCAAGTTACATTTAGTCTCCTCAGGGTCCTCTTGGCTGACCATTTCTCAGACTTTCCTTGTATTTGATGATCTTGACGTTTTGAGGAGTGTTGGTCACCTATTTTGTAGAATGTCTCCGATATGGGATTTGCCTGATGTTTCCTCATGATTAGATGGAGGTTATGGGATTTGGGGAGGAAGACTACGGAGGTCAAGTGCCATTCTCTTTACATATCAACGGTACATAGGATCAACACGACTTATCACTAGAGTTGTTGACCTTGGTCTCCTGGCTGAGGTGGAATCCTGTCAGATTTCTTCACTGTATAGTCTTTTTATTCCTTTTCTATATTGTCCTCTTTGACAGCTGACGATTGTCCTCTTTGATGTACAGCCGATGGTTAAAAAGTGGGGACTTATGCTGAAACTCCTGAGAGCAGAGTACCTACATAAGTTATTTGGAATCCTTCTGTACAGGATACTTTCTATTATCCTTCCTTCCTCCCTCCCCTTCTCTTTCTCTTTCTCTTTCTTTCTTTCATCATTTATTTCTTAATATGGATTCATTGATATTTATTTTCTACTTTGAGTTATAACCCAATAATACATTACTTATTTTCTTGGTCAAATTGCTTCAGCTTTGGCCATTGGAAGCTCTTTTGGTTGGCTCATGTGCACCTTACCTTTTTTTTTTTTTTTTTTAGTGTTTCCTGCTTTCTGTTTTAAATATTATGTTTTAAATATTATTTGAATACACTGAGAACTACTTCAAACAATGCTGTAATTTTTTGTTTTTAAATATCAAAAAATTTTTAAAACCACAGTGGAGAATAATCTAATATCCTCACCAAATATTAACCCTTTCTATTCCTCTTTTTCACTCCCGACATTCCATGTTTCCCTCTGTTATCATTCCCCTTCTGTCTCAAGAACTTTCTTTAGCAATTTTCAAATTAAGTCTGCTGGCAAGAAATTCACTCAGTTTTCCTTCAGTTGAGAATGTCTTCATTTCACTTTCATTCCTGAAGGATATTCTCACTGGATACAGAATTCTGTTCACAGTTCCTTTCTCTTAGCACTTAAAAAATGTTGTGCTATTTCCTTCTGGCCTCAGTGACTCCTAATGAGAAATAACAGAGAGATATTCTACCCCAGGAGGCAATGTGTCATCTCTCTGTGGATGCTTTCAGGAAGTTTTTTGTTTGTTTGTTTTTTCCCTTTAGTTTTCAGTAATTTAATTTGCTATTCCTGGGCATTATGTTATTTGGGGGCTTATTCTGTTTGGAATTTACTCAGCTTCTTGAATCTGTAAGATATGCCTTTCCCCAAATTTGTGAAGCTTTCAGTCATTATTTATTCAAATATTATTTTTCAGCCCTGCACTCATCCTCCTCTCCTAAATGTTAGATCTACTGTTATTGTCCTACCAGCCCTTCAGATTGCTTATTTTTAATTTTTTAATTTAAAAAAGGTTTATTGTGGAAAAGAACGTGTATAAAATTACCATCTGAGCCATTTCTAAGCACACACTTCAATAGTGTTAAGAATATTTACAGTATTGTGCAACCAATATCCAGAACTTTTCAGCTTGCAAAACTGAAACTCTATACTCATTAAACAACACACTATTTCCTCATCCCTGCCCCTGTCCCCAGCAACCATCAGTCTAATTTCTGTTGATATGAATTTGACTTCTCTACACACTTCACAAAAGTAGAATCATGCAGTATTCTTCTTTTTGTGACTGGCTTATTTCACTTAGCATAATGTCCTCAAGGTTCATTCACATTGTAGAATGTGTTAGAATTTTTTTTCCTTTTTAAGGATGAATAGAATTCCATTGCATGTATATACTGCATTTTGTTTATCCATTTATCTGTCTGTGGACACTTGCATTGCTCCCTCCTCCTGCCTACTGTGAATGCTGCTACTATGAATATGGGTGTGCAAATATCTCTTCAAGATCCTGGTGTTAATTCTCCTGATATATACCCAGAAGTGGAATTGCTGGATCACATGGTAATTCTATTTTTAATTTGGGAGGAACTGCCATAGTGTTTTCCACAGCAGCTGCACCATTTTACATTATTTTGTGTCTAGTTTCTTTGCTGAACATTGCGTTTGAGATTCATCCATGTTTTTGCCAATAGTGATGCTTTGTTTATTCTCATTACTGTGTAGCACTGCATTGGGTAAAAAAAAAAAATCCCACAATTTATTTATTTATTCTACTATAGACTTTGGGGTTGTTTCCAAGTTAGGACTATTAAAAAGAATGCTGCTATGAACATTGTTGTGTGTTTCTGGTGAATACACACACACACACACACACACACACACATTCCTAGGAGTGGAATGATTCTGGTGATTATAGTAATATTGTATTATGATTTTGATTTGAAATTTCTTGATGACTAGTGGAATTAGTACAGACCTTTAAAAATCTTTACGGGCCATTTGGATATCTTCTTTTGTGAAGTGTCTATCCAAGCTTTCGCCCATTTTTCTGAAAGTTTCTGAAAGTTCTTTATGATTTTGTAAGAGTTCTTTATAGGTCCTGGATATGAGTGTTTTGTCACATACATGTGTTATGATACTGTCTCTTTTTTGTGGCTTTGCTTTTCACTCTCTAAATGATTTCTTCTGATGAAGAGATGTTCTAACTAATGACAAAGTCCAACTTCTCATTTTTTAAAACAAAATTTTATTTATTTATTTATTTGGTTGCACTGGGTCTTAGTTGCAGCAGGCATACTCCTCAGTTGCGGCATGTGGGCACCTTATCAACTTCTCATTTTTATTTCCCTTTTAGTATTTTCTGTAACCTCATTTAGAAAATCCTTACCTAACCCAAAGTCATTAAGATATGCTTTCTTCTAAGAGCGTCATTGTTTACCTTTTAAATTTAGGTATGTGGTCCATCTGGAATCAATTTTTGTGTATGATTTGAGATTTGGGTCAATAGACATTTCTTCCTCATATGACTTTTCAGATGACCCAGTACTAATTTTTGAAGGTCATCCTTTCTAGTTCCACTACTGTATCTACCTTCACCATTTATAATAGCTGTAAAGCATTCCATTCTAAGGAACTCTCATAACTTATTCAGCCACTCTTCCACGGGATATTTGGGTTATTTTCTGGCCTCTGCCATCATCAAATAGGGTGAACATCTTTGGATGGACATCAAGGCCTTATTCTGAAATTGTTAAAACAGAGTAGAATTTCTGAGCCAGAAAATACTTACTTTTTTAAAGAATTAATAAATTATACAGTTCACATCTCAAAGAATACAAAGAGGACCAGTGAAATGTCTGTCTCCTACCTTGTCTGCAACCCTTCCAGTCCCTTTACACACTCATAAAATCTTGAGTATTTTCCAGACATCTTGTAATGCACGAACAAGCATTATTTACATTCTTTTCATACAGCTAGTGGCACTCCATAGGCTCTGTTCTTCATCTTGCCTTTTTAACTTAACAATATATCTTAGAAATATTCCTATTACTATACATAAAAAAGCATCCTTGTTCACTTTTAAGGTAGCGAGCGTAATTTTCCATTTGGTGGGTGTATCACAATTTAGACAGTCTCCTATTGATAGACATCTATGGTGTTTCTAATCTTTTGCTATTCAAAGTATGCTTCAATGAGTAACTTTGCACATTCATTGCACATGTGTACAACATATCTGTTGGGGGACGTTCTAGAAGTGACCTAGCTGGGTCACAGGGGATATGCAGTCGTAATTTGATCAGCATTGCCAAATTACACTCCCATCCGCAATATATGAAATCTCCTGTTTGTCCACAGCATGGCCAATAGACAGATCTGAGATCCTTAGCCATCTGATAGGTGGAAAATGGTAGATTATTTTACATTTATCTCATTGTGTATGAGATTGAACACCTTTTCAGAAGTTTAAAAAGCTACTTGTGGAGGATCCGGCGGCGGAGCTGCGGACGGTTTGCTGAGCCCATTAGTGCTCCTGTTGAGACTCACGCCACAGCCATGTCCCGGTACCTGCGCCCCCCCAACACATCACTCTTCGTAAGGAACGTGGCCGACGACACCAGGTCTGAAGATTTACGACGCTAATTCGGTCGTTATGGTCCTATAGTTGATGTGTATGTTCCACTTGATTTCTACACTCGCCGTCCAAGAGGATTTGCATATGTTCAATTTGAGGATGTTCGTGATGCCGAAGATGCTTTACATAATTTGGACAGAAAATGGATTTGTGAACGCCAAATTGAAATACAGTTTGCACAGGGAGATCAAAAGACTCCAAATCAGATGAAAGCCAAGGAAGGGAGGAATGTGTATAGTTCTTCACGCTATGATGATTATGACAGATATAGACGTTCTAGAAGCCGAAGTTACAAAAGAAGGAGATCAAGAAGTCGGTCCTTTGATTACAACTATAGAAGATCTTATAGTCCTAGAAACAGTAGACCGACTGGAAGACCACGGCGTAGCAGAAGCCATTCCAACAATGATAGATTCAAACACCGAAATCGATCTTTTTCAAGATCTAAATCCAATTCAAGATCACGGTCCAAGTCCCAGCCCAAGAAAGAAATGAAGGCTAAATCACGTTCTAGGTCTGCATCTCACACCAAAACTAGAGGCACCTCTAAAACAGATTCCAAAACACATTATAAGTCTGGCTCAAGATATGAAAAGGAATCAAGGAAAAAAGGACCACCTAGATCCAAATCTCAGTCAAGATCACAGTCTAGGTCTAGGTCAAAATCTAGATCAAGGTCTTGGACTAGTCCTAAGTCCAGTGGCCACTGATAGTATAAACCATGATATTTTTAGGCATGTATCATTCATTTACTCATAGTTTGGTTTACTTAAATTATCAGGAATACAATGTTGCAGTGATGCTTAAAAAAACACTGGTCAGTTTTCCCTGTACCAGGCAATGGTTATTAAAATGATATGCTGTTGAGAAGCCACGCTTAAGAGTCTGGTTTGTTTAATGCTATGAGCAGCTACCAATTTGTGGTGTCTCTGTATATTTTTGTAAAGATTCTCATTTTTTATGCTTGAAGTATTGGTGAAAAGATGTTGGTTGACCATAATTTGCAACATTGTCTTATTAAAAAACTTTCATATCCATATTTGGTAGAACTGTTAACCTAGAAATGTAGCTTGCTAATAAGATAGAATGATACAAAAGTGAAGTTGTAGCCACAGTACAACACTGACCAACCAGACACACTTAGGTTCAGGGTGGACCTTTTTGTCTTGTCTGGATGTCTAGGCCCATGATGATAACTTCTGGTGCAGTGTGGAGCAGTTCTTTTGTTAACCCCACTGTCTTGGGAAATGACATCAGCTGGGTTAAGTAGCATTTTCAGGGAGTTGAGTTTTTGATTGAAACACGGAGCCTTCACTTTTCTGGTTTCTATGAAGATCTGGAACAATACAAACGTCGAAAAAAACTCACTTTAAAATTTGGACAGGTTGATGTTGGCAGAAATAATTTTAAGGGGAAAGAATGCTCTTATGTAGTTACTCTAAACTTTAAGGAGCATCATTGACCATAATATTGCTTAGTTTTCTTAACTGCTGTTAAAAGCAAGTAAAGTGTTACAAAGTAGGTTTTGTTTGCGTGTGCACATAGTGTAAAAGGACTGAATTTTGATGCTTAAAGCACTTGGTGTGTGCATTTGGATCAAAATTTGCCCATCTCTTTATGAAGGATGCTTGTTCTTCACACCTCAGCTAATTTAACGTGAGGCAAGTTAAAAGACAACACTCCCATTGTATATGTGCTGCCGAAGCAAGCACGACAACACTCCCATTGTAAGTGATTCTGTGGTGCCATGAGATTTAAAGTAACTTTGGAAAAAATTAATTTTAAGAAAGTTATATCTCTTTTAAGTTTTTGATTATCAATGTAGTACCTGACAAAAATAAGAAAATAATACCCTAACTCTTCATAATTTCTAACATCTCTCTGTGAGATCATTTGGGGGCAGTAAAAAGTGACTAGACGTGTCCAATCTCATTTCAGAATAAAAGCTAGAATCTTTAAAAATTTTAGATTGCTTGCTTACAGGCATAAAAGTAAGAAATGTTGTGGGGAAATGATTCCTTTTAGAGGATTATTTTTTTCAATTTTGGTTTTAGTAATCTAGGCCTTGCTTGTAAAGAACAAAAGGTGGTTTTCAAATACTGTTTCTGGAATGTGTTTAAAGGATTGATTCTAGAACCTTTGTATATTTGACAGTATTTCTAACTTTCATTTCTTTACTGTTTGCAGTTAATGTTCATGTTCTGCTATGCAATCATTTATATGCACGTTTCTTTAATTTTTTTTAGATTTTCCTGGATGTATAGTTTAAACAACAAAAAGTCTATTTAAAACTGTAGCAGTAGTTTGCAGTTCTAGCAAAGAGGAAAGTTGTGGGTTTAAACTTTGTATTTTCTTTCTCATAGAAGCTTCTAAAAAGGTATTTTTATATGTTCTTTTTAACAAATATTGTGTACAACCTTTAAAACATCGATGTTTGGATCAAAACAAGACCCAGCTTATTTTCTGCTTGCTGTAAATTAAGCAAACATGCTATAATAAAAACAAAATTAAGGGAAAAAAAAAGCTACTTGTGCTTTTTGTCAACATCCTTTGATGGCATGAACTTCTTAAAAATTACCCAAGCTGCAAATTCCTCCACAGGTTTCCTCATGAAAAGCTCTTAGACATGGACTTTCTGAGTCAGAGTCTGCACTTTTTGAACGTTGTCTCTACACGTAGCCAATTGACGCTCCCTCCACAACGCAGACCCGAATCAGTCTCGCTTCAGTCATCATTGGTTTGGGGGCTCATAGGTGGAAAATGGCACCATAGGTGGAAGCTGGCACCTCTAGGTATGGGGGCGGCGGTACCCTGGACAGCCCAGGTAGGAGCCGACCCCGCCCCGTCACCTTTCGGCCAGGCCCTCGGCGCCGCCGCGGTCCCGCCCCCGGCTGTGAGGCCCCGCCCCCGGCCGTGCGGCCCCGCCCCGCGGCCCGCGCCCCGCCTCCATCCCGGAGACCGGCTCCACCCTCCCGCCTACGTAATCCCTTCCTATGGCTGCTCCGCCTTGCCGCCGGGCTGCATGGCCCCGCCCCTCTGCGTACCCTGGCGTCACTCGTCACGCGGTCTGCGCACGGTGATTTCCGCCGAAGAAGCGCAGGGAGGCGTGATGGCGAGGGCCTAGGCGCTTGTTCCCGCGCCGTTGCTAGGCAGCCGCGTTTGGGCACGGGAGGCGGGGGCGGGCTGATACACGAGGTTAAGGGTGCCGGGGAGAGGCCGTGATCGCGAACGGCCTGTGAGTGCGGAGGGTGCAGGTGCCGGGCAGAGGGCTATGGAGCAGTACTGCATCCTGGGCCGCATAGGGGAGGGCGCGCACGGCATCGTCTTCAAGGCCAAGCACGTGGAGGTGAGCACTCAGCCCTTGCGCCTTCGGTTCCATTGACTCCTACCCGTTTCCTGACCCACGCTTGGGCCATTGCCGCTGTCCTCCCGCAGCTCTTCGTAGCGGGGGCCCGCCTCTTTTGTCCCCTTGAATGGAGGGCGTCCAGGTTGCGGCAGGCTACCAGCGGTGCTGTCTTCCGGCCAGGGCCCCCTAGGAGCGTGGCGTGGGTGTCTCTGAGCTGTTCTCTCAGCGCTGCGCCTGCTGGCCCTGATTTCCCTCCAGTACGGGGTGAGGGGCGCGTTCCACCCCCACGAGGGCCTCAGGCCTTGGCGTCGCACTCCCTTTCCCAGCCGGGGATGAGGCGGTAGTGTCTGTGTCCTGTCCCAAACAGACTGGAGAGATCGTTGCCCTCAAGAAGGTGGCCCTGCGGCGGCTGGAGGATGGCATCCCCAACCAGGCCCTGCGGGAGATCAAGGCCTTGCAGGAGATCGAGGACAGTCAGTATGTGAGTGGGGCTGGTGTCCTGTTCACTCATTTGCTTCCTCACCCCTTACTCGCTTGCTTTCGCGTCCGCTTGTTCACCCTCATTCACCCAGTTACTTCATTCCTCACTCATTCTCTCTCTTGTTCACCCACTGATTTCTTCGTGTACTCGTTCATTCATTCACTAACTTATCCCTTTTTTCTCAAAACATTTAGTGACAATGATAATTGCCACCTGTTGAGCTCCTGTTATGTTCTGCAGGCTGGGTTAGCTGCTTTATGTACACTATCCTTCTGAGTTTTGTCCTCTACTCCACAAGGCAGGTTTCAGGCTCGCCCTCTCTCAGCCCAGGGGAGGAGGCTCAGCCACCAGCTCAGGGAGCTGAGCTCGTCTGTGCAGGCTTTGGCCCAGGTCTGATTGAGGAATCAGGACAGTTTAATCTCCGGGCCTCCCATAGGCTCCACCCTCTGCTGGACACTGGCACCACAGAAACCAGCCCCTACCCTGTTGTTGAGAACTGAAGTGTGATAGGGGAGGTGGACGAAGGCTACAGGGCCCACCTGGCGTGGTTTGTGCTGTGACAGGCCTGGGAGGGGCTGTTGAGGGCACACGAGGAGAGACACCTCACACACCCAGGTTCATTCTCTGTGGTATTCTCTCTCTATGTCCTGAGTAGAGGACGTGCTTCATTTCCTGGGGAGTGACAAGGGTAGGTCCACGCAACCAAGGGTGGATGGTACTCTGACTTGTTTCTTATTCTCTGGAGATGGCCATGATATATTGGGTGACAAAAGCATGTCATAAAACTGTGTGTGTCATCCTGGTTTTGTATGAAAACATTTTGTGTATATGTTTTGTTTGTATCTATATATTTACACACATACATTTATATATGAATACGTGTCTGTGTGAGCCACGTCTCTTGTAAAGTCTGGTGGAATAGACTCCTAAGGTTGACTGTAGGTGATAGAATTTTTTTTTTGCAGTTTTTTTTTTATCATTTTGTGTATTATCTGAATGTATGTTTGTTCCAGTCTGTAAAATGATTGTCTACTACCCTCAAAGTCAGAAAAGCGGCAATATGGCCGTTCTCGTTTGTTGAGGAAGGTCAAAGGGCTTGCTGACGGCTTGTGTGTGGGACACATGGATGGCCATGGGAAGTTGGTGATGCGCGGTCCTGTGTCCTTCACATCAGCAGGCCTGAAGGGTCTATCTTTAAAATACTCCGGTATCACCCTGGCCCAGGCCATCCTTACCTCCCATCAGAACGACTACAGCAGTCTCTCCCTCTTGCCCCCCGCCCCGCCCCCCTACTGCCCCCAAGTCCACAGTCAAAAAATGTAGATGAAATCATCCACTCCCCAGCTTGAAAAGCTCCAGTGGCTTCTCTTCACTCTAAAAGAACTGTCACCATCTGCTCCTACCACTCCAGCCTCTTTTTTCACTCATTCAGCACAACTTCTTTTTTCTTTCTTTCATTTTATTTATTTATTTAGCAGATGAGTCAACATTTATCCGCACTCTGGCTGTAGAATTTACAGAAGTTTTAATATAACCGGAGTACGGATAATTGTTGACTCAGCCTCATATTTATTTATTTATTTATTCTTGGCTGCGTTGGGTCTTCGTTGTTGCACATGGGCTTTCTCCAGTTGTGGCGAGCAGGGGCTACTCTTCGTTGTGGTGCATGGACTTCTCAGTGCGGTGGCTTCTCTTGTTATGGAGCACACACCGCACCACCAGGGAAGTCCCAGCACAAGTTCTTAAGTGTCTCTCCCATGACAAGCACTGTCTAGGCTCCAGGAGTACAGAACAGAGCAGCCTCCTTCCTGTTCTTGCCTCCGGGCCTGTGTTTGCTGTCTCCCTGCCCAGAGCTCCTTCCCAGGCCCCTGCATAACCAGCCCTACCCCATCTGTTCTCTTCTGTCTTCATCATAATCTTCATCAAAATACCCTATAGGTTTGTTCGTTCATTTGTTAGTCAGTCATTTGTCCCCCTGAGCTCTTTAAAGTCCTTCCGGACCCATCTGCCCTTGCTCCTGCTCACTGCTGTGCAGCCTGCCCTTGTGACTTTGTGGGCCCTCAGGAAGTATACGTGACATGTCTCCTGCTGTCCCAGTGTTGGGAGGTGTGTGTTTCCAGGTGATTTGCCAGTTTGTGGGCTGGGTGGGGGACCAGACACTGCCCTGAGTGGCCTTTCTTTGTTAGACCTTCTTTCACCTGAGTGTTTGTTGGGGCATTAGAGTAGGGACTTGCCTTCTCTTGGGAGAGGGGAGCAAGAGAGCACCCAATTGCCTGATTCTGAGCTCAGATCTCATGCCACCTTCTCTGCCTGCTTGGTCCTCTGTTGGCGCGACAGCTGAGGGTCGCAGGGAGAGTCTGAGACATGTGAGTCTGGAGGCTGACGGGATGCCTTGCTCACAGGTTGTGCAGCTAAAGGCTGTGTTCCCACACGGTGCGGGCTTCGTGCTGGCCTTCGAGTTCATGCTGTCGGATCTGGCTGAGGTGGTGCGCCATGCCCAGAGGCCCCTGGCCCAGGCACAGGTCAAGAGCTACCTGCAAATGCTGCTCAAGGGCGTCGCCTTCTGCCACGCCAACAACATTGTGCATCGGGTCAGTTCCTGCGTGGGCTAGCGTGGGGCCTGGGGCGTGGCTGGGCTGGGGGTGGGCCAGCCCTTGATGAAGGGCATGGTTAGAGAGGGGACAGAGGGGGCTGGGCCTGGGGGTAAGTGGCCAGGGTTGTGGCCCTGAAGGAGGTCGGGCCTTGGGCTGACCCAGGTGCCCAGCCTGCCAAGCCCTCCTGTCCCGAGGTCCTGTGGGGGCTCTGGAGGACCCCGCAGATGCCTCTTTTGGTGCCCTCAGGACCTGAAACCGGCCAACCTGCTTATCAGTGCCTCGGGCCAGCTCAAGATAGCGGACTTTGGCCTGGCCCGGGTCTTTTCCCCAGATGGCAGCCGTCTCTACACACACCAGGTGGCCACCAGGTAGGGAGGACCAGTTCCCAGGCAGGACCTGGCAGTGGGCATGCCCCAACCCTCTTGCTGGGGAAGAGATGCTTCTGGACCTTCTGTCCAGACAGTGCTCCTGGGGCTGGTATGGGGGTCAGGGTGACCTTCCGGGGCAGCTTCCTGACAGAGCGGTGACCTGGCTGTGACCACCTGCCCTACTCTCACAGGTGGTACCGAGCCCCTGAGCTCCTGTATGGTGCCCGGCAGTATGATCAGGGTGTCGACCTGTGGTGAGACTCCTGTGGGCCGGGCAAGGGGGAATGTGGGTCGTTGAATCACCTTTTTCTCCTGGGCATTGAGGTCTCTAAGCCCTTTGGGGGTGTTTTCCTGCTGTGAGCTCTAGATTGCCTTGGGGGGTGTCTCCCCTGGTTAGAGTATCTTTGAGGAGTTGAGGGTCAGTGTTCCTCCCCATGACAGTTTTGAGCAGGGAGGGGTCAAGTGGAATCAGAGTGCTTGTCCCAGTAGGAAGCTTCTGGGCTGAGTTCAGAGAGGTAGTCCGAGGCATGGGGTGCCTAAGCTGGTGCGCAGGGGGCGCTGTCCCAGGATGCAACGTCCCTGAGCTGTCCAGAGCCCTGGGTCCCTGGATGTGAAGGCCCTGAACCTTTATTTGGGGTAGAATGGTGTGTATACGCCTAAGAGTTCAAGATTTGGGGGCTGTTTTGGAGTCTGTCCCAGAATGGGACGGGGTGCCTGTGTGTGCCAGAACGTGAGGCTCTGTGAAGTCTCAGAACTGTTGAGGGGCTGACATTCCAGAGTTGAGGCCTGAGAGCTGTTTAGAGAGGGTGATATGCTCTGTGTTCTAGGCTTCAAGTCTTTGACTGGGGATCTGTATCCTTAGCTGAATCCTGTAGGCTACTCTGTGGTGTCTTGACCGCAGTGTGAGGTGTGGGTGATGGTGTGGGGAGATCTGTGTCCATGTGTGAGATCTCTGAGTTATTTGGGTTCTGTATCTGCAGGGCCGTGGGCTGTATCCTGGGGGAGCTGTTGAACGGGTCCCCCCTTTTCCCAGGGGAGAATGACATCGAACAGCTTTGCTGTGTGCTTCGAATCTTGGGCACCCCTAGTCCTCAAGTCTGGCCGGTTTGCAGGGGCCTACGTGGGAAGGGGTGGGGGCGGGTGTCTTCTATTCCCCCACAGCTAGTGACTCCCGTGCCCTGCACCTTCTCTTTCATGGTCCTATGCCTCCTTGACCTCTCCGACCTCACTCCCGACCCAGCGTGGGGTCTCCTCCATCCCTGCCCTGCTAGAGGTGGGAGGGCCAGCGCCCAACCCCTATTCCTTCCCACCCGTCCCCGGCACACATGCAGTCCTTACCGAGCTGGGCATGGAGCAGGCTCTAGAGAGGTGGAGGGAGGACGAGTGAGCACATGATGTCGTGGGTGTCGCGGTGCGAGCAGGGTCCCATGCATGGGGGAACGGTAAGCGAGCAGAAGCAGGTGGTGACAGCGAGCAAGAGCTGTCGCCTGGGGGAGCTGGTGGGGCGGGTGCCGGCCCTGATGGGCCCCTTCCCCTCCAGGAGGTCGCGGAGCTGCCTGACTACAACAAGATCTCCTTCAAGGAGCAGGCACCCGTGCCCCTGGAGCAGGTGCTGCCTGACGCCTCTCCCCAGGCCTTGGACCTGCTGGGGCGGTTCCTCCTCTACCCTCCACGCCAGCGCATCGCAGCCTCTCAGGTAGGGTGACACGCAGTGCCCTGATCCTCCTCGTTCCTGCCCACGTGACTCAGCAGGTTGAGGTCCTCAGAACCCCCGGAGCCAGGGGTAGGAAGGTGTGGAGCAGCTGTGCCTCTCCTGTGCAGACCCTAGAGGGACTGCAGGTGGCTGGGGGTGGCCCATTAGAAGGGCATGCACCCCTCACAGAAGAGTGCATCTCCAAATGATTGGTGACTCACTTCCTCATCCCTTCATTCCTTCAGCAAGAATTTACTAGCATCTGGTATGTGCCAGACATCGTCCTGGGCCCTGATCCAGAGTGCACAGACACTGCCGGGCCTGTGGGGTCTCCACCCTGTGGTGAGGCCGGGCAGCCAGTCTCTGGGAGCTTAGGAGAGAGGGATGTTGGGACTGACTTTGGGGTCCTGCAAGGCATCCTGGAGGAGGGCAGGCTTAAGCACGGGGAGCTGTTTTCCTAAGAGAAAGGATGAGCAGAGGCCCGGAGAGGAGGCCCCAGGAGGGGTGGGTTATGGCTGGAAGGCAGGGGAGGAGGGGAGGACCACGGGCTGATGGTGTCGGGGCCTCTGTCGGGTGCACCTGTCCGTCTGGGCTCATGGCAGCCTCCCTTCCCCGCCCTCAGCACTAGCAGTGTGTGTTTACACACCCCCCCGGTGAGTTCCCTTCAGAGTGAACTGAAGCCAACTGACCACCTCTCAGCCCCCTGCTGCTGCCCCCAGTCTAAACCCCTTTAACTCCCCCCCTCCGCCCCCATTACCTCCCAGAATTCTGCTTCTCCTGCCCATTCAGTCTCTCCTCCACCTGGCAGAGAGAGGGACCTTGTCCAGATAGGCTGTCACATCCTCCCCTGCAGGGCCCTTCTGTGGCTCCCTCTTAGAGAAGCCCAGGTCCTAGTGGCCCACAGGCATCACACACTTGGGGTCGCCCCCTCTGACCCTGCCAGCTCCCGTTCCCCTTGCTCACTTCCCTTGGGCCCCAGGGCTCCTCTGTGTCCGGGGGTCTGTGCACTTCTGTCTGTGGGCCTCACCCATTCACCTTTCAGGTCTCTGCTTGAACGCCACCTGCCAGGGGCCTCCCCTCACCATTCTTCAGGCCTGCAGCCTCTCCTGTGTTCCTCATCCCCCTCTTCCTTTCTCTTCCCCACAGCACTAATCATCTGATGCTCAGTTTGTCTTACTTCTTTTATCTTGTTATTACCCCCACCCCTGACTATGTGGAGAACTCGAAGGCAGAGCTCTTTGTTCTGTTTACCTCTGCATCTCCTGTCTCTGGAGCAGTGCTCAGACAGTGAGCACTCAAAGGTGTTGGTCAGCTGAACAATAAGCAGATGGAGGAGAAAGCCTCTTCAGGGCAACGTTCACATCTGCCCTCGGAGGGAAGTGGCTGAAGCTGGGACGGGGGGTGATCGGTTTCCTTTTGCTGTCCTTTGCTTGCTACTCTCAGGCCCTCCTGCACCAGTACTTCTTCACAGCTCCCCTGCCTGCTCACCCCTCGGAGCTGCCGATTCCTCAGCGCCCAGGGGGACCTGCCCCCAAGGCCCACCCAGGGCCCCCCCACGTCCATGACTTCCACGTGGACCGGCCTCTCGAGGAGTCGCTGTTGAACCCGGAGCTGATTCGGCCCTTCATCCCGGAAGGCTGAGACCCTGGGCCAGGCCCCACCTGTGTGTCCCCCGTTTCCCTCCCCAGGATAACCCAGGCCTCTTGTTCCTCTGCTCCAGCCTCATTCGACCACCGTGGTCCTGCTCCCAGCCAGGCCATCCAGCCCCAGCAGAGGGGACCCTCGGCCTGTGCTATCAACCTCCCATCTGTGTGCTGCTAACAGGTCGATCAGAAGGAGGCAGTGAGTTCCGCTGTCATGCCCACCATGGTGCCAGTTCTCTAGTTGCTGCCTTCCTGGTCAGGGATGGTCCTGGTGGAGCCATCTGGGGGAGCACTGAGTGTAAGATGTCCTCATGTTGGAGACCCAAGTGGAAAGGAAAGTTTGGTTTGATTTTGTTCTCAAAGACATTAAACACTAGTTCACTTTTGAGATTTATTATAAAAACCTTGAGTAGTTCTATGTGATGTATGCCCTTCCGTTCTAATTGAGGGAAGTGGCTGAGGTAGCATCATCTCCTGGTCCTTGCTTCTCTGTGGCCACTGGGGAAGTGGCCCTATTCATGGCTACTTTAGTCTTGGGGGCTTGCTAGGTGCTTCATGTGACAGAGCTCCCTTTTGGAGGTGAGGTGGCAGAATTCAGGGCCCAGGAATGGCTCAAGTTGGGGACCCAGTAAGTGACCCTCCACATCTTAAGCTGGTTTACCAACATCGCCCTCAGGGTAAGGGTGAGGCAGGACCACATGGGCCTCCTCTTTACTCAGAGATATGGGCAAATAAGACAGACATTCCTGGAACTCATCTGTTAATTCAGTAAATCCCAATACAATCTGAACTGACTCTTGTTTTTCTTATTAAATAATTTGGTAAGCCAATTCTAAAATATGTGTGGAAATGAAAGAGTAAAGAGGAGGCAGAAGCAGAAGAAAAGGTGAAAAATGATGATAGGACTTACCCTATCAGATACCAAGATTTAGCATAGGGCTATAATAAATAAGGCAATGTGGTATTGGTTCACGGATAGATAAAAACAGACAAATCAGAGAAACTTAGCAATCTTTTATTCTTAAAATAGTCATTTTGTGCTCATGTGGATAAATTTCTGTAAGCACTGAGGTCACAGAGGTGGCTAACATAGTCACTGCCCTCCAAGCTCTTAGAGGCCAAAGCACAGTAAACTCCAGTTGTTGCTTTCAGGGAAAAGTCTGAGTGTCTCATACATTTTTAAAGATGTTTTAAGGATCTGGCCTCTGCCTGTTTGTCCAGTCACATATGTAGACTCTAAGCTAGAGTCTAGCTCAGTTTCTGATATCTCTCACCTCCATATGAATGTGAATCTGCACCCAAACCCTGACCACTGACCCTCAGCCAGTTACACTCACAAAGACTCTAAAGCTTACTCCACCCTGACATTGACCCTCACCTTGACCTTGAGCCTTACACTTAACTTGACCCTATCACCCTGACCCTGACATATACGCTCAACTCTCACCCTCACTCAATTCTTTGCCAGCCCCTTCATCACCCATGCCTGGCTTTGATCTTAGTATTGACTCTGACCCTCACCCAAACTCTGACCCCATTTGACCTTGGACTTAACCTTATCCATGAACTTGGCTCTCATCTTCACCTTGAGCCTGACCCTCTAATTGACATTCATCTTACTTTGATGCTCATTATGACCCTGATCCTGATGCTGACCATTAACATGTCCCTCCCGCCCACCCTGATCTTGACTTATCTTTGACAATGAGACACTCACCACCTTCAATCTGATTCTGACCCTCAACTTCACTCTACCCCTAGACAAGGACCATCATACTGGCTAACCGACCCTGCCCTTGAACTTGGGCCTTGATGGTGAAATACACTGTATGTTCAAGCTGAAAGAAATTAGCTTGCGCCCCAAGCCAGGCTATGACCCTGATTCTGACAGGGTCTTGACCTAGACCTGATTTCACCCTGACCTGGGGTGACACAGAACCTGGACTCACACTTGGCTGTCACCATTGACACCCTAATCCCATCATGACCTTGAACCTTACCTAGACCCTGACCCTGAAATTGAACTTCACACTGACATTGACCATTATTATGGTGACTCATCCTCAGCCTGATCGTCACCTTCATCTTGACCCATCCTCACATTGAAACTTAACCTTGAACCTGATTTTAACTATAAACCAAACTCCAACCCTCTGTGGTAAGCAGAATAATGTTCCCCCGAAGATGCCTATGTCCTAACCTATGAATAGGTTGCCTTACACACAAAAGGGACTTTACATATGTGACTAAAGGGTACAGACTTTGAGATGGAAAGAGTATCCTGGATTAGGCAGATTGGGCCAATGTTATGGGGGCGGGAAGGAGGGAGAGTTGGAGGAAGAGGACTTAATTCCTTCCAGCAGCAATGGAAAAGGAATACCGCCTTGACTTTTAATTGACCTTGACCTTCACAATGAACATTATGCTCACCCTGACCCTGACATTATCCTCGCATTGATCTTGCCCCTGAACCTGACACTGACTCTAATCCTGAACATAAACCTCACCCTCACCTTGACCCTGAATCCCACACAGAACTGGACATTCACTGTCAACCTGAATCCAACTTTCAATCTTATTTTCACCCTGACATTCACCCGATCCTCTCTAATGGAGCCTCAACCTGATCCTGACCTTGACTTCTACACTGATCTTGAACTGGATCTAAAATTTCCTTCACATTGATCTCGTCCTTGAACCTGATTCTGACACCATGACCCTGACCATTCTTTTTATTTTGACCCTTCACCTGACACAGAATCTTACCTTGATTTGGACACTCAGGCACCTTCGCTCTGATTTCTTATCTTCATCACCCTGTCCTTGATCTTACCCTCGTCCTGACTGTGACCCTACCTGTTCTGACACTGAATTTGATCATGACCCTCACCCCTACACTATGATCTGATCTTGCCCAGGGCCATGACCAAGACCAGAGTGAGGTCGAGGGTCAGGGCTAAGACTAGGGTGAGAGCCAGGGCAGGGGCCACGATGAGGGAGGCAGCAGGTTAGGGTCAGGGCTTGGGCCAGGGTAAGAGGGAGGCTGAGGGTCAGGGCCAGGGCGAAGTTCAGGGTGAGGGTGTGAGGGTGTGTCAGGGTCAGGTGAGGGTATGAACAGGGGTATGGTAATGATGTCAGATGCTAATGAAGTCAAGGGTGATGATTAGGGCCGGGCTGAGGAAGATAAGGGCCAACACCAGGGCAAGGGCTCAAGGGTTCAGGGGCACCACAAGGTACAGCGTGAGCGTCAGAAAGAGGGTGAATGTCAGTGTAAGGGGGTGGGCGAGGGTCAGGACAAGAGCGAGGGCTAAGGGTAAGGTCAGAAGCCAGTCTAAAGCCGAGCAGAAGCGGGTTCGGTGAGCGGATTAGTAGAACTGGGGTTTGCAACGGAAGCATGGAAACAAGGCGAGGATTAAGCGAGCGGGGCGGGGCTCGGCCGGCGGGGCGGGGCGGGGCGGGGCGGGGCGCGGCTCGCGGGGGCGGAAGCACGGAGAAGGAGTGGAGGCGCCTGGGCGGCGGGCGCCATGAAGCCGCAGCTGTGTTTGCGGGAGCTGCTGCATGTCTTCTTCTTGGAGGCCCGAGACCTGCTCTGCGCCGCCCAGGTGGACAAGGTAGCGCGTCCTGTCCCAGGCGGGAGGCAGGGCTGGACTCACGGTAACTGGCGTGTCCACGGTCGGCCCGTCCGCCTGGGTCTCAGTTTACCAAATCTGACGGCCCTGAATCCGCGATCCGCAGAGGACGCTCGTGGCCCCCGGGGTGATGACCTCGGCGGCCTTTGAAGGGGTCGCCCTGAAAGCCTCTTGCCAATCCGTCCCTCCATCTGTCCGTGTGTCCAGAGCTCCCGCGCGGTTGGCTTGCACTGGGCACCTGTGGACAGGATTCACCCCTGAGATTGGCCTAGGGATCCCACCTCTTGTGGAATATTCTGGGATTTCCGTTCTGCCTGGAAAGCCCTGCTCTCCCTGTGAGTGGCACCTCCTCCTGCGGGCTCAGGGCTGTCCCTTCCCAGCCAGTGGAACTGCTGTGCTGGCTGTGCTCCCTGAGTGCCTGCTTAGTGCTTTAGTCTGATTTGCGCTTCTGCGCATGTTACAGGGTGTTCTGAGCTCCTGCTCATCTGTGCTCTCAGCACAACTGTAGCTAAATGATCACATAGTGTATTTGTTAAATGTCTGCTCCTCCCTCCCCCCAAGACTCATTCCTGAGAGTGGGGAATTTGTGTCTTGCATCACTGTGTGTATACACTCAGTGTATGGCTTGATATTTAGTGTACTCTAAGTAAATATTTGTTGAGTAAATGAATTTCTGTACTTTTAAAATAACTATTATATCATTCTACGAAAATAATAAGCCCTTATCTGAATTGCGTAATTATAATTTAAATGTATCAAGTAAAATACTGGGTTGTTATCCCCATTTTTACCAGTAAGGAAAGTGAGTATCATGCAGTGAGTGCACTGGTTGAGGTCACCTGGGGGGTGGTCCAGCAGATTTTGAAAGGGAGGTGCCTTTTACCCTTTGATAACAGCAACTTCTCCAAGTTCTGGTTTCCCTGTGAGGTAAAATGAGGTCAATAAACCCTGCCTCACAGTGTCATGAAGATCAGGATCTAACAGAGGGATTCTTCATGGTGGGTAGCACCTATCTTGCATGTTATATTACATGTTATAATTTTATGTTAGGGAGGTAAGAAGATCTCAGTTGGGTTTGGAACTGGGAACTATAGAAAAAATGAAGGCATAAGTCTTCTTACCTGGTTTGATTATTGCAAAATATCAACTTTACAATGCTACTAGCCAAAAAGATTTCCTAAGGACTGAGAAACTTTGATCTTGGGTGAGTGAGAGCTGTGGAAGTAGGAGCCTGAGTGCAGACAGGGTGGTGGTTATTTCTGCCTGGGCCTGGAAAGCCACATACCTGGATGGGACCCTCAGTAGGTCTGGGCCACAGAAGGCTCCAGAGTGGTTTCCACTGAAGCTGTGTAGGCTCCAGAATCCAGGGTGGCCGAGCTGGAGAGGCCGAGAACTTCCAGGAGGCAGGTGTGGGCCTGAGGGAGGGGGAAGCATGACACTCTGATCCCTTCCCAGGGCCGCCTGAGCCTCTTCCAGATACTTCTGCAGAGAGCCGTTTGTGGGACTAGGGCCTGTGTGCCCCCCCAGCTGGCAGTTCCATTCCGCCACCTTGGCATCTCTGGGACATCCCTTTAGCCAGTGCATTGCAGCAGCCTTCTTATGGGCCCTGCTGCTCTGCCCTCATTTCCAGTCCTTCCTATCTGTCTCTCTCTTTCTCTCCTTTTTTTTTTTTTAACTTCTCCTTTTTTTTTTTTTTATTCCACTTCCCTGCAGTGGAAGCTCGGAGTGTTAACCACTGGACCTCCAGGGAAGTCCCCAAGCCCGCCCTTCTCATAGAAGCCAGTGATCTTCCTAAAACAGTTTCACTTGCTACTCTTTCATTCACAGTTCTCTGGTGACTTCTCACTGTTTTTGCCTTTACGACTTCTGAGAGTTGGTCTGAGCCTGTCTCTAGCTCCTTTCTCTATGTTCTGAGTAAGGCAACTTACTCATCATCTTTTTCTCACTTCTGAATCTTTGCCTGGGTGGATTTTTCTCTCCCTGAAGTGCTTCAGCCATTTTCTTAGAGGATAACTACTCATCCTTCAGGAGTTGACCAGTAATTACTTCTGAATCCCTTGGCCCCAGTTGAGTTGGTCATTCTCTCCTTTCTCGTTCGTTATTTGGTGTGTTTTGTTTGACTGTCTGAATATGTCTCTAATTCCCCGGGGGGAGAGTTCTTGAGTGCAAGCACTGGGTCTCATTTAGCTCTCTGTCTCCTCTACAGGGCCTGGCAGGCTAGGCACTAATTGCATGTTGACTGACCAGATACTCTCTTCTCTTCTTCTCTTGTTCTAGGTCTGGAATGAGGCGTCAAGGACCAAGGAACTGTGGAGGTGAGTGAAGAAGAGCCAAGCCTGCTCAGGAGAGTATCTTTCAAAGGAGAGAGGGGTGCACTTCTCAGCACTCACTGCATTTCTGTTTCGGTTTTTTTGGTTTCTTTTTTTTTTAGGTAAGAAGTTTATTTAAAGGGAAACACACTCTGTAGACTGTGGGCCATCTCAGAAGGTGAGAAAGGCCACTGCGTTTCTGTTAGGTAGACAAGAAGGGACAATCCACAGTGCCTACCATCAGGAAACTCCTCCCTAGTTGGGGGATGTAAGGCTTTTTTTTTAATAGTATATTGAAATATAAGAGATTTTATTAATCAAGTGGAGGTTGACATAAGTTGCGGGTACCAAACTCAGGGGCAGAGATGTACAGCATATTGAATGTAGCTGGCTGATAGAGAAATCAGTAGACAAATAAACCACTTTGATTTCAGCTTTGATGTAGCAACATAGTTATATAAGCATGTTTGATATTAGAGCTTAAAAAATAAAATTCAAAAAAAAGAAAAAAATTTAATCATTAAATTATTACATTTTTCTTTTCTGTTCATTCTTCCTTTGGAACCTGACATCCTTTCTTTTGTTCCAAGATATAAGTGTCAGAACTTCTGCCTCTTGCTGAATATAGGACAGACTATATAGCCTTGACAATCATCTAGGAGCTATAATTGGTTTTAGTCATTCTTGATGGAAAACATTCCCGATATGAACAAGCACGTTCATGTAAAGGTTCCTGCAAACATGGAGGGACTCTTTGCTTGATGGTTTTTATTTTTAGAATAACTGGGCATTGATACATTTGAGAATCGTGGAATGCCAATCTTGCCATATTTAGTTTTCAGTATCATACAGCACTTGTTCTGTTTGTTGCTTTTTATTCATGTTTTATTCCTAATAATGTTAATTAGAAAAATGATGTTAATCTCTAGTAAATTTTGAAGAGAAGTTTTTTTTAATAAATTTATTTATTTTCATTTATTGGCTGCGTTGCGTCTTCGTTGCTGTGCATGGGCTTTGTGTAGTTGTGGAGAGCGAGGGCTACTCTTTGTTGTGGTGCGCAGGCTTCTTATTGTGGTGGCTTCTCATTGCGGTGGCTTCTCTTGTTGTGGAGCATGGGCTCTAGGCGCCCGGGCTTCAGTAGTTGTGGCACATGGGCTCATTAGTTGTGACTTGCAGGCTCTAGAGTACAGGCTCAGTAGTTGTGGCACACAGGCTTAGTTGCTCTGCGGCATATGGGATCTTCCCAGACCAGGGCTCGAACCCATGTTCCCTGTATTGGCAGACAGATTCTTAACCACTGTGCTACCAAGGAAGCCCAGTAAGAGAACTTTTATTAGATTTCAGTCTTTATCTCTACAGTTTGGGGAATGTACTCTACATAGAACATTCAGTTCTGGAAATTGATTTCTCTGTGGATAAGTGGACAAGAGAATGTCTTGCCAAATGTGACTCTCGAAGATGCTGTGTTACTAGAACTAAATTCGTTGACTCATAGATTGGTGTAACGATTTGTGGAAGCGCTTACAGGGCAGTGCTCACAGTTGAAATGGGTAAGATGTCAACCCTAAACCCTAGTCTTTGTTCTCATCTTTACTAATAAACTGGGGCAGGAATTTCCCTTTGGATAACACAAGTAAGTGTATTTCTTTCAGCAGTTCAAAAAATCTCTTTAGGAACTTATCAGCTAACCCCACACGTATGTCATATGCTACCATGTTGTATGTACCTTCAGGTTCCTCAGGCAGCTTGTTCAGCTGTCTGCAAACCAAGTTATGAACAGGTTTTTGGTTCATTACTGTTTTATAGTTTTTGGTGCTAAACTCTTTTTTAGCATAATGTCATTTCCTTGGGATGGTATCCTTGACCTATGTTCATATAAGAAACACTGGGTTTATGTTTCTGGAGCTGCGACAGCAGCATTCCAGGAGCAGTGTCACATACATGTGTCATTTTTTTTTTAACGAATTTATTTATTTATTTATTTATTGGCTTCATTGGGTCTTCATTGCTGCACACGGGCTTTCTCTAGTTGTGGCGAGCAGGGGCTACTCTTCATTGTGGTGTGTGGGCTCCTCATTGCGGTGGCTTCTCTTGTTGCGGAGCACGGGCTCTAGGCGTGTGGGCTTCAATAGTTGTGGCACACGGGCTCAATAGTTGTGGCTCACGGACTCTAGAGTGCAGGTTCAATAGGTGTGGCGCATGGGCTTAGATGCTCCGTGGCACGTGGGATCTTCCTGGAGCAGGGATCAAACCCCTGTCCCCTGCATTGGCAGGCGGATTCTTAACCACTGTGCCACCTAGAAAGTCCCACATGTCATTTCTGATGCTGTGTCTGTCAACAGTACCAGGCTGAAAAGCTCTCCAGGCCCATAGAAACTCTTATGGGCACAGTAAATGAACATGGATAACCAGTCATATGTTTTTAATATGTACTCTATAATTCTAGTTTAAAATACTACAAGTTACTTCTTGATGTTTTAAATTCTGCAATTTCTTCAACACACTAAGCGATAGATTTTTGGTTAAAAGTAAAATTGCAAATATTTGCTTTTGTTTAAGGTACATAATTTCTGTTGTGTACGATAGATTGTTTTGCTGTTAATTGCTATCTGAAAGGTTTTAGTGCCATGGTGTTTTTTCACTTGGTACATCGTTGTATTTCAGAGGCTTATCACATACTTAACTTGCATGCACACTTCAACCTTGTTGACAGTCTGCCCTTTTTTTTGGTCAGATCATTTGGTTTTATTTCTTTTGAATATTGGTCATGGTTTCTACTTATGGTTTGATGTATAATGGCCTTGAATGTGTAGAAATAGACTTCACTTCCACAGAGAAAGGTGCTATCTCCCCTTTTTCTTAAACCACGTTATCTTCTTGGTCTAGCTTTTATTTTCACACTGCTTTGGTTGAGATATGGGTACAAGAAATTTCCCTTTCTGTTTATTTCAACTAAAAGAAAATCAACAACATAAGAATGATGATGTGAGGCAACTGATACTCAGCCTCTCAGTCCAGGAGATAAAAGGTATGGTGAAGGCTGTGGTGGAGCTGAAAGCTCTTTTTTTTTTTTTTTGGCTGTGCCACGCAGCTTGCGGAATCCTAGTTCCCTAACCAGCGATCGAACCCAGGCCCTCGGCATTGAAAGCATGGAGTCCTAACCACTGGACCACCCGGGAATTTCCTGAAAGCTCATTCTTGTCTGAAGGGTACAATTCTGTGTGGCCCCAGACAAATTTTGCCAAGTGGGAATTTGATTTCATTATAGCTAGATCTTCTTCTTTTACCTGATTTGTATGTGAAATCTGTTGATTTTTAAGTTTTGGCAGCTAGTTCCTATAGGGCAGTCCTGTGCAGGCCAAACACAGTAATCTGGATGCCCATTCTGCCCACAGGCTGTGATATGCTGCTTCTGGTGGAAGGAGGAGAGTTTCTGTTGAGTACAAGAAAACCTGTGTCCCACATAAGCACTGGATCCTTCACAGTGTGTTAGAAGGTCACTAGTGCCTAGTACAGAGCCTGACACATAGGTGCTCAGTGAGTGTACAGGCTGTGAATGGAGAGAAACTCTTTGTGTTGTACTTATTGGGATCATGGGCTATGAGCCACTTATTTCCCACTTGGCTTCATTTTTCTCCTCTGTGAGCTCCAAGTGCTAGACTGGAGTCCTCTGATGGTAACTGGAAATGCTGAAAGCCTTTGTCCATGGAGCCTCCCTAGCCCTCTCCCAGATGTTCACTCTCCTAATGCTTTACTCCCATGGCACCGCAGGCTGCCCCTCCTGAAACTCAGCATTTCTCCCCAGAATTTTAGTTTTACTTATCCTCCTAACCACCAGCTGAGAGTACTCATATGGCAAGGGCTATGTCTCACTCACTTTGGGGTCCACAGACTAGGTAGAGATTCAGTGTTCTGCACAGTGCGGATGAGCTAATGTCTTACCTTCAACAACCTTGAAAGCAAGTTGCTATTGCAGAATCGAGAGTAGTTATCGATACATATAAGTTAAGGATGCAGACTCTTGGAAAATGGTGGATTAATGACCTCTGAAAATTATATTCTCCATAAAAGTAATGAGAAAACTGGCATAAATTGTCAAAATCAACTTTTATAGAACTCTGGAAATTAACCAGAGACTTACAGTAGTCTGGGAAGTGTTTATTCAAGAAAAAAAAATGACTTAATCTCAGTAAGAACAACAAGTGTTCACTTGCCCTTAATCTCAGTAAGAACAACAAGTGTTCACTTGCCCTGGTCCCATAACACACTTCCAGCTTGAATATCAGCAGCTCATGATCACAATAAAACCAGGAGCCACAGTCACCAGAGGGGTAAGAATGGGATTAGAGATTCTTCAAAGCCTTAGTCCCAAAGAATTGTCATTATTTGAGCTGTCTCATGTTTCCTGGAAGAGCTCACGTGCAAGCTGTCTTTATTTTACGTTACTTGGAGTTCACCCAATATGGAAATCCTTTACCTTGGGGCATCTGTCAAAACAATTAAAGACAATTGATTAACTTTTAATTAGTCTTTAATCTGTCAGACTTGATGAGTGGCAATTAAGGAAACAATAGGCTAACCAAAGAGTTTAAAAGGAAAAGCTGGGAATGTGATGTCCTTAGGGGTTTTGGAAAGCTCCAGCACATTCCTAGCAATCTAGAAGTACAAGTGCTTGTGCAGGGCTGTGTGCTAACTCAGGAAAGATCTAAGAGGGCTCTAAACTTTTACCTCTGGCTGACCTTGAGGTTTTCTGTGCAAGCAGGAAGTGAAGACTAAGGCAGAGAAGTCAACTGCCTGGCTGAGTGTTGAACACATGGCCCCAACCTGCACATAGAGCCTTTGGCAATGACTTGGAAACTTAGTGGTTCCAGACATTTAGGAAATCTCTGTCCTCTCATTAGTGAGCATTAATTTAACTGAGCAGAGACATAAGTGGCCATACATAACAAAGAATACAGACTTTCAGAGTTACTTCAGAAACTTTTCAGAGTTACTTCACTAAACAAGCAATAATAAACAGCAATAATAACAAACCTGGGGGGGGGGATCAGATTTCCAGAGTTCTACATTATGTTATTTAAAAAGTTCAGTTTTCAACAAAAGTTACAAGTCATGCAAAAAAATTGTGTGGCTAATATGCAAAAAACAAAGCAAACAATAGATACTGTCCCCAAGGAAGCCCAGGCATTGGACCTACTAGACAAAGACTTTAAATCAACTGTTTTAGTATGTCCAAAGAACTAGAAGAAACTGTTTGAAAAGAACTAAAAGGAAGTTTGAGGACAGTGTCTCATTTAATAGAGAATGTTAACAAAGAGAAATTATAAAAAATAACTATATAGAAATTATGCCTACAAAGCTACAGTAATCAAGACAATATGGTACTGGCACAAAAACAGAAATATAGATTAATGGAACAGGATAGAAAGCCCAGAGATAAACTATGGTCAACTAATCTATGACAAAGGAGGCAAGGATATACAATGGAGAAAAGACAGCCTCTGCAATAAGTGGTGCTGGGAACACTGGACAGGTACATGTAAAAGAATGAAATCAGAACACTTCCTAACACCATACACAAAAATAAACTCAAAATGGATTCAAGACCTAAATGTAGGGCCAGACACTATAAAACTCTTAGAAGAAAACATAGGAAGAACACTCTTTGACTTAAATCACAGCAAGATCTTTTTTGATCCACCTCCTAGAGTAATGGAAACAAAAACAAAAATAAATAAGTGGGGCCTAATGAAATTTAAAAGCTTTTGCACAGCAAGGGAAACTATAAGCAAGACGAAAAGACAACCCTCAGAATGGGAGAAGGTATTTGCAAACGAATCAACAGACAAAGGATTAATCTCCAAAATATATAAACAGTTTATGCAGTTCAATATCAAAAAAAAAAAAAAAAAAAAAAAAAAACCAAACAAACAACCCAATCAAAAACTGGGCAGAAGACCCAAATAGGCATTTCTCCAAAGAAGACATACAGGTGGCCAAGAGGCACATGAAAATCTTCTCAACATCACTAATTATTAGAGAAATGCAAATCAAAACTACAGTGAGGTATCTCCTGACACTGGTGAGAATGGGCATCATCAGAAAATCTATACACAGTAAATGCTGGAGAGCATGTGGAGAAAGGGGAACCCTCTTGCACTGTTGGTGGGAATGTAGATTGATACAGCCACTATGGAGAACAGTATGGAGGATTCTTAAAAAACTAACAATGAAACTACCATATGACCCAGCAATCCCACTACTGGGCATATACCCAGAGAAATCCATGATTCAAAAAGATACATGCACTAAATGTTCATTGCAGCACTATTTACAATAGCCAGGTCGTGGAAGCAACCTAAAGTTCTTAAAAAAAAAAAAAAAGAAAGAAAAAGAAATTATGGAGTAAAAAAGTACAATGTCAAATTAAAAATTCATTTTGAGCAGCCAGAAGAAAGAATCAGTAAACTGGAATATAGGTCAATTGAGATTATCCAGTCTGAGGCAATGCAACGCATGTGAAGATGAAGAAAAATGAATAGTGTCTTAAGAGACCTGTGGGACACCATGAAGCATGTCAACAATACATAATAAATAGGGAGTTCCAGATGAGAGGAGAAAGAAAGAAGAAACAATTTAAAGAAGTAATGGCTGAAAACTTCCCAAATTTGATAAAAGATGTTAATTTACACACCCAGAAGCTCAGTGGAATGCAAATAGGATAAAGTCAAAAGAGTTCCATGTTGAGACATGTTATAATCAACCTTGAAAGCCAAAGACAGGAATCTTGAAAGCATCAAGATAGAAGCAACTCATCATGTCCAGGACAACCCCAATGAGACTAACAGTTGATTTCTCGTAAAAAATCCATGGAGCCCAGAAAATAGTAGCCTGATGTATTCAAAGTGTTGAAAGAAAAAGATTGTCATTAAGAATTCTTTATCTAGCAAAATGAAGGAGAAAATTAAGACATTCCCAGATTAATGAAAAGCTCTAAGAATTTGTTGCTGGTAGACTTGCCCTACAAAAAATACTAAAGGGAGTCTTTCAGATGGATATGAAAGAACATTAGACAGGAACTTGAATCCACATGAAGAAATAGCAAAAGTAGCTATATGGGTGTATATAAAAGGCAACATAAATGAAGTTTTTGTTTTTAACTTCTTTTCTCCTATGTGATTTAAAGGACAACTGCATAAAACAATAATTGTGAATCTCTGTTGGGTACATAATGTATAAAGATGTAATTTGTATGACAATAACAGCATGAATGAGAGGGGCACAAAATGGAGCTATACAGGAGCTAAGTTTTTTAATACTGTTGAAATTAAGTTGATATTAAAACTAGATTGTCGTAAATTAAGGTTTTATTGGGTTATCCCCAAGGCAACCACTAAGAACTAAAAAAAAAAAAAAATACAGTTGAAGAAATGACAAGGGAATAGAACACAAGAAAATATTTAAAACAAAAGAGGGCAGTAATAGAGAAATAGAAAAATGCATAGAAATAAGCAAAATGACATGTAAATCCTATCTCATCAGTAGTTATATTCAATATATATGGATTAAACACTACAGTGAAAAAGCAGAGATTGGCAGAAGGGATTAAAAATATCCAACTATATGCCCTCTACAATAGACACACTTTAGATTCAGAGACACAGGTTGAAAATAATAGAATGGAAACATACCATGCAAACAGTAACCTAGAGAGAGCTGGAATGACTGCTAATATCAGACAAAATAGACTTTAAGACAAAAAGTGTTCCTAGAGACAAAGAAGGATATTTCATAATAGTAAGCAGATCAATCCATCAAGAAGATCTAAAACTTATCAACATATATGCACCTAATAACAAAGCAACAAAATACATGAAGGGCTGACAGAATTGAAGGGAGAAATAGACAATCCAACAGTAGTTGGAGGCTTCAAAAAAATGCACTCTTGGGGCTTCTGTGGTGGTGTAGTGGTTAAGAATCTGCCTGCCAATGCAGGGGACACGAATTTGAGCCCTGGTCTGGGAAGATCCCACATGCTGTGGGGCAACTAAGCCCATGAGCCACAACTACTGAGCCTGCGCTCTAGAGCCCATGAGCCACAACTACTGAGCCCATGAGCCACAACTACTGAGCCCATGAGCCACAACTACTGAAGTCCCCACGCCTACAGCCTGTGCTTCTCAACAAGAGAAGCCACTGCAATGAGAAGCCCACACACCACAATGAAGAGTAGCCCCCGCTCTCCACAACTACAGAAAGGCTGCATGCAGCAACAAAGATGTGGCCAATAAATAAAAAATAAATTAAGTTTCAAAAAATGCACTCTTGAATTCCAGTTGCATGACCAAGGCTGCATGACCCTGGGTTAGCTGTTTAATCTCTCTCTCATGTCTAAAATGGAGATCAGGACCTACTTCATGGGGTTGTTATATAGATTGACTGGATACACAAAAAGCACCTATGCCTGACACGTGGTGAGCACTCACTCAGGGTCATATCATTATCCCCATTTAACGGTGGAGGAAATTGAGGCCTTCATAGGCAAAGTGAGTTGTCCAAGCTAATAGATGGTGAAGCTGGGAATCAAAGCTAGGCGTATTGATGCCAAAACACCTTCTGATGACTCCTGTTCTGTCTGGGACTGTGGGTCTGTGTTTTAGGCAGCTGTGTCTGAGATGCTGGTCCTCATGTAGAGCCTCCCAGATGACCCTGGGCACACAGACATGGAACCAGTACTATCTCTGCTGATCTGAGCTGGAGTTCCGAATGGAGTCTGGGCGGCCAGAGAAGGACTTTGTCTGCAAAGCCATTGCCGGGCACAAAGGTACGGGGTGGGGAAGGTGGTAACTGTTCATTCCCACTCTTTCCCTGGTCAAGTCTCCAGGGATTTGGTTTTTCAGCGAATTAGTTGGAAAATGCCACTTAATGAGGACATACCCTGCCGTGTTCTATACCTGTGTTCTGTCACTTGATCCTCACAGAGATCATTACATCAATTTCAGAGTAGAAAGAAACAGAAACTAAGAGACAAGGAGGTTGTTCACAGTAACGTGGCTGGTGGGCGGTAGGCAGTCTTGGGCATGATACCCAGATTGGAAGTCTGAAGCCTCAGCTCTTTCTGTCCACTGCTGTCCCCAGAATCAGAGCCTGTTGTACTCCTGAGAGAGAGAAAGGCATGATTGTCCTGCCTACCTTTCACCAGGTTACATGTTCACTCCCAGGCATCCGTGTGTGCTCAAGGCAAGTCTCTGTTCTCTTTCAGGAGAAATAGATGAGCTGGCCTACATCTCAACCAACGAGTACCGGTTTGATGGGCGGGAGAAGTCCGTGGTGTGCACTGTGTCCTCGGCTGGCACCGTGCGTGCCTGGGATCTGCATGAGGTAAGCTGCCCGGGAGGGGATCAGGATGAGGACTGACCAGATGCTGCTGTGTCCTCAGTCTTAGTGAGGCTCTTTGCCTTTATTCTCTTTAACCATCACAGCCAACTTGTGAGGTGAGAAGTGGGAGCCCCATTGTACAGATGAGAAATCTGAGCTGTGGGAGGCTCAGTTGCCGGGCCAGGTCACACTTTGAACTTGAGTCTGAATGATCGCAAATGCCCTTGACTTCCTGCTCTCCTGACGCAGGGAGATGAGTATTTGTGCAGTGCCTGATGGAGGCTGTTTACGCCGGGGATGGCAGCTGCCACGCCCCGTTCTGTGATGTCCATCTTGGAGTCAATGCTGGCCCCTCAGTGGTTCTGCCCAGATAATGCAGCTTTTACTCACCCCACTTGCAAACTAAGTGTTAGAACCTCGATTAGTGTTTCAGACTTGGTTGACACTTATAGTTAAAAACCTTTCCTCTCTGTTTTCTCATTTGATTCTCACAGTAGCCATTATTATTCACAGTATATATTATTATCATCCTAATTTTATATACATTTAGACAGACTGAGAGAGGAAAGGCATCTCGGAGTTGAACCACATGGTCCCCTACATATCCAGGGGTTCTGCCTGGGGCCACACGTAGACAGAACCCAGCCTCCTATAATGGATCTTTTCCTAGAAAACTGTAGATAACTTCATATTTTCAAACACCCTAGACAAGGAAAAGCTCCTCCAGGGCCTTCCTTTTTTAAATAGGTGGCCTCTTGCTGAGGTGTGTGCTTATTTGTGCTGTTATTTGGGTTTGCTGGAAGTGACACGTTCCTTTCACATGAATTTAGTGTATAGAGAGTAGAAGGGGAAGCCCCGAGCAAGGCACCAGGAGGCCTCACCTAACTTCCCCGAGATCATCCCTGTGAACAGGGCACCCTGGTCAGACACGCTGACCGTGATCTGCGGGCCTGCTTCTCGGCCTATGCAGAAGCTGCATTCTCGAATCCCTGTGCCAGCCTTGGGGGTTGCTGCTCTGCCCAGACTTCATGGAATAATCCACCAGAGAGAATTGTGGGAGCTATGTTTAGTGATGGGGGTGCTTGGCCACCAGTGCAGGAGTGAGTCCAAAAGCCCTAGTTGGGCTCTAGCCCAAGATTCCAGACAGATGCAGGATGACAGACCAGGTTGCCTGAGGGACTCTAGGAACTGGAACAGGGACTCGGAAAGGGAGGGAGGTTGGGGGCACCAGGAGGGGGGCAGTGAGGAGGCAAAAGGGGTAGAGCAATTTTGGAATGAATTTTGGATAGTTATAATTTGTTTTCTTTTTGAATCATAAAAGTGAAACACTATTAAGGCTTTTATATACAAGGAAAAATGGGACTAAAAGATATTTTGTGAGAATTAAAAAAAATCGCCCTTCCTCCTACTTTTCTAAGGTTATTTTTCCAGAGGTGACAACTTTTTAAATCATTTCTGGTTTTATCAATTTTTATATTTGATTAATAGATTCTTTTTCTTAGTCTGTATACTTGAGAAAGTATGTATTGCCTGTCTGCTTTACAAAAACATTTTTAATTGCCAGGGACTCTTTCATATTCTCTGATTATTCTGTTTTTTGTTTGTTTAAAGGATAGTTATTTTTATCATATATCTTTTCTCCATGGTCAGTTTTTTAGTTGTTTATCATGGTTTTTTCCTCTTCCACGTGCTTTATTTTCCTCATACAGCGTGATGTTTGATATCATAATTTCGAGTGAAGGTCTCTGGTGACCGATGGGTGCAGGTGGTTTCTGTTTCATTGCAGTTGTTTTGCCCTGAAAGGGACCCGCCTCAGACTGTGGATGTGAGACCACACAGGCTTAGATGAGGGGCTCTTGTGCAGCAAGAAGCCCTGAAGGCTGGGAAGTTTCATAGTTGCCAAAACAAAAAGGTCTTGACTTGAACAGAAAGAGCTTTGGTGCAGGGATCAGCAGACCTTTTCTGTCAGGGGCCAGAGAGCAAATATTTTAGGCTTTGCAGACCACGTGGTCCTGTTGCAACTACTTAACTCTGTGGCTTTAATGCAGAAGCAGCCGTAGACTGCAGGTCAACAAAAGGGAGTGACTGTGTTCCAATAAAACTGTAGTTATGGACACTCAAATGTGAGTTTCATGTTATTTTCATGTGTCATGAAATATTCTTTGTTTTTGTTTTTGTTTTTTAACTGAAATACAAAACTGGGCAGTGGGCTGGGTTTAGCTATAGGCCGTGGTATGTTGAACTCTAGTGTGGCTCATTGGTAACAGTGTGGGACTGTTAGGGCTAGACCCCTCTGCACCTGTCCTGCCTGCCTCCCCAGCCTCAGTCCCCTTTGTGAGCACATCTCCAGTCTTATTTTATTTTGTTTATTTTATTTTATTTTTAAAAAGCTCAGTCATTTGGTTGGAGTCATGCACTATGCAGCCTGTTTCTGCGTTCTGTCTGCCTGGTTGCTGCTTTCCATTCTGAAATGGGAAAGGGAGTTTCACTGCTTCTTTGCCCACTTCCATACTACTAGCCCCTGGTGAATAATGTGTGTTCTCTGAGACCTACTTGACATGAGCCAGTCACTAGTGCCAAGGTCCTACTAGTGATGGTCTTGTTAGCTGTTTAAGCAACGGAAATCAACTGTTGATTTGTTGATGTGAGGGGGAAGAAAGAAAAGAATGCAAGAATACTGGGATATCATGATTGGCAAAAAAGATGCTAACATCATAATACCTGATTGAAAAAGGACCATAATAACTCCAAATTGGAAAGAAACCCCATGTGGCAGTTCTGGAAGGAAAACTCTGAAACAGCAATTAGAGGATTGGTTCTCTGATGCCCTGTCCTAATGTGCCGTGGGCCTGCTGACATAGGACTCTTTACCTCGTTGTTCTTTTTTTTTTTTTTTTTTTCAGGTACACTAAGTACAATCATTTGTATTTGTACACATATTCCCATATTCCCTCCCTCCCTTGACTCCCCACCACCCTCCGCGTCGCAGTCCTCTAAGGCATCATCCATCTTCGAGTTGAACTCCCTTTGTTATACAACAACTTCCCACTGGCTATCTATTTTACAGTTGGTAGTATATATATGTCTATGCTACTCTCTCACTTTGTCTCAGCTTCCCCTTCACCCCCCGCCCCCACCAAACCTCGAGTTCTCCAGTCCATTCTCTGTATCAGCGTCCTTGTTCTTGTCTTGTCACTGAGTTCATCAGTACCATTTTTAGATTCCGTATATATGAGTTAGCATACAATATTTCTGTTTCTCTTTCTGACTTACTTCACTCTGTATGACAGACTCTAGGTCTATCCACCTCATTACATATAGCTCCATCTCATTCCTTTTTATAGCTGAGTAATATTCCATTGTATATATATGCCACATCTTCTGTATCCATTCATTTGTTGATGGGCATTCAGGTTGCTTCCAAGTCCTGGCTATTGTAAATAGTGCTGCAATAAACATTATGGTACATGTTTCTTTTGGGATTATGGTTTTCTTTGGGTATATGCCCAGTAGTGGGATTACTGGATCATATGGTAGTTCTATTTTTAGTTTTTTAAGGAACCTCCAAACTGTTTTCCATAGTGGCTGTACCAACTTACATTCCCACCAACAGTGCAGGAGAGTTCTCTTTTCTCCACACCCTCTTCAACATTTGTGGTTTCCAGATTTTGTGATGATGGCCATTCTGATTGGTGTGAGGTGATATCTCATTGTGGCTTTGACTCGCATTTCTCTGATGATTGGTGATGCTGAGCATCTTTTCATGTGTTTGTTGGCCATCTGTATGTCTTCTTTGGAGAAATGTCTATTTAGGTCTTCCGCCCATTTGTGGATTGGGTTATTTGCTTTTTTGGTATGAAGCTGCATGAGCTGCTTGTGTATTTTGGAGGTTAACCCTTTGTCCATTGTTTCGTAGGCAACTATTTTTTCCCATTCTGAGGGTTGTCTTCTAGTCTTGTTTATGGTTTCTTTCACTGTGCAAAAGCTTTTGAGTTTCATGAGGTCCCATTTGTTTATTCTTGATTTTATTTCCATGATTCTAGGAGGTGGGTCACAAAGGATCTTGCTTTGATGGATGTCATAGAGTGTTCTGCCTATGTTTTCCCCTAGGAGTTTGATAGTGTCTGGCCTTCCATGTAGGTCTTTAATCCATTTGGAGTTTATTTTTGTGTATGGTGTTAGGAAGTGTTCTAATTTCATTCTTTTACATGTAGCTGTCCAATTTTCCCAGCACCACTTATTGAAGAGGCTGTCTTTTTTCCATTGTATATTCGTGCCTCCTTTGTCAAAGATAAGGTGCCCATATGTGTTTGGGCTTACCTCTGAGTTCTCTATTCTATTCCATTGATCTTCCTTTCTATTTTTGTGCCAGTACCATACTGTCTTGATCACTATGGCCTTGTAGTATAGTTTGAAGTCAGGAAGCCTGATTCCACCAACTCCATTTTTCCTTCTCAAGATTGCTTTGGCTATTCGGGGTCTTTTGCATTTCCATACAAATCGTAAGATTTCTTGCTCTAGTTCTGTGAAAAATGCCGTTGGTAATTTGATGCATTGAATCTGTAAATTGCTTTGGGTAGTACAGTCATTTTCACTATGTGGATTCTTCCAATCCAGAAACATGGTATGTCCCTCCATCTGTTTGTGTCATCTTTGATTTCTTTCATCAGTGTCTTAAAGTTTTCTGCATACAGATCTTTTGCCTCCTTAGGCAGGTTTATTCCTAGGTATTTGATTCTTTTTGTTGCAATGGTGAATGGGAGAGTTTCCTTAATTTCTCTTTCTGCTCTTCCATTTTTAGTGTATAGGAATGCAAGAGATTTCTGTGCATTAATTTTGTATCCTGCTACTTTACTAAACTCATCAATTAGTGCTAGCAGTTTTCTGGTAGAGTCTTTAGGGTTTTCTATGTATAATATCATGTCACCTGCAAAGAGTGACAATTTTACTTCTTCTTTTCCAATTTGGATTCCTTTTATTTCTTTTTCTTCTCTGATTGCTGTGGCTTAAACCTCCAAAACTATGTTGAATAATAATGGTGAGAGTGGACACTCTTGTCTTGTTCCTGTTCTTAGAGGGAATTCTTTCAGTTTTTCCCCATTTAGAATGATGTTGGCTTTTGATTTCTCATATATGGCTTTTATTATGTTGAGGTAATTTCCTTCTATGCCCATTTTCTGGAGAGCTTTTATCATATATGGATGTTGAATTTTGTCAAAAGCTTTTTCTGCATCTATTGAGATGATCATATGGTTTTTATCCTTCATTTTGTTGATATGATGTATCATGTTGATTGATTTGCGTATATTGAAGAATCCTTGCATCCCAGGGATAAACCCCACTTGATCATGGTTTATGATTTTTTTAATGTGCTGTTGGATTCTATTAGCTAGTATTTTGTTGAGGATTTCGTCTTCTATATTCATCAGTGATATTGGTCTGTAATGTTCTTTTTTTGTGACATCTTTGCCTGGTTTTGGTATCAGGGTGATGGTGGCCTCGTAGAATGAGTTTGGGAGTGTTCCTCCTTCTGCAATATTTTGGAAGAGTTTGAGAAGGATAGGTGTTAGCTCTTCTATAAATGTTTGATAGAATTCGCCCGTGAATCCATCTGGCTCAGGGCTTTTGTTTGTTGGGAGATTTTTAATCCCTGCCTCAATTTCTGTACTTGTGATCGGTCTGTTCATAGTTTCTGTTTCTTCCTGGTTCAGTCTTGGAAGATTGTATTTTTCTAAGAATTCATCCATTTCTTCTAGGTTATCCAATTTATTGGCATATAGTTGCTTGTAGTAGTCTCTCATGATCTTTTGTATTTCTGTGGTGTCTATTGTTACTGCTCCTTTTTCATTTCTAATTCTGTTGATTTGCATCTTCTCCCTTTTTTTCTTGATGAGTCTGGCTAATGGTTTATCAATTTTGTTAATCTTCTCAAAGAGCCAGCTTTTAGTTTTATTAATTTTGCTATTGCTTCCTTCCTTTCTTTTTCATTTATTTCTTCTCTGATCTTTATGATTTCTTTCCTTCTGCTCACTTTGGGGTTTCTTTGTTCTTCTTTCTCTAGTTGTTTTAGGTGTAAGTTTAGGTTGTTTATTCGATAATTTTCTTCTTTCTTGAGGTAGGATTGTATTGCTATAAACTTCCCTCTTAGAACTGCTTTTGCTGCATCCCATAGGTTTTGGGTTGTTGTGTTTTCATTGTCGTTTGTTTCTAGATATTTTTTGATTTCCTCTTTGATTTCTTTAGTGATTTCTTGGTTGTTTAAGAGTGAGTTGTTTAGCCTCCATGTGTTTGTCTTTTTTGCAGTTTTTTTCCTGTAATTGATATCTAGTCTCATGGCATTGTGGGCTGAGAAGATGCTTGATATGATTTCAATTTTCTTGAATTTGCTGAGGTTTGATTTGTGACCCAAGATGTGATCTATCCTGGAAAATGTTCCATGTGCACTTGAGAAGAAAGTGTAGTCTGTCGTTTTTGGATGGAATGTCCTATAAATATCCATTAAGTCGAGATGGTCTAATGTGTCATTTAAAGCTTGTGTGTCTTTATTTATTTTCTGTTTGGATGATGTGTCCATTGATGTAAGTGGGGTGTTCAAGTCTCCCACTATTATTGTCTTACTGTCGATGTCCCCTTTTATGGCTGTAAGCATTTGCCTTATGTATTGAGGTGCTCCTATGTTGGGTGCATAGATATTTACCATTGTGATATGTTCTTCTTGGATGGATCCCTTGATCATTATGTAGTGTCCTTCCTTGTCTCTTTTAATAGTCTTTGCTTTAAAGTCTAATTTGTCTGATATGAGTATTGCTATTCCAGCTTTCTTTTGACTTCCATTTGCATGGAATATCTTTTTCCATCCCTTTCCTTTCAGTCTATATGTATCGCTTGGTCTGAAGTGGGTTTTTTGTAGGCAGCATATAGAAGGGTCTTGTTTTTGTATCCATTCAGCCAGCCTGTGTCTTTTGGTTGGAGTATTTAATCCATTTACATTTAAGGTGATTATTGACATGTGTGTTCCAATTACCATTTTCTTAATTGTTTTGGGTTTGTATTTGTAGGTGTTTTCCTTTTCTTGTGTTTCCTACTTAGAGAAGTTCCTTTAGCACTTGTTGTAAGGCTGGTTTGGTGGTGCTGAATTCTCTTAACTTTTGGTTGTCTGGAAAGCTTTTGATTTCTCCCTCAAATCTGAATGAGATTCTTGCTGGGTAGAGTCTTCTTGGCTGTAGGTTTCTCTCTTTCAGGACTTTCAGTATATCCTGCCATTCCCTTCTGGCCTGCAGAGTTTCTATAGAGAGGTCAGCTGTTATCCTTATGGATTTTCCTTTATATGTTATTTGTTGCTTTTCTCTTGCTGCTTTTAATAGTTTTTCTTTGTGTTTAATTGTTGTTAGCTTGATTAATATGTGCCTTGGTGTATTTCTGCTTGGGTTTATTCTGTATGGGACTCTCCGTGCTTCTTGAACTTTGTTAATTAATTCCTTTCCCATGTTGGGGAAGTTTTCCAGTATAACCGCTTCAAATATTTTCTCAGACCTTTTCTTTTGTTCTTCTTCTTCTGGGATGCCTATAATTCGAATGTTGGTGCACTTAATGTTATCACTGAGGTCTCTGAGACTGTCTTCTATTCTTTTTATTCTTTTTTCGTTTTCCTGCTCTGTGGCGTTTATTTCCCCCATTCTATCTTCCAACTCACTTGTTCGTTCTTCAGCCTCAGTCATTCTGCTGGTTATACCATCTAGAGTGTTTTTAATTTCAGTTATTTTGTTATCCATTGCTCTTTGTTTTTCTGAGTTCTTATGAACTGTTTCTTGTACTTTCTCTATTTTGTTATCGAGATTTTGTATCTTTTTACTATCATTACTCTGAATTCTTTTTCAGGCATTTTTCGTATTTCCTCTTCATTTATTTGGTCTTGTGGGGTTTTTTTCCTGCTCCTTTGTCTGCATGGTGTTTCTTTGTTTCCTCATGGTAGTCCAAACTTTTAGGGTTGCTTGTCCCGGCAATAGAGGGGTTTATAGAAGACTGTTCATGCCCCAAACTAATGTCCGAGTGTTGGATTAAACAATTACTAAGTCTAGGAAACACATACATGTATAAGACACATAATTACTGAATCCATTAGGACAGAAGTCTCTGGAAAGACCTGACAGAAGAATCCCAGTACGCTACCAGATATTCAAAGAGAAACCCCACGGAAATTCAAAACCAAAACAGAACAAAACAGAAACAAAAGCAAAAACAAACAAACAAATAACACCTTACACATACAAACGCTAATCCAGGGAGATTTTGTAGGCTAGGATCAAATATAAAAAAGAGCTAGAGTACCACCAGTCAGGATGGAGATTCTTAGAATGAAATTAGACAATTGTACTAAGAGCTAAGATAAAGACAAAAACCTAACATTAAATACCAAGGCGGTGTGTCATCTGGAAAATAGAGCAAGGAGTCTGAGCAGATTGATAGTGTTGCTTATAAGTATGTTAAGATAAAATAAACTAAAAATGGATGGAAGACAGGGGAACAGAAGAGCGTAGTGTGGCTGGAAATATGCAAATAAAAAGAAAGGAATAGAAATGTATAAAAGATAGGATGAAAGGAAGCTATGAGAGATATGTTGTCCGTACTACCAAAAACTTAGCTAGAAATAGAAGTATATAAAAAGGCAAAAAATATAAAAATAGAATAAAAAATAGAATTAAGAAAATATGTTGTAAAACTTGTAGATCCCTTAGGACTAAGATTGTAATTATTAATGGAAAAATAAAAAAGGGAGAGAAAAAGAAAAAAAAAATCCAGAACTCATCCCAGAATGGACCAGTTCAGTAGAATTGATACTAATATTTCTGTTTCTTTAGAGTCTCAGCTGTAAGTGTCCTCCTACTCGCCTTGGGTTTTTTGTATTATTCTGTGACCAGCAGAGGTTCCTTTATTGTTCGTCTGTAAGTATTGGTGTGTGGGGAGGGAGAGGGTACAGTAGTGGCTCCTTCCCCTGGGAGTGAGTGAGCAGTGGCGCACTGTTGTTTCAGTTGGGCTTGGAAGTGCCTGTTGCAGACGGACGCCGGTGGCTCAGGTGTAAACAGAAAGTCTCAGAGTTGGGCCTTTCTCAGGGTTTTTTTGTTTGTTTGTTTCTCGGCAGCCTCCCTGCTGCCAGTGCTCCAAGGGGTTTTAATCTAGCCCCGCCCGAGTGCCTGAGCGTGCTTGTTATCCCTGAGCGCCTTAGGTGGCCCACAGGGGGTCCCTCCACTGCCTGCTGCAGGTGCCGAAAGAGAAAGAGAGGCTATGCCCGCGGCTCCTCCCCTCCGCCCATGAGCCTGCAGCATCCAGCAGCCATCGTGGCCGGGCAGCTCTCAGGGGCAAGCACTCCTCGCTGTGGGCCTCTTCCTTCCTGTCCTCTCAGTCCGTCACCTTACTGGTAACAATTTTTCTCACTCTGAATCAGCTCTCCAGTTCCCACATTCCCACTCCTGGACCCTCTGTTCAGCTGTGAATCAACGTCTCAGTCCAGGAACGCTGAGCTGCGGTGTGGACCCTCCATGTGTTTCTCACTCCCTCCCGTCTGCCACAGCTCTGCCGCTTCACCCTCTTTGAGCCATCGTAGATGCCTCCCTACCGGTTATGTTGGGATCCTTACAATCCTTTCTGGTGTCCAAGGTCGTGTGCTGGTGTTCAGTTGGTTCTCTATGGGAATTATTGCGTCTTTTGGTGCATTCCCAATGCATCTGTGGAGAGGGATGCATTCCACACCCTCTACTTCACCGCCATCTTTTTTTTTCTTCCTAATCTACCTCGTTGTTCTAACTATCAGAATCCTGAGAGAGACTGTGTATCTGGGAATCAGCCCATCTTGGACCAGTTGTTTTCCTCTGTGCTAATGGCCGTGACAGGGCATGGACCTTGGCCAGGCCTGGCCCGTGGTGGCACTGCTGGGCGCACTGCTGGGAAGGGTGTGTTCTGAGCAGGCAGCTGCAGATATGCAACAGAAGCTGTTTACATCCACAGGCCCGAATGTGCTTATCTGTAAACCTGGGCTCCTTGGGGACCAAGTGAGATGCTCCAAGTGGAAGTTCTCTGTATGCGGCCCTGCACAGCCCTGGTTCTGAGTACAGCCCAGGTCCCAGGCAGGGTGGGTAGTATTGGGTCCTGCCTCCCTGTGCAGCCTTCTTCAGTTGAGCTGTAGGTAACCACCAGGAATGCTTCAGACATGCTGTGCCCATGCTCACAAAAGACCCCACCGTCAGTCCCCCTGCAATGGCACAATCCCAGGCAGTGTCCACACCCATGCTCAGCAACTGCTTTCCTCCCGGATGCACCTGTCTCCTCTGTGGTGGAACATTTCTTCTGTGTTGTGTTCCCCACCATGCTGTGCATCCTTTGAGGATGGGGATCACACCCTTTCCACCTACACTTCCCCAGTGTGAGCTGGGTGTTGGTTGAATGAATGAAAATAATACATGTTTAGGAAATGAATGGGGTCTATATGAGTTGTTACGTTAATCTTGCTGTTGTCCAGGGCACGGAGATCTGGTCGAGCCCTCTGCATCCTGTGGCTCTGCTGAATTTGGTGACCTACCCTCAGCTGCAACTGGTTGTCACCGTGGACAAGTGGGGACTGATCAAAGTATGGAAAGCAGAGGAAGGGTGTGAGCAAGCCTCTTTCTCCCTGCCTACGTACTCGTCTTCATTGGAGGCCTGTGACATTCCAGAGGGCCCCCTCCTGCTGGTGAGTGACCCGGCTCCCAGGAGTCTCTGCTGTTTCCCAGGATCTGTGGACCTGGCACCAGACCACTGTGCCGGGTGGCACCTTGCCCTGTGGGCTGGCTGTGATTTTTTATCCACGGGCTCCTGCTTTCCTGTTTCCTGGTCCTGCTCATAGTCATTCTTCCCCTTGCAGTTCCTTCTCCCTACTGCATTCTCACCCTTCTTTCCCCCTTTTCAAGTCTCTGTGAGGGCCCAACTCAAAGGAAAATTGAGGCATGTTTGACAGAATGCAAGCATTTGCCTGAGATGATGAAGGCCTCCTGTTGTCAGGACATTTGGTTTAGAGGTGATTCTTAGGCATTGGGAGGGAGCATTTGACCACAGAGAAACAGTGAAAGTGGGTATAAGCTGTCAGATGGAGGAAGTGGCCTCCATCTGGGGTCAGTATCCTCCTCCTGGAGGGAAGGAGGTCTTTGAAAGTGTGGGCAAGCTGGCATCCCAAATATCAAGATGAACAGACATCCAGGAAAAGTTTCATATGTAAACAGAACTAACTCTGTAAATGAACTAAGCTTGTAAACAAGAAAAGTAAGAACTGATGAAACAGATTTCATATAAACAACTCTATAGTTGTTTAAAGAAGACTTTGGAATAAGTGTAATTAACATCTCCACAGCAATTTGAGAATATATTGTACAGATGAAGAGGAAGCCACTATGATTCTCTCCTGGGAATGGTAGAGCACATGATTCACACTTACTTGTTGGTAAAGGACAATTAGAAAAATTAGAATATATATCAGGTCAGAGAGTTAAAAAGAACAAATGGTTTCTAAGCCAAGATTCAGAAGGTGGCAGAAATCAAAGTGTTGAGCTTAACACTGGGGCTGCCTTTGTTCTGGAGATGTTTACTTCAAGGCTAAGGGGATGAGCAGAGCTTTAATAGCCAAGTAGAGAAAAGTTGGAGTTCAGGGCCACCAAGGTTTGGGGCCCTGTGAAGTCTCTTACTTTGGGCAGGTTATCAAGTTGCAACCTAAGGGTGAGGGTGGTCTGAAAGTAAACGGTCCCTGCACTGGCTGCAGCTGCCCAGTTACCAGGTAGGAGTGAGTGAAAATCCTTTCTGGAGAAGGTTAACACCTCCCAAGGCCTCTCTGTTCAAATACAGTGTTCAGCACTCAGAGCTGAGTAGGCATGTGAGATGAGATAATGTGAACTACCCAAGGCAATCTGCAGATTCAGTGCAATCCCTATCAAACTACCGATGGCATTTTTCACAGAACTAGAGCAAAAGTTTTAAAATTTATATGGAAACACAAAAGATCCCGAATAGCCAAAGCAATCTTGAGAAAGAAAAACAGAGCTGAAGGAATCAGACACCCTGACTTCAGACTATGCTATAAAGCTACCGTCATCAAAACAGTATGGTACTGGCACAAAAACAGAAATACATATCAATGGAAGTGGATAGAAAGCCCAGAAATAAACCCATGCACCTGTGGTCAATTAATCTATGACAAGGGAGACAAGAATATACAATGGAGAAAAGACAGTCTCTTTGATAAGTGGTGCTGGGAAAACTGGACAGCTACATGTAAAAGAATGAAATTAGAACATTCTCTAACACCATACACAAAAATAAACTCAAAATGGATCAAAGACTTAAATGTAAGGCCAGGCACTATAAAACTCATAGAGAAAAATATAGGAAGAACACTCTGTGACATAAATCGCAGGATCCATCTGCTAGAGTAATGGAAATAAAAACAAAATAAACATGTGGGACCTATTAAACTTTTGTTTATAATAAAACGAAAAGACAACCCACAGAATGGGAGGAAATTTTTGCAAGTGATGCAACTGACAAGGGATTAATCTCCAAAATATACAAACGGCTTATGGAATTCTATGTCAAAAAAAACACAAACAACCCAATCAAAATATGGGCAGAAGATCTAAATAGACAATTCTCCAAAGAAGGCATACAGATGGCCAAAAACCACATGAAAAGATGCTCAGCATCACTAGTTATCGGAGAAATGCAAATCATGATGCTAAAACATCAATGAGATATCACTTCATGCTGGTCAGAATGGCCATCATCAAAAAGTCTACAAACAGTTAAATGCTGTAGTGGCTGTGGAGAAGAGAACTCTCCTACTGTTGGTGGTAATGTAAATTGGTACAACCACTATGGAAAACAGAATGGAGCTTCCTTAAAAAACTTAAAATAGAGCTACCATATGACTCAGCAATCCCACTCCTGGGCATATATTTGGAGAAAACCATAATCCAAGAGGATGCACACACCCCTATGTTCATTGCAGCACTATTTACAATAGCCAAGATATGGAAGCAGCCTAAATGTCCATTGACAGAGGAGTGGATAAAGAAGATGTGGTACATGTATACAAGGAAATATTACTCAGCCATAAAAAAGAATGAAATAATGCCATTTGCGGCAACATGAATAGACCTAGAGATTATCATACTAAATGAAATGAGTCAGACAGAGAAGGACATATACCATATGATGTCACTCATATGTGGAATCTAATTAAAAAAAAAAAAGATACAAGTGAACTTAGTTACAAAACAGAAGCAGGCTTAATAGATATCAAAAACAAACTTATGGTTACCAAAGGGGGAAAATGGTGGGGAGGGATAACTCAGGAGCTTGGGATGAACACATGCAACTGCTATATATATGATAGATAACCAACAAGGACCTACTGTATAGCACAGGGAACTCTACCCAATATTCTGTAATAACATATATGAGAAAGAATCTAAAAAAGAATGAATATATGTATATGTATAACTGAATCACTTTGCTCTACACCTGAAACTAACACAACATTGTAAATCAACTATACTCCAATAGAAATTAAAAAAAAAAAAGGAGATAATGTGAACTAGGACCTGCAGGATAAGCAGCAGACAATGTCAGTAGAGCCCCAGGGGCTTCAGATATTGCAGTTAGTAGCTCTAAACACTAGCAAGCATATAGTTGCTCTGCTCAGGGAGAGAAATTTCAACAGAGAACTTAAAGCCATGAAAAATGATGTTGTAGATTTGGAAAAGAACCAAGTAGAAGGAAATTCTAGCGTAGCAGAACTGAATAACAAAGGTTAGGACTCAGTGGATGAATTTAATAGCAGGGCAGTTGAATCACACAAAAGTCTGGGGAGGGTGAGGGGAGCTTGTGGGCCACTGGCAGTGTTCTACTTCTTTACTTTGGTAGCAACATGAACATTTATTTTGTAATAAGTTACTGAGCTTTTTTACGTTTATGTTTTGTGCAAGTTTCCATGTGTATTATATATATCAATTAAGAAGTTAAGAATATAAAAGAATAGTGAACTGGACTATCAAAGTAATTTTCTGGAATGGAATGGGGATACCAAGAGTGGTAAATGTAGAAGAGAGGCTGAGAGATGGAGACCACTGTTTCTCAGACTTGAATGGGACGTGAATCAGTGGGGGGTCTTGTTTAAATGAAGATTCTGATTCGGTGGGTCCCTGGGGATGCCTGAGATTTTTGAGTTTTTTAGAAGCTTCTTGAGAATATTGATGCTATCAGGTCACAGAACACACTTTGAGTGGTGAGGCCATAAAGGATCCATGAAAAATTCTACTATTCGTTTCTTTGATGTCCTAAGAGTAGGTGAGGCAGGGAGGCATGAGAAACATTTGAAGAGATGATGGTACATATGTTTCCAAACTAGACTAAGGACGTTAATCCATGGAATCAGGAAGTCCCCGCAAACCCCAAGCAGGGTAAATAAAAATAAATCTGCATAGAGACCCATCAGAGTAAACTGAGATCATTGAAGACTAAGAAAAATCTATTTAGTAGCAGCAAGAGGAAATAAAACTACCTTCAGTGTAATACTAATGAAACTGCTTCAATCAAAGGGAAAGTGACCACAGATGAAATTTCAGAGAAGCAGGAAAGATTTATGAGCAAAAACTGTGGGAAATATGAGGAAATCTAAATGAGTATCAACTGTATAAAACAGCAACAACAATCCCTTATGGACTTTTAACTATATATAGAAGTAAAATGTGTGACTTTAGCATTTAGGTTAGGAGCAGTTTATGAAGAATTGAACGGTCTAAGCTCCTTAAATTGTCCAAGAAGATTAAACATACCAATTAGCCTGCGTTAAATTGGCAGATGAAGGGAAGTTCTTTGGGGTGACTTGCTCAGGAGCTCAGTATTGTGTGAAATGAGAGTCTTGGTCACTGTAGGTAATGTCTGGGTCTGCAAAGCGGATAGAGGTGCCTGGTATATGTGGAGACATGTGTGACCGTCATTAATATTTGGGATGTCTGGGGGGCAGGAGGTCCTGAGGTCTTCATCCCAAAGGGGGAAACCTTGGATAAGAATTTAGTTTCTGCATTCACTGGCCACATGGCCACACCACATGGCCTGAGAGTGTAAACATGCATGTTCAGGGCTGATTGTTGGCTGGGCATTGAGGGCTAAGCTGACTGCCTGGAGGTTAACCATTTGTGTGGACTGTTGGGTCCTTCCTCTATCAGGGATACCTGGTTAAGGTACAGGCAGCAGCACTGCTCTGGTGGACCACATGGCATGGGGTGGTGGCAGTGCTATCTATACAGTGTGAGAATTCCTTTTCTTATCTACTCAAAGGGTGGCCTACTCTAGTGTCATTGCCTGTGGCAAGGGTCTGAGGACAATGGGAAGCTGCTTCCTCCTGCACCAGATGACCAGGCCTGCCTTCACCCTGAAGGTGTCATTTCTGTCTTAGCAAGGAGGCTTTAGTGGCTTTGCAGAGCCTGCAGGATGCTACCTCCACCTCCTGAGGCACAATACCTACCTGACAACAAAGAGTCATGGGTTCTGGACCTGTGATCACCTCTGTCACCACAAGAGCCCAGATATAACTATAACTTTCACTTTGATTGTGTGTTGTGCATGGCCGAGGTTGGCAGATTTTATACCAGAAGCACTGATTTTCTTGAGGTTGCCCTGTCGGAGGATGGGGCAGGATCAACCCCTAACCAAAATTTGGCTCAAATTTTGGAGACTGCTGACTACACATGTACCAACAGGGTACGGAAAAGAGTATTCCCCCAAAATTCAGGTCTGCCCAGGGCCTCAAAATGTGACCTTCTTTGTCCTTCCTTGGAAATGGTGCATTTGCCATATATTTAAGGATCTCAAGATGAAATCATCCTAGATTTAGTTTGGGCCCTTAATCTAACAAGTGGTATCTTTATAAGAAGAGGAGAGGACACACACACACACACACACACACACACACACACACACACACAGAAGCCATGTGCAGACGCTACAGACATTGGGATGTGCTGTTATAAGCCAAGGAAAGCCCTAGAGCCTTCAGAGGAAGCATAGCCCTGCTGGCACCTTGATTTCAGACCTATAGCCTCCAGAGCTGTGAGAGAATAAATTTTTGTTTTTATAAGTCACCTTGTTTTGTTACTGCACTCCTAGGAAACTAATGCAAGACTCATCTAAAAGAGAACACTTAAGGATGTTTGGAATTAAAAGAATGGGAAAATGATGGGCGTTGGAGATGCTAATCAGAAGCTAGCTAACACAGCTAGTAATGTTAGATGAGAAGACGCGATGATAAAAGTCTTTACTATATCTTAGCAGTCATTTCAGAATAATAATTAGATCAACCTCCCAGGAAGATACAGCAAGGCTAATTTTTGCTTTGTAGGTTTTTTTGTTTATTTTGGTTTTGGTTTTGGTTTTGTTTTTTGTGTTTTGTGTTTTGTTGTTGTTGTGTTTTGTTTTTGTGTGTGTGTATGTTTTTGTTGGTGGTGGTTTTATTTATTTATTTATTTTGGCCACGCCATGCAGCACGTGGGATCTTAGTTCCCTGACCAGGGATTGAACCTGCGCTCCCTGCAGTGGAAGCTCAGAGTCCTAACCACTGGACTGCCAGGGAAGTCCCTGGCAAGGCTAATTTTTAATGCACCTCCAAAATATAGCCTAAAATATATATCAAGCAAAAATGTGTGGAATTTCAAACAGAAATGGCCAAAGCTATGAGCAGAGGAGAAATTTCTGTTACCTGGCTAAAGAGAGATGATCTGGGTGGACCCACACGCATTCCATGAGCACTTTAAAAGCAGACAGTTTTCTCTGGCTGGTCACAGAAGGGGAAGTCAGAGAAGCGAGGGCACAGGGGCCTTACGTGCTAGCTGCCAGGCTGTTAGTGGGCCTGGGAATGAGAATAATCTCTGCCAACAGCCAGCGGGCGGGGAAACCTCAGTTCTGCAGCCACAATGTCCTGAACTGCCAACAACCTGAATGGGCCCCCAAATGAGAAGCCAGCACCCTGCCACCTTGACTCGGCTTTGTGTGACTTTTTCTCTGTCCCAAGGGTTATTTGGAAGTTGTTCTACATGTAGGTCAGTGGCTCATTTCAAGTTAAATTCTATTTGTGTACAAGGTCCATTTACCAAACCCAGGCGGCAGTGGGAGTCAGGGGGACAAGACTGTAAAGTCGGAAAGAGTGTGATTTTATGCTGTGGTTTAAAATTAGAATTTTGGAATGACATGTTTTTTCTTGTCAGAGTAAGTCCTACAAAGTAAGGACAGGGCTGACAGATTTTATATTCCTCCTGGGTTATGGTGAGACCGCCGACCTCACAGCTGTCAGTTACTTCTCACGAGGTATGCAGTAAATTCAACCTCCTGTGACAGACATCTTACAATGAAAGAATACAATGCACCAAACTAATTATTTTGTTTTTTGAAAATTTTTTAAAGAAATTTTCTCTGTTTATTTACTGACTGCATTGGGTCTTTGTTGCTGCATGTGGGCTTTCTCTAGTTGTGGTGAGTGGGGGCTGTTCTTTGTTGTGGTGCACAGGCTTCTCATTGTGGTGGCTTCTCTTGTTGTGGAGCACCGGCTCTAGGCATGAGGGCTCAGTAGGTGTGGCTAGTGGGATCTAGAGTGCAGGCTTAGTAGTTGTGGCGCATGGGCTTAGTTGCTCCGTGGCATGTGAGATCTTCCCGGACCAGGGCTCGAACCTGTGTCCCCTGCATTGGTAGGTGGATTCTTAACCACTGCGCCACCAGAGAAGTCCCTTAATATTAGTTTTTTAAAATCAGGATTGAATGTTGAATTTTGTGAAAGGCTTTTTCAGCATGGAGATATAGGATTTTCTCCTTAGTTCTATTGTTATGGTGAAATATTGGATTTTTAAAATATGTCATCCATGCATTTCTTTTAAATGCTGATATTTTATTAGGATTTTGGATCTGTGTATGTGAGATTGTTCTGTAGTTCTTCTTTGGGGACTTTCCTTTATCAGGGTTACATATAAAGGCTCTGCTTTCTTCATGAAAGAAATCTGAACATTTTTCTTCTTTTTTAATGCTTTGGAACAATTTAAGTTACATTGAAATTACATACTTTTCAGTTTGGTAGAATTAATCTTTGACATCATCTGGTGCTGGATACTTTTTTGTCCGGTAGTTTTCTCTCTCTCATCTATGGAAATTGGTCTGCTCAAGCCTTTCTGTCTCTGCTGGGATCAATTTTGATATATTGTATTTTTCTAGGGAACTGCCCAATATATCCAAGTTTTCAATTTTTTATGCACACAATTGTCTAGGATATTCTCTTAAGGTTTTTTTTCTTTAAATTTCCTCTATTTGAACATTTGTTTCCCTCTTGTCATTTCTTCTTGTATATAAGACCTTTCTCCCATTTTTTTTTCTGATTATATTAGCTAGTGCCTTGTCTGTTTTATTTAATATTGCTATTGATTTCTAGTTTTATATCACTGTGATTAGAGAATATTGTTTGTATTACATTGCCATACATAATTTATTAAGTTTTCTTTGTGACTCTATATTCAGTTTTTGTAAATGTCCGTGTGTGCTTGCAAGGGCAGTGTGTTCTCCATTATTGGGTGCAAAGGTCCAAATATAGTCATTTTTTTTTATTAGAGTATTATTGGTTTACACTGTTGTGCCAGTTTCTGCTGTACAACAAAGTGAGTCAGCTGTATTTATACATATGTCGCCATATCCCCTCCCTTTTGAGTCTCCCTCCCACCCTCCTCATCCCACCCCTCTAGGTCATCACCAAGCATCAAGTTGATCTCCCTGTGTTAGGCAGCAGCTTCCCACTAGCTACCTATTTTACATTTGGTAGTGTATATATGTCATTGCTATTCTCTCACCTCGTCCCAGCTTCCCCTCCCCGCCATGTCCTCAAGTCCATTCTCTACATCTGCATCTTTATTCTTGCCCTGCCATTGGGTTCATCAGTACCATTTTTTTTAGATTCCATATATATGAGTTAGCATACAGTATTTCTTTTTCTCTTTCGGCTTACACACTCTGTGTGACAGGCTCTAGGTCCAGCCACCTCACTACAAATAACTCAGTTTCATTCCTTTTTATGGCTGAGTAATAGTCCATTGTATATATGTGCCACATCTTCTTTATCCATTCATCTGTTGATGGGCATTTAGGTTGCTTCCATGTCCTGGCTATTGTAAACAGTGCTGCAATGAACATTATGGTACATGTATCTTTTTGAATTATGGTTTTCTCAGGGTATATGCCCAGTAGTGGGATTGTTGGGTCATTTGGTAGTTCTATTTTTAGCTTTTTAAGGACCCTCCAAACTGTTTTCCATAGTGGCTGTACCAGTTTACATTCCCACTAACAGTGCAGGAGGGTTCTCTTTTCTCCACACCCTCTCCAGCATTTATTGTTTCTAGATTTCTTGATGATGGCCATTCTGACTGATGTGTGGTGATACCTCATTGTGGCTTTGACTTGCATTTCTCTGATGAGAAGTGATGTTGAGCATCTTTTCACATGCCTCTTGGCCATCTGCATGTCTTCTTTGGAGAAATGTCTATTTAGGTTTCCCGCCCATTTTTTGATTGGGTTGTTTTTTCAATATTGAGCTGCATGAGCTGCTTGTATATTTTGGAGATTAATCCTTTGTCAGTTGTTTCATTGATGAATATTTTCTCCCATTCTGAGGGTTGTATTCTTGTCTTGTTTATGGTTTCTTTTGCTGTGCAAAATCAAAGAAGAAATAAAAAAATACCTAGAAAACAATAACAATGAAAACACAACGACCCAAAACCTATGGGATGCAGCAAAAGCAGTTCTAAGAGGGAAGTTTATAGCAATACAATCCTACCTCAAGAAACAAGAAAAATATCGAATTAGCAACCTAACCTTACACCTAAAACAATTAGAGAGAGAAGAACAAAAAACCCCCAAAGTGAGCAGAAGGAAACAAATCATAAAGATTAGATCAGAAATAAATGAAAAAGAAATGAAGGAAACAATAGCAAAGATCAATAAAACTAAAAGCTGGTTCTTTGAGAAGATTAACAAAATTGATAAACCATTAGCCAGACTCATCAGGAAAAAAAGAGAGAAGACACAAAACAATAGAATTAGAAATGAAAAAGGAGAAGTAACAACCGACACCACAGAAATACAGAAGATCATGAGAGACTACTACAAGCAACTATACGCCAATAAATTGGACAACCTGGTAGAAATGGATAAATTCTTAGAAAAGTACAATCTTCCAAGACTGAACCAGGAAGAAATAGAAAATATGAGCAGACCAATCACAAGCACTGAAATTGAAACTGTGATTAAAAATCTTCCAACAAACAAAAGCCCAGGGCCAGATGGCTTCACAGGCGAATTCTATCAAACATTTAGAGAAAAGCTAACAGGTATTCTTCTCAAACTCTTCCAAAATATAGCAGAAGGAGAAACACTCCCAAACTCATTCTGTGAGGCCACCATCATTCTGATACCAAAACCAGACAAAGATGTCACAAAAAAAGAAAATATAGATAGTTGTGTTTTCTTTTGTTCATCAATCTGAAAATCATTTTATTTGAATAAGTGAATTAAGCCATTTACACTGCACGATATCGCCTTGCGTTTTATCTCACGTTTGCTCTGTGATGTGGTTCATTACCAGGCTCCTTTCTCCACATCTGTTTTCTTCCTGTTTAATCTGTGTGTTGGGTTAGGGGGTGATATCTTTTGTCATATAGGCGGGTTTGTATTTTTGTTGTAGTGGTTTTCTTTATCTTAACATTGTCTCTCTCCTTTTTCCTTGGTATGGCCTGTCTCCTATTATATTTGTTAACTTTCGATGACACTCCTTTACTCCTACGGTAGTTGAATTATTCTATTTTGATCTTTCTTCTCATTTTTTAAGATGTATTATTTCCAACTTTTTTGAGACCATACAGTATTTATACACTGTTCTTCCCTTGTGTCCACTTTTTTATTTAATAGCTCTTTGATCTACAGTTTAATATATTTCATAACCACAGCAGTTCTTTGGTGACCTTTTCCTTGTATCTTGTGGTTTGATGAAGCCCATCCCCTAGTCAGTTCCCGAGGAAGTGCTCAGGAATGCAGTTCTTGCATGTTTAACGCTGCTGTTCTGTAGCCTTGATGCTTGAAGGATGGCCTGGCTGGGCACTAAATCCCTGGCTCATGCTTTCCTTGAATTTTGTGGAAATATCATTCCACAGTGTATATTTCTGTTGAAAAGTCTACAGCCATCCTTATTTCTTTTGTTAGACACTGGACTTTTTAAATCAAAGGCCTAAAAGACTTTTTTGAAATATTTAAAGCGTAGTAGTTGTATTGTGACATGTCTGTGATGACCATCCCAACTCAACTTTCCCAGGATTTCTTTTATTTCCAAAAAAGTTTCATTGCACATGAATTTTAAATGTCTGTTAATTATTTAACTTTTCCTTTGTACGAAACTCACTTATGTGCTTATTAGATCTTCGCTTCTCTTCTTGGACACCTTCTCTTCGATTCTTTTTGGTTCTTGATTCCATTTTTGTTCTCTTGCTTGCAGGCCGCCTGTGCCGAAGGGGCGCTCTACACGCTGATGGTGCCGCAGCTGCAGCCACTCTCCAGAGTGAACGTGTTTCCCAACAACCCCACCAGTCTCCTCTGCTCTCCTGACCGGCAGTGGGTGTTTGCATCAACCCAGAACTCAGACCTGGGCCCGAAGGTCAGTGGTGGGCTGTGTCCCTTGCCTGAGGGAGGGGCCTGGCTCTATGTATACAGGGTGACGGGTCCTGTGCCCTAGGCTTGTGGGGTGCATCTAGGGGCAGCTTCTCACGTAGGACCAAGTCCCATAGCCGTGAGGATGATGACGATGAGTCATCCGTGGCTGTTCACAGCAGTGAACCCCTTCTCAGGGCCACCAGCTGGGTTGATGGCTGTGCTGGCCTCTCCCAGGAGCCTCTACTCTTTCTAGGCTCCCATGTTGCCCACAGGTTGGAAGGGGTCAGCTGCCCAGCTGGAGACGGCAGAGTTTAATTCTGAAGAGGTTTGGGGCCTTAGGGCCCTCCTGGTGGAAATGATCATGAGGTATTTGGTGGCCTGAGAACAGGCTTCCACAGGAGTGAGGAAGAGAGTTTCCAGGTCAGGCACAGAGGAGGTGCTGACAGCGTGGGGATAGTGTCCATCACCTGCAGGCCCGCACACAGCTGGCCTGGGAGAGTGGCTTCCTCTGCGAGAGATTCTTGGACTCAGAGATGCTCAGCCTGGGTGCCAGGCTGAAAATTAGACCAGAGTAAAAAGTGGGCAGCTGGAGAGGGTCTTGAGACAAGGAAGGATAGAGAAAGAGAAGCAGTGGCAGAGCTGGACAGGATGGGCAGTGCTGGGACCTGGTAGCCAGGGGAGGCCAGTGGTCAGGGGGCAGCCAGAGGAGAGAGGCCACTGGATCAACGGGCAGCAACAGAGCAGTTCTGGGGGCCGAGAAGGGGTGTTTGGAGCCAGACTGCAAGGAGATAGGAAAGGAAGACAGAGGAAGACATGGGAAACAGAAGCAAGATGGTGAAATGCAGCTGCTCAAAAACAGAAAATCCATTTATTTGATTCACCCATTACACTGACCTCACTGGGACTGGTGTGCCAAGATGTTTCCAGCGGGGCCAGATGTGAGCTGGGGTTGACCTTGCTCCCTCTTGGTCATTGTGGTCAGGAAAGGAGGGTCCACATGGGCCATCCTGTAAGACCCAGTAAGGTCACTGTGGGTGTGGGTCTGTGGAAGGGGCTTTCAGAGTGCTCCTGGGTTGAAGAAGTGCCCTCCCTCACTGGCAATGAGGAGACTTGCGGTGCTATTTTGCCAGGTGCTCCACACTCACTCCTTGCTCTGCCCGTCAGAAGACAAGCCTCCCGTCTCCGCCACTCTTCCCACCTGTCTGACACGCAGAGGCAGCCAGGCTAATGGTGATATACATAAGTGACAACGGTGTGCAGTTGGCTGTTACCACCTATGAGCTGGGGGCCAAGAAGTCCAGGGATAGAGCAGATGTTCTGGGTGAGGATGCCCATATCAGGATGGTCACCACCACTGCCTTATAGTGCTTCAAGCACAGGTTCCTCATGTTTCCTTTGGGGTACTTTCTTTCTTCTCAGTGAATCATAGTGACCCCACAGATGTTTTCTTGTGATTTTGTGTACTGGTGGAGTGGTTGAGTACTTGCTGTGTGTTGGGTCCTCTGCATGGCCCTGGGATTCAGACGTTAGCTACTGTCCACTCTCCTCCCTTCTCTGCTTCCATTCATCCCTATCTCTTCTTTCACAATTTTATGTCAGAGTCACAGTTCTCAGCACTGAGTGCATACAGAGATGAATAAAAGCCACAACTCTCTCTTCCCTAAGGAGCTCCTAGTCTAGTAGGAAAGTAAGACCCACATCCCTCTCCTTTCCTACCACCTCTGTTTCCCAAACCCCAAATCACCCTGATAGGCCTTTCCTATGGTCCTTATCATTTTTTTCTTTTGTATTCTATTCATTTGTTTTTGTGTCATCATTTGACCATAAATTTTACACTGAGCTTCCCAGCAGCCGAGGAAAAAAGGGAAATGGGATGGGTACTGTAATCCCTTGTCTGATATGAGAAAATGCATGAATTCTTCAGAAGAGGTAATTTTATTTTCCTGCTGCTAAACTCCATGAGGAAATGATCAATTTTTTTTTAACAGGGAATGCTATACAGTATAAAAGACAGTATCTTCAACAGTAGTTTTGTCATAAATGTCACAGTTCTCATGTGGCCGTTTCTTACATCAACGTGTTTTAGATGAGGAAGGGTAGAACACAGGGTGGAAGCCTCATCCCTGGATAGCGCTGTGTGCCAGATACTGTCACTTTCACATGCATATGGCCTTGAACCTTTACAGCCCCTGTGAGGCTGTAATCAGCATCAAAATCAGCAGTTTAGAGCCGATGACCGGGAGGCGATGACCGGGAGGCAATGACCGGGAGGCATAGGGGAGTAAATGCGTGGGTCCGGACTGAATGCAGGTGGGACCACAAAGTTGTTGTTGTTTTCATTATGCCACATCATCTTATGTGAGGCGTGTCTATTCCAGACCCCAGCTGCTCCTAAGAAATGACAGTCTGTGTGTTTTTATTTCAAAAAGTACAACAGATCGCAAGTTTCCTGCTGCCAGACACCATGATGCCTCCTCACCTCATGAAGGGCCATGGCTTTCAGGTGATCCTGCTCGTGTCCAGATCGGAGCTGGTTCTCTTCACCATACACAGCCTGCAGCTGGCAGCCTTTCAGGACCACCAGAGGCCTATCACGTCCACGTGGGTGGTGAGTGTGGTGCCCTGCCCGCCTGCCTGCCTCTCAGCTCCATGCTTTGGAGCCCACGTCCCTGCCTCACTTGGTTTTTCATTTCAAGGACCAGAGTCGAGTCGTCACCTCTTCCTTCGACCTCTCCTTGCGAGTCTACGTGTGGAAAAAGGAAAATAAATGTCCTGTCCTCAAGAGCTGCTATCATTTGCTTGGTGGGTCGCACAGATGGGCCAGGTAATTGCTTCTGATTTTTAAAATGTTACCTGTATGATGGCCTCTCCTGGCCTCCCAGCAGGAGGATGCCATTGGAAAGGATGTGAATGGGACTTGGCGTCTTAGCCCAGCCTGCCCCTCACTATCTGGGGACCTGAGGCAAGTCATTGCTGATATTCATCCACTGTTTTATAGAAAGAAGCTACGCTGTGCATCATCTACATTATCTCCTTTAATGTACAAAACCACCGCCTGCAGTTAGCGTCACCCACATTTCCCAGATGAAACAGAGGCTCAGAGATGTAGCTGTTTTGCCCAAAGACCCACAGGGATGCATAGTGGAGCCCAGGGTGGGCTTTGATGCAGCCCTGCAGCCCGGCTCTTACCTCCCCTCCGTAACCCGCACAATCCCAGAGCCATTTACCATACCCAGGGGGAGTCAGTGGGGGCAAGATTGTAAAAGTCAGAAAGAATGCGCTTTTGTGTTGTGGTTTAAAATTAGAATTTTGGAATGACTTATGTTCCTTCTTGTCAGAGTAAGTCCTACAAAGTAAGGACAGGGCTGACAGATGTTATACTCCCCCTGGGTTATGGTGAGACCACTGACCTCACAGCTGTCAGTTACTTGTCACGAGGTATGGGGTAAATTCAGCTTCCCGTAACAAACATCTCACAGTGTTAAATGAAAAAATACAATGCCCCAAACTAAATATTTTTAAAGTTAAAGATTTCTATAACAAACCTACCTAGTTTCTGAGTTTGCGAGCCCTAATGCTCCACCTCCACACTGCAGGCCGTGAAGTGCTGTATTTTTCCTACTTAGCACCCTGATATGTTGCTACTTACTCTCCCCTGCACTCGGGATAGGTGGCCTTGCTGGGCTGTTTCTGCGTTTGGCCACAGGCCAGCCTTTGTGAAGCAAAGCCCTCAGGCCGGTGGCTACACTCCCCACAAGCACTCATGACTCCTCAGTAATGATTTTCTCCCTCCAGTGGCAGGAAAACCTTTCCTCTTCTAAGGGAGACATCCGTGCAGACACTTGTTGCCGCTGGAAAGAGGCCATTGAAGAGGTTGCCAGGGCCCTGGCCAGCTCACCCTTCAGGGGTTTGTGTGCTGATGTTGGCCTCCAAGATGTGATTTTTTTTTCTTTCCTTTTTTATACATGTCTTTAAAAAATTCTTACATCATTACTGAATGGTTAGAATATCTTTTCACTGAAGTAACACTTGTCAACTTAACAAGGAAGGAGCACTTCTAGAAACTTCTTTCTTACATGTTTTTTTTTTTAAAGGTCTTTATTGGAATATAATTGCTTTACACTGCTGTGCCACCCTTTGAGGTACACCAGAGTGAAGCAGCTGTACTTATACATGTTATCCCCATATCCCCTCCCTTCTGCGACTCCCTCCTACCCTCCCCACCCCGGCCCTCTGGGTTATCACCCATCATCAAGTTTCTCTCCCTATGTTATGCAGCAGCCCGCTATCTGTTTTACATTTGGTAGTGTATATATGTCAATGCTACTCTATCACTTCGTCCCAGCTTCCCCTTCACCCTCCACCCCATGTCCTCAAGTCCTTTCTTCACATCTGCATCTTCATTCTTGCCCTGTCACTGGGTTCATCAGTACCATTTTTTTAGATTCCATATATATGAGTTAGCATATGTTTACATGTGTTTTTAAACACTGCACTACATGCATTACGCAAAGCAAAACTTTCATTCACTGAAATTATACTCATGGTGAGCATGTAGCAGAGTTAGAAACTTCTTTTTTACAGGTATTTGTAAACTGCACTACCTGCACTATAGGATGGTAAACTCATCCATTCACTGAAATGACTGTTCTCGATGTGAGTAGCACACTTAGAAGCATCTTCTGAGAAATGTGCTTTAATCAGAACCCTAGAATGGATTACAGTCTTGAATTACACTCTTTCCTGATTCATCACAGAGTCCTCGAGAAATCCTTAGTTGATTGGATGAGTGGTAATTTCTCTTTGGGAGTTTCATTTGGCAATCATAGACCCAGTAGTCTTGCTTCTTGCTGTTCCCTGCAAGACAGGCAGCCATGGACTGCATTTCCTCTCTCTTTTCCAGCACCTTATTGAATGCTGTAGGAGATAATGAGTACTTTTTAGGAGCTTTTCGGTTTCCTAAAGTGTTATCATCTGTGAACATGTATTCTGATTCTCCAAAGAAAACGGGTGTGTTAAACATAAATTTAACAACAACCTAGCAGCGTACCCCTGGGAGAAATAAAACATATGTCTGCATGTGGCTACAAAGACTTGACTGTTCTTAGCAGCTCTGTTCAGAATACCCCGAAAGTGCAGACAGTGCAAATGTCCATCAGCAGGTGAATGGATAAACCCACAGGGGAATGTTATTCAGCCATAAAGAGGAACGGTGCATTGACACACACTTGACATGGGTGAACTGCAAAAGCATGGTGCCAGTGAAAGAAGTCAAATGTATGAGATCACGTATTGAATGATTCCATTAATGTGGTACATCCAGAAAATCTGTGGGAACAGAAGGTAAGTTACTGGCTGCCCGGGGTTGGGAGCCATTATTGCAAATGACTATGACAGATCTTTTTGGGCTGATGGAAATATTCTTAAACTGGGTTTTGGTGATAGTTACACAGTTCTGCAAATTTAGTAAAAATCAGTTGAGGGGGGAGAAAGACTAAGACGAAGTCTCTAAAGAGAAAAAGAAAGAAGACAGGTGCTAGTTCAACCTTCTGTGCTAACAAACCACAGAGACTTCTGGCTGCCGTACCATCTCAGGGAGCACCTGTCACCCTGCTTCTTGCTCAGCCCCACATAGACCAACCAATGCTGCAGTTTTCTGACATAGTCTGGAAACTGTCGTATTCCAGTCTTGATGTTAAATTCTAAATTGAATAGAACTTCAGTTGCTGCTTAAAGACACTCAGTAAATCAGCATAGAATTTCCGTTGAAAGATATTTCATGAAAGCCAAAGCAGAAATATTTCAGAAGCAACCTATAGACAAAAACTGGGCTTCTGTAGGGAACTCAGGAAGTTCCTTCTCTAGTTTTTTTGTTTGTTGGTTTGATTCAGTTCTCTATACACTTGCTTCATTTTTCTCTTGTGCAATAGAACAGCATTGTATGTTTGTGGAAAAATGAGGGCCCCATTGGCTCCTGCATTTACGTCTCCTTCACTGAGACTGGTTAGGAAATGATAGTACTTCCAAATTCTGGAGAAATGACTCTGACTTGCCCAGATTGGATGAGGTGCCTTCCACTCCTGTATCAGGAGAAGTTTCTAGAGTAGCTGGAATCATTGTGATTCAGGCAGCTACTATCAGGAGGACCTAGAACTGACCATGCTCAAGTACGTGGTGATTTTTGCTAATTCATACAAATGAACGTAAGTCCTCAAGTCAGAGCCCAGAGTAAACACGGATGGGGTGGACTGGGTGGAAAAGGTACGAGGTTACACTCCATCTTCCTGTAAAAGCTTTGACACTTAAACATTTGTCCTTTTCTCAAGTTAACACACAGCATGTCCCTTCCCTTCGCAGTGGATCTACTCATGTGGAAAGCAACAGTATGAGCATTGTAGGCGTGGAAGCCAGAAACATCGGAACGAGTATTCTAAGATCATATTACTTCAAAGTGCAGTGTGGCTGAGATGACTGCATCAACTGAAGATGATCAGGACATCTGATGAGGAGCTTGTCTGCATACAAAGCCTAAAGTAATTAATGCATGAACATTGGGAAAGGAAGTAGTAATCCTCAAATACTATGGGCCACACACTGTGTGATGTGACTTTATTTTTAAATCCTGGCAAGAAGGCAACGAAATGGGTATTATTGTCTCTATTTTTCAGACAAAGAGCATGAAATATAACAGAAGAGTAGTTAACCCATTGTTATTCCATTTTCCAGCTATCAAGCAAGCTGCCCGGAGGTTATTCAGATATCATGTAGCCACGAGGGGTGAGTGCAAGACTTTGGGTGCTAGAAAGCCCAGGTTTAAAGTACTGGGATTGTAACATAATTGTTTTTTGTTGTCCTAATATGTAACTAAGGAAACCTTTTTTATCTTCCTCATCCCTGTTGTGCCCTAGACACACACTAGTGAACGGTTCTCACTGTCATACACGTGAGTGGTGTGGCGCCACGTTGCATAGCTGCAGGGATGCCGCTTTGTGTTTTGTGAAAGTGGCGCCCCTGGATTTGGTCCACAAGGAAGCCCTGGCTAGTTTAGTGCATGTATCTTTAGAGTTCTTAATTGCAGGTAGCAGGAACAGCAAGCTGGCTCACTAACACCAAAAATGGAATTTATTGGAAAGAAATAGAGTAGAGCACTGGGTCAGTGTGCAGGCTTGAGAAACAGACTTGACACCAAGGGAAGCCGGGCAGCAGGCAGCCACCAGGGCCTGCTTCAGCGAGGCCTGGCCTAGGCCGTCCCTGGCTCTGCCGCTCGCAGCACCATTTCCCCTCTGGCTCCACCGTGTTGCTGCCACTGTCCTCCCATCGCTGTCACTGAACAGGCATCACTGCCACCAGCTGGAAACTTCCCAGCTGCCCCTGAGGAAGTGTGATTCTTTGACACTGTAGCGGGGCAGGGTGTGTGTGTGTGTGTGTGTGTGTGTGTGTGTGTGTGTGTGTGTGTGTGTGTGATTTGCTGACCTGGGTCACATGCCCACATCATCAAGTCCAGGATGGGAGAGTCTGCCCCTTCAGCTCTAATAGTAGTTACTGCCAACCAAGACTCACACAATGAAAAATTCCTCAAAAATAGGAAATAAGGATTAAAAACCTCTTTATTACATTCTAATACTGTGGCTGCCCAATACCCAATATATGCTATTTCCTGTATTTGCCTTTTAACAACAGTTTTTTGGCCTAACAGTATCTATATCCTACGTAGCCAACTCCAGATGCAGTAATTTCCCCCAAAGGAGAAAATCTAAGGCTTTTTTTCTTTCTTTCTTTCCTTTTTTTTTTTTAGTCTGAGGTGAGGTTTATTTTGGAGTTATTTTATTTTATAAATTTATTTCCTTATTTATTGGCTGCATTGGGTCTTCATTGCTGCACACGGGCTTTCTCTAGTTGCGGCGAGTCGGGGCTGCTCTTCATTGTGGTGCATGGGCTTTCTCATTGTGGTGGCTTCTTTTGTTGTAGAGCACAGGCTCTAGGCTCTTGGGCTTCAGTAGTTGGGGCATGTGGGCTCAATAGTTGTGGTGCATGGGCTTAGTTGCTCCTCAGCATCTTCCTGGAGCAGGGATCAAACCTGTGTCCCCTACATTGGCAGGCAGATTCTTAACCACTGCGCCACCTAGGAAGTCCTTGGAGTAATTTTAGATTTACAGAAAAGTTGCAAAGACAGTACAGAGGATTCCCATATGCCTTTTACCCGTAATGTATTAACCTTGCATGACTGTGATACATTTGAAAACTCAAGGTCTTTGTTAGCTCTGGAAACTGGCATCAAGTCAGAACTCTTAGGGGTGTGTGTCTCTCTTTTAGTTCTATCATAGTTTTGCTTACTGTTCCAAAGCAGTGGGGAAAGGGGAAGGAGATGAGAAATTAGCTGAAATAAATGCACACACACACACACGACACAGCAAGAAAGGATATAGCTGTTCAGAAGGTGAAGGGAAAATTCAGGTAAATTGAGATATAGGGAGGTTTGCTGAAGACACAGGGGAAGGAGTTGGGGTGTCGGCAAGAGATTGGGGACCAGACAAGGGAATGTTGAGTGTATGGGTCCACCTGAGAAGCTTGGAGACACAATGGCTAGGAAAGCAGTTCTGGTCATTTCTTAGGGGAAGGCAACTAATCAGGTCCAGGCACTCTGTCCTCAGCTGCAACATTAGAGGGGTGTCATGTCTGGGGATGGCAGCCCTACCCGAGAACATGTGCAACTCTAGGGATCCTTGTTTTGGGTGTGTGGAGAGTCTTGGTAAGGGAGTCTTTATGGGAACACAGGAAGCTCTGGGGGATTTTGTGAATCTTGCTGAGGGTGAGTCCTGAGTCTGGCAGATGGGCTGTCATTAGGAAAACATGACCTGCTGAGGTGTGGTGCCATGGCTGCAGGAAGAGGCCCTTAGAAAGTACGCCATGCTTTCAAGCCTCTAGATCCAAGCCCTGAAGGCTTGTTCTCCAGCATGCAGGGGGCACTGTGCCACTGGAGGAGCGTGAGGACCTAAGTGGTCCTCCTTGAGTCCTTCAGAAGCAGGCACATCTCTGTGAGATCTTCCATGCACTCCTGGTGTAGCCCAAGATAGTCTGTATTAATTGGAAAAAAAGTTCCCTAGTATTTGGCCACAAGTCAAGTCTTAACAATTTGCAAAATACTAATTGCTAACCATAATTCAATAATTCCTTTTTAATCGAGTCCCTTTGAATACACACACACACACACACACACGTGTGTGCACACACACGATTTAAAATAATTGACGAATTAAGTAGAAATTATAAAAATCTCAATAAAATAGAGATAGAAGATAGTTTTCTGAACTCAATAAAGGAATCTAAAAAAATTACAGCAAACATGCATAATGATCATGGGGAACACTTTCGCTGGTGTTAGGAGCACGGTAAGGGTGATATCACCAGCATAATTAAGTATCGCCCTGAAAGTGCTAATGAATATAATACTTTTAGAAAACAAAACTGAGTTCTAAAAGGATAAGAGGTTTATCTACCATAATTTCTAAACAGTACAACCTCCTTTAGAAAACTAAGAAAATCAGTAGAATTAGTAAGCACAGTTCTGCATGACTGGTGAAGAGGTTATCTACCTCTTAAAATCAGTGTACTAACAATTAGAAAATATGATAGGAACAGTATTCCATTCACAATAACAGCAGAAACTATAATATCCCAGAGTAATTTTTAACAAACTTTATGGAGAAAAAACAAAGCTTTTCTAAAGAATAAAGAGATACATCCATGTTGACAGCAACTGCCAAGAAATGTGATTTACAGAACAAACCAAACCAGATCCTGAAGTATGAGATAAAATGTTCAAAATCATTAATAATCACAAGCAAATAAAACAATAATGACCCATCACTTTATTAGGCTGGTTAGAAAAGGTTGGCGGCAGGGGATGGGGGCGGGGGAGAGGAAGATGCATGATGCCAAGTGTTTGCAGGCATATGGGGATACAGGACCCTAATGACGGAGGCTGTGTCAACCCTGTTCACAGTCTGAAGGTCTTTGGCCATTCCAGTAGTGCACATCCATCCAGTGCATGTTCATGGTCACAGTTTTTCAGCTCCCCACTCTGCCCCCACCCAGTTTCCTGCTCTGGTCAACACCAAGGTTGCCTATCTGTTACTCCCTGCAATTGGCCGGAGTAGGGGTAGGTTTAGATACTAAACGCCTTTATTCTGAGAGGGTCCTTCTTTGAGGTCCTAGCTCATTGTGGGACTGACTCCTGTGCACTTCCAGTTTGCAGCATCCAACACTTCGATGGCTGAGGGAAGACCGTATCTGCCCTGCAGTGTGCCTCAACCAACTCCAGAAGTGGGAGTAGCCTGGTGCAGGTGAGGTGCCAACCAAGGGAGAGAGGAGAATGGCTGAGGGAATTTGAGAAAGTGTACAAGTTTGTGTCCCAACTCAGTCCACGCTTTGTACCACTCACGTCCTCCTATTATATACAACCCTCCTACTGTAATGAGGCCTGCTGTCCCCCAGGCCCCCTCTATTGAGAATGGAGACATCCTTACGCTACAAGTCGGATTAGAGACCCCAAGCTGGTGACCATTTCTGATCCGGAAGCCTATGACAAGAGTGTTAGTGAAACAAGGTAGAGTCCCCTCTGCTGGATTTCCTCCACCCAAATGAGTGCTTTGGACAGTCTGGGTTGTTTGCTTGGTGTGGTGCCCCAGCCCTTCATCCCCAAGGTGTTGGTTGTGGTTGTTTCCCGTGCTCATTGAAAGTCATTTCTGGGTATAAGAAAGATAGCCCAGCTACTTACCTCAGTTCCAGACACACGCCACCCTACTCACATTACACACCAGCAATCTAGTCCCTGATGTTTGTCAGTTATAACCCTAATCATGATAGTCATTCCTTTCTTTGCCTGTTGGGCCATGGAAAAAGAACAGAAAGTACTCAGGTGGTAATCACAACTTCCACTGAAGAGGAACAATTTCAGTGACTCCTGAAAGAACTGTCTCCACTCCTACCTCCAGAGGAACTAGGGCCTACAACACTGAGAGCCTAAGGTGGCATGAATGGGAAACAAAAAATAAACAAGTGGGCTGCTGGGTGTAATAATAAAAGGGCCCACCGCTATACCTGTTGGTTCTCAGACTCGTGTATTCTAGCTATAGTCACACTGTCGATCATTGGTCATTGGTTCAGAGTACATACCACATCCTGCATTGGAAGATTGTGTCCAGACATCACTAAGTGCTGTCTCCCCCAGCCAGCACCTTAGCTGAGCCTTCAGTAAGGCCATCCCACCATTGTATCAGGCCAGTTACTTGATGATGGACAAGTGACAAAGTCAATGCATTCCATAGTCATGGGCTCATTGTCACACCTCTGATGTAAAATGGGTCCTTTTGTTCTGAGGCAGTACTGTGCAAGATACCTGGATAAGGCATTCTGCAGGTTTGGGGGGTGATGCTGGCAGAAGTATGGGCAGGGTTCATGAGGCCAAAACACTGCCCTGTGATTAATGGTGCCAAGTCAAGAGCTCAGCATCAGTCAGCAACTATGTCAGTGTTGACAGAGGAAGACGTTGTTGGGTCCATGCTGAGCTGTGACCCTTTACACTGTCCATGGTCCCTTTGCTCAAGGACTGGGTTGGTAAGAAGAGTCTGCCTAGCAGCCAGAGGACCACCATCCCATCCTCCTGACTACTGAGAGCTTTCTCTGAAATGCAATGGTCTCTGTTGATCTTTTAGGTAAAATAGATCTGCGTGCTGTTCACCCACTTACATACCTCTTCCTCAGACCTTCAGTTTTGATCCTTCCAAGCCCTTGAGAAGCCGAAGCCATTAGCCACTGCCAAAAGCATATATCTGTACCTCCAACCACTTTTCTTTCCATATGAATGAATGACTGAGCCACTCTGATTTTGGCCCATGTGAAGGACCTCCTTTTATATGTCTTTCAGGGATATCCCCAAGTGGTGCTGAGATGAGGCAGCAGTGCAGCGGGCAACCATTTTCAGCAAAAGCCCACATAATGAGGCGACCTAGTTAGGATCTGCACCTGAGTCCTTTCCTCATGTGCTGGCTAGTTGTAGGGCCATGAGGCCTGGTGCTGGTCGAGGGAGAGGCAGCAGTGCAGCAGAGGCAGGTGATGTGGGAGTCTGGGTAATTTACTTGGGCCGTGTGGTCCTGTCCAAGCTCAGCTCCAAATGGGCCACTACTTTTGCACAATAGATCACTGCGGTGCACACCAAATCTTATGATTCATTGGAATAGATCACATCCAGCTCATGAGGTATAACTCGTATCAACTGTCACTTTGTGTCATGTGACGGGGTGGTTTGTTGCTACCAGGGCACAAGAGATGTTCTGTAAATGAAGACTGGTTTTCTTCTGTGGAGGGTGTAGATTTACTCCCAAATTATAATGGTCTTTTTTGTGGCTCCCTACTGAAACTTTCCCCTATTGGAACTTTCTAGATTCCTTCCCATTAGATATCTCTAGCATCATCTGACCTGCTGGGTTATATGACCAAGAAAGAGGGAAACTTGTGCCACAACGAGGATCTGGTTGTGGATCTGATTGTACAGCCATCTCTTGCTTTAGGCCCCTAAAAATTTGGCAGCCTTTGGGGTTATTCAATAACTGAATCAGAGAAGTATTTCAAAATTTGGTACTTGTTTCCTCCAAATTCAAATGCCCAAGAGGCCTACCAGGTGCCTTCTGTTGTTTTTGTTTTACTGTTCAGATATTTGAGGTGCAGGAGCGTGTCCTTCACCTGAGGGGAAACATCCTGACATGCCCTAGACCTTGCTTGGGGCATGGTTACTCTGGCATATGGTCACAGGTTGTTCCTGTGAGAAAGGATTGTGGGGATATTCACTGCATATATTTGTGACGGAGTTACAGGCACTTTACTCAAGTGGAACTGACCTCTTCAATCAGGTGCTCTGGATCTGTACATTTAGGTCTGGAAACTGGGTGTGGGGCCTTAATTTTCCATTGAGGTGGAAGACAGTTCACACATTCTCACTTTTCTCTGTTTATGTAAGTATACTAGCGCCCTAGTTGGCTCTCCATTTAGGGAATTGTGATGTATCAACCACCACTTCAGATCCTGCAGGTCAAACCACCTTAATTGCCACTCCAAGCCTGCTGGTCCTTAGCTTGCCAGGATGGCTTCAGGTGTTTTTACCCCAGTAAGAATCCTCAAAGATGAGTGCCCTATGTCAGTGTCGTCTCCAGTCTTAAATTCTGCCTTCTGTTGTCCTACACCAAGATCTACTTTTACGCATGCTCCCAGGTCCTATTATTAGGCAGGTCCTATAATTATTTTGCTATGAAGGCATTTTTTTTTTTCTGAGGCAGGGTTTGTATTTCTCAGTCTGGGCTTTGCTGGTACCTGGCTCTTGATATAACCCTAGAAGTAATGAGGAGTAGGCCCTGAGAAGAACCAACATCATCTTGCAAGGCATCCACCTCAGGTAAGGCTGATCATCCCTGATAATGTGGAAGGGGCTGTTTCTGCCATCAGGAAGAGTTCAGGGAAATTTGGGGGTGGGTTCAAGATTCTCAGATTGTTCACTCAAATATCCCAACTCCAAATCTTTGAGTCTTATTCTTTCCATGTCTGGGCCTAATTTTTATATGAGACCTGCTGAGACTGTACATTTAGTCTCTTTTGCAGCTCTGCCACTTTTATAATCAGATCCTGAGCCCGATTTTCAGCAACCTGCCCTGTGGCTGCAGAAGATAAGGTTCTCTGGTTTTCAGAGAATAGCTTAAGTTGAAAGGTGGCTGTCATCTACTTTTTGTAAAATGACAAGATATTGTATTTCATCCAAGTACTAGAGGGGAAATTAATCTCAGGTACGTCGTTGACCAAGAGAGAAAGAAGCAGGAGTTATAGAGAATCTAAGAAGGTACACAGAGTTTCCATCCCAACATGGACATCACTTCTACAGCTACAGAATATATTTTCTTTGCAAGTACACAGGAAAAAAAGAAAGAAAGGAAAAAAGAAAAGAAAGAAAAAGAAAATATATACTTGGAAATAAACTCTCAATAAATGTCAAGGAACTAATATTACATGAATTATGTTCTCTGGCCATAATAAAATTATTTTAGAAGTAAATGACAAAAATATAATCAGAAGTTCCCATATGTTTTGAAATTAAGAAGCATACAACAAAATAACCATGTCTAAGAATACACTGAAAGAGAAATTTGATAATTTTTGAACTAAATGATGAAAAAGTATTATCAAAATCTGCAGAATGCAGCTAAACTAGTATTATGTAAATTTTATAGTCTTATGTGTCTATATTCTTAGGGAAAAAAAGGCTGAAAATTAATGAGCTTCCATCCATCTAAAACTGTTAAAAAGAAAGAAAAGGAAAATAAATAATAAAAGAACAGGAAATGAAATCATAAAAACAATAAGTTCATAAAATAGAAAAAGTACATAATAAAATGAACAACAAAGGTTAAAATTTTGTTCTTTGACAAGACTAACAAATTGACAACTCCCTAGCAAGATTAATGAACATTTTTTAAAAAATCACAAAAAGCCAATTTTCGGAAAGTAAGGGACATCATTAAAGATACTATAATAATAGGAAAAACAGAAAATATGAATAATTATATGCTAGTAAATTTTTAGTTTGGATGACATGGATAAATTCTTAGGAAAGGATTACCCACCAAAAGGAACAGGGAACTTGAATAGTCCTATATTCATTAAAAACAGAATTGAACAGAGTTGAGAGTTTCCACAAAAATTAGCAGAGAAGATATATAGATGGCAAATAAGCACATGAAAAATGCTCAGGATCACTAGTCACTGGGCAAATGAAAATTAAAACCACAACTACTAATATAGGTAAAAATTTTAAAGGAAAAAAAAATCCCCAAAATGACAAACGTTGACAAGGACGTAGAACAACAGGAACTCTCATACACTGCTGGTGTGGATGCAAAATGGTACATCCACTTTGGAAAAGAGTTTGCTAGTTTCTTATGAAGTTATACATGCACTGTCGGAGTCTAACTTTTTGTTGTTGTTCTTCTGATGTTTGATAGCTTTTAAGCCTAACACCTCTTTCCTCCCCTCTGTCCACATCTGAGCAAGAAGACAAGACCTCAGCTCAGGTGCTCCCTCCCTTGATTATGGGAGGCTTAAACCACAAAAGCCCCTGCCCATGCTTGGAACTCTCACCCTTGCCCCACCCAACAACCACCATAAAAACTCCAAGCTTGGCTCCTTTCCTTCGTCTTTCAAGCCATTTTTAGAATGGCTTCGTAGCTATCCTGCTCTCCCCAGGAAACCTCATAATGTACTCAGTCTTTCCTTGGTGTATGGGTGGCATTATCAGTCTCAACATCCAAAGCAAACTTGGCAAATATACCTTTGCAGGGTGACCACCATATCCACCCAAAGGCTTGAGCAAGGATGTTTATAGAAACTTTACTGATAATAGAGACTAGGAACAACCCAAATGTGTATCAACTGGGGAGTGGATAAACAAATTGTGGTTCATCTACACAGTGGACTACTACTGAACAATAAAAAGGAACAAAATTCTGATACACGCAAGCATGAATGAATCTTAAAAGTATTATGCTAAGTGAAAGAAGCCAGTCACAAAGGCTACATATCTATGATCCCACGTATAGGACATTATTGAAAACACAAAACTATAGGAACAGAAACGAAATCAGTGGTTTCTTGAGTCTGAGGGCAAGGAGAGGGGATCAAATACATGGTGGCATGAGGGAACCTTATGGGTTGAAAACAAATGGTCCACAAAACATTCTGTTTTCCTTCTGAAGGCTTTACAATGCATTGTTATCATTAACCAGTCTTTTACTATTAAACTTAAATGGCCAATTGAGACAAACAGTTCTGGGACCATTCTTTCACCTCTGATTAAGACTGAAGTAGCAGTATTGAGGGTAATATTCATTTAGCCTTCTGACCTTTCTGGGCACAACTGGTGACCTTGCCAGCTCCAGCTGCCTTCTTGTCCGCTTCTTTGATGACACACACAGCAATCGTCTGTCTCATGTTACAAACAACAAAACAGCCTGGGGCGGGGAATAGTCAGAGAAGCTCTCAACACACATGGGCTTGCCAGGAACCATATCAACAATGACAGCGTCACCACATTTCAAGAATTTGGGGCTATCTTCCAGCTTTTCTCCAGATCAATGATCTATCTTCTCCTTCAGCTTGGCAAACCTGCAAGCAACGTGAGCTGCGTGGCAAGCCAGCACAGATGCATATCCAGCACTGATTTGACCTGGATGGTTTAGGATAATCACCTGAGCTGCCTTCATTGGCGGGTCATTTTTGGTGTCATCAGCCGCACCACCATGATGAACATCTTTAACAGACATCTCCTTGGCATTGAAATCCACACTGTCCCCGGGAAGAGCTTCACTCAAATCTTCATGGTGCATTTCAACAGACTTGACTTTAGTTGTTATTTTGATTGGAGCAAAGGTGACCACCGTTGCCAGATTTGAGAACACCAGTCTCCACTCAGCCTGCAGGAACGGTATCAATACCACCAATTTTGTAGACATCCTGGAGGGGCAGAAGCAAGGGCTTGTCTGTTGGACGAGTTGGTGACAGTGCAATCCAGAGCTTTAAGCAGTGTGGTTCCACTGGTATTGCCATCTTTACATGTGAGTGTCTATCCTTTGAACTAAGGCATGTTAGCATTTGTCTCCAGCATCCTGTCACCATTCCAACCAGAAATTAGGACAAATGCTGCTGTATCAGGATTGTAGCCAGTTTTCTTTATGTAGGTGCTGACATCTTTAATGATTTCCTCATATCTCTTCTGGTTGTAGGGTGGCTCAGTGGAAGCCCATTTTGTTAACACCAGCAATTAATTGTTTCTCACTCAGTGTGGAAGCCAGAAGTGCATGCTCATGGGTCTGCCCATTCTTGGAGATACTTGCTTCAACTTCACCATCACCAGCAGCAACTATCAGGACAGCACACTCAGCCTGAGATGTGCCTGTAATCATGCTTTTCATAAAGTCTCTGTGTCCTGGGACGTCAGTGGTGGTCACATAACACTTGCTGGTCTCAAATTTCCACAGGGAAATATCAATAGTAACACCATGCTCACATTCAGCTTTCAGTTTATCCAAGTCCCAGGAATACGTGAAGGAGCACTTCTCTATCTCAGCAGCCTCCTTCTCAAATTTTCTGATAGTTCTTTTGTCAATCCCACATTTGTAGATCAGATGGCCAGTAGCAGTAGACTTGCCCAAATCTATGTGCCCAGTGATGATGATGTTGGTATGTCTTTCTCGTTCCCATTTTAGTTTAGGTTTATCAGTGGTTTTCATGACACCGGTGCAAAATTATTGTGAAAGTCCAATAATATAGTTTAAAAATAGACAATATATCATAGTCAAGACAAATTTATCCTAAGAATATAAGGTTGGTATAAGATTAGAAAATCTATCAATGTAAGTCACCACTTTAATGGATAAAAGGATAAAAATCATATGACCTCAAAAGATCCAGAAAAATGACTTACTAGAATTCATATCCATTTATGTTGATAGAAAGTCTTAGCAAACAAGAAATAAAAGGTAACTGTTAATTTTATAAATGTTCCTATAAAAAAAGCTACCACAAAGCATCCTTACTGATGCAACATTGAAATCTTCCCCTTTGCAACCAGGAACAAAACAATCCACTATTACTTCTGTTGTTTAACATTTTTATTGGAAAACTGAGCCTGAGCAATAAGGTAAATAAAACTAAATGCATAGTGATTGGACAAATGAGAGAACAGTATATCCTTTTTGGAAATAAGATGACAATGTATGTACTAAATTCAAAATGAGCTTACAATAAACTACTAACATTGATAAGATATTTTAGCAACTTTGCTGGATAAAAAAATGAAAAGATAAAGTCTGTGTTTCTACATACCAGCAATTTATAAAATAAAATAGATATTAATTATAATGGAATAACAAAGTTAAAAGTACCTGGAAATAAGTGTACCAAAGTGTGTACAATCTTTTCAGGTAAAATTATAAATCTTTACTTAGATCTATTAAAGAAGACCTAAGTAAATACAGAATTTGTTTTGTTTTTGATCGAAAGGCTCAATGGTGAAGATAAATAACTATATTTAATGTAATCCCAACAAAATCTCAACATACTTTTTCTCTGGAACTTGACAATCTGATTCTAAAATTTATATGCCAATACAAAGAGCTAAGACCGGAGTGATGTCAGCACAATGGCTGAATAAGATATCTCTTACACATACCCCCTCCCACAACAAAAACTTGACATCCATTCATGGACAAAAGTACCCTTGTTGTTGCTGTGGGATCCAGCACCATATGCAAAGGACCTGAGAGGAGTCTTGCTCACTGTGGTCTCAGGTAACAGGAGTACAGAACTCAGAACCACCTATGGATCTTGCAGTGGCCCATAAACTGGCTCCAGCTCCATCTTGGCCATAATACAGAAGGCCTTGGAGAACCCTAATGACCTTACAGAGGTCCAGGAGTCCAATGGAGAAGTTGTAGCACACCATTGGAGCAAGAGAAATCTGAGACTGGGTGCATCGGAGAGAGTAAGAGGAACCAATTGATTTTACTCACATAAACCTTCTCCCAAGACAGCACAGCTCAGTTTCAAGACAGATTTTCTCAGCCCATGATTTCTTCTGTGGGGAAAGTGGGAGCATATGAGTGAGCACCTGGCTTCTCCAGCTATGCAGGATGCTGCTAAAGAGGTCCATTTCTCTCTGGCCCCATTCAGGGTACTGAATAGTGAGCTACATAACTTGGGGGCTAGTAGAGGAAAACTGGACTTTCAGTGGGCATTAAAGGGATGTAGATCCTATTAACTGCATTGTGAACTCCAGCAAGAAACCTGCCCTGAGCCACTGAGAATGCCTTGCCCATGGATCCCCCAGACTGGCCCACAAGTATCCCCAGCACACCATGCATCTCACCCATACCCTGTGGCTTGCTCCCTGTGTGAGCTTCCAATGGCAACAAGCAAACTTTGACAGGCAGCTGGTAAGCATGTGCAGAAAGCCAGCCCAAATCTGTGGGCAAGGGAGAGATCACAAATTAGAGCTTTAGCACTGCTTTTGGGAAACAAAAGAGAAGCCATCAACACCCAGCCTGGTGTGTTGCAGGATCAAAGGAAGTCACCCAAGTTGAGAATTCTGCCACAATGAGGGAGCAAGAAGTGCAGAGCAGCTATATCCTAGAAGGTCTGAGAAAACCTCAGTACACTAGCAGGGCTGATGGAAGTTATTTATCTTCCAAAGTCAAACAATAAAGACTGGAGGCATGGCTGCTACTTTAAATGTGAAGACAGTAATACAAGACTTCAAGGAACATGAAAAATCAAAGAAACATGATATCAACAAAGGATCAAAATAATCTTCCAGTGACTGACTCTAAAAATGTGGAGATCTGTAACTTACCTTATAAATAATTTTAAATAGCTGTTTTCAGGAAGCTCTATGAGCTACAAGAAAACACAGAAAGACAATTCAGTGAAATCAAGAAAACAACATGAACAAAACGAGAAGTTTAACAAGGAGCTAGAAATCAATTTTTTTTAAAATTCTGGGGCTAAAGAATACAATAAATGAAATGAAACATGAAATTGAGAACACTGACAACAAAATAGATCAAGCAGAAGAAAGAATCTGATTTGTGAAGGAGAAGACAGGATCTTTGAAATTATTCAATCAGAGGAGAACAAGTAAAAGTAAAAGATAAAAAAGAGTGAAGAAAGCACACATGAATTATAGGATACCATCAGGAGAAGCATCTGAGCATTACTGGAATCCCAGAAGGAGAAGAGAAGGAGAAAGGGTCAGAATGCTTATTTAAAAATATAATGGCTGAGAACTTCCCAAATCTTGGGAAGAGATTTGGCCATTCAAGTCCATGAATATCATAGGTCCCCAAACAAATTCAACTCAAAAAGGTCTCCAAACACATTATAATAAAACTGTCAAAAATCAAAGACAAAGAGAATTTTAACAGAAGAAAGAGAAAAGAAGTGTATCACCTACAAAGGAACTCCTATAAAGCTACTAGCAGATTTTTCAGAAACCTACAGGCCAGTAAAGAGTAGGACAGTATATTCAAAGCATTGAAAGAAAAAAACCTACCAATCAACACTACTTTATACAGCAAAATTATCCTTCAGATATGAAGGATAAAGATGTTCCCAAACAAGAGCTAAGTGAGTTCATCACCACTAGACCTGCCTTACAAGAAATACTGAAAGGAGTTCTTCAAGCTGAAATGAAAGGATGTTAGTGAATAATAAGAAAACATATGAATATATGAACACGCTGGTAAAAATAAGAGTATAGTCAAATACAGAATACTCTAATACTGTATTATGGTAATGTGTTAACAACCACTTAAATCTAGTATAATGGTTAAAGGATAAGAATATTAAAAGTAACTAGAGGGACTTCCCTGGTGGTGCAGTGGGTAAGACTCCATGCTCCCAGTGCAGAGGGCCCGGGTGCGATCCCTGGTCGGGGAACTAGATGCTGCATGCATGCCGCAACTAAGAGTTCACATGCCGTAACTAAAGATCCTGCACATTGCAACAAATATCCCGCATATTGCAACTAAAAAAAAGATCCCACATGATGCAACTGAGACCTGGTGCAGCCAAATAAATAAATATTTTTTTTAAATAAATAAAAATAACTATAACTACAACAATTTGTTAATGAATACACAATATAAAAATGGGTAAATTGTGACATCAAAAACAAAAGAGGGGAAATAAAAGGTAGAGTTTTTCTATGTGCTTGAACTTAAGTTGTTACCAGCTGAAAGTATATTGTTACATCTATAAGATGTTTTATGTAGGCCTTCATGATAACCACAAAGCAAATACCTGCAGAGATATACATAAGCTAAAGAGAAGAAAATCAAAGCTTATGCAGGACTTCCCTGGTTGTCCAGGGGTTAAGAATCTGCCTTCCAATGCAGGGGACGCGGGTTCCATCCCTGGTCAGGGAACTAAGATCCCACATGCCATGGGACAACTAAGCCTGTGCACCACAACTACTGAGCCCATGCTCCTCAACAAGAGAGAAAACCTGCATGCCACAACTAGAGAGAAGCCCATGCACCACAGCCAAGAGCCCACACACTGCAACAGAAGATCCTGCACACCACAACAAAGATCCTGCATGCTGCAACTAAGACCCAGTGCAGCCAAAAATAATATATATATAAATAAATAAATAAATAAGTAAGTAAATAAATAAATTTGGAACAAAAATCATATGCTATGGAAAATCATCAGTTCACAAAAGAAGACAGCAAGAGAAGAAGAAAAGAACAAGGGAACTACAAATCAGCCAGAGAAAGTTAATAACATGGCATTAGTAAGTCCTTAGCTACCAACAATTACTCTAAATGTAAATGGATTAAATTATCCAATCAAAGGCATAGAGTGTCCAAGTGGATGTAAAAAGAAGACCCAACTCTATGCTACTGCCAGAGACTCACTTCAGCTTTAAGGATATATAGATTTCAAGTGAGGAAAGGAAAAAAGTATTTCAGGTCAATAGAAATTAAAAAAAAGCAACAGTAGCTATACTTATGTCAGACAAAATACTCTTTCACTCAAAAGCTGTAACAAGAGACAAAGAAGGACATTATATAATAATGAAGGCATCAGTTCATCAAGAAAATATAACAATTGTAAATGTATGCACCCAGTACTGGAGCACCCAAATGAATTAAGTAAATCCTAACAGATGTGAAGTGAGAAATAGACAATAATATAATAATATTAGGGGAATTCAGTACCCTACTTTCTACGAAGAATTCATGATCCAGGCAGAGAATCAATAAAGAAAGATTGGACTTGACCTATACTTTAGACTAAGTGGAAGGAACAGACATATACAGAGCATTCCATCCAATAGCAGCAGGATATGCTTTCTCCCAAATGCCCATGGAATATTCTCCAGGATATATCATATGTTAAGTCACAAATCAAATCTTGGCAAATTCAAGAAGACTGAAATCAAACCAATTATCTTTTCTAGCCACAGTGGTATGAAACTAGAAATCAATAACAGAAGGAAAACTAGAAAATCACAAATATGTGGAAATGAAAAAACATAATAATGAACAACCAGTGGATCAAAGACAAAGTCAAAAGGAGCATGAAAATATATCTTGAAACAAATGAGAATGGAAACAGCATACCAAAACTTGTGGGATACAGCACAAGTAGTTCTAAGAGTGAGATTTATGAGGTTATGGTTTACACTTACATTAAGAAAAAAGAAATAGCTCAAACAACCCAACTTTACACCTCAAGGACCTGGAAAAAGAACAAACCAGCCCAAAGTTAGCAGAAGGAAGGAAATAACAGAGGTTGGAGCAAAGATAAATGAAATAGAGAGCAAGAAAATAATACAAAAAATTAATAAAACTAAGAGGTGATTTTTAAAGAGAAAATTTACAAACCTTTAACTAGATTAAAAAATTTCAAGGAAAGGACAACTTTTTAAATAAATAGTGCAAGGATAATCAGGTATCCTTATAGAAGAAAAACTGTATTCCTTCCTCAAACCATAGGCAAGAATTAATTCCATGACATGTGTGAAGTAAACTATAAAACATTTAGAAGAGGGAACATATAGAGTAATATAATTTTATTTTATTTTTTTCACTTTGTGGTATGATTGCTTAAATCAGTAATAAAATAACTACCCATAAAGAACAGATTTATAATTTAACTACATTAAAATATAAAAGTTCTGTACATTAAAACACTTTAAAAATTGAAAAGATAAAGTAAGGAGTGTCAGAAAATATTTTCTAAGGATATAAACAACAAAAGATTAAAATGTATATACATATATATATTCTAAATTTAAACATACAATTTTAAATCTCTGATTCAATAAGAAGGCAGGCAACGAATAGAAAATAGGTGGTACTTCATAATAGAAGAAATAAAAATAGCCAAAATGATATGAAAATTTACTTAAAATCATTATTATTCAAGGAAGTCCATATTAAACCATGGGGAGATACCACTCTATCCCCTCAGAGTGGCAAACATTCAAAACCTTTAGAGTTATGAGTGTTGTTGAGGATATGTCACAACAAGAACTCATTCAGCATTGGAGGCAGTGCATATTAATCCATCCCTTTGGAAAACAAGTTGTTATTAAATGGTAAAGTGGTGATATCCATATCATTACTCCCAGGAATATATAACTTTGAGAAGCTCTTGCACGTGAGAACCATGACAATATGAACAAGATTGGTCATGAAAGAAAGCAGAGTAGTCCCAAATTAGAAAATACCCCAAGTATTCATAGTAGTAGAATGGATAAATATACTGCAGTAGAGTCATACAGCAGAAATGTTCTACAGCAATGCAAATAAACTACAGTTACGTGTAACAACACTGATGAATGTTACAAAAGGTTGAATAGAAGAAGCAAGACATAAAAAAGTAAATCTATGATTCCAGAGATTCCATTTTCTGAGATATAGTTGACATAGAGTATTTATTTATAAAATTGTATTTATTGAGATATAGTTGACATACAATAAGCTGCATATATTTAAAGTGTACAATTTGATATTTTTTTCTTATTAGTAATGTATATATGGCAATCCCAATCCCCCAATTCATCCTGCCCCAACCCACCCCCCTGCTTTCCCCCCTTGCTGTCCATATGTTGGCTCTCTACATCTGTGTCTCTATTTCTGCCTTGCAAACCAGTTGATCTGTACCATTTTTCTAGATTCTGCATATATGCGTTAATATATATTTGTTTTTCTCTTTCTGACTTACTTCAGTCTGTATGACAGTCTCTATGTCCATCCATGTCGCTACAAATGTCCCAATTTCATTCATTTTTATGGCTGAGTAATATTCCATTATATATATGTACCACATTTTCTTTATCCATTCATCTGTTGATGGACATTTAGGTTGCTTCCATGACCTGGCTATTGTAAATAGTGCTGCAATGAACATTTAGTGCATGTATCTTTTTGAATTATGGTTTTCTCTGGGATTTAATGCCAGTAATGGGATTGTTGGGTCATATGGTAATTCCATTTTTAGTTTTTTAAGGAACCTCCATACTGTTCTCCATAGTGGCTGTATCAATTTACATTTCCACCAACAGTGCAAGAGGGTTCCCTTTTCTCCACATGCTCTCCAGCATTTATGGTTTGTAGATTTTCTGATGATGCCCATTCTAACTGGTGTCAGGTGATACCTCACTGTAGTTTGATTTGCATTTCTCTAATAATTAGTGATGTTGAGCTGCTTTTCATGTGCCTCTTGGCTACCTGTATGTCTTCTTTGGAGAAATGCCTATTTAGGTCTTTAGCCCATCTTTTGGTTGGGTTGTTTGTTTGTTTGATATTGAGCTGAATGAACTGTTTATGTATTTTGGAGATTAATCCTTTGCCTGTTGATTTGTTTGCAAATATTTTCTCCCATTCTGAGGATTGTCTTTTCATCTTGTTTGTAGTTTCCTTTGCTGTGTAAAAGCTTTTAAGTTTCATTAGGTCCCACTTGTTTATTTTTATTTTTATTTCCATTACTCTAGGAGGTGGAAAGATCTTGCTGAGTGTTCTTCCTATGTTTTCCTCTAAGAGTTTTTATAAACTCTTACATTTAGGTCTTACATTTAGGTCTTTAATCCATTTTGAGTTTATTTTTGTGTATGGTGTTAGGGCATAGATTCCATTTATATGCAGCTCAGAAATAAGCAAAACTAAAATGTATTGTTTAGAGATGTAAACATAGCAGACAAAATCATAAAGCTAAGCAGAGAGATGATCATCATGAAGATCAAGATTGTGATTGCACATAAACTGGAACAAGAGGGTTTTAATCATGAAAGAACATTCATGTGCTTTTCGGGGATCTGTAACTTTTTATTTCTTAAACTGGGTAGTAATTACATCAATGCTTGCTTTATAATAATTTGTTAAGTTGTACATCTATGTTTTGTTTACCTCTTTGCACATATTGTGTTTAACAATGAAAATTTTTAAAATGTGTATTACTTACCTGTTATAAAAATATTTACCACAACATTCAAAAGTTTAAGTAGGCAAGTATTTATCTCACATATCTTCTGAAGGCCAGGTTTTGGGAGTGTCTTAGCTGGGTGGCCTTGAGGTCAAGCCATTGGCCGGGACTATAGTCACATGGCTTGACTGGGGTCAGAAAATCCACTTCCATGAAAGTTGACACACAAGCTTGTTGGCTGGGGGCCTCAGCTCCTTACCACATGGACCTCTTCACAGGGCTGCTTGAGTTTCCTTACCACATGATAGCTGACTTCCTCCAGTGTGAAGGATTAAAGAGAGGAAGAGAAGGGTGCAATGCCTTTCATAACCTAGTATCAGAAGTCATACACTGTCACTTTGCCACATTCTATTCATTAAAAGGAAGTCATTAAAGTCCAGTCCATGCTGAAGGATAGAGGAATTAAACTCCATCTCTTCAAGGGAATGGTATTGGAGTATTTGTGGACATATTTTAAATCACCATAAATTTTATCAGAAGTCTAACTATAAACAAATTCAATGTAGAGTAGCTATATTAGGAAAAGTATTTGCAACATATAGGAAAGCAAAATGACAATCAATTGTAAGTGAAGATAAGAACTCAATATACAAACTGAAAAAAAGACACAAAAAAATTCTAATAAGAATATAAGAGGAAAAATATAAACATTGCTAGTGAAAATGAAAATCTGAGTTTTTACAGCTTTTTTTGAAAGAAATATCACAATATATATTAATGTGGAGACTTCAACCACTGAATATATGAAGGATTTATTTTTTAAAAGGAGACCAACATGTATAAAACATATGGAGATGTTTATTTAACATTATTTATAGATGAAAAAAGCTGAAACAAATTGAATGACCAATAAATACACAAATGTTTGAATAAATTATGACACATCCATGCTGTGAAAACATTTTTTTTAACTTTCTATTGACAACTAGTGTACATACAGAAAAGTGCAATATTGCATGCATAAAACCTAAAGAAATACCAAGATCTGGTCATACTCATGAAATCAGGATTCCAATCAAGAAAGAGAACAATGCCGGGACCCCCAAAGCCCTCTCAGCTTCATTATAGTCTTGAACCTTTCAGGGTAATCACTATCCTGACATCTGAGAACATAGATTAGTGTTGCTTTTTTTTTTTTTTTTTTGTACTTTGCATGCATGAAATCATATAGTATGTTATATGGTGTATTATACAGTTGACCCTTGAACAACACTGATTTGAACTATGGGTTAACTTATATGCAGATATTTTCCAATAGTAAATAGTATAGTACTACACAGTCCATGGTTGGTTGAATCTGCAGATGCAGAGGAACCATGGATATAGAGGGTCACCTATAAGTTATACATGGGTTAACCCCCATGTTGTTCATGGGTCAACTATAGTTTTATTTTCCTTTATATTGTATTTGGCAGATTCATCCATACTACATATAGTTATAGGTAATTGATTCTCATTGTTGCACAGTATTTTATTGTGTCTCATCTTATTTAGCCACACCACTTTTTTGCATTATTCTGTGACCAGCAGAGGTTCCTTTATTGTTTGTCTGTAAGCGTCAGTGTGTGGGGAGGGAGAGGGTACAATAGTGGCTCCTTCTCCTGGGAGTGAGTGAGCAGTGGCGCACTGTTGTTTCAGTCAGGCTTGGAGGTGCCTGTTGCAGAGGGACACTAGTGGCTCAGGCATAAACAGAAAGTCTTAGAGTTGGGCCTCTCTCGGGGTTTTTTGTTGTTGTTGCTGTTGTTGTTGTTGTTGTTTTTTTCTCTCGGCAGCCTCCCTGCTGCTGGCGTTGCAAGGGGTTTTAATCTAGCCCCACCCGAGTGCCTAAGGGTGCTTGTTATCCCTGAGCGCCTTAGTTGGCCCACAGAGCGTCTCTCCACTGCCTGTTGCAGAGGCACTGAAAGAGAGAGAGAGGCTATGCGTGCGGCTCCTCCCCCCCGCCTGTGAGCCTGCAGCCTCCAGCCGCCATCATGGCCGGGCAGCTCTCTGGGACGGGCACTCCTCTCCGCGGACCTCCTCCCTCCTGTCCTCTCGGTCCGTCACCCTACCGGCAACAATGTTTCTCACCCTGAACCAGCTCTCTGGTTCCCACACTCCCGCTCCTGGACCCTCCGTTCAGCCGCGGATCGATGTCTCGGTCCGGGAACGCTGAGCTGCGCTGCGGACCCTCCGTATGTTTCTCACTCCCTCCCATCTGCCACAGCTCTGCCGCTTCACCCTCTTTGAGCCTTCGTAGATGCCTCCCTACCGGCTGTGTCGGGCTCCCCTCAGTCCTTTCTGGTGTCTGAGGCCGTCTGCTGGTGTTCAGCTGGTTCTCTGTGGTTATTACTGCGTCCTTCTGTGCATTCCCAATGCATCTGTGGAGAGGGATGCACTCCACGTCTCTCTACTTCACCGCCATCTTTTCTCTCCAGTCCTCCATGCTCCACCACACCACTTTTAACAGGTATTTAGTTTCCAGCTTGGGACTATTATGATTAGCACTATGAATATTCTAGCATGTGTTTTTTGGTGAGTATATCTACACATTTCTGACAGATATATATGTAGGAGTAGAATTGCTGGGTCATAGGATATGCATGTGTTTGGCTTTAGTAGACTCTGCCAAACAGTATTCGAAACAAAGTGGTTGGACCAGTTTATGCTAACATCAAGAATGTATGAGATTTGCTGTTGCTCCACATTCATGCCAACACATGCTTTTTCCATCTTTTTTTGCATGGGTCATGAAATGGTTCTCATGTTTCTTCTAGAAGGCTAATTGTTTTTTCTTCACATTTAGGTATGCAATTCATATGGAATTAATTTTTATGTATGGTATGAGGTAAGTGTCAAGTCACATTATTTTTTCATATGGATATTCAATTGACCTGGAACAATTTATTGAAAAGATCATCCTTTACTATACTGTTTTGATGATGGTAGCTTTTTAGTATAGTTTGAAATCAGGGACCATGATACCTCCAACTTTGCTCTTCTTTATCAGGATTGTTTTGGCTATTCAGCTCTTTTGTGTGGAAAGATACACTGTGTTCATGAACTGGAAGAATTAATGTTGTTAAAAATGACCATACTACCCAAGGCAATCTGCAGATTCAGTGCAATCTCTTTCAAAATACCAAAGACATTTTTCACAGAACTGCAATAGATAGTTCTAAAATAAAAAACACAGAAGACACAGAATAGTCAAAACAATCTTGATAAAGAAGAACAAACAGCTGGAGGTATCATGCTCCCTGATCTCAAACTATACTATTACAAAGCTACAGTCATCGAAACAGTATGGTACTGGCACAAAACAGACACATAAATCATTAGAACAGAATAGAGATCCCAGAACTAAATGCACACTTTTATGAGCAGTTACTCTATGACAAAGTAGGCAAGAACATACAGTGGGGAAAAGATAGTGTTTCCAATAATTTGTGTTGGATAAACTAGAGAGTTCCATGCAAAAGAATCAAACTGGACTACTTTCTCACACCATAAAAAAAACTCAAAATGGATTAAATGTAAGATCTGAAAACATAAAACTTCTAGAAAAACGTAGTCAGTACACTCTTTGGTCTTAGCAATATTTTTTTGGATGTGTGTCTTCAGGCAAGGAAAACAAAGGTAAAAATAAACACACAGGACTACATCAAACCAAAAAGCTTTTGTATAGCAAAGGAAACTTTTAACAAAATGAAAAAACAGCATGCTGAATAGGAGAAGGTATTTGCAAATAATATCCAATAAGGGGTTAATATCTAGTATATACAAAGAACTCATATAACCCAACACCAAAAAAAACTAACAATCCAATTGAAAAATTGGCAGAGGATCTGAATGGACATTTTCCCAAAGACATACACACAGCCAATAGATACATGAAAAGACTAAATATCAGGGAAATGTAAATCAAAACCACAATGAGATATCACCTCACACCTGTCAGAATGGCTATTACAAAAAGACAAGAAATAACAAATGTTGGTAAGGATGTGGAGAAAAGGGAACCCTTGTGCACTGTTTGATGGTACAAACTGGAAAACAATGCGGAGTTTCCTCAAAAAATTAAAAATAGAACTACCATATGATCCAGCAATTCCACTTTGGGTATTTTTCTAAAAACAAAAACACTAATTAGAAAAGATATATGCATCCTTGTGTTTACTGCAGCATTACTTACAAGAGGTAAGATATGGAAACAACCTAAGTGTCTGCTGATAGATAAATGGATAAAGATGTGGTATAGTATACACAGTGGAATATTACTTAGCCATAAAAAAGAATGAAATCTTTTGAGATTTTGATGTGACAACATGGATTGACCTAGAGGTTATTATGCTAAATGAAATAAGTCAGGCAGAGAAAGAAAAATGATGTAAGATTTTAACTTATATGTAGAATCTAAAAAGCAAAGCAAATGAAAAAATGGACAAAATAGAAACAGACTCAGATACAAAGAAGAAATAGTGAGAAGAAATAAGGTAGGGAGTGGTAGTTTGAGTGAAATAGGTAAAGGAGATCAAGAGGTATAAACTTCCAGTTACAATATAAATGAGTCATGAGGATGAAATGTACAGCATGAGGAATATAACCAGTAATATTGTAATATCTTTGTATGGTGATATATCATAACTAGACATATCATAGTAAACATTTTCTAATGTACAAAGATATCAAATCACTATGTTGTGCACCTGGAACTAATATAGTGTTGTAGGTCAATTATGCTTCAATTAAAAAAAAAAAAAACTAGTTCTTTGAAAAGATCAATGGAGTTGATAAGCCTCTAGCCAGTCTAACTAAGAACAAAAGATAGAAAACACAAATTAGTAAGACCCAAAATAAAAGAGGGACATTACTACAGATCCCATGGATATTAGAAGTAGAGTCAAGGAATACTATGAACAACCCTATGTCCACAAATTTGATAACCTAGATTAAATGGAGTAATTCCTTGAAAGACACATCTGCCAAAACTCACACAAACAGAAAAAGACTCTGAATAGGCCTGTATCTATTAAAGAAATTGAATCAATAATTAATAACATTTCAAAACAGAAAGCAGCACGTCCAGATAGTATCACTGGTGAATTCAAACATTTAAGGAAGAAATTATGCCAATTCTATACAATCTCTTCCAGAAGATACGTGCAGAGGGGAAACCTCCTAACTCATTATATGAGGCCAGTACTACCCTAAAACCAAAACCAGATGGTCTTTAAAAGAAAACTACAGACTAATATCTCTCATGAGCACAAACGCAAAAATCCTCAACAAAATATTAGCAAATCAAAACCAAAAGTGTGTAAAAATAATTATACACCATGACCATGTGAACTTTATCCCAGGTATGCAAAGTTGGTTTACCATTTGGAAATCCATTAATGTAATCTATCACATCAACAGGCTAAAGTAGAAAAATCACATAATCGTAATCAATAGATACAGAAAAAGTATTTGACAAAATCCAATACTCATTCTGATCAAAACTTCTGGCAAACTAGGAATAGAGGGGAACACTCTCAACTTGATAAAGAACATCTACACAACATCGACAGCTAAACCTTATACTTAAGGATGAGAAACTAAGCTTTTCCACTAAAAGCAGCAACAGGGCAGATGGCCTCTCTCACCGCTCCTTTTCAACATCATACCAGAAGATCTAGATAATTCAATAACACCAAAAAAGGGAAGTAAAAGTTATACAGAATGGAAAAGAAGAAATAAAACCATCTTTGTTCATAGATGACATGATTGTCTATATAGAAAATTCAAAAGAATTAACAAAAAAATTTCTGGAACTAAGGTATTACAGCAAGTTTGCAAGATATGAGGTTAATGTACAAAGGGTTAACACTTTCCTTATCCCAGCAATAAACAAGTAGAATTTTAAATTAAAAAGATATTACCATTTACACTAACACTCAAAAAATTTAAATCCTTAGGTGTAAATCTAACAAAATACATACAAGATCTATATGAGGAAAACTACAAAACTCTGATGAAACAAATAAAAAAGAACTAAAGTGTAGAGATATTTCATGTTCATTGATGGGAAAAACTCAATTTTGTCAAGATGTTGGTTCTTCGTAACTTGATCTATAGTTTCAATGCAATCCCTATTAAAATGCCAGCATGTTATTTTGTGGATGTCAACTGAGAGATTCTAAAGTATATCTGGTTTCTTTCATTGTGCAAAAGCTTTTAAGGTTCATTAGGTCCCATTTGTTTATTCTTGATTTGATTTCCATAATTCTAGGAGGTGGGTGAAAAGGATCTTGCTTTGATGTATGTCATAGAGTGTTCTGCCTATGTTTTCCTCTAGGAGTTTTATAGTGTCTGGCCTTACATTTAGGTCTATAATCCATTTTGAGTTTATTTTTGTGTATGGTGTTAAGAAGTGTTCTAATTTCATTGTTTTACATGTTGCTGTCCAACTTTCCCAGCAGCACTTATTGAAGAGGCTATCTTTTTTCCATTGTATATTCTTGCCTCCTTTGTCAAAGATAAGGTGCCCATTAAAAGCTTTTGCACAGTGAAAGAAACCATAAACAAGACTAAAAGGCAACCCTCAGAATGGGAGAAAATACTTGCCAACGAAGCAACAGACAAAGGATTAATCTCTAAAATATACACACAGCTCACAGCTTAATACCAAAAAAGCAAATTACCCAATCCACAAATGGGCAGACTACCTAAATAGACATTTCTCCAAAGAAGACATACAGATGGCCAACAAACACATGAAAAGATGCTCAACATCACTAATCATTAGAGAAATGCAAATCAAAGCCACAATGAGGTATCACCTCACACCGGTCAGAATGGCCATCATCAAAAAATCTAGAAACAACAAATGTTGGAGAGGGTGTGGAGAAAAGGGAAGTCTCCTGCACTGTTGGTGGGAATGTAAGTTGGTACAGCCACTGTGGAAAACAGTTTGGAGGTTCCTTAAAAAACGAAAAATAGAACTACCGTATGACCCAACAATCCCACTACTGGGCATATACCCTGAGAAAACCATAATTCAAAAAGATACATGTACCACAATGTTCACTGCAGCACTATTTACAATAGCCAGGATGTGGAAGCAACCTAAATGCCCATCAGCAGAGGAATGGATAAAGAAGATGTGGCACATATATACAATGGAATATTACTTAGCCATAAAAAGGAATGAAACTGAGTTATTTGCAGTGAGGTGGATGGACCTAGAGTCTGTCATACAGAGTGAAGTAAGCGAGAAAGAGAAAAACAAATACCATATGCTAACTTATATATATGGAATCTAAAAAAATGGTACTGATGAACCCAGTGACAGGGCAAGAATAAAGATGCAGACGTAGAGAATGGACTTGAAGACATGGGGTGGGACGTGAAGTGGGAAGCTGCTGCATAACACAGGGAGATCAACTCGATGATTGATAATGACTTAGAGGGGTGGGATAGGGAAGGTGCGAAGGAGTTGACGGAGGGAGGGGATATGGGGATATATGTGTAAATACAGCTGATTCATTTTGTTGTACAGCAGAAACTGGCACAACAGTGCAAAGCAATTATGCTCCAAAAAATAGCTTAAAAAATGCTCATCATTATATGTCATTAGGAAATTGCAAATTAAAACAATAGTAAGAGTATGGTACTGGCATAAAAATAGAAAAGAAGATCAATGGAATAGAATAGAGTACTCAGAAGTGAGCCCAAACACATGTGGGCACCTTATCTTTGACAAAGGAGGCATGAATATACAATGGAAAAAAGACAGCCTCTTCAATAAGTGGTGCTGGGAAAATTGGACAGCAATATGTAAAAGAATGAAATTAGAACACTTCCTAACACCATACACAAAAATAAACTCCAAATGGATTAAAGACCTACATGGAAGGCCAGACACTATCAAACTCCTAGAGGAAAACATAGGCAGAACACTCTATGACATCCATCAAAGCAAGATCCTTTTTGACCCACCTCCTAGAATCATGGAAATCAAATCAAGAATAAACAAATGGGACCTCATGAAACTTAAAAGCTTTTGCACAGCAAAAGAAACCATAAACAAGACTAAAAGGCAACCCTCAGAATGGGAAAAAAATAATTGCCTATGAAACAACGGACAAAGGATTAACCTCCAAAATATACAAGCAGCTCATGCAGCTTAATACCAAAAAAGCAAATAACCCAATCCACAAATGGGCAGAAGACCTAAATAGACATTTCTCCAAAGAAGACATACATATGGCCAACAAACACATGAAAAGATGCTCAACATCACTCATCATCAGAGAAATGCAAGTGAAAGCCACAATGAGGTATCACCTCACACCAATCAGAATGGCCATCATCACAAAGTCTGGAAACCACAAATGTTGGAGAGGGTGTGGAGAAAAGGGAAGTCTCCTGCACTGTTGGTGGGAATGTAAGTTGGTACAGCCACTATGGAAAACAATTTGGAGGTTCCTTAAAAAACTACAACTAGAACTACCATATGATCCAGAAATCCCACTCCTGGGCATATATCCAAAGAAAACCATAATCCCAAAAGAAACATGTACCATAATGTTTATTGCAGCACTATTTACAATAGCCAGGACATGGAAGCAACCTAAATGCCCATCAACAAATGAATGGATACAGAAGATGTAGCATATATATACAATGGAATATTACTCAGCTATAAAAAGGGATGAGATGGAGCTATATGTAATGAGGTGGATAGAACTACAATCTGTCATACATAGTGAAGTAAGTCAGAAAGAGAAAGACAAATATTGTATGCTAACTCACGTATACGGAATCTAAAAATGGTACTGATGAACTCAGTGACAAGAATAAGTATGCAGATACAGAGAATGGACTGGAGAACTCGAGGTATGGGGGGGGCGGGGGGGTGAAGGGGAAGCTGAGACGAAGCGAGAGAGTAGCACAGACATATATATACTACCAACTGTAAAATAGTCAGTGGGAAGTTGTTGTATAACAAAGGGAGTCCAACTCGAGGATGGAATATGCCTTAGAGGACTGGGGCAGGGAGGGTGGTGGGGACTCGAGGGGGGGGAGTCAAGGAAGGGAGGGAATACGGGGATATGTGTATAAAAACAGATGATTGAACTTGGTGTACCCCCAAATAAATAATAAATTAAAAAAAAGTTTTTGCATAGCAAAGGAAACCATAAACAAAACAGAAAGACAACCTATGGACTAGGAGAAAATATTTGCAAATGATGAGACTGACAAGGGCTTAATTTCCAAAATACACAAACAGCTCATACTACTCATTAACAAAAAAAACAAACAACCCAATTAAAAACTGGACAGAAGATCTAAATAGACATTTCTCCAGTGAAGACATACAGATGGCCAGTCGGCACAAGAAAAGATCCTCAACATTATTTATTATTAGAGAAATGCAAATCAAAACTACAATGAGGAATCACCTCACACCAGTCATAATGGCCATCATTAAAACCTCTACAAATCGGGACTTCCTCGGTGGCGCAGTGGGTAAGACTCCTCCTGCCAATGCAGGGGACATGGGTTCCATCCCTGCCCCAGGAAGATACCACATGCCGCAGAGCAACTAAGCCCACGCGCCGCAACTATTGAGCCTGCGCTCTAGAGCCCATGAACCACAACTATTGAGCCCATGTGCCGCAACTACTGAAGCCCACGCACCTAGAGCCTGTGCTCTGCAACAAGAGGCCACCGCAATGAGAAGCCCGCGCACCACAATGAAGAGTAGCCCCCGCTCTCAGCAACTAGAGAAAGCCCATGTGCAGCAATGAAGACACAATGCAGCCAATAAATAAAATAAATTTATAAAAAACAAAACAAACAAACAAAAAAACTCTACAAATAATAAATGCTGGAAAGGTTGTGGAGAAAAGGGAATCCTCCTATACTGTTGGTGGGAATGTAAATTGGTGCAGCCACTGTAAAACAGTATGGAGGTTCCCTAAAATAGTAAAAATAGAATTACCATATGATCTGGCAATCCCATTCTTGGGCAAATATCCAGAGAAAACTCTAATTTAAAAAGATGCATGTAACACAGGGAGATCAACTCGATGATGGGTGATGACTTAGAGGGCTGGTATAGGGAGGGTGGGATGGAGTCAAGGGAGGGATGGGATATGGGGATATATGTATAAATACAGCTGATTCACTTTGGTGTACAGCAAAAACTGGCACAATAGTGTAAAGCAATTATATTCCAATAAAGAGCTTAAAAAAAGTAAAAAATTAAAAATTTTTAAAAAGCACGCACCTCAACATTCACAGCAGTGCTATTTACAATAGCTGCAACATGGGAGCAACCTAAAGGCCCATTGATGGGTGAATGGATAAAGATGTGGTATGTACATATACAATGGAATATCACTCAGCCATAGAAAAAGAATGAAATAATGCCATTTCCAGCAACACGGATGGGTAGGGCAAAAGGGGAAAAAAAAGAATAATACCCACACTTCTCAAACTCTTCCAAAATATTGCAGAAGGAGGAACACACCCAAATTCATTCTACGAGGCCACCATCACCGTGATACCAAAACCAAACAAAGATGTCACAAAAAAATAAAATTACAGGCCAATATCACTGATGAATATAGATGCAAAAATCCTCAATAAAATACTAGCTAACAAAATCCAACAGCAGATTAAAAAGACCATACACCATGATCAAGTGGGGTTTACCCCTGTAATGCAAGGATTCTACAATATATGCAAGTTAATCAATGTGATACATCATATTAAAAAACTGAAGGATAAAACCATATGATATCTGAATACATGCAGAAAAAACTTTTGACAAATTTCAACATCCATTTATCATAAAAACTCTCCAGAAAGTGGACATAGAAGGAAATTACCTCAACATAATAAAGGTCATATATGACAAATCAACAGCCAATATCATTCTAAATGGTGAAAAACTGAAAGCATTCCCCCTAAGAACAGAAACAAGACAAGGGTGCCCACTCTTACCACTATTATTCAACATAATTTTTGGAAGTTTTAGCCACAGCAACCAGAGAAGAAAAAGCAATGAAAGGAATCTAAATGGGAAAAGAAGAAGTAAAATTGTCACTCTTTGCAGATGACATGATATTATACATAGAAAACCCGAAAGACTCTACCAGAAAACTGCTAGCACTAATCCATGAATTTAGTAAAGTAGCAGGATACAAAATTAATACACAGAAATCTCTTGCATTCCTATACACTAACAAAGAAAAATCAGAAAGAGAAATTAAGGAAACACTCCCATTCACCACTGCAACAAAAAGAATAAAATACCTAGGAATAAACCTGCCTAAGGAGGCAAAAGAGCTATATGCAGAAAACTATGACACTGATGAAAGAAATCAAAGACGATACAAACAGATGGAGGGACATACCATGTTCTTGGACTGGCAAAATAAACATTGTGAAAATTTACAGATTCAATGCAATCCCTATCCAATTACCAATGCCATTTTTTGCAGAACCAGAACAAGAAATCCTACGATTTGTATGGAAATGCAACAGACCCTGAATAGCCAAAGCAATCTTGAGAAAGAAAAACAGAGCTGGAGGAATCAGGCTGCCTGACTTCAGACTAACTTCCCTGGGAGAATGCATGGCATGCCTCAGGCTGTTGCATCTTCATGCCATCGTCTGCCTCTGTAGGCACTCCCAGCTCATCCCAGTTGTGACTGCCATATCCCTCCGTCTTCCCGGCCCGAGCAAGCAAGTGAGCACTAATCAGCCGCTGCTTTCACCCCCTCTTGTCTGGGTGGGGAGCAGACGCAGAGGGTGGCCTACACACAGAGACAGGGCCAAAACGAAAGCTGAGCTCCAGGGGGCAGTGTGAACAAAGAAGAGAAAGAGAAATCTCTGCGCAGCTGCAGGAGCAGTGGATGAAATCCCTGCAATTGGCTTGGTAAACACTGCATCTGTCAAATACCTGAATACACGGTGAGCATTCTCACAATCGAGGCTGTGGACTTTGCAGGCAACTGTGGACTTTGGAGGAAAGTACTTGTAGTAGTAAGGTCAGATCAGAGTCTGAGCTGGCCCCACAGTGCCCACAGCAGGTCCAGAGACTGACCTAGAAGTATTGGAGGACTTTCTTGGTAGGCAGGGACTGGCTGTGACTCACTGTGGGGGCAAGGACACTGACAGCTGAGGCCACAGGAAAGAATTATTACTAATATATATATATATATATATTCTGTTTTGTTCTATTTTTTTATTATTCTTGGAATTTTTATTTTTTATTTACTTTTTCTCTTCTATGCTTTCATTTTTTAAATATTTAAAATTTTTCCTGTTTATACTGCATTTTTTAATAAATTTATTTATTTGTTCATTTATTTATTTATTTATTGGCTGTGTTGAGTTCGTTGCTGTGCACGGGCTTTCTCTAGTTGTGATGAGCAAGGGCTACTCTTCATTGTGGTGCATGGGCTTCTCATTGCGACGGCTTCTCTTGCTGCGGAGCACAGGCTCTAGGTTCATGGGCTTCAGTAGTTGTGGCACATGGGCTCAGTAGTTGTGGCTCACGGGCTCTACAGCACAGGCTCAGTAGTTGTGGTGCACGAGCTTAGTTGCTCCCTGGCATGTGGGATCTTCCCAGCCCAGGGATCGAACCTGTGTCCCCTGCATTGGCAGGTGGATACTTAACCACTGCACCACGCAGGGAAGACCCTTTAATGTACGTTTCCATTATATTGTGTTTTTTCCTTGTTTTTGCTTTTTTGCTTCTTTGCTTTGTTTTTATTTTTAGCTGTATTTAATATTTTTCTATTTTAACTTTACTTCTTTGTTGTTTTGTAGTTTTTCCTTTTTTCTTCTTTGTTTTTACATTTTTTATCATTTTTTTTTGTTTGTTTCATGCTTTCTCTGCCTTTTTTTCGTTTGCTTTCTGCATTTAATTTGTTTTTAGTTTTTTGTTTTTGTTAGATTAGTTGGTAGTATTTGTTTTCATTTTGGGGTTTGTTTATTGGTTTGGTTGCTCTCTTTTTTTTCTATCTTTTTTCTCTTTTCTTTTTGTGATTGTGTGTGTGAGCTTCTTTGTGTGTTTTTATCTGTTTTGTTTTGTTTTTACCAATTTGTCTTGGGCTTTTGTTTGTTTTCCTTCTTTTTTTCCCCTCCTTTTCGTCTATTCCCTGTGGCTTGTGGGATCTTGGTGCTCTGGCCAGGGGTCAGGCCTGAGCCTACAAGATGGGAGAGACAAGTCCAGGATGTTGGACCACCAGATAACTCCTGACCCCATGGAATATTGATCAGCAAGCGATCTCCCAGAGGTCTCCATCTCAACACTAAGACCTGGCCTCTACCCAAAAGCCAGCAAGCTCCAGTGCTGGATGCCTCATGCCAAAGAACTAGCAAGACAGAAACACAATCCCACCCATTAGCAGATAAGCTGCTTAAAGTCATACTAAATTCACAGACACCCCAAAGCATACCACCAGACGTGGCCCTGCCCATTAGTGGAATAAGATCCAGCTCCACCCACCAGAACACAAGCACCAGTCCCCCCACCAGGAAGTCTACAAACACCATTGGACCAATCCCACCCACTGGAGGCAGACACCAGAAGTAACAGGGACTATGACACTACAGCCTGTGGCACGGAGCTCCCACAGGAAGTTAAACAAAATGAGAAGACCGAGAGATATACAGCAGGTGAAAGAGCAAGGTAAAAACCCACAAGACCAAAAAAATGAAGAGGAAATAGCAGTGTACCTGAAAAAGAACTCAGAGTGATAATAGTAAAAATGATCCAAAACCTCAGAAATAGAATGGAGAAAATACAAGAAATGTTTAACAAGGACCTAGAAGAACCAAAGAACAAACAGTGATGAACAATACAATAACTGAAATTAAAAGTACTCTAGAGGGAATCAATAGTAGAATAACTGAGGCAGAAGAATAGATAAGTGAGCTGGAAGACACAATGGTGGAAATAACTGCTGCAGAGCAGAGTAAAGAGAAAAAAATGAAAAGAATTGAGGACAGTCTAAGAGACCTCTGGGATAATATTAAACACATGAACATTCAAATTATAGGGTACCCAGAAGAAGAAGAGAAAGAGAAAGAGTCTGAGAAAGTATTTGAAGAGGTGATAGTCAGAAACTTCCCTAACATGGGAAAAGAAATAGTCATTCAAGTCCAGGATGTTCAGAGAGTCCCATACAGGATAAACCCAAGGAGAAACACACTGAGACACATATTAATCAAACTAACAAAAATTAAACACAAAGAAAAAATATTAAAAGCAGCAAGGGAAAAGCAACAAATAACATATAAGGGAATCCTCATAAGCTTATCAGCTGATTTTTCAGCAGCAACTCTGCAGGCCAGAAAGGAGTGGCAGGATATATTTAAAGTGATGAAAGAGAAAAACCTACAACCAAGAATACTCCACCAAGCAAGGATCTCATTCAGATTCGATGGAGAAATCAAAAGCTTTACAGAGAAGCAAAAGCTAAGAGAATTCAGCACCACCAAACCAGCTCTACAACAAATGCTAAAGGAAATTCTCTAAGCAGAAAACACAAGAAAAGAAAAGTACCTACTAGAACAAACCCCAAACAATTAAGAAAATGGTAATAGGAATATACATATCAATAATTACCTTAAATGTGAATGGATTAAATGATCCAACCAAAAGACACAGACTGGCTAAATGGATTTAAAATGACCCATATATATGCTGTCTACTAGAGACCAACTTCAGACCTAAGGACACATACAGACTGAAAGTGAGGAGGTGGAAAAAGATATTCCATGCAAATGGAAATCAAAACAAAGCTGGAGTAGCAATATTCATATCAGATCAAATAGACTTTAAAATAAAGAATGTTACAAGAGGCGAGGAAGGACACTACATAATGATCAAGGGCTCAATCCAAGAAGAAGATATAACAATTATAAATATATATGCACTCAACATAGGAGCACCTGAATACATAAAACAAATGCTAACTGCTATAAAATGGGAAATCAATAGCAACACAATAATCGTGGGGGATTTTAACACCTCACTCACACCAATGGACTGATCATCCAGACAGAAAGTTAATATGGAAAAATGAGCTTTAAATGGCACAATAAATCAAATAGATTTAATTGATATTTATAGGACATTCTACCCCAAAACAGCAGATTACATTTTCTTCTCAAGTGCACATGGAACATTCTCCAGGATAGATCACATCTTGGGTCACAAATCAAGCCTCAGTAAATTTAAGAAAATTTAAATTGTATCAAACATCTTTTCCAACCACAACACTATGAGATTAGAAACCAATTACAGAAAAAAAAAAACTGTGAAAAAACACAAACACACAGAGGCTAAACAATATAATACTAAATAATTAAGAGATCACTGAAGAAATCAAAAAGGCCATCAAAAAATACCTACAGGCAAATAACAATGAAAACACAATGACCCAAAACCTATGGGATGCAGCAAAAGCAGTTCTAAGAGGGAAGTGTATAGCAATACAATCCTACCTCAAGAAACAAGAAAAATCCCAAATAAACAACCTAACCTTACAGCTAAAGGAACTAGAGAAAAGAACAACAACAAAAAAACCAAAGTTAATAGAAGGAAAGAAATAATAAAAATCAGAGCAGAAAGAAATGAAATAGAAACAAAGAAAACAAAAGCAAAGATCAATAAAACTAAAAGCTGGTTCTTTGAGAAGATAAAATTGATAAACCTTTAGCCAGACTTATGAAGAAAAAGAGGGAGAGGACTCAAATCAATAAAATCAGAAATGAAACAGAAGAAGTAACAATGAACACCACAGAAATAAAAAGCATCGTAAGAGACTACGACAAGCAACTATATGCCAATAAAATGGACAACCTGGAAGAAATTCACACATTCTTAGAAAGGCATAACCTTCCAAGACTGAAGCAGGAAGAAATAGAAAATATAAACAGACCAATCACATGTAATGAAATTGAAACCATGATTAAAAATCTTCCAACAAAAAAAGTCCAGGACCAGATGGATTCACAGGTGCATTCTATCACACTTTCAGAGAAGAGCTAACACCCATCATTCTCAAACTCTTCCAAAAATTTGCAGAGGAAAGAACACTCCCAAACTATACCAAAACCAGACAAAGACATTACAAAAAAAGAAAATTATAGATCAATATCACTGATGAATATAGATGCAAAAATTCTCAATAAAATACTAGCAAACAGAATCCAACAACACATTAAAAGGATCAAACACCATGATCAGGTAGGATTTATCCCAGGGATGCAAGGATTCTTCAATATATGCAAATCGATCAATGTGGTACACCATATTAACAAATTGAAGAATAAAAACCATAGGATCATCTCAATAGGTCCAGAAGAAGCTTTTGATAAAATTCAACACTGATTTACAATAAAAAAAATACTCTCCAGAAAGTGGGAATAGAGAGAACTTACCTGAACACAATAAAGGCCATGTACGACAAACCCACAGCAAACATCATTCTCAATGGTGAAAAACTGATAGCATTTCCTCTAAGATCAGGGACAAGACAAGGATGTCCACTTTCACCACTATTATTCAACATAGTTTTGGAAGTCCTAGCCACAGCAATCAGAGAAGAAAAAGAAAGAAAAGGAATCCAAATTGGAAAAGATAAAGCAAAACTCACTGTTTGCAGATGACATGATACTATACATAGAAAATCCTAGAGATGCCACCAGAAAACTAATTGAGCTAATCAATGAATTTGGTAATGTTGCAGGATACAAAATTTACACACAGAAATCTCTTGCATTTCTATACACTAACAATGAAAGATCAGAAAGAGAAATTAAGGAAACAATTCCATTCACCATTGCAACAAAGAGAGTAAAATACCTTGGAATAAACCTACCTAAGGAGATAAAGGACCTGTACTCAGAAAACTATAAGACACTGATGAAAGAAATCAATGATGCCACCAACAGATGGAGAGATATACCAGGCCCTACATTAGGGCTCAAAACAGCCTGGCAGATCATCAGTGGAAGATGTTAGCTGAGGTCAAAGATCTTCTCTGCCAGTTGGAGACATTGGAGTGGGTCTGTCAGGCAACAGATGATGGTGTATCATGTTGATTTGGCAAGTCAAAGAGGCTGAATTGAGTCCTGAGTCCATCCAGTTGTTTCTTAAGTGGCCCCCTCACAAATAAAAGTCCTCTTTATACTCTTTGCTGACATGGCAGTAAATGCTGAAACAATTCAAGAGGCCATACCAGTCCTGGACTTAATAGAAACTTTTGAAAGGCAAACTCAGAGTCAAGTGCCTGTTAATTCTACAATATCCTGCCTGGCCTAAATCAAAATTGCACGAACCGTGAAGCTGCCCTGCTTCCAGGCCAAACAAGCCACCTACAACCATACCTAAATGTGAACCACAAGATGACAAGAAATGTTGTGTTGGAACTTAAGGGACAGGGTTGTCAGTTCAGATGATCTCTAGAAAATCAGTAAGCAGGTACAATACTAAGTTTAGGTTACAGTCCATGACAGGCATCACCTTTGGGGTCATTCCAACCTTCTGTGCCTGTCCCTAATCTCTACCAATGGCAGGGACCTACCCCACATAGGGATCCCACCATCATGGAAGCAGGCCCCTCTGCCAAACAAACACCTTTTTACATTAACCATGGTTTGGGCTCAAAAATGAACAATGCTTATGGCTCTGTTGGACAGAGATGTCCAAATCTCCCTAATCCCAGGAGGCACTCTTGCCTAAAGGGACACCTTGAGGAGGTGACAGCCTTGGGAGGGGGAATGATAATGGTTAATTACCAACTTTATTAAAATTGGCTCAGTTTTGCTAAAAAGATATTTCTGTTCTTGTTGTTTCCTCTGAGACTCTCCATTTTCCCATTATTAGCATACACCTCCTCAGCAGCAGGTAACCTCAGGAAACAAGCCTAAGGCTTTTATGCTATTGGTTGGTATCATTCAGTGGGAAAAATTAATCTTCCCTACCAGTATAGGTGGTAAATATGCCACAGTACTAGCTAGCTAAGGTAAGGAACTGAAGGACTAGGGCCTATCAGAGCTGACCTAGGTACGAAGGGATATTGATTCTTACCATCTCATTTTTCAATTACGGCTTGTATGGCCTGTGCTTAAAGCCAGTACTGATGACTGGAGGTGAAGTATAGGTTATAGAAAGTTAAACAAGGCTATTCTCTTTATTAGACTACCTCTACCATCCTGGCCTTGATGACATTCATAACAATATGGGTAAATTGTTTGGAGTTATAGACTTGGGGAACAGTCTATCAGTAAAAATTTTGCAGGAGAGTCAACCACAATTCACCTTCACCTTTGAGGGTCAAGAATATACCTTTACCTGATTACCGGTCAAGTTCTTAAGTAGCCCTGTAATTATACAAGGGGTTTGCAGCCAGGGCTTGGATGCCTGCCCCATACTTCCAACAGAAACTCAGCTTTGGCAGTTTATGGATGGCATCCTCCTCACTGGACCTGACCAAGGCTATGTCTCATAGGCCAGTACAGCCATGACTGAACAACTCACTGAGAGGGGATGGACCATTATCCCCCTAAGGTACAAGGCCACTCCCAGTCTGTTAAAATATTTGGTTACAATTCAGAAGAATAAACTATCCCCAATCCAGTAAGAAATAAGCTCCTAGCACTTTAATTTCTCACACTGGTAAAGGGATCCAACCAACATTTGATAGGAATGTTCATTCTGGCACCAATGCATTATTTCCTCCAGTATTTACTGTCCCCTGACTGTAAGTTTTTCACTTTTCAATGATCAAAGCTGAAGTGCTTACTGGGGCAAAGCAAATTGCCCTATGAACCAAGACTTCTGTTATGACCTGTGTAGTGGAAAAAGCTCCCTGTAGAAGTGGATCTTTATCAGAAGCCTCCTTGTTAAAATGGAAATGGTATCTAGGGTATTTGGCTAAACTCAGACCTACTGTAGTGTCATAATCCACGAGGAAACAGCCATATATTCTGCCACTCAGTTTAACTTGCCAAAATTGCAGAAATGCCTCCACTCTACCCAAGGAGAGCTAGAGGGAAGATGGTCAGCACTCTCAAAACAAGAAAACCAATGGTCTTTCTTTACCAGTGGAGTGAACAGGGGATTTAAGGGAGCCAGACAATGGACAGCTCCAGCCTATTTCCCCTATTCAAATACTCCAATTTCCATATATGCAATACTCCTAGCAATGGAGTATTCCCTTGACAAACATTTTCCTAAGGTTTGTATTTTCACAGATATATTTCTGGTTGGTGGCTAATGGGCTAAGTACTTGATTGGGACTTTGGAAAAATCAGGGCTGGAAAATACAAGGCCAAGACATTTGGGGTAAAGAGATATGAGGGGGAAATAGCTGCACTGGTTCCCATTCTACCCAGCTGGGTGCCCCGTACCTTGGCTCATACCAAACAAGACATGAAAGAGGCACAATACAACAGCAAACCTCACAAACTAACCAATTCACCAAAACAGAAGGGAGAGTTCCGGAATGTTGTCCCTTCTACCAGTGGGGACATGAGAGATCAGGGCATTTGGGCATCATGGAGTGAGAAAAATGGATTATTAACAGAAAAGCTGACTCAAAAGAGAGGCATTTATAAAAAAAAAAATTGGATGTTGTACCATATTCCAGTAATCTAAATCCTGGGCCTATCACGTCAGAGGAAAAGTTTGCAGAGAAGGGCCACACCAGAACCTGCAAATCAATTTCATTGTGCCTCTCTCAGCAGCATCAGGGGCCATTTAATTTGCCTTAACAATGGTAGTTACCTACACAGGCCTTCTGTTGCCTTACCCATGCAAGGCATCAACCTCTGTTAATGTCATGGAGGTGTGAACAAAGCAGCTTTTACAACCTTCAGGAGTGCCACAAGCTAAAAAGTCAGATCAAGGCTCCCACTTCACCACAAAGCAAATGCAATAATGAGCATTATGAAATGACATTACAAAATAACAGTGGTAGGTATCACATACATACATAATGGGCTTTTAAAACAAGGGCTATTGAGAGAACAGTTGTCCCCCAGGTGGTCAAAAAAGCTACCCATCGTCCTCATTACATTACATTAAATCCACACTCTCTGATTACATTAAATTCATGGAAGCTATGACATAACTATACCATATTTAAATTCACAACAACTGAGGGAGCCACCAACAGACACACTGCAACCTCTGCTGGTGTATATACATCCATACCAGACACAACACAATGACCATTTTTCATGGATATGGTAGCTCTAACATTTCTGCCCACTGCAAAGAAACATCCCACTCAGTACCTTTACTGTTTCCTTCTCCCTCATAGAAAATACAGCGCCTGACCACTACCCCCTTGATCTTGATAAGGGACTGAGGTGGACCACTGGCTCTGGGGCCATCCTCAGCCTGCATTTGCTTATCATCAGTGAAAGCCAAGCAAACCACCCACACCACTTGGATAGGCTGCCTACATACTTTGTGGAACCAACATGGACCTGATCCTGACACCCAGGAGATGGAACTCATCATCCTCAGACTGGATACTAGCATTTGGGCAATACTCAGGGGACCGTCACTATCCTATAGCTAGCTGGCTGCAGACGACCTCTGACTTTAATCCCTACTCTAGTGCTGTGTCCCTTCCTTACCTGAGAAGTTCCTGCCCAAACCCACTCCATGTCCTTGGCATGCACATTACAGAAAGACACACAACATGGGCTAGACTAGGGGAACTATGCCATTGGCTCTTTGGGTTGGTCAGTCAGCACTGAGGCTGGCACTCCTCCTCCTGTCTCTACTACTGCTGGCAATACTTCTCTAGGTAAGCTAGACTCTGTGTGATACCACTTGTGAATTATAGGTGCCACTAAGCCCTATAGGCCAACTTTAACTTCAAATCAGATGAAACCCATTATTAATTTTTAAGAACTTTTATTGAGATACAGTTAACAGACAGTAAACAGCATATATTTAGAGTGTACAATTTGGTATCCCAATCTCCCAATTCATTCCCCCCCCCAACCCTCCCCTCTTTCCCCACTTGGTGTCCATGTGTTTGTTCTCTACATCTGTGTCTCTGTTTCTGCCTTGCATTTCCTCTTTCATAGTTGTTAGCATTTGCCTTATGTATGGAGGTGCTCCTATATTGGGTGCATATATATTTAAATTGTTATCTCCTCTTCTTGGATGGATCCCTTGATCTTTATGTAATGTCCTTTCTTGCCTCTTGTAACATTTTTTATTTTAAAGTCTATTTTATCTGATATGACTATTGCTACTCCAGCTTTCTTTTGTTTCCATTTGCATGGAATATCTTTTTCCATCCCCTCACTTTCAGTCTGTATGTGTCCCTAGGTCTGAAGTGGGTCTCTTGGAGACAGCATATATATGGGTCTTGTTTTTGTATCCATTCAGCCAGTCTGTGTCTTTTGGTTGGCGCATTTAGTCCATTTACATTCAAGGTAGTTATTGATATGTATTTTCCTATTACCATTTTCTTAATTGTTTTGTTGTTGTTTTTGTAGGTCCTTCTCTTGTCTTATGTTTCCCGCTTAGAGAAGTTCCTTTAGCATTTGTTGTAGGGCTGGTTTGGTGGTGCTGAATTCTCTTAGCTGTTGCTTGTCTGTAAAGCTTTTGATTTCTCCACTGAATCTGAATGAGATCCTTGCTGGGTAGAGTATTCTTGGTTATAGGTTCTTCCCTATCATCACTTTAAATATATCGTGCCACTCCCTTCTGGCTTGCAGAGTTTCTGCTGAGAAATCAGCTGTTACCCTTATGGGAGTTCCCTTGTATGTTATTTGTTGTTTTTCCCTTGTTGCTTTTAATAACTTTTCTCTGTCTTTAATTTTTGTCAGTTTGACTACTATATGTCTTGGAGTGTTTCTTCTTGGGTTTAGGCTGCCTGGGACTCTCTGCACTTCCTGGACTTGGGTGGCTATTTCCTTTCCCATGGTAGGGAAGTTTTCAACTATAATCTCTTCCAGTATTTCCTCAGGTCCTTTCTCTCTCTCTTCTCCTTTGGGGACCCCTATAATGCGAATGTTGGTGCATTTAACATTGTCCCAGAGGTATCTTAGGCTGTCTTCAGTTCTTTTCATTCTTTTTTCCTTATTCTTTTTCACATCAGTGATTTTCAGCATTGCTATTGGTTCCTTCTAGTGTATTTTTCATTTCCGTTCTTATGTTACATATCTCTGTTTGTTTGCTCTTGAATTCTTCTAGGTCTTTGGTAAACTTTTCGATCTTTGCATCCAGTCTTTTTTCAAAGTCCTGGATCACCTTCACCATCATTATTCTGAATTCTTATTCTGGAAGGGTGCCTATCTCCTCTTCATTTAGTTGTTTTTCTGGGGTTTTATCCTGTCCCTTCATCTGGTACAAAGTCCTCTGCTTTTTCATTTTCTCTTTCTTCTGTGGCTGTGGTTTTCAGTTCCACAAGACGAAATACTGCTGATACTGCTTGATATTGCTGTCTGCCCTCTTGTGGAGGAAGCTATCTAGGAGGCTCATGCATGCTTCCTGATGAGAGGGACTGATGGTGGGTAGGGCTCGGTGGGCAGAGCTCAGTAAGACTTTAATCTGATTTGGTGGGCAGAGCTCAGTAAAACTTGAATCTGCTTGTCTGCTTATGGGTGGGGCTGTGTTCACACCTTGTTGGTTGTTTGGCCTGAGGCTACTTAGCACTGGAGCTTACAGGCCCTTCGGTGCGGCTAATGGTGGACTCTGGGAGGGTTCACACCAATGAACACTTCCCAGAACCCTTGCTGCCAGTGCCCCTGTCTCCTCGGTGAGCCACAGCTACCCCCCACCTCTGCAGGCCACCCTCCAACACCAGCACCTAGGTCTGGTTCAGTCTCCTGTGGGGTCACTGCTCCTTCCCCCTGGGTCCTGGTGAGTACACTTTTTTGTGTGCCTTCCAAGAGTGGAGTCTCTGTTTCCCCCAGTCCTGTGGGGGTCCTACAGTCAAATCCTGCTGGCTTTCAAAGTCTGATTCTCTGGGGATTCCTCCTCCTGGTGCTGGACTCCCAGGTTGGGAAGCACGACGTGAGGTTCAGAACCCTCACTTTAGTGGGTGGACTTCTGCAGTATAACTGTTCTCCAGCTTGTGAGTCACCCACCCAGCATTTATGGGATTTGATTTTAACATGATTGCACCCCTCCTACCATCTCATTGTGGCTTCTCCTTTGTCTCTGGATGTGGGGTGTCTTTTTTGGTGAGTTCCAGTGTCTTTCTGTCAATGATTGTTCAGCATTTAGCTGTAATTCCGGTGCTCTTGCAAGAGGGAGTCTGAAACCCATTATTATTAACTAGCGCCATTGAAAAATAGAGCAATGGCCATTACCTATCAAGTCTCATCTAAGGAATGACAAGATATAGCACGCACTCAAATTACAAACAAGGATGCTCATGACTGGTACAATCAAATGAAAAGCTCTGTAATTCAGAGACTATACTAACAAACCTTATGGGATTGTGGAGATAAAAGTGTACCTCCTGCTAATCCCTGAGATGATGATGATAAATATAAACCCTGCCAACAATGTACACCCGAACAATTGCTGGCCTCTCTTCCTATTCTTTACAATGCTCTCTCTTCCTTCCCAGTGTGAGCCTCACTTGTTGAGCTGGAAAGAAATTGCACTAACCAAGTGACCATGGGCACATTACCACAGACCTCTTGCCTGGATACTAATCACTATATTCAAGGAAGGCAATGTGTACAACATAATGTTACCTGAGCTAAGGCATGCCTAAGCGATTAGGAGCTGGCTTGAGGATTCTCCCTAACGTAACCTCCTCACATACCAACTGCAAATTTTATATAACACTCAGTAGGGATGGGCTCTACAATAATTGCAACACTGGCTTACCACAGTGAATAATCATAACTCTTGGGCATTATAGCAGAAAATTCTTATGGAAAACTATTTGATCATATTGATGGAGAAATCTAACTGCTCTCTGCACGGGAGTTTCTCCACCCAACATATTTCTATCCAACTACCTGCTTACAGCTATTACAAAATTTTCTAGACTGATCAAAACCATCATTAATAAGGACTTGGGAAACATTTGAGGGTGATTGCCACCCAATGTTATTGTTCTGGGAGCTTATTTAAAAAACCTACATAAAGGCTTCCAGTCAGACAAGAAGTAAAACTGTTTCTATTTGCAGATGACATGACATTATGTTTAGAAAACCTAAAGACCCCACCAAAACACTGTTAGAATGAACAAATTCAATAAAGTTGCAGGATACAAAATCAACATACAAAAATCAGTTGCATTTCCATACACTAATAATTAGCTATCAGAAAGAGAAATTAAGAAAACAATCCCATTTATAATTTCATCAAAAAGAATAAAATACTTAGGAATAAATATATTCAAGGAGATAAGAGATCTGTACATGGAAAACTATAAGAAACTGATGAAAGAAACTGAAGAAGACACAAATAAATGGGAGCATATATACTCATGGATTGTAAGAATTAATATTGTTAAAATGTCCATACTACCCAAAGAAATCTATAGACTCAATGCAACCCAATCAAAATCCAATGGTCTTTTTTTCACAGAAATAGAACTAACAATGCTAAAATTTGTATGAAATCAAAAAGACTGACTATCCAAAGCAATCCTGAGAAGAAATAACAGAGGTAGAGACATCACACTTTCTGATTTCAAACTAAATTACAAAGCTATGGTAATCAAGACAGTGTGATATTTGCAAAAAAAAAAAAAAAAAAGATAGATGCATGCACCAATAGAACAGAATAGAGAGCCTAGAAATAAACCCACATGTATATGATCAGTTAACTTATGAGAGATGAGCCAAGAATATACAGTGGGGAAAGTATAGTCTCTGCAGTAAATGGTGTTGGGAAAACTGGACAACCACAGGCAAAAGGATGAAACTGGACCACACTATCTTATGCCAGACACAAAAAATAACTCAAAATGAATTAAAGACTTGAATATCAGACCTGAAACCATAAAAATCCTAGAAAAAAGCATAGGTGGGAGGTAACTTCCTTCATATAGGTCAGCATTTTTTGTGGATCTGAATGGAACTAAAAATAAAAATAAACAAATGGGACTACATCAAACTAAGACCCTTCTGCACAGCAAAGGAAACCAACAACAAAATGAAAAGGCAACCTAAAGAATGGAAGAAAATATTTGCAAATCATATCTACAAAGGGATTAATATTCAAAATATATAAAGAACTCATATAACACTATGAAATAATATGAAACAAGAACAAAACAAAAAAATCCAATTTAAAAAAATGGGCAGAGGACCTGAATAGACAGTTTTCCAAAGAACACATACAACTGGCCAACAGATACATGAAAAAGTGCCCAACATCATTAATCATCAGGAAAATGCAAATAAAAACCACAAAGAGAAGAGTTAAGATGGTGGTGGAGAAGAAGGATGTGGATTTCATCTCTCTCCATGGATGCATCAGAAATACATCTATAGATGCACGATTCTCACAGAAAACTGGCTGAACACTAACAGGTGACCTTGGACACTGGAAAGGACTATAAAGATCCATGTGTAACTGGGTAGCACAAAAAAAAAAGAAGGGAGAAAGAGGAGGAGAGGAAAAGGAATGGGACCTGCACCCCGGGATGGGGGAGCTGAAGCAAAAGAGAGATACCTGAATTCATGGAAACCCCAATCTGATGGGAAAATCCTCTCTCTGATGGGGAATTCAATTGGAACAGAAGGGAGGCATTTGGGGCTGTCAGAAGAGGGCAAAGTGGCCAATCTGTAGCAGACAGGACGGAGTGAGAAATATGCAGAAGGTCCATACAGTGGCCCTGCATGCCCCACATTGAGACAGGTGTTCACAGATGTACAAGTGGGCTGGGAGCTGGAGCATGGGGACTGAAGAACAGGCCAAGGATGAGAACTGCTGTTGGCTGCAGGGAGACGGACTAAGGGGCCAGGAGGGAAGAAATCCTCAGCAGGGAATGTTTACCAGGAAAGACTGGGCTGCCATGGAAGCAGGGCAATACTGCTGAGTCACATGCAGGGGGAGGAGACACTACTGTAGCCTCTCTCTTGGCACCTGTGACAAACGATAAAGGAAGACCTCCCTAGGGCTGGCTGTCATGCACTGGTTGACAACTAATAGAAAAAGCCTCAAGGACTGGCCCTATCATGCCTGCTGCCGAGTGCCAAAAGAAGACTGGCCAGGGCTGGGCATCACTAGGACCATATCTCTTACACCCATGGCTGCTGGCTTCCCTGTGCATTTGGTGCTGCTGCCTGTGCTCCTGCAATCCAAGCAGGGTCCTACTGCTGATTCACATGCAGGGGGAGGAGTCACTATTGTACCCTCTCTCTCCCCACATGCCAGCACCTGCAGACCAACAATAAAGGAAGCCATCTCCAGGGCTGGCTGTCGTGCGCCAGTCACAGAGTACTACAAAAAGCCCCCTGAGGGCTGGCCCTCATGCGCCTTAAGCCAGGCACCAGAAAAGGCCCTCACTAGGGCCATAGTTCTTATTCCCATGGCCACCGGCTTCCCTGTGCATTTGGTGCTGCCAGGGTTCCCACGATCCAAGCAGTCATACTACCTATGCACCCTGTCCTCACTGAGGCAGACCCAAGAGCTCCAAGGCAGCCTCAGAACCAGACTCCTGTGGGTGGACCACACGCAGAGGGGGTGATAAAACCAAAGCTAAATGCCATGGACAGAGAGACTAAGGAAGAGGATCAAAAATCTTTCCATCAGCTGTACAAGCTGCAGATTAAATCCCTGTGATCAGCAAGGTAGACCCTGTGTCTGTGGAATCTCTCAGTAGATGATGAGTGTTCCCAGAAATGGAAATGTCTAGCTCTGGCAGCTGTGGACTTTGGGGTCAAGCACACACAGGAATTAGGCCAGATCAGAACCTAAGTGGATGCCACAGGGCCCACAGCAAGTCCAGAGTACAACCCAGAGGCAGAAGAAGGCCTCTTGTGGAGGTGGTAGTACAGATCAACCGGTTTGCAAGGCAGAAATAGAGACACAGATATAGAGAACAAACATACGGACACTAAGGGGGGAAATTAAGGGTGGGGGTTTGGGTGGGATGAATTGGGAGATTGGGATTGCCATATATACATTACTAATAAGAAAAAATATCAAATTGTACACTTTAAATATGTGCAGTTTATTGCATGTCAATTATATCTCAATAAAAGTTCTTTAAAAAATTTTTTTAAAAAGGCAGCCACAGTGAAATGAACAGCAACAACAAAAAAGATTATACACCATAATCAAGTGGGATTTATCCAGGAATGCAAGGATTCTTCAATATATGCAACTCAACCAATGTGATACAACATATTAACAAATTGAAGGATAAAAACCATATGATCATCTCAATAGATGCAGAAAAAGCTTTTGACAAAATTCAACACCCATTTATGATAAAAACTCTCCAGAAAGTGGATATAGAAGGAAACTACCTCATCATAATAAAAGCCATATATGACAAACCAACAGCCAACATCATTCTCGATGGTGAAAAACTGAAAGCATTCCCTCTAAGAACAGGAACGAGACAAGGCTGCCCGCTCTTACCACCGTTATTCAACATAGTTTTGGAAGTTTTAGCCACAGCAATCAGAGAAGAAAAAGAAATAAAAGGAATCCAAACTGGAAAAGAAGAAGTAAAATTTAAAGATGCCACCAGAAAACTAGAGCTAATCAATGAATTTAGTACCAGGATACCAAGTTAATGCACAGAAATCTCTTGCATTCCTATACACTAACAAAGAAAAATCAGAAAGAGAAATTAAGGAACACTCCCATTTACCATTGTAACAAAAAGAATAAAATAGCTAGGAATAAACCTACCAAAGGAGGCAAAAGACCTGTTTGCAGAAAACCGTAAAACATTGATGAAAGAAATCAAAGACGATACAAACAGATGGAGAGATATACCATGTTCTTGGACTGGAAGAATCAACATTGTGAAAATGACTATACTACCCAAAGCAATCTACAGATTCAATGCAATCCCTATCGAATTACTAATGGCATTTTTCACAGAACCAGAACAAGAAATTTTATGATTTGTATGGAAACACAACAGACCCCAAATAGGCAAAGCAATCTTGAGAAGGAAAAATGGAGCTGGAGGAATCAGGCTCCCTAACTTCAGACTATACTACAAGTCTACAGTGATCAAGACAGTATGTTATACTGGCACAAAAACAGAAATGTAGATCAATGGAGCAGGATAGAGAGCCTAGAGATAAACCAACACACATATGGTCACCTTATCTTTGACAAATGAGGCAAGAATATACAATGGAGAAAAGACAGGCTCTTCATTAAATGGTGCTGGGAAAATTGGGCAGCTACATGTAAGAGAATGAAATTAGAACACTTCCTAACACCATACACAAAAATAAACTCCAAATGGATTAAAGATCTAAATGTAAGGCCAGACAATATAAAACTCTTAGAGGAAAACATAGGCAGAACACTCTATGACATAAATCAAAGCAAGATCCTTTTGTCCCACCTCCTAGAATCATGGAAATAAAAACAAAAATAAACAAATGGGACCTAATGAACCTTAAAAGCTTTTGCACAGCAAAAGAAACCACAAACAAGACAAAAACAACCCTCAGAATGGGAGAAAATATTTGCCAGCGAAGCAACTGACAAAGGATTAATCTCCAAAATATATAAGCACCTCATGCAGCTCAATATCAAAGGAGCAAATAACCCAATCCAAAAATGGGCGGAAGACCTAAAAATACATTTCTCCAAAGAAGACATACCAATACCTAACAAACACATGAAAAGATGCTCAACATAACTAATCATTAGAGAAATGCAAATCAAAGCCACAATGAGGTATCACCTGATACCAGTCAGAACAGCCATCATCAAAAAACCTAGAAACAATAAATGCTGGAGTGCATGTGGAGAAAAGGGAATCCTCTTGCACTGTTGGTGGGAATGTAAATTGATACAGCCACTATGGAGAACAGTTTGTAGGTTCCTTAAAAAACTAAAAATAGAACTACCATATGAGCTAGCAATCCCACTACTGGGCATATACCCTGAGAAACCATAATTCAAAAAGATACATGTACTACAATGTTCATTGTAGCTCTATTTGCAATAGCCAGGACATGGAAGCAACCTAAATGTTCATCACAGATGAAAGGATAAAGAAGACGGGGCACATATATAAATGGAATATTACTCAGCCATAAAAAGGAATGAAATTGAGTTATTTGTAGTGAGGTAGATGGACCTGGAGTCTGTCATACAGAATGAAGTAAGCCAGAAAGAGAAAAACAAATACTGTATGCTAACACATATATATGGAATCTAAGAAAATGGTATTGATGAACCCAATGGCAGGGCAAGAATAAAGATGATGCAGATGTAGAGAATGGACTTGAGGACATGGAGGTGGGGGAGGGGAAGCTGGGATGAGGTGAGAGAATAGCTTTGACATATATACACTACCAAATGTAAAATAGATAGCATAAATAAAATAGATAGCATAAAACAGATAACATATATACGGTGGAATATTACTCAGCCATAAAAGGGAATGAAATTGAGTTGTTTGTAGTAAGGTGGACGGACCAAGAGTCTGTCATACAGAGTGAAGTAAGCCAGAAAGAGAAAAGCAAATACTGTATGCTCGTGCATACATATGGAATCTAAAAAACACCAAAAAACAAAAACAAAAAACAGTACTGACGAAACTAGTGGCAGGACAGAAATAAAGACACAGACATAGAGAATGGTCTTGAGGATACAGGGAGGAAGCTGGCATGAAGTGAGAGAGTAGCATTGACATATATACACTACCAAATGTAAAACAGATAGATAGTGGGAAGTTGCTGCATAACATAGGGAGATCAACTCGACCCTTGTGATGACCTAGAGGGGTGGGATAGAGAGGGGAGGGAGGCTCAAGAGGGAGAGGATATGGGGATATATGAATAAATACAGCTGATTCACTTTTGTTGTACAGCAGAAACTGCACAACATTGTAAAGCAATTATACTCCAATAAAGTTTTGAGAAAAAAAAAACACAAAGAGATAGCACATCACACCTGTTAGCATGTCTATTATCAAAAAGACAAGAAATAACAAATGTTGGTGAGGATGTGGAGGAAAAGGAAAACTTGTGCACTGTTAATGGGAATGTAAATTGGTACAGCCACTGTGGGAAAAAAGTATGGAGGTTCCTCAAAAAGTTAAAAATAGAACTGCCATATGATCCAGCAATCACACACTTCAGGGTATTTATCTGAAGGAAATGAAATCACTAATGAAATCACTATCTCAAACGAGATAGCTCCACCCCCATGTTCACTGCAGCATTATTCACAATAGCCAGGATGTGGAAACAACCTTAGTGTCTATTCAAGGATGACTGGATAAAGAAAATGTGATATATATATATATAATATATATATCATAAAATGTGATATATATATATACACACACATATATATGAAATGTAATATAAATATATATGTATATATATCTATAATGGAATATTATTCAGTCATAAAAAAGGAAGGAAATTCTGCTATTTGCAACAATGTGATTGGACCTCGAGAGCATTATGCTAAGTGAAATAAGTCAGAGAAAGATAAATACTATATAATCTCAATTACATGTGGAATCTAAAACAAAAACAAAAACCAAAAACCCCCCAGAACTCATAGATAACAGAAAACAGATTGGCGGTTGCCTGAGGTGGGGCGTGGGGGTGGGAGTAGGGAACCTGGGTGAATGTGGTCGAAAAGTACAAACTGGAAAGTTATAAATAAAGTCCTTGGAATGTAATTTACAGCATGATGAGTTAGATTACAATAGTCTCTTGTATATTTGAAAGTTGCAAAGACAGTAAATCTTAAAATTTCTTATCACAAGGAACAAAAAACTGTTGTTTGATGTTAAGTAAATTTATTGTGACTATCATTTTGTAATATATACATATATCAAATCATTATGTTGTACATCAGAAATGAATACAATATTATTGTCAATTATATGTAAATTTAAAAAAAAAAAAACTACAAATCCCACCTTACAGAATATAGAAACAATAATGAAAAGACAAGTAGCAAAACTAACCTGGGAGGAAATTTATTGCTGTAGTCACAACACCACCTGCCAAGGGGCCACCCCTAAGGCTTTGAAAGCTGGTTTAATGCCCTAGAAAAGTTTGCATATCATGGAGCAGAGGATCCCACAGTGAAACACAGCAACCTTGTAGTAAATAGGGATAGAAACGGGACAAATGTATAATACAATTGATGTCTGTTTTAGAAATAATTTGGCCCACCTGGGAGGATCCCACCTGGGAGTGCCCCATGGTTCAGGAACTAATTTGGTGCATGTCTAAGTTAACTTTTTATCAAACTGCTGAGAGTATCTGTGAAACCCATCCCACATCCATGGGCGCACACTGATACTATTGACAGTCAGCAGGAAACTCAGTCACTAATGCTTACCAATCTGAATGAGAAGAAATATACAATTGCCCACTAAACCAAACCTGCATATAGCCTTAGCCACAGCAATACATATCTATGCAGATGTAACTGCATGCTGGGCTAGATTCCTACAACTTGATTTTAGTACACAGCTTAATGGCCAAACTCTCCTATAAACCTCACTCATCAAGATGAGTCTCTTCCCTCCACCATTGACACCCAACAACAGCATCAACATCCAACATATTTACATGAGGCTTGCCATACAAATGTGTGGACAATGGTGGGCTGAGCATATAATTCATTAGTTGACCCAGGTGCTGAATGCAAGGTGGAGACCATCCAAGCCTGTTGACTATAACATTATGTGCTCCTATTTACACCACTTGGAATTTCACTACGCCACACAAATGTACCTTTCCTACAAACACAGAGCATATAGGCAGCAGAGGGAGACTGGAGGACCTCAAAGAGCATCAAATGGCCTCCCCTATCACAAGCATCCTCCAACCCAACAATGCAGTTTTCCCTGCACTTGGATTTGGCTCAAAATTCCAATAGATTTTTACTCAGCAGCAGGACAACCCAAGTCCTTGTTTTCACAAACCACACTAGCCACAGCTCTCCAATGACACAAATGAGCTCTCCTAATAGTCCCCCTGGCACTAATCACTCGAGGGTCACTAACTCTTGGAAATAGAACAGCATATATGTGGGACGCTTCACAAAGAAACACAGATAGCCATGCCCAAGGAATTATCCACAGAAATGAAACAAACAGCCTTGGGGACTAGAACTCTTGGCTGAATCTCAGTACTTTAGGGACCATGGTGTTAGATTAACTGCCTAGGTTACTTATTAGCTGTTAAAGTGGGGGGGGAGGGGTGCACTTGTTCACATATCTTGCTGCATGTGAGTCAATAACACTCACCAAGTTTTAAAGATAGTCAGGGGGACTTCCCTGGTGGTGCAGTGGTAAAGAATCCGCTGGCCAGTGCAGGGAACATGGGTTAGATACCTGGTCCGGGAAGACCCCACATGCCATGGAGCAACTAAGCTGGTGCACCACAACTACTGAGCCTGTGCTCTAGAGCCTGTGAGCCACAACTACTGAGCCCACACGCCACAGCTATTAAAGCTTGTGTGCCTAAAGCCCATGCTCAGCAACAAGAGAAGCCACCACACTGAGAAGCCCATGCACCACAATGAAGAGTATCCCCCGCTCACTACAACTAGAGAAAGCACGTGCACAGCAATGAAGATCCAACACAGCCAAAAGTAAATAAATAAAAATTTAAAAATAAAAAAGATAAACTCACATAAAAAAAGAGCAATTGGGAAATAAAACATTAAGAAAAAATAAAATAAAGGTAGCCAGGGACATGTATCAAAGGAATCATGGCACTCTATTAACTAAATTGACTGAACAAGTCAAAATCTTCTTTTCTGATCTATTCTCCTGATTGCCCCCCCACTAAGTAGGCCAAGTGGCAGCAAATGGGCTTTGAAATGGGCTTTATACCTTTGTAGGATTTGGGGCATTTAGAATGATTTATCACTATCTCCAAACTCAGGCATTACAGAGGAACATACAATTTAGATTATAAAACAGCGTGAAGCCAGGGGATATTGTATAAGTGAGCCAAAGATGTCCCTGTATATTGATCCCTATGCTGTTTACTTCTTAACAGCAGGCTGAGACCTCTAGCTCAAAGAGTGATGGTATCAAACTCAAAGTTTTACAAATTGAATTGCTTAATTTGTTTTTTGTTTTTGTTTTTTCTTTTTGTTTTTGGCCACGCCGCATGTCTTGCAGGATGCTAGTTTACTAACCAGGGATCTAACCCAGGCCCTCAGCAGTGAAAGCGCCAAGTCCTAACCACTGGACCGCAAGGGAATTCCCCCAATGGCTTTAAATATAGTCCAAATAAGCCCATTCTTAGCTACTTACAGTCTGCCTTCTTCATAAAACCCGTGAAAATACACCCAACATGTGCTAGCCATAGATAAGATAAGTCTTGGGACTGTAAAAGACGCCAAGCTGCTGCTGCTCTTCAGAGCTCTCTGATCCAGAAACTCCCTGTTATGAGCTGAGTCCTGACCCCTCAGATTTCTGTGTTGAAGTCCTAACCCTCAGCATCTCAGAATGTGACTGTGTTTGGAGATAGGGCCTTTTAAGAGGCGATTAAGTTAAAAGGAGGTCCATATGTGTGGGTCCTAATCCAATCTGACTGTTGTCTTTACAAGAAGAGGAAATAAGGACACAGACATGCACAGAGGGAAGCCCATGTGAAGACACACAGAGATGTCCACCTGCAAGCCAGAGAGGCCTGAGGAGAAACCAGCCTGCTGACACACCTGGATCTCACACTTCAAGCCTCCAAAACTGAGAGAATGAATGTCTGTTGTTTAGCCACCCAGCCTGTGGAATGTTGTCACGGTAGCCCAAGCAAACCAATACACTCCTCATCTTGCTGCTGAGCAACATCACCTAGACACATAAGCCCCTCTCCAATTCCCCTCTCCCCCAGGAGTTCATTGGCCCTGTTTCTCTCCTGGGTGGTGGTCCCATGCCACTGCCTCCAGCAGGCCTCCTGCTGTGAGGAACTTTCCCTTCTCATGCAACCCATCAAGCACTGCCCAAATAAAGCTCATTGTGTGCTACTGCTATCCTGTGGTCATGTCTTTCATCATCCTCTAAATCTCTGAGTTGACCTCTATCTCTACCTGTCTCTATCTCTCTATCAGCTTTCTTGAATACACAAATATACATTTCTACTGCAGGTGGTTGAAATCTAGCTAAGCAGATCATCACACCTGGGAACCAAGAGTAATGACTCATCCTACGAGTGTTGAGATACTCCAAACAGTCATTTCTTAGCCCAGAAGCTCCACCTGTTGCCTATTCCCAGTAATAGTAACCACAGCAATTGCATGTAATGAATGCCTACAGTGTATTAGATATTGTGCTAACAGATTTACATGTGATATCACTGGAAGACATCACAACAGTCTTCTGAGTTAAGTACTATTATTTCCATTGTATAATTTAAAAATCTGAGCAACTTAACATATACATGAAGGTATACAAATGTTAGCTACCTTGCCTAGTATTAAACAGAAATATCTGGCAGAATCCATGTCTGTTTGACTGTAGAGCCTAAACAAGTAATAAAGACACACAACTTAATCCCAAGGGCTTTCAAGAAGTGAGTTGTAAAACAAAACAAAACAAAACAAAACAAAACAAAAAAACAGTGAGTTGCATTTGCTCTGCAGTCACCCAGCAAATATATCATGAGAGGCTGCTAAGAATATATCATATTTAAAATAGCATGTGTCTTTAAACATGAGATTTGTAGGTTAGTCATGGCCACATAGGAATATATAGCCAACCCATAAAGTCACCTTGATATGTATTCTGATTCCGGGATCCTTTCTCTGTCCTTGCAAGCACATTTCAAAGTAGAATTATGGAGTTTTAGTTTCAAAGAATTTAAAGCTGTAAGGGGCCTTAGAGATGATCTAGTCCAGTTCTCACATTATAGCCTTGCAAAAATCAAGGCCTAGGAATGGAAACAGACTTGCCTAGAGACCTAGAACATTAGTAGAAGAGCTAGAAACAGAATCTGAGCTCCATTACATAGTAATAAAAATAATAATTAAAACAAAATTGATTACAATACTAGCTATTACCATTTGGGGGTGCCTGCAATATGCCCTGTACATATATTGTTTTATTTGATCCTTAAAGTAATCTTTTGATATAGGTGTTTTTATCTCTATCTTGATTCAGAGAAAAGAGTTTCTAAATCCAGGATCACACAGGTAATACATGGTAAAACCTAGATCTGAATTAAGTTCCCTTATAAAATCAAGATTCTAAGTTTTTCCTACTATAACATTATTTTCAAACTAACTTTTGCCTCAACTTTTATTCATGTTATTAAAACTATAGAAAAATTAACTGAAAATGACATCAATGAGAAAAAAACAGGATTTATATATATATATATATATATATATATATATATATATATATATATATACACATCATCAATATCAGATATCAGAAAGATCTCTACAAATGGGTAAGCTTTATTCTGGTCTCAAGGAAAATTCGAATGGAAATAATGTATGCACTGCATATTACCATTTCAAGGTGTAAAGATATGGAATCATCCAGAAAAAACTACGCCTTAGTCTCTCTTTTGTAGGAGATATCTGTTGATTATCTTCTCGACATTTCATTTTTATCTTCAATTGTACAGTATTTTTTCTTTTTTGACTTGTCCCAGTGATTTTTGTAATAATGCTTTCTTGGATCATATAGAGATAAAGAAGGAAACACAGATGTGTTTTGTATTGAAACTTTTCCAGGAACTCCTCACCTACGATGGTGTTGGTCACCAGAAGGACATTTGAGGAAAATAGCCAGTTGTCTTCTGAAGCTTTACCAAAAAGTTCCTCAAGGCTGCTTTCTCTTTATCAATCTCCCTGAACCAGATGTTTAAACCCTTCTGGAGTTTTTGAATGTGGAGCCTGGTCCTCTTCTCCTCTCCAAGGTTTTACACAAGAGCCTTCCGCAGGTATACAGGATCTCCTGCTTTTATGGTGCTCTTCTTCATTGTGTAGCTCATTCCTCCCATGTTCAGTCGCTGGCAGAGAAGGTTCAGGACAGGAGAGTGGAACTGCCTGTAAATGGCTCAGTAAAATGATTCGCCTGTGGTTTGGAATATTAGAACCATGGCACCACAGGAACAGAGACTCACAGAATCTTGGAGCTGAATGGCATCAGAGATCCACTTTAGCTCAAACCATTATATTTATTGACCAGAAGAAGTTTTTAAGCTTGCATATATTCTTAGTTTAGAAATAGAAATGAATATTTCAATAGACCAGAATGGCATCAGGATGACTGACTGCTGCCATTTTGTGTTTATACTTCAGTTGAACGGTAAGTGGCTTTAGGTGCTCATAATCAAGACCACAATGTTTATGGACAAAGAAAAAGAGAAAGTAGATTCAATAGTTCACTTTAGTTTTTGAAGCTTTTCTTCATTTCTTTATATATCCACTTGAAGTTGCTAAATAACTGAGATTTTGTCATTTGTCTAGGTGTTAAGTTAGACTTAAAGATCAGAACTTCCTCATGAAGTATCTACTTTTCATTAAAGAAAGGACAGGAAACAGGAAAATATACATGTGTGCCAAAAAAAAAACCACAGAAAATATAAACTAATAACTAATGAGATGACAGAGATAGGAAGGGGCAAGGAGAAAGAATGGGGAAATGAGAACAGAGGAACAGGAATAGGAAAAGGAACAGGAATACTTCTTTGAGTATAACATTTCATTGTTCTTACATTTAGAAATATGTTAATTTTTATGTGTTCAAGAATAATTAAAATCAAAAAGGATTGGGGGTGGTACCCCCCACTTTTCTATGCGTATTCTAGGGTTGAGTAAGGAGTGAGTACATTATAGATAGTGAGACCCACATTCTCTCTGTTGGAGAAAGAAACTACAAATAAAGGAAGAAGGCCCTCATGTACTCTGTGGTGCTGGATTACAGTTAGAGATGACAGTATAAATTATGGTTCTATCAATCAGTGTGGATTAATGGTTCTATGAATCAGATGAATCCATGGTTCTGTGAATCAATATGAACTCTTATGAAGAATGACCCATTAGAAATTCTGGTCTCCAAACATGTCTTAGAGACTTGGGACTTTGTGACTCTCCCCAACATGACTTGAGCCACATTTATTCCTGGCCTCAAAATTCTGGAATTTGCAGATCATAGGTTTAATGTCCCCCTCTTTCAGTTTTACCTATGGTTTTCACCTACGCCTTGATTATTTTATTCCTTTTAACCTCATTATGAGTAAACACATATATAATTCTTCCAGACCTCTTTAGTCAGGAGCAGAAAACCTGAACAATGTGGAATGTTCCTAAGTAGCACATTTTTTTCCTAATAGGAGAATTTTACTAATTTTCTTTTTTAGATTGAGGTATAATTGACATATAACATTATATTAGTTTTAGATGTACAACATAATGATTCTATATTTGTATATATTGTGAAATAACCACAAGTCTGGTTAATATCCATGTCCATACATAGTTACAATATTTTTTTCTTGTGATGAGGACTTTTAAGATCTACTCTCTTATCAACTTTCAAATATGCAAAACAGTATTATTAACTATGTCACCATGCTGTACATTACATCTCCATGATTTATTTATTTAATAACTGGAAGTTTGTACCTTCTGACCCCCTTCACCAATTTCACCCCCCCCGAACCCCCTGCCTTTGCCAACCACCAACCTGTTCTCTGTATTTATGAGCTCAGTTTTTTGTTATTGTTTTTTGTGTTGTTTTGTCTTGTTTTTAGATCCCATATATAAGCAACATTATATAGTATTTGTCTTTCTCTCCCTGGCTTATTTCACTTAGCATAATGCCTTCAAGGTCCATCCAGTTGTCTCAAAGGGCAGGATTTCCTTCTTTTTATGGCTGAATAATATTTCATTGTATATACATACCACATTTTCTTTACCCATCCGTTGATGGACACTTGTTTCCATGTCCTGGCAATTATGAATAATGCTGCAATGAACATGGGTGTGCAGATATCTCTTTGAGATAGTGATTTCATTTTCTTTAGATAAATACCCTGAAGTAGGATTGTTGAATCATATGGTAGTTCTAGTTTTAATTTTTTGAGGAACCTCCAGATTGTTTTCTATAGTGGTTATACCAATTTACATTCCCACCAACAGTGCACAAGGGTTCCTTTTTCTCCACATCCTCACTAACACTTGTTACTTCTTATTTTTTAATTAAAAAATTTAAATTGAAGTATAATTGACTTACAACACTATGTTAGTTCCAGGTGCACAAAACAGTGAGTCAATATTTCTATATATTACAGAATGATTACCATAATAAATCTAGCTATCATCTGTCACCAAAGATATTACAGCATACTAACTATATTCCCCATGCTGTATATTTCATCATCATGACATTTATTTCATAACTGAAAGTTTGAATCTCTTAATCTCCCTCAGCTATTTCACTCATCCCCCACCCCCTGCCACGTCCCCCTCTGGGGGACAAACCACCTGTTTGTTCTCTGTATCTATAACTCTGTTTCTGTTTTATGTTTGTTCATTTGTTTTATTTTATAGATTCCACATATGAGTGTAATCATTACAGTATGTCTTCCTCTGTCTGACTTATTTCACTTAACATAATACCCTCTAGGTCCATCTATGTTGTCACAAATGACAAGATTTCATTCTTTTTATGGTTGAGGAATATTCCACTGTGTATATATACCACATCTTCTTTATCTATTCATCCATTGATGGACATTTTGGTTGTTTCCATACCTTGGCTATTGTAAATAATGCAGCAATGAACACAGGGTGCATATGTCTTTTTGAATTAATGTTTTTGTTTTCTTCAGAAAAATACCCAGAAGTGGTATTGCTGGATCATATGATAGTTCTGTATTTAAATTTTTTGAGGAAACTCCATACTGTTTTCCATAGTTGTTTTACCAGTTTACATTCCCATGAAGGTTCCTTTTTCTCCACATTCTTGCCAACACTTCATATTAGCCATTCTAATAGATATGAGGTGATATCTTGTGGGTTTTTTTTTTTTTGTATTTCCCTACTAATTAGTGATGTTGAGCACCTTTTCATGTATCTGTTGGCCATTTATATGTCTTCTTTGGAAAACTGTCTATTTGGGTCTCTGTACATTTTTAAATCAGATTATTTCTTTTTTGCTATGCATAGTTGTAGGAGTCCCTTATATATTTTGGATATTAACTCCTTATTGGAAAGATGGTTTGCAAATATTTTCTCCCATTGTATAAGCTGCCCTTTCATTTTGTTGATTGTTTATTTGGCTGTGCAGAAGCTTTTTAGTTTGATGCAGTCCCATTTATTTATTTTTGTTTTTGTTGCCTCTGCTTTTGGTGTCAAATCAAAAAAATCATCACCAAGACCAATGTCAAGGAGCTTACTTACCACCTATGTTTTTTTCTTAGGAGTTGTTATGGTTTCAGATCTTACTTCAAGTTTTTAATCCATTTTGAGTTAAATTTATGTTATGGTGTAAGAAAGAGGTCCAGTTTCACTTTTTTGCATGAGGCTATTTGTGCTATCCAACACCATTTATTGAAGAGACTGTTGTTTCCACATAGTATGTTCTTATATCCCTTGTCATAAATTAATTGACTACATAAGGGTGGGTTTATTTCCGGGTTCTATTTTGTTCCATTGATATATGCATCTGTTTTGATGCCAGTATCATACTGTTTTGGTTACTATAGGTTTGTGATAAAGTTTGAAATCGGAACATGTGAGTCCTCCAACTTTGTTCTTCTTCCTCAGGGTTGCTTTGGCTATTCAGGGCCTTTTGTGGTTCCAAACAAATTTTAGAATTGTTTTTTCTAATTATGTGGAAAGTACCATTGGAATTTTGAGAGGGCTGACACACAATCTATAAATGGCTTTGGGTAGTATAAAAATTTTAACAATTTTCTTTCTTTCCATTAGAGGAAGAGATTTTAAACTTTCACCACTGAGGATGATGTGGGCTTTTCATATATGATCCTTATTATGTCTATACTCAATTTGTAGAGAGTATTTTTTTAATCATGAAAGGGTGTCAAATTTTCTCAAATGTTTTGTCTGTATCTATTGATATAGTCACTGACTTTATCTTTCATTCTAGTAAGGTGACGTATTACATTAACTGATTTGCATATGTTGAACCATCCTCGCATCCCAGGCAAAAATCACACTTGATCATATGGTATGATCCTCTTAATGTGTTGCTGAATTTGATTTGCTAATTTATTTTGAGAATTTTTGTATCTATATTCATCAGGGAAATTGGCCTGTAATTTTCTTTTCTTGTAGTATCTATGACTAGTTTTGGTATCAGGGTAATGGTGGGCTTGTAAAATGAGTTTGGGTTGTATCCTCCTCTTTAAATTTTTTGGAAGAGTTTGAGAAGTACTGGCATTAATTCTTTAAATTATTGGTAAAATTCACCAGGGGAATCTGAGCTTTTCTTTTGGAGGAGGTTTTGGATTACTGATTTAGTCTCCTTACTTGTTATTGGTCTGTTCAGATTTTCTATGTCTTCATCATTCATTCAAAATGGCTTCATCTTAGTTGGCTGTATGTTTCTAGGAATTTATTTCTTCTGGGATATACAAAACATTGGCATATATTTATCCATGGTAATCTCTTTTGATCCTTTGATTTTCTGTGTTATCTGATTTTCTGTTTTATTATCTGCATTATAATATGTTATAATGTCTCCTGTTTCATTTCTAACTCTTTGTGTCTTTTTTTTTCTTAGTCTAGCTAAAGGTTTGTCAATTTTATTTTTAAAAAACATTTCTTAGTTTTATTGAGCTTCCTATTGTTTTACTGGTCTATATGTCATTTATTTCTGCTCTAAACCTTGTTATTTCCGTCCTTTTGCTAACTTTAGACTTGGCTTGTTCTTTTTGTAATTCCTTGAGATGTAAAGTTAAGTTGAGATATTTTTATTTGAGAAGCAAGTATATTCTGTCGCTGTTGGATGGAATGTTCTGTATATGTCTATCACATCTAAAGTATAGTTCAAGTCTAATATTTCTTTATTGACTCTGTCTGGACGATCTATCCATTGTTGAAAGTGGTGTATTGACATACTCTACTATTATTGTATTGTTTGTTTCTCCCTTCTGATCTGTATTATTTACTGTATATATTTATGTTGGGTGCATATATATTTGTGATTGTTATACCCTCTTGATGAGTTGGCCTCTATGTTTATACAATGACCTTCTTTGTCTCTTGTTACAGCTTTTTTTTTCTTATTGAAGTATAGTTGATTTACAATATTGTGTTTCAGGTGTACAGCAAAGTAATTCAGATAATGAGTTTTTTCAATTATTTTCCATTATACATTACTATGAGATATTGAATATAGTTCCCTGTGCTATATAGTAAGTCCTTGTTGTTTCTTGTTATAGCTTTTAAACTTTGTTTCATGTTACAGTCTATTTAGTCTAATGCAATTATAGCTATCCTGCTTTCTTTTGCTTTCCATTTGCAGGGAGTATCTTTTTCCATCACTTCAATTTCAGTATATATGTATCCCCCCCCTTTTTTTTTTAACCAATCACAAGGGCGTTTTATTTTTTATTTTTTTATTTTTTAATAATTTTATTGAGATAAAATTGACTTAATTGCATATATTTAAAGTGTACAATTTGATTTTTCTTATTACTAATGTATATACACCAGTTCCAATCTCCCAATTCACCCCACCCCAACCTCCCCACTTTCCCCTCTTGGTGTCCATATGTTTGTTCTCTACATCTGTGTTTCTATTTCTGCCTTGCAAACCAGTTGATCGGTACCATTTTTATAGATTCCACATATATGTGTTAATATACTATATTTGTTTTCTCTTTCTGACTTACTTCACTCTGTATGACAGACTCTAGATCCATCCATGTCTATGAATGACACAATTTCTTTCCTTTTTATGGCTGAGTAATATTCCATTGTATATATGTACACATCTTCTTTATCCATTCGTCTGTTGATGGACATTTAGGTTGTTTCCAGGACCTGGCTATTGTAAATAGTGCTGCAATGAACATTGGGGTGCATGTGTCTTTTTGAATTATGGTTTTCTCTGGGTATATGCCCAGTAGTGGGATTGCTGGTAATTCCAATTTTAGTTTTTCAAGAAACCTCCATACTGTTCTCCATAGTAGCTCTGTCAATTTACGTTCCCACCAATAGTGCAAGAGGGTTCTCTTTTCTCCACACCCTCTCCAGCATTTACTGTGTGTAGATTTTATGATGATACCCATTCTAAGTGGTGTGAGGTGACACCTCACTATCGTTTTGATTTGCATTTCTCTAATAATTGGTGATGTTGAGCAGTTTTCAAGTGCCTCTTGGCCATCTGTGTGTCTTCTTTGGAGAAATGCCTATTTAGGTCTTCTGCCCATTTTTGGATTGGGTTGTTTGTTTTTTGATATTGAGCTGCATGCGCTGTTTATATATTTTTGGAGATTAATCCTTTGTGTGTTGATTCATTGGCAAATATTTTCTCCCATTCTGAGGGTTGTCTTTTCGTCTTACTTATAGTTTCCTTTGCTGTGCAAAAGCTTTTAAGTTTCATTAGGTCCCATTTGTTTATTTTTGTTTTTATTTCCATTACTCTATGAGGTGGGTCAAAAAAGATCTTGCTGTAATTTTTATCAAAGAGTGTTCTCCCTATGTTTTCCTCTAAGAGTCTTATACTGTCTGGCCTTACATTTAGGTCTTTAATCCATTTTGAGTTTATTTTTATGTATGGTGTTAGGGAGTGTTCTAATTTCATTCTTTTACATGTAGCTGTCCAGTTTTCCAAGCACCATTTATTGAGGAGGCTGTCTTCTCTCCGTTGTATATCCTTGCTTCCTTTGTCATAGATTAGTTGACCACAGGTGCATGGGTTTATCTCTGGGCTTTCTATCCTCTTCCACTGATCTATATTTCTGTTTTTGCACCAGTACCATATTGTCTTGATTACTGTAGCTTTGTAGTATAGTCCGAAGTCAGGGAGTCTGATTCTTCCAGCTGTTTTTTTTCCCTCAAGATTGCTTTGGCTATTTGGAGTCTTTTGTGTCTCCATGAAAATTTTAGGATTTTTAGTTCTAGTTCTGTGAAAAATTGCATTGGTAATTTGATAGGGATTGCACTGAATCTGTAGATTGCTTCAGGTACTATCATCATTTTCGCAATATTTATTCTTCCAATCCAAGAACATGGTACATCTATCCATCTGTTTGTGTCATCTTTGATTTCTTTCATCAGTGTCTTATAGTATTCTGAGTAAAGATTTTAAACTTCTTTAGGTAGGTTTATTCCCAGTTATTTTATTCTTTTTGTTGCAGTGGTGAATGGAACTGTTTCCTTACTTTTGCTTTCTGATCTTTCATTGTTAGTGTATGGGAATGCAAGAGATTCCTCTGTGTTAATTTTGTATCCTGAAACATTACCAGATTCATTGATTAGCTCTAGTAGTTTTCTGGTGACATCTTTAGGATTTTCTATATATAGTATCATGTCATCTGCAAGCAGTGACAGTTTTACTTCTTTGCGAATTTGGATTCCTTTTATTTCTTTTTCTTCTCTGATTGCTGCAGCAAGGATTTCCAAAATTAAGTTGAATAGTAGTGGCAAGAGTGGTCATCCTTGTCTTGTTTCTGATCTTAGAGGGAATGCTTTGTTTTTCACCATTGAAAATGATGTTTTCTGTAGGTTTCATATATGGCCTTTATTATGTTGAGGTAGTTTCCCTCTGTGCTCACTTTCTGGAGAGTTTTTAATCATAAATGGGTGTTGAATTTTGTCAAAAGCTTTTTCTGCATCTATTGAGATGATCATATGGTTTTCATTCTTCAATTTGTTAATATGTTGTATCACATTGATTGATTTGCATATAATGAAAAATCCTTGCATCCCTGTGATAAATCCCTTAACCATAGTGTATGATCCTTTCAATGTATTGTTGGATTCTGTTTGCTAGTATTTTGTTGAGGATTTTTGCTTGTATATTCATCAGTGATATTGCTCTGTAATTTTCTTTTTTTGTAATATCTTTGTCTGGTTTTGGTATCAGGGTGATGGTGGCCTCATAGAATGAATTTGGGAGTGTTCCTTCTTCTGCAATTTTTTGGAAGAGTTTGAGAAAGATAGGTGTTAGCTTTTCACTACATGTTGATAGAAGTCACCTGTGAAGCCATCTGGTCCCGGACCTTTTGTTGGAACAATTTTAATCACAGTTTCAATTTCATTACTTGTGATTGGTCTGTTCATATTTTCCATTTCTTCCTGATTTAGTCTTAGAAGGTTATACTTTTCTAAGAATTTGTCCATGTCTTCCAGGTTGTTCATTTTTTTGGCATATATTTGCTGGTAGTAATCTCTTATGATGCTTTTTATTTCTGTGGTGTCCATTATAACTTCTCTTGATTCATTTCTAATTTTATTGATTTGAGTCCTCTCCTTTTTCTTGACAAGTCTGGCTAAAGATTTATAAACTTTATCTTCTTAAAGATCCAGCTTTTAGTTTTATTGATCCTTGCTATTGTTTTCTTTGTTTCTATTTCATATATTTCTGCTCTGATCCTTACCATTTCTTTGCTTCTAGTAACTTTGGGTTTTGATTGTTCTTATTTCTCTTGTTTCTTTAGGTGTAAGGTTAGATTGTTTATTTGTGATTTTTCTTGTTCCTTGAGGTAGGATTTTATTGCTATAAACTTCCCTCCTAAAAATGCTTTTGCTGCATATCATAGGTTTTGGATCATTATATTTTTTTTTGTTGTGTGTCTCTAGGTATTTTTTTATTTCCTCTTTGATTTCTTCAGTGATCTCTTGGGTGTTTAGTAGTTTATTGTTTAGCCTCCATGTGTTTGCATTTTTTATGGGTTTTTTTTTCCTGTAATTTATTTCTAATCTCATAGTATTGTGGTCAGAAATGATGCTTGATACAATTTCAATTTTCTTAAATTTACTGAGGCTTGATTTGTGACCCAAGATGTGATCTATCCTGGACAATGTTCCATATGCACTTGAGAAGAAAGTGTAATCTGCTGCTTTTGGATGGAATGTCCTATAAATATCAATTAAAATAGCTGGTCTATTCTGTCATTAAAAGCTTGTGTTTCCTTATTAATTTTCTGTCTGGATGATCTTTCCATTGGTGTAAGAGGGGTATTAAAGTCTCCCACTATTGTTGTGTTACTGTCAGTTTCCTCTTTTATAGTTGTTAGCATTTGCCTTATGTATTGAGGTGCTCCTATAGTGGATGTATATATATTTATAATTGGTATATTTTCTTGGATTGATCCCTTGATTATTATGTAGTGTCCTTCCTTGTCTCCTGCAACATTCTTTATTTTAAAGTCTATTTTATCTGAGATGAGTATTGCTACTCCAGCTTCCTTTTGATTTCCATTTGCATGGAGTCTTTTTCCATTCCCTTACTTTCAGTCTGTATGTGTCCCTAGGTTTGAAGTGGGTCTCTTGTAGACAGCGTATATATGGGTCTTGTTTTTGCATCCATTCAGCTAGTCTGTGTCTTTTGGTTAGAGCATTTAGCCCATTTACATTCAAGGTAATTACTGATATGTCTGTTCCTATTACCATTTTCTTAATTGTTTTGGGTATTTTAGGTCCTTTTTTTCTCTTGTGTTTCCCATTTAGAGGAGTTCCTTTAGCATCTGTTGTAGGGCTGGTTTGGTGGCGCTGAATTCTCTTAGCTTTTGCTCATTTGTAAAGCTTTTGATTTTTCTGTCAAATCTGAATGAGCTCCTTTCTGGATAGAGTATTCTTGGTTGTAGGTTCTTCCCTTTCATCTCTTTAAATATATCATGCCACCCCCTTCTGGCTTGCAGAGTTTCTGTTGAGAAATCTGCTGCTATCCTTACAGGAGTTCCATTGTATGTTGTCATTTTTCCCTTGTTGCTTTTAATAATTTTTCTTTGTCTTTAATTTTTGTCAATTTGATTACTATGTGTCTTGGTGTGTTTATCCTTGGGTTTGTCCTGCCTGGGACTCTCTGCACTTCCTGGACTTGGGTGGCTATTTCCTTTCCCATGTTAGGGAAGTTTTTGACTATAATCTCTTCAAATATTTTCTTGGGTCCTTTCTCTCTCTTCTCCTTCTGGGACCTCTATAATGCAAATGTTGGTGCATTTAATGTTGTCCCAGAGGTCTCTTAGGCTGTCTTCATGTCTTTTCATTCTTTTTTCTTTATTCTGTTCCACAGCAGTGATTCCACCATTCTGTCTTCCAGGATACTTATCCATTCTTATGCCTCAGTTATTCTGCTATTGATTCCTTCTAGTATATTTTTTATTTCAGTTATTGTATTGTTCATCTCCGTTTGTTTGTTCCTTAATTTTTCTAGGTCTTTGTTAACCATTTCTTACATCTTCTCCATTCTTTTTCCAAGGTCCTGGATCATCTTCAGTATCATTATTCTGAATTATTTTTCTGGAAGGTTGCCTATCTCCACTTCATTTAGTTGTTTTTCTGGGGTTTTATCTTGTTCCTTCATCTGGTACAAAATCCTCTGCCTTTTCATTTTGTCTATCTTTCTGTGGCTGTGGTTTTCATTTTGCAGGCTGCAGGATTATAGTTCTTCTTCCTATAATCCTGAGTTCTTCAAACTCTGCTGTCTGCTCTCTGGTGGATGAGGCTATCTAAGAGGCTTGTGCATGCTTCCTCATGGGAGGGACTGGTGGTGGGTAAGTCTGGGTGTTGCTCTGGTGAGCAGAGCTCAGTAAAACTTTAATCCACTTCTCTGCTTGTGGGTAGGTCTGAGTTCCCTCCCTGTTGGTTGTTTGGCCTGAGGTGGCCCAGCACTGGAGCTTACAGGCTCCTTGGCAGGGCTAATGGTGGACTCTGGGAGGGCTCATGCCAATGAGTACTCCCCAGAACTTCTGCTGCCAGTGTCCTTGTCCCCACCATGAACCACATCTGCCCCCTGCCTCTGCAGGAGATCCTCCAACGCTAGCAGGTAATTCTGGTTCAGTCTCTTATGGGGTCACTGCTCCTTCCCTCTGGGTCCTGGTGTGCATACAACTTTGTGTGTGCCCTCCAAGAGTGGAATCTCTGTTTCCCCCACTACTGTGGAAGTCCTGCAATCAAATCCCACTGGCCTTCAAAGTCTGATTCTCTGGGGATTCTTCCTCCCATTGCCAGACCCCCAGGTTCAGAAGCCTGATGTGGGGCTCAGAACCCTCACTCCAGTGGGTGGACTTCTGTGGTATAATTGTTCTCCAGTTTGTGAGTTGCCCACCCAATGGTTATGGGATTTGATTGTATCACAGTTGCACTCTTCCTACCGTCTCACTGTAGCTTTTCCTTGTCTTTGGATGTGGGGTATCTTTTTTGGTGAGTTCCAGTGTCTTCCTGTCTATGATTGTTCAGCAGTTAGTTGTGATTCTGGTGCTCTTGCAAGAGGGAGTGAGTGCATGTCCTTCTACTCCACCGTCTTGAACCAATCTCTATATGTATTCTTGAAGCTGAAGTGATTCTTGTAGCAGCATATAGTTGGGTCTTTTTTTTTTTTAATCTATTCAGCCATTCTTATGTCTTTGATTGGATAACTTAATCCATTTAAATTTAGAGTAATTATTGATGGCTATCCCATCTTATTAATGTTTTCTTGATGCTTTGTAGTTCCCTTGTTCCTTTCTCCTTCTCTTGCTGTCTTTCTTTGTGAAATGATTTTCCATAGTGTATGCTGTGATTCTCTTTGTGTTTTGTGTATCTACTGTAGGTATTTGCTTTGTGGTTACAATGAGGCTTTCATAAAACATCTTATAGATAAAAATGGTCTGTTTTGAGCTGATAAAAGCTTAAGTTTGATCACATATAAAATTCTACCCTTTTACTCTTTCCTCTTTTATATTTTCAATGTCACAATTTACCTTTTTATATTTTTGTTCACTAATAAATTATTGTAGTTATATTTTCAATTCCTTTGTCCTCTAATCTTTTTACAAAAGTCATTAATACACTACCTTATTATAGTGTTAGAATAGCCTGAATTTCATCATATATTTATCTTTACCAGTGTTTTGTATATTTTCATGTGACTCACTAGCATCCTTTCATTTCACTTTGAAGAATTCCTTTCAGCATTTCTTGTAAGGCCGATCTGGGGCTAAAAAGAATTCTTGATAGAACTGTCTTCAGGCTGATCTGTCCCCTGCTTCTTTTGGCCACTGGATATGAAGCATATCCAGGGAGAGGTGAGAATTTGGCAGGACACTGTATAGCTAAAGCAACATCCTAAGGGACCAGCAGCCAAAGCTGTCTTCCAACAGCACATCAGCAACTGGTAAGATAGGTACTTTGTCAAGGCAGGATCTAGGTTGCAGACACTAGTATTCCAGAGTGCACCGATACAGTTTGAATCCTTTTTTAAAAAAATACTTATGAATTATTTATTTATTCATGGAAAGGTATTTTATTTTATTTTTTTATAAATTTATTTATTTATTGGCTGCATTGGGTCTTTGTTGCTGAGCACAGGCTTTCTCTATTTGCAGCAAGCAGGGGATACTCTTGGTTGTGATGTGCAGGCTTCTCATTTTGGTGGCTTCTCTTGTTGAGGAACAAGGGCTTTAGGCTCACAGGCTTCAGTAGTTGTGGTACATGGGCTCAATAGTTGTGGTTCATGGGCTCTAGAGTGCAGGCTCAGTAGTTGTGGCACATGGGCTTCATTGCTCTGCAGCATGTGGGATCTTCCCAGAGCAGGGATCAAACCCATGTCCCCTGCACTGGCAGGCAGATTCTTAACCACTGCACCACCAGGGAAGTCCAGGTATTTTATTTTAAATATAGCAGTGTATACATGTCAATCTCAAACTCCCAATCTGTCCCTCTCCCCCCACCACTTCCCCTCTGGTAACCATAAATGTATTCTTTAAGTCTGGGAGTGTTTCTGTTTTGTAAAGAAGTGCATTTGTATCGTTTTTTAAAGATTCCACATATAAGTGATATTATATGATATTTGCCTTTCTCTGTCTGACTTACTCTACTTAGTATGATAACCTCCAGTTCCATCCATTTTAATTTTCATCCTGAGGGTGGGAGGAAGTTGTGTATGTTCAGGTTGTGGGAGTTGTGTGTCGAAGATAGTGTGTCTGTTTATGTGCACACTTCAGGTTGATATGTGTGAAATCAAGGGATGTGAGGGGCTATGCATACATTAAGGAAGCTTGAAATCTACTGTGTTTGTGGTGGGGTTGAGGGTATGTGTATATATGTGAAGGTTCTCGTGGGTTATGTTGCATGCTAGAATTTGGGTGGTTTACGTGAATGTTTAGACTGTAGGGAGAGTGCATGTGTATCTGAGGAGGGTAAGGCTATGTGAACTACATGTTGAATTCTGCTGGGATAGGGTATGTGTGAATTCAAAACCTGTGAAGGTTTTATGCATGTATTTGAGAAGGCTGGGACGTCATATACATGTATTTGGGATGGAGATTGGTGTGTCTGCATGTATTGGGGTCATGGAAGGCTCTAGGTGTGTGTGTTTGTAACTATAAGGAGTTGAGGATGCATATTTTGCGAGTTTTGTGTGTGTGCATATATTTTGGGGGCTGAGTGGTTGTATATATTCTGAGTCCAGCAGGGTGTGATAGACATTTTTTCCTGAGTATTAAAATATTGTATGTTTATATTGGTGGGGTTTGGAGGTGTGTGTGTGTGTGAGCATGTGCATGTGTGGAATGTAGTGTTTTCTATGTATGTGGCATATGCTGGATTATCTGATGTAACAAATAATTCAGTGACTTCCAACAACAAAGGTTTGTTTCTCATTTATGTTTCATATCCTCCATTGGTTAGTTTTAGATTGGTTCCCTGCCCTCTTCACCTTGGATCCAGATGGATGAAGCAACCCCATCTGGGACAGAAACAGAGGGGAATGTGTCTTCTCAGAAGTTATACATGGCATTTTCACTAACATTTCATTGGCCAGAGTAAGTTATATGGCTACATCTGAGTTCAACAGGGTTGTATTATATACTCTCTTAGACAGAAACACTAGAGAAAGGGACAGTACATATTCTTAATGATACAATCTACCACATTGTGTGTGTTTGGAGCCTGCTCTCTTTTGATTTTTGCATGGACCATCTTTTTAACCTATTTGTGTCTTTAGATAGGTGAGTCTCTTGCAGAAAGCATGCAGTTAGATCCTGTTTTGTTTTTTTTAAATCCACTCTGCCAATCTATGTCTTTTGATTGGAGAGTTTAATACATTTACATTTATAGTAATTAGTGTTAGCAAAGGACTTAACTGTTGCCGTTTTATTTGTTGTCCTTAAGTCTTATAGATTTTTTGTCCCTCATTTCCTCCACTAATGCCTTCCCTTGTGTTCAGTTAATTTTACAAAAATTACTACAAGTAACACATTTTGATTCTCTTCTCATTCCCTTTTGTGTATATTTGATAGATATTATCCTTGTGGTTAACATTCTAAAATTATACCAATCTATTTAAAATTCATACCAACCCAATTTTGATCACATAAAAAAACTTTACTCCTTTACATCTCTGCCCCTCCCCCTTTATGTTATTGATGTTATAAGTTGTATCTTTATATATTATGTACCCACTAAACATGTATTTATAAACATATTTTATGCTTTTTTCCTTTAAATCCAGTAGAATAAAAAGTGGAGTTAATAGGCTCAAATGACAATATAATGAGTTTTATATTTTCCATATATTTACCTTTATGGGAGAAATTTATATTTTCATATGGCTTCCAGTTACTGTCTAGGATCCTTTAATTTGATCTTGAATGACTTTAGCATTTTTTATAGGGCAGGTCTAGTGGTAATGTATTCTCTCAGGTTTTGTTTATCTGGAATGTCTTAATGTCTCCCTCATTTCTGAAGGATAGTTTTGTCAGATATATAATTTTTGGTTCACAATTTTTCTTTCTGCATTTTTCAGCATTTTATTAAATATATAATCCCACTACTATATGGACTGTGTAATAGTTCTGCTAAGAAATCTGCTAATATTCTACTGAAGATCCCTTGTATGTGCTGAGTCACTTTTCTCCTGCTGCTTTCAAGATTCTCTTGTTGCCTTTGTCTTTTGACAGTTTGATTATAAAGTGTCTCATTGTGAGTCTCTTTTTGTCCTATTTGGAGTTGGTTGAGACTCTTGTATTTCTATATCCATGCGCTTTCTCAAATAATTTCTTTGACCCGTTTTCTTGTCCTTCTCCTTTAAGATTCCCATAATGTGTATATTAGTCTGTTTGATAGTATCCCATACATACCTTACACTCTGTTCCTCTTTTTTTTTATTATTATTCCTCAGATTCAATAATTTCAAGTGATCTGTATTCCAGTTCACTGATTCTTTCTTCTGCCTGTTGGCATCTGCTTTTGAACTCCTTTAGTGAGTTTTTCAATTGAACTATTGAATTTTTAGAACCAGAATTTGATTTTCTTTCTAATTTCTATCTCTTTGTCAATGTTCTCATTTTGTTAATATACTGTTCCCCCACTTTCCTTTAGTCCTTTATCCGTGTTCTCCATTTTGCTCTTTGAGAATATTTAAGACAGTTATTTTCAAGATTTTCAGGAGCAATTTCTGGATATTTACTTTGTTTTCTTGAATGAGCCATGTTTTCCTGCTTCTTTGAATGTCTTGTTATCTTTTGGTGAGAACTGGCATTTGAAAAAACAGCCACCTCTCAGTATTTACAGGTTGTCACTGTACAGGGAAAGACCTTCAGGGAAAGTCAGGGAAGAGTTAAGATCTTTTCAGGATTCCTCTGGGCATGCAGCATTCCTGAGCCTGTGTACTTCCCCCCTGCCCCAAGTCCCCCATATACACAGCTGCTTTTACAGACTTAATTTCTCTGAGTATCACCCCTGTTTCTTCTCAGGACCTTAGATATTCTATTGTATTTCTCAATCAGTAATCTCTTGCCTCAGGTATATGCAGATCTGCACTCCTCCTGCAGACTTAATGAACCATGCCTGCTGCTTCCCACAGCTTTTATTAGCCTGAGATCTGAGTTGTACAACATTTGGGCATGGAGCTCCAACCTGGGTGAAATGGAGACCAATCAGGCAGTCCCTGAACAGGTTAGAATGTTGCAAATTTGGTCCACCCTGCTCTTTCTGGTTCATGGAAGGGAACTGGGGATGAGACTGCCATTTCTCCCAAGCCATACTGCACAGCACCAGGAGGAGGGTGAGGCAAGGGTGAGTTAACACGCCATGAAATTTTCTCTGTTTTGAATGTGACTTTCTTGACTGGGCATTCACTTGGTTGCTGTACATCTCTGACTGATTTCTAGAGCTCCTATCCAGTTATTTTAGCTAGTCTCTAGTTATTTGTTTAATGTTGCCATGGGGGAATGAGGGTCTGGAGCTTCTTTTCTGTAAATCTTTGCTTATGTCATTCCTCTAATCTCCTTGTTTTAAAGTCAGCTCATTAGCAACCTCAATTCCATATGAAACCTTAACTTCTTTTTACCATGTAACATAACATATAGACAGTTTCTGGGAATTAAGACATGGACATATTTTAGATATGACTAAATTTAATGTGGTATCCTGGATCAGATCCTGGAACAGAAAATGAACAGTAGGGAAAAACTAATGAAATTTTAATAAAGCATGGAGTTTAATTAGTAGTAATATATCATTGTTGGTTCATTAATTATGACAAGTGTACCTTGGTAACGTAAGATGTAAACAATTGCAGAAATTGGATGTAGAGCATATAGGAACTATCTGTACTATCCTTGCAACTTTTCTGTAAATCAAAATTTATTCTAAAATTCAAACTTTAAAGTAAAAAAGAATAACGATAAGATGTAATAAAGCTTATATAGTACACCAGGGCTAAGAGAGAGTGCTCAAGAAAGGGCAAATTTAGAAGAGGGACCTGTTCTCAAGGTTGGGGTTCAGACCATATTGGAGAAGTAGCTGCAGCCCATTGGAAAGCAGACATTTTTGCTGATTTTCCTATACTAAGCTTGACCACAGTTTCTGAGCAAGCAGGAAGCAACTCTCTGGGGGTGCAGGCAGGAGCAAGCAAGCTGCAGTGACCAGGCATGTAGGTTCTCAGAGGGAGTAGGGGTAGCCAATTATAACCCTCTGCAGTGCAGGGGGGTGTGGATGAGCAGAAAGTGGGAATATTTGGGGTATGAGAGGAACAGGGTATACTATGTCTGTGCCTAGAGGGCAGGAGATAGGCTGGGACTGTGAAATTGGAGATACTTTTGGTTTGGCTTTAGTAGGGTATATTTATGTACCTCCCAGTCACTTTGTGAGTAGAAAAGTTATTGCCAGTTGTCCCTGTGTAGGAACGTTTTCTCTGAACACTGCTGAAGAACCCTGCTGACTCACCTGGTATTACAATAAGACTGTGACATGACTGCCCTTATAGTTCCAGGAACTGAGAAAGTATGTTGGTACTGAAGGAAAACGAGTTTGAAATCTGAGGAGTGAAAAGCTTACCTGTGGGAAATTCTCCCAAATATTGGGTCATCAGATGTGTAAATCTGTAAGCTGCATATTTGGTTTGAATATCTCCCCAGTCAAAACTGGAAGTTTAAGCCTGTACTTATTAATGCAATAAACACACACACACACATACACACACTTACTTTTTGAAAATCAGAATGCCTATGTTTGTAGGATAAAGTGACTCTGTGTATGAAGTCACACATTTCATAAACCCCACATAATGGACTCTATCTTAGGGTATCTGATATTTGCTATCATAATGAATTCTAATGGTTTCATATAAAAGAACAGAAAATTGACCACATATGAAATTAGCTGAAATCCTGTAGCTCATAAATGAAAAAAGTTTGATAGGGCTTTTCTTAAATTTGACAACAATCCTAAAATTTTCCATAACTTTACCACCAGTGGTTTGTGAAGCCAATGAAATTTTCTATGCCACCTATAATAAAGACAGCCAAGCATGATATTAGAAAGAACCTATTTTCTCTAGAGAAAAAAACCCTGCAAACTTACTTTCAAATGAGAACAAATCAAATAATAAGGGGCCACTGAAGTATAGAAAAATATATTACAGAATACACTGGACAATTAATATAAACATGGTATTTTAGGTACTTTGTGATATTTCTGTAGTATTTTTTTACCTTTCTTCCATATGTAGTTCACTGTGATTTATTTTCTTGTTATAGACATTCATAAGCAGAGGTAATTTTGTACTTATTTTGTGTTCTTTTATTTAAAGGGTTTCCCTTAAAACTCTGTAAGCACCAAGGCTTGTAAAGTTTTGGACATCACTGACATGTTCCTTGGACTAAGATAGTTTGCCCATGTAATCCTAATCCAATGAGGAGGTGGGTTTCTTGAAGGAACAACCCTGCAATACCCATCCCTGCCATGGGAACATGAACTCACTGAGGTTAAGGAGAATGGCAATAGCTGCTGGCCCACAGTAGCATATATTTACTAAGACTTTCTACTGTTTAAATGAATTACCTACTGCTGTGTAATAAAGTACTACAAACACTTGATGGTCAAAGCAACAACCATTTATTTAGCTCCTGTGTGGCTCTGTTGATCTAGGCCAGGTCCAGCTAATTTTGGATAAGCTGCTGGTGCTTCTGCATCCGCCATCCAGTGGGCCAAAAGCTGGCTGGTTTAGGATGGTCTCAGCTGTGATGACTCATCCACTCATCTTTCAGGTAGTTAGTCTTTCATCCTCTAGGAGGCTAGCCTGAGTGTTCACCTGGCAGTTGGGTAGGTTCCAGGAGCTAGAACGAATCACATGGGGCTTCTTGAGACCTGGATTCAGAACTGACCATCACTTCTGCTGCATTCTGTCAGCCTAAGTAAACAGATGTCTCTCCTTCCCCTAAAGCAGTTAAGGCACACCCTGGTAAAGGAGATTTTAAGAAATTTGATGGTGGCTCTTTGCTACTGGCCAGAACTGACAGTGGGAGATACTACCATGGCGATACCAATGAGGATGTAGAGATTCCAGAATGGCAGAGAACGGGAGACAGTACTTAATTATCAGCAGGAAGGTGGACATAATTACATAATCCACAGCAATGCAAGGGTGGTTACCAAGTACCTTGATTTTTGCATTGTATAAGAGTGGCTACTTTATCATGATGTCCCGAGGGGCAAGGTAAATGCAGAGAACACTAGCATTTCTTTAATTGCATAATACTGGCTCCTCCTCTAGTGTATAGAATTCATGTCAGTTCACAGACACACAAACCAATCATTGAAGGGACTGTTGAGTCTATCTGAAGAAAAACACAGTAATACTAGCACGTGTGTGTGTGTGTGTGTGTGTGTGTGTGTGTGTGTGTGTATTCTCCTATTTCCCAAAGGTAGTTGAAGCTATTATTCAGAGTATCTGTGGGGATGGGGAATATGGAGACTCTTCAGAGCACCATAAACCCAATCTGTGTAGAGCCCCAACTCCACAGTCTATAATTGGGATAGATGTGGGAGTAGATGTTGCAAAATCCTCACACTGATCTTCAGTAAGAGTTATTTCAATAGAAAGAGTCAAGTAGAAACCCTGGAAACTGACATTTTAGCCAAAATAACAATTCAGAAAGAATAATGCACTTCAGGAGGATTTATTGAGATTAACACATAAGAGTCATAAAAGAGTCATAAAAGATGCAGTGGTAGTAGTCTCCATCATATTCCTTTTCCATTTATGACCCTTGCAAAACCAGAAGCATCATATTGGATGACAGTAGTCGGCTATAACAAAGTATGGTAGCCTCAATTTATAACTTCTATGCTGAGTGTTGAATCGTTGCTAAAAGATACCTACCAAATTCTGACACTTAGTATGTGGTATTGATCTGGTGATCATATTCCTTTTCATTTTCATTAACAAAAAGGCTCATGAGCAGTTGGCTTTTTCTTGGGAAAACAGAAGTATACATTCATTGTCTTGCCGGGGGCCCACGTTAACATTCCTGCTCTTTGTCACATATAGTTCACAGGGACATTGACTTTCTGCAGAAATATCACAACAGTCCACAATAATATCAAAATCTTGATTGGACCTGGTGAACAAGAGTAACAAGCAACTTACACGCCCTAGTAATTTACATTTGAGTTTAGCTGACTGGTGGTGCTGTCTCTCAGCTGACGTCACTGCTTCTCTCAAGGCAACTTTCTGCACATGAATTTCACCTTCCATGTTCCAGCAACCCTCGGTGCTCATCCTCACTTTTGACTCAGAGTTAGCAATAGCTCCACAGGTACGAGTTTTGGGTGTATCACTACCTCTTGTTTGTGATTTCCCTACCTCCTGCTCACACATTTAAAAGTTCCTGTATTGGGACTTCCCTGGTGGCACAGTGGTTAAGAATCTGCCTGTCAGTGCAGAGGACATGGGTTTGATCCCTGATCCGGGAAGATCCCACATGCCGAGGAGCAACTAAGCCCATGTGCCACAACTACTGAGCCTGAGTGCTGCAACTACTGAAGCCCGAGCGCCTAGAGCCCATGCCCCTCAACAAGAGAAGCCACTGCAATGAGAAGCCTGAGCACCACAACCAAGAGTAGCCCCTGCTGGCAGCAACTAGAGGAAGCCCATGCACAAAAGCAAAAGACCCAACGCAGCCAAAAATAAGAAAACACACTTATAAAAGTTTCTGTATTAAATCCTCATAAGTTACCTGAAGTTTCCCATCTTCACCCTGCTAGGACCTTGGTGGGACATGTCCCAGTGGTTGGAAATTCTCAGGAGAGAATATTTTCTAATTCACCTATAAGGATGACAACTTTCCAGGCAATGTGAATCCATGTATGTCTCTCTCTTGGGCTCCAATTTCACACAGGTCTCAGTGTTAGTACTGTGTCTTTTTGTACTGCAGCCTTTTAAAGTTCAGCTGTGGGGTTCTAAAGTAAAATGCTTTCTTTGGTTTTTGCTTATTTTCATGGCATCATAATCACAGGTGATTTTGACTATTTGCAGTACTCTGAAGGATTCAGAGGATTTTCCTCTCAAACCAGCCCCAATCTGAATTCACAATATTACTACCCCCCCATATACTCTCAGATTGCTTAGATTGAAATTCTATGACAATATATTTACTTGATATCTTTACCTCCATCTAATTAATACTCTGCCCAGGATTAGACTGAATGTTTCTTATTACTCTTACCTCACAATGCCAGCTGAAGTGTCTTTTTCTGATCCACAGAAGGCAGTAAACTTTTAGTCTTTTCCTAACAAGGTTAACATAATTCTTGTGGGCTTGCCAATCAAAATCTACTATACCTAGACTGATGAGGCAAAGTTTACTTCATTTGTTACCATAACACATTTTCAAAGAGTACATCACCAGAAAACTGTGTCCAGTTTTTCTTGACATAGCACACTCTATGCTCACATCATCATGTCTGGCTTTGGCTATGTAGCTGCAGACAGAAGGGACATCATCACCAATGGGCAAATAGGAATGCAGCTGGCTCTATCACCAACATATAAAGCAACGGTTGGACAGAGATACATCTAATATTGGAAAAACCTGACAAGCCTATGCTTAATTGGGTCATTCTTGGATTTAGATTTGAATACATGAATTATCTGAGAGGGTATCACTATATTTTTCATCTCAGGAGTGACTGAGATAATAAAGGCACCCAAGTTATAACTCTGCCAGAAGTGTTGAGTTCTGTCTAATTTGAAAGGTTCTCTGGTTCATCAATTATGAAAGAGGGTTTTCACCAAAAATGGCTTTCTGTTTGCATCAAGGCTATTCAGAGAATGTTACAATTATCTATTTTCCAAAACTACTCAATTGATAAGTGGAACAACTAAAACCGAATATTTTTGTTGTCCAAGATTGTTTTTAAGTTTTAAATTTATATATTTTCCTAAGAACATTTATAACTATGCTATGGAGTATAACACAAGAAAATTATTTTTAATCCCTTAAAAATGTACATTATCAGGTATCTAGGACCCAAACAAAAATGTAGGCCAAATATACACAGTCGTGTAATTTTAAGTGATATTTAAAGAACTGCAGTTAGTTGCAAATTATACATAAAGTTAGGATGATCAAATATGCCTTTCTTGGGTCTCATGGATATACAGGTCTAACATTAGGTCTGTTGTATTATTTTGTAACATTTCCCCGTGGTGCTTTAATATTCACAAGGTATGATCATAGCACTTCCCAGTATGAGACACTGGCCCTAAAGGTAAGTGACAGATATGTTCACATTATCCCCATGCTAACCTTCCGACTGCCAACTGGCAAGTGGTGGTAAGAGCTAGAATATAAACCCTGGCTCCAGCACTCACTTGCTGAGTGACTTCAGACAAATTATTTCCATCTGAGGCTCAGTTAAAATATTAAATGCATACCTTATTTTTTGCAGAGTTTTTGAATGCCTAGTATGGTACTAAGCTAGGTGCTGGAGTTCCACACAAAAGTCTTAGTTTTGCCTTTATGAGGCTTGTAGTAAAGGAGAAAGAAACAAATAATCACAGACACATAATTACAATACATGATTGGTTCTATAAAAGCAAAACATAGCATGCCATGTGAGACTATAACAAGCAGGGTGAATTATAACTGTGGGTGCCATGGAGAAAGTCTTCTAAGAAAGTCATAACTAAGCTGCAGCACAAAAAATAAGGAAAAGTGAGACCGGCACAGTGGTCAGGAGCAGTAGTCCAAGCAGAGACCAGAGATGTGAAGGGCCTGATGGGAGCATCATGTTCTTGAAGGAACTGGAGGGAGGTCAGTGTGACTAAAGCACAGAGAACAAAGGAGGATGCCAAAGAATAAGGCTGTAGACATTGACTGGGCCTTATCAGCCATTATTAGGATTTTTAAAGAATCTTAAATGCAAAGGAAATCCTTCCTGGGCTTTTAAGCAGGGGTGTGAAATGATTTGAATTGCACTTTAAAAACCTCACTCTGGGCCCTGCATAAAGGATAGATGGCAATGGAAAAGGAAGGACTCTGGGAAAAACTGTAAAGAGCCTGGAAAAGCAGCATAACTCCAGGTGAGAAGTGAAGACTGAGAATTTTTCACAGTATATGAAAATACACGAGTCCTTGAGAAAGAGCACAAAAATTATCAAAAATGTGAGATAAAAGTTACACATCTTATTAAGATTCAGAGCACCAAAGACCATGGAGATTTTTTTAAAAATCGAAGAAAGCATACAAGTAGTAATTAATTGCATTCTTATATACAGCAAAAAGTTAAACTAAATAGGTTTTTTAAATGATAATATTTATAATGGCAAACACGTTATCAATATATTAATTATATACATGACAGAATAAGTTTAATAAAACTTGTGAAAAAATGTATAAAACTTTAGTGAGAGGTACTGAATAAAAATTAGATAATGGATGGGAAGAAAATGTCATAAAGATGTCAACTCCCAAATATAACCATATATGCAATACAATTTCAATAAAAATAATGACATTTTATGGAAATTCCAAAGCACATATTAAATTTCATATGAAAGATAAAGAAGCCAAACATAGCCAAGACAGTTTTGAAGAAGAGCAAGGCAAAATTCAGTGTAGAAGGGGCATGATTTAAATTTTAATAAGTTTCGGTAGGCAATAATGTAGAAAGATGGGGTGAGATAAGAGAATAAAAGACAAGGAACATAATCACAATCATATGGAAATTTAATATATGACCAAGGTGACACTGAAGACAATTTGGCAAAAGAATGGATATGCTATATTTGGAATTATGTCTTCCTAATGAATTGATCCTTTTATCATTTGAATTATATCTGTTTATTTTTGGTAGTACTCCTTAACTGGAGATTACTTTTTCTAATAAAGCACTATAATTTTCTAAGGAAAAAAATAAGGGATACGCTAGGGGTTTTAAACACTTGCTATGCATTTAATTCAACTGGGGGAGTTTATAAAGTAATTTCAAGGCCTCCATTCAAAACCACAGACCATGAGATAAAGAAAAGACTGAAGGCTTGGGTTATAAGAAAAATTTAATGCAGTTATTCAGCCAAAGGCACCATTTTCAAACGTGAACACAGAAGCCATGAGTTCAACTTCCAAGAATGGTGGAGGAGCAGGTAATTTTAAACAATAGACACACTGAAAATGACTAAAAACAATCGATACACAATATTTTAAAATCTGTTGTAAAGCAGAAGAATGTTTTAGAGCTATAATTCAAGGACCTAACATTTGCTGTTTTTTTTTTCTCTAGAACAAAAGAACTTACCAATTCTATAAATGGCAGCAGAAAACCTGAGAAGAGAAGCTGAGGAACTGATATATTAATGGAACTAAGATTTAAAAACTGATGTTCAAAGCTTCACAAAGGAGAAGGCCCCTGTAAACCATGGAATGGCTACACACAGTGGGTTAGGGTAAGTGGAAAACAAACTGGTTTACATACAGATTGAAACCCAGCTTTTAATCATTTCAATCTCTTAATGGATTAAGGAGATTGGAGGTTACTAGTGCCTAATTATCTTTCCAGAATCAACTATAAATCCAAATTACCTACTCAACTTTTCAAAAACAATTTCCAGTATTCAAACAAAAATAGCCAGGTACATGAAAAGACAACATCCAAATAACTCCCGAACAAGGAAAAAGACCTTTGAAACAAAATCAGAGATACAAATAATGAAATAACTATACATATATACAAAGTAAATATCCTTAATATTACTCAAAAATTAAAATGTAAGATTGTAATATTCCATCATGTATATGTACCACATCTTCTTTATCCATTCCTCTGTCTATGGACGTTTAGATTGCTTCCATGTCTTGGCTCTTGTAAACAATGCTGCAGTGAACATTGGGGTGCATGTATCCTTTTGGACCATGTTTTTCTCTGTGTGTGTGTGTGTGTGTATATATATATATATATATATATACACAATGGAATATTACTCAGCCATTAAAAAGAATGAAATAATGCCATTTGCAGCAACATGGATGCACCCAGAGATTGTCATACTGAGTAAAGTAAGTCAGACAGAGAAAGAGATATAGCATATGATATCCCTTATTTGCAGACTCTAAAAAAGAAATGCTACAAATGAACTTATTTATAAAACAGAAACAGACTCATAGACTTAGAAAACAAATTTATGGTTACCGGGGTGAGGGGAAGGGATAGTTAGGGAATTTGGGATCGACATGCATACGCTGTGATATTTAAAATGGATAACCAACAGGGACCTACTGTATGACACAGGGAACTCTGCTCAATGTTATGTGGCAGCCTGGATGGGAAGGGAGTTTGGGGGAGAATGGATACATGTATATATATGGCTGAGTCGCTTTGCTGTGCACCTGAAACTATCACATTTTAATCAGCTATACTCCAATATAAAATAAAAACTTTAAATAAATTAATTAAATTTACATGAAAAAGTAAAAAAAAAAAAAAAAGTAAGACTGTAATCTAGGGCAAAGAATCAAGTAGAATTTCCAGGCTTGAAAAATATAACAAATTACAAACTCATTAAATGAGTCTCACTGCAGATCAGATACTGCCAAAGGGAACAGTGATTCTCAAAGATTGGGCAAATCACAGCAACATAAGCATCACCAAAAAGCTAAAAAGAAATGCACATTGTAAGGCCCCACCTCAGAAGTACGAACTGAGAATTCTGAAGGTGGACCCAGGAATAAATTTTATCAAGTCCTGCTGATGAAGGATTCTGGGAAGGTTTTGGATAGGAAATTGTGCTTAACTTTAGCCAATTTCAGCTCTTAGCATAGTAGCAATTACCCATCCCCCACCCCACTGTCACATGCCAGGCAACTGTGAACATCTCCTGGAGCATCTTATACACAGTTTATGGGAGCCAGGGTGGGAAAAAAAGGACACTATGCTCCAAATATTAGAGACCTGTGTTCTGATTTCTGATTGCTGCTTCTGATCACAGAGGTGTAGTCAAAGAAGTCAGTGGCCATTTTTGTTGTACCTACCCTCACTGTTGCAAACCCCACCCACTCCAGGTAAAGTAACTTCCACGGGATTTAAAAAGCCAGTACCTTTTCTTTCCCCCTCTTCATTTTTCTACTTTTCCCTTTTTAGGAGTCAGACATTAAGACATTCAAAAAAAAACCTTCAAATATGGGGAAAACTGGCAATGCCCAGGAAAAGTTGCAGGCAAGGAAAAGACCTGAGAAGAACTAAAGTTTACACCTCAGGCTCATCCTTGCCACAGAGACAGTCTACAACAATAAAATAAATAAATAAACAATAATAAAAAAGCAAACCATGGGAGAGGGAGAGAATCTGATATTCTGAGTTACCACCTTATTAGATTCAAATATCCAGTATTCAATAAAAAATCAAAAGTCATTCAAAGAGACAGGAAAGTATGGCTCATTCGAAGGAAAAAATACAATAACAGAAGCTGTCTCTGAAAATGACCTGATAGCAGATTTACTAGAGAAATACTTTTTAAAAACTGCCTTAAAGATGTTCAAAAAACTAAAAGACATGGGGAAAGTCAAGAAAATAATGTGTAAACAAAATGGAAACATAAATACAGAGAAATGAAACCTAAAAAGAGACCAAAACTAAATCTAGAACTAAAAAGTAAAATAAATGAGATGAAAAATTCACTAGAAAGACAGACTCAAAGGCAGATTTGAGTAAACAGTAGACAGAATCAGTGAACTTGAATGTAAGACAATGGTAATTATTGAGGCTGAGGAACAAAAAGGAAAAATATTTTAAAAAGCAAACAGAGCCTAAAAGAACTGTGAGAAACCAACATATGCATCATGTGAGTCCCAGAAGATGAGAGAAAAAGGGGCAGAGAGAATATTTGAAGAAATAATGGCTGAAAACTTCCCAAATTTGATGACAGTCATGAATATAAGCATTCAAGAAGTTCGATGAACTCCAAGAGACTCACAATGAAATAAAAAAGACCCACATTGAGACACATTATAATCAAATATTTGAAAGACAAAGAGCAAATCGTGAGGGGAGCAAGAGAGAAGTGAATCATCAAATACTAGGGACCCTCAAGAAGATTATCTGCAGGTCTCTCATCAGAAACTTTGGAGTCCAGAAGACAGTGGGCCTGTATTTAAAGTGCTAAAAGAAAAAAAAAATGACAATTCAGAATACTATTTCAGGCAAAACTGTCTTTCAAAAGTGAGGGATAAATCAAGATATTCCCAGATAAACAAAAGCTGAGTGAGTCTGTGACCATTAGACCTGCTTGAAAAAAATGCTCAAGGGAGTCTGTAAGGTGAAACATAAGGACATTGGACAATAATTGGAAGCCATATAGAGATCTCTTTAAAGGTAAATACATGGGCAATTGTAAGAGCCAGTAGCATTCTTTTTTTAAAAAAATTTCTTGGCTGCACTACACAGCATGCAGGATCTTAGCTCTCTGACCAGGGTTTGAACCCAGTGGAAGCGCAGGGTCTTAACCACTGGATTGCCAGGGAAGTCCCAAAAGGCAGTATTTTAACAATGGTTTATAACTGTGTTTTCTGTTTTCTTAAAAAAAAAATTAAAAAATTAATACATACAGATTTAAAAGATGTTATCACAAGTCTGTTGAGGGGGAAAACTACTGCATAAAATAACTAACTTGGAATAAATATTTTGCATCAGTAAAAAAAAATAAAAAAATTAATACATTTAAAGAAAAAAATTATTAATAATAGCTATTATTACTGTATCTTGTTTTCTATATAATTCAGGAGACTAATGCATCTGAATCATTTGTTTGGGAGTACACAATATATGAAGATGTAATTCTGTGATATCGACAACCAAAAGGGATGGGGTTGGAGCTATAAAGGAGCAGAGTTTTTGTACATTATTGAAGTTGAGATGCTACAAATTCAAATGTTGTAACTTTTTTTTAATAAATTTATTTATTTTATTTATTTATTGGCTGTGTTGGGTCTTTGTTGCTGCACACAGGCTTTCTCTAGTTGCTGCGAGCTGGGGCTACTCTTCATTGTGGTGCACAGGCTCCACATTGTAGTGACCTCTCTTGTTGTGGAGCACGGGCCCCAGGCATGTGGGCTTCAATAGTTGCAGCACATGGGCTCAGTAGTTGTGGCTCACGGGCTCTAGAGCACAGGCTCAATAGCTGCGGCACACGAGCTTAGTTGCTCCGTGGCATGTGGAATCTTCCCAGGGCAGGGCTCGAACCCATGTCCCCTGCATTGGCAGGTGGATTCTTTACCACTGTGCCACCTAGGAAGTCCTCAAATGTTGTAACTTTATGATGTTAAATGTAATCCCCATGGCAAACACAAAGAAAATACCTAGATTATAAACAAAAGGAAATTGATAAGGAATTTAAACATTTCACTACAAAAAAAATCAACTAAAGACAAAAGAAGTCAGGAATGCAGTAAATGAGGAATACAAAGCTGTAGCACATATAGAAAACAGTACAATTACAGAAGTAAGTCCCTCCTTATCAGTAATTAAAGGTAAATGGATTAAATTCTCCAATCAAAAGATAGAGAATGGCACAAGAGAAAAAAATACATTACCAAACTATATGCTGTCTACAAAAGACTCATCTGCGATCAAAAAAACAAACAAGCTGAAAATGAAAGGATGGAAAAATGATAATCCATGAAAATAGTTACTAAAAGAGAGCAGGAGTGGCCACACTTACATCAAACTAAATATACTTTAAATCAAAAAAGTTTACAAGAAATAATGAAGGATATTATATATTAATAAAAGGCCCAATATAACAAAATGTAATAATTATAAATAATTAGGCACCTAGTGACAGACCATTTAAATACATGAAGCAAAAAACTGCCTGAATTGAAGGGAGAAATAGACAGCACTACAATAATAGTTGAAGATGTCAATCATGCTCTTAAATAAAGGATAGAACAACCAGACAGAAGAGAAGTAAGGAAATAGAGAATTTAACACAATAAACCATTTAGTCCTAATAGACATATGCAGAACACTCCATCCAATAACAACAGCACACACATTTTTCTCAAGTGCACATGGGACATATTCCAGTATAGACCATATGATAGGCAACAAATCAATTCTCAAGATTTTAAAAAGATAGGTAGTATACAAAATATCTTCTCTGAACACAATGGAATGAAGTTAGAAACCAATAACATCAAGAAAACTGGAAAATTCACAAGATTGTGGACCTTAAACAATACACTTTAAATAATCAGTGAATCAAAGAAGAAATCACAAGGAAATTAGAAAAAACTTAGCGATACATGAAAACAAAAACACAACATACCAAAACTTATGGGATGCAGCAAAAGTGGTGTTAAGAGGAAAATTTGTTAAATTAAAAAACAAGAAATTTCTTGAATCAATCTAACTTTACAGATTTAAGGAAATATAAAAAGAACAAACTAAATCCAAACCTAGCAGAAGGAAGGAAATACTAAATATGAGAGCACAGGTAAATAAAATAGAGAATAGAAAAACAGAGGTAATCAATGAAACCAAAACTTGTTTCTTTGAAAAGGTCAACAAAATTGACAAATCATTAGCTAGATGGACTAAAAAAAATAGACAAAAGACTCAAATTGCTAAAATCAAGAGTGAAAGTAGGGACAATACTCCCAATTCTACAGAAATAAAAAGGATTACAAGAGAGAACTATGAACATTTTATGTCAACCAACTGGATAACACACATGAAATGGACAAATCCCTAGAAAAACAAAATCTACCAAGACTACATCACACACAAAAAGAACAGTCTGAAAAGATCAGCCATGATGGTGGAGTATAAAGACCCTGAGCTCACCCACTCTCCTAGGCACACCAAAATTTAAGCTATTTAAAGAACACCTATCAAAAAGACCAAAATCTACCTCAAAATGAGCTTCTACAATTAAAGATATGAAGAAGGAACCACAACTAGGTGGGTAAAAGGGGTTAAGTGGTGGTATAGTCAAGATCCATACTCCCTGGTGGGTGACCCACAAACTGGAGAATAATTACATTTGAAGAGATTCTCTCCAAGGAATGAGGGGTCTGAGCCCCACATCAGACTCCTCAACTCAGGGGTTCCAGAGCATTTGGCTTTGAAGGCCAGCAGGGCTTAACTTTGGGAGACCCAGCAGGCTATGGGAAAGAGACTCCATTCTTAAAGGGCACACACAAAATCACATGCTATAAGATCCAAGGCAGAAGCAGTAATCTGAAAGAAGCCTGGGTCAGACCTATCTGCAGATCTTGGAGAGTCTCCCAGAGAGGCAAGAGAAAAGTGTAGCTCACCCTGGGGATACAGACATTGGCAGAAACTAATTTTGAGAGCTCATTCTACTATGTGGACACCAGTACTGATAATGGAATATGCCCTCTAGCTTATTAGCCTCAGGAACCGATCCCCAACTCCACCCCCCCACCCATCCAACAGCATGTAGGCACCAGCATTGGGATGCCTAAGGCAAAGTACTAACTGGGCAAGACACAGCCCCACTCACCAGCAGAGAGGCTGCCTTAAGAACCCCATGGCCCATAGCCACCACTGGACACAGCCCTGCCCTCCAGAGGGCCCAGAACCTGGCTTCACACACAAGCACACAGGCACTAAACCCAGGACCCCCAGTGCCCTGCAGTCAGAGACTCTGGGACCCACCTGTACCCACCAGGAGGCAGGCACCAGCCATAGAATTCCCAGCCCTGGCCATTGGCAAGTCTGCTTTAGCTTTGGGACCTTCCTCATCCACCAGCAGATGGACACTGACTCCATGACAACTGTACTCCTGCAGCCTATGGACCCAGCTCAAATACCAGCAGGCCTGCACCAGCCCTGGGACTGGCTGGGCCCTAGCTCCATCCAGCTGCAGGCCACTACAAGCTTCAGGACACCTGAAATCAGCTGTGTCAGGAATCAGCTCCACCCACCAGCAGTCCACTACCAGCTCTGGGAACCCTGGGCCCTGCAGCCGGACCTCACATCCTGGCACTAACCCTAGGAGCTGGCTTCACCCATCAGAGGGTAAGCACCAGGCCCAGCATCACCTGGACACTGACTCAACCCACCAGGAAGCCAGCACTAGCCTGGAATCCCCTGGGGTTCAGCAATTAGCTGCCTCCTGACCTGGCAGCCTCCACACAATGGCAACCAACCATCCCAGGGGCCAGCCAAGCCTACTAGACTGCCCATTAGTAGTCAGCCCACCACAACAGAAGGACCTACGCAGCCCATATAGGCAGCAGCCCTAGAGCATATAGCTCTAGTGACCAGAGGGGAGTGCACCACTGGGATGCATAGGATGTCTCTTACAAAAGACCACTTCTCCAAGGTTGGGAAATGTAACCAACTTACCAGATAAACAGAAATAAAAACAGCAAGTTAAGACAAAATGAGGTGACAGAGGAACATGTTCCAAATGAAGGAACAAGATTAAAAACACTGAAGAAAAGCTAAGTGAAGTGGAGATAAGTGATCTACCAAAGAAAGAGTTCAATGTAACAATCGTAAAGATGATCAAAGAGAAGAGAAAAATGGATGAACAGAGTGAATAGAAATTTTTTTTTTTTTTTTTTTTTTGTGGCACACGGGCTTAGTTGCTCCGTGGCATGTGGGATCTTCCTGGAGCTGGGATCGAACCCGTGACCTCTGCATTGGCAGGCGGATTCTTAACCACTGCGCCACCTAGGAAGCCCTGAATAGAAATTTTTAACAGAATTAGAAAACATACAGAATAACCAAAGAGAGATGAGAAATACAGTAACTAAAATGAAAAATATACTAGAAGGAATCAGCAGTAGGCTAAATGATACAGAGGAATGGATCAGTGAGCTGGAAGACAGAGTAGTAGAAATCACTGATGCCGAACCAAGAAAAGAAAAAGGAAAAAAAAAAATTAGGCGGTCTAAGAGATCTCTAGAACAACATCAAGTGCAATAGTATTCACATTATAGGGGTCCCAGATGGAGAAAAGAGAGAGAGAGAGAGAGAGAGAAAGGGGCAGAGAATGTATTTAAAGACATAACAGCTGAAAACTTCCCTAACCTGGGAAAGGAAACAGACATGCAAGTCCAGGAATCACAGATCCCAAACAGGATCAATCCAAAGAGGACCCCACCAAAACAAATTGTAATTAAAATGGAAAAAAATAAAGATAAAGAGAGACTACTAAAAGCAGCAAGGGAAAAGCAACAAGTTACATACAAGGAAGCATTCATAAAGCATTCATAAACATTCATAAAGGTGAATTCAGCAGAAACTCTGCAGACCTCAAGGGGAGTAACATGTTATATTCAAAGTGATGAAGGGAAAAATCCACAATCAAGAATACTCTACCCAGCAAGGCTCTCATTCAGATTTGATGGAGAGATCAAAAAAGTTTCACAGACAAGCAAAATCTAAGAGTTCAGCACCACTAAACCAGCTTCACAAGAAATGTTAAAAAGATTTCTCTAAAAAAAAGGCTACATTGGAAACAAGAAATTATGAAAGGAAAATCTCATAGGTTAAGGCAACTAACTATACAGGAAAGGTAGCAAATCAACCATGTACAAAGCTAGTAGAAAGGGTAAATGAAAAGAGTAGTAAAACCATTTAGATCCACAATAAGAAGTTACAGGATACACAAAAATTTAGATGTAAAACATGACTTCAAAAACAGTCATTGTGAGAAGAGAGTAAAAATGCAGAGTTGTTTAAATTCATTTGAAATTAAGAGATCAGCAAATTTTTTAAATTGTGCATACATATAGATTTCTACACACAAACCTTGTGGTAACCACAAGCCAAAAATCTATAATAGACACATGCACAGAAAAGGGAAAGAGATCAAAATAGGACACTAAAGAACACTATTTGATGAGTTCCTTCTATGTAACTCATCAATTAACACAAGAAGAAAAGAAAATAAGAATTAAAAAAAAACCCACAAAACAATTTTACAAAATGGCGATAAGTGCATACATAACAACAATTACTTTAAATGTAAATGGCCTAAATGCTCTAATCAAAATATATAGAGCAACTGAATGGATACAAAACCAATACCCATGTACACACTGCCTGCAAGAGACACTTAGATCTAAAGACACACAGACTGAAAGTGAAAGGATGTAAAAAAGTATTCCAGGCCAATGGAAACCAAAAGAAAAATGGGGTACCAACACATATCAGATAAAATAGGCTTTAAATCAAAAACTGTTACGAGACAAAAAGGGACATTTCATAACTATCAAGGGTACAATCCAAAAAGAAGAAATAACAATTGTAAATATATACGCACCCAGTATGAGACAACCTAAATATGCAAAGCAAATATTAACAAACATAAAGGGAGAAATTGACAATAATACAATAATAGTAGGGGACATTAACACCCAGTTACTTCAGTAGATCATCCAGACAGAAAATCAATAACAAAATCCAGGCTATATGTGGCACATTACACTAGATGGACTTAATGGATATATATAGAGTATTCCACCCCAAAGCAGCAGAATACACATCCTTTTCAAGTGCACATGGAACATTCTTCAGGGTAGATAGATCACATGCTAGACCATAAAACAAGTTTCAGTAAACTTAAGAAAATTGAAATCCTATCAAGCATCTTTTCACACCATAATGCTAGGGCACTAGAAATCAACTGTAAGAAAAAAATGCAAAAAACACAAACATGAAGGCTAAATGATATGCTATTAAATAACCAAAGGATCTCTGAACAAATCAAAGAAGAAAATTTTTAAAATACCTAGAGGGGACTTCCCTGGTGGTGCAGTGGTTAAGAATCTGCCTGCCAATGCAGGGGACACAGGTTTGAGCCCTGGTCCAGGAAGATCCCATTATGCTGTGAAGCAACTAAGCCCGTGCACCACAAATACTGAACCTGTGCTCTAGAGCCCACGAGCCACAACTACTGAGCCCATGTGCCCCAACTACTGAAGCCCACATGCCTAGAGGCCGTGTTCTGCAACCAGAGAAGCCACGTCAAATGAGAAGCCTGTGCACTGCAATGAAGAGAAGCCCCTGCTCACCACAACTAGAGAAAGCCTGTGTGCAGCAACGAAGACTCAATGTAGCCAAAAAAATTAAAAAATAAGTAAAATAGTAAATAAATCTTTAAAAAAAAATAGTAAAGAATATTTTTTTAAAAATTAAATAAAATAAAAATACCTGGAGACAAATGAAAACAAAAACACAATGATCCAGAATCTATGGGAGGCAGCAAAAGCACTTCTAAGAGGGAAGTTTAGAACGATACAAGCTTACCTTGGAAAACAAGAAAAATCTCAAAGAAAAACCCAACCTTACGCCTAACAGAAATAGGAAAAAGAAGAACAAACAAAACCCAAACTTAGTGGAAGGAAAGAAATCATAAAGATCAAAACAGAAATAAGTGGAATAGAGACTAAAAAAAAAAAAATAGAAAAGATCAATGAAACTAAGAACTGGTTCTTTGAAAAGATAAACACAATTGATAAACCTTTACTCAAACCCATCAAGAAAAAAAGAGGGCCCAAATCAATAAAATCAGAACTGAAAAAGAAGACATTACAACCAACACCACAGAAATAAAAAAGAATCTTAAGCAATTACTACAAAAACTTACATGCCGATAAAATGGACAACCTAGAAGAAATGGAAAAATTCCTAGAAATGTACAATCTCCTAGAAAATATAAACAGACCAATTACCAGTAATGAAATTGAATCAGTAATTTTAAAACTCCCAACAAACAAAAGTCCAGGAACAGATGGCTTCCCAGGTGAATTCTACCAAACATTTAGAGAAGAGTTCACACTTATCCTTCTCAAACTGTTCCAAAATCTAAGGAGGAAGAAAGGCTTCCAAACTCATGCTATGAAGCCAGCATTACCCTGATAATAAAACCAGATTAAGATATCCTACATACACACACACACACAAATTACAGACCATTATTACTAACGAACATAGATACAAAAATCCTCAATAAGATTTTAGCAAATCAAATCTAATGACACATTAAAAGGACAATACACCATGGTCAAGTGGGATTTATCCCAGGGATGCAACAATGGTTCAATATATGAAAATAAATCAATATGAGGCACCACATTAACAAATTGAAGAATAAAAAACATATGGTCATCTCAATTAATGTAGAAAAAGCTTTTGACAAAATTCAACATCCATTTATGATAAAAATCCTCCAGAAAGTTGACATAGAGGGAACATACCTCAACATAATAAAGGCCATATATGACGAGCCCACAGCAAACATCATACTCGACAGTGAAAAGTTGAAAGCATTTCCTCTAAGATCAGGAACAAGATAAACTGCCCACTCTCACCACTTGTATTCAACATAGTATTAGAAGGCCTAGCCACAGCAATCAGAAAAGAGAAAGAAATAAAAGGACTCCGAATTGGAAAAGAAATAAACCTGTCACTGTTTGCAGATTACATGATACTAAAACTAGAAAATCCTAAAGGTGTCACCAAAAATATTACTAGAGCTTATCAATGAATTTAGTAAAAGTTGCAGAATACAAAATCAATATATAGAAATCTGTTGCTTTTATATACACTAATAATGAACTATCAGAAAGGGAAATTAAGGAAACAATCCCATTTACAATCACATCCAAAGAAAAGTACCTAGAAATAAAAGTACCTAAGGATGTAAAAGACCTGTACTTGGAAAACTGTAAGATACTAATAAAAGAAATAGAAGATGACACAAACAAATGGCAAGGTATACCATCTTCATATATTGGAAAAATTAATATTGTGACAATGACCATACTACCCAAGGCAATCTACAGATTCAATACAATCCCTATCAAAGTATCAATGGAATTTTTCACAAAACTAGAACAAATAATTTAAAAATTTGTATGAAAACACAGAAGACTTCTAAATAGCCAAAACAACTGTGAGAAAGAACAAAGCTGGAGTTATCACACTCCCTGACTTTAGAATATGTTATAAAGCTACAGTAATCAAAAGAGTATGATACTGGCACAAAAACAGACACAGAGATCATTGGAACAGAATAGAAAGCCCAGAAATAAATCCATATACTTATGGTCAATTAATCAATGACAGAGGAGGCAAGAACAATTAATGGAGAAGAGACAGTCTCTTCAATAAGTGGTGCTTGTAAAACTGGACATCTACATATAAAAGAATGAAATTAGAACTTTTTCTCACAACATATACAATAAATTCAAAACTAATTAAATAATGAAACATAAGACCACAAACTATAAAACTCCTAGAAGAAAACAGGCAGAATACTCTTTGACATAAATTGTAGCAATATTTTTTTGCATATGTCTCCTAAAGCAATGGAAATAGAAGCAAAAATACAAATGGGACCTAATTACATTTAAAAGCTTTTGCACAGCAAAGGAAATCATTGACAAAACAAAAAAGGCCAAAAAAAAAAACCCCCACAAAAATACAACATATTGAATGGGAGAAAATATTTGCAAATGATATGACTGATAAGTGGTTAATATCCATAACATATAAACAGCTTGTACAACTCAATACTAAGAAATCAATCTGGTTTAATAAATGGACAATAACTCAATAGACATTTTTCTAAAGAAGATATACAAATGGCCAATAAGCAAGTGAAAAGATACTCAAAGTCACTAATCTTTACAGAAATACAATCAAAACCAGAATGATTTCCAAAACTATGTTAAATAAAAGTAGTGAGAGTGGGCGTTTTTGTCTTGTTCCTGATCTTAAAGGAAATGCTTTCAGCTTTTCACCACTGAGTATGACATTAGTGAGTTTGTCATATATGCCCTTTATTATGCGAGGTATGTTCCCTATATGCCCACTTTCTGGAGAGTTTTTATCATAAATGGATGTTGAATTTTGTCAAAAGCTTTTTCTGCATTAATTGAGGTGACCATATGTTTTTTTTTTAATTCTTCAATTTGTTAATATGGTGTATAACATTGGTTGATTGCAGATATTGAAAAATCCTTCACTCCTTGGGTAAATCTCACTTGATCATGGTGTATGAACCTTTTAATGTATTGTTGGATTCAGTTTGATAGTATTTTATTAAATGTTTTTGCATCTACATTCATCAGTGATATTGGCCTGTAATTTTCTTGTATTATCTTAGTCTGGTTTTGGTATCAGGGTGATGGTGGCCTCATAGAATAAGTTAGGAAGGCTTCCTTCTTCTGCAGGTTTTGGAATAGTTTGAGAAGGATAAGTGTTACATCTTCTCTAAATGTCTGGTAGTATCACCTGTTAAGCCATCTGGTCCTGGACTTTTGTTTGTTGGGAGTTTTAATGTTACTGATTCAACTTAATTACTGATAATTGGTCTGCTTATATTTTCTATTTCTTCCTGGTTTAGTCTTGGGAGATTGTACATTTCTAAGAATTTGCCTATTTCTTCTAGATTGTCCATTTTAATGTCCACTTTAATAGTTGTTTGTAGTAGTTTCTTATGATCTTTTGTATTTTTCTGGTATTGGTTGTAACTTCTTTTTCATTTCTGATTTTATTGATTTTGGTCCTCTTCCTTTTTTCTTTTTTTTTTTAATTTATTTAATCATTTATTTATTGGCTGCATTGGGTCTTCATTGCTGCAAAGACGTTTTCTCTAGTTGTGGTAAGCAGGGGCTACTCTTCATTGCAGTGCGCAGCCTTCTCACTGCGGTGGCTTCTTTTGTTGTGGAACACGGGCTCTAGGCGCATGGGCTTCAGTAGTTGTGGCACACGGGCTCAACAGTTGTGGCTCACAGGCTCTAGAGCACAGGCTCAGTAATTGTGTCACATGGGCTTAGTTGCTCTGCGGCATGTGGTATCCTCCAAGATCAGGGATCGAACCTGAGTCACCTGCACTGACAGGTGGATTCTTAACCACTGTGCCACCAGTGAATTCCCCCCTTCCTTTTTTCTTGTTGAGTCTGGCTAAAGGTTTATCAATGTTGTTTACCTCTTCAAAGAACCAGCTTTTAGCTTCATTGATCTTTTCTGTATCACCTTGCATCTGTCAGAATGGCTATCATCAAAAAGAACACAAACAACAAACGTTGGAAATGATGTGGATAAAAGGGAACCCTTTTATACTGTTGGTGGGAATGTAAGCTGGTGCAGCCACTGTGGAAAATAGTATGGCAGTTCCTCAAGAAATTAGAGATAGAGCTACCACATGATCCAGCAATTCCACTCCTGGGTATACATCCCAAGAAAAGGAAAACACTAATTTTAAAAGATAACATGCACCTCAATAATTGTAACTGCATTATCTACAATAGCCAAGATGTGGAAGCAACCTAAGTGTCCACCAACAGATGAATGGATAAAAAGATGTGGCATATATATACAATGTAATATTACTTACCCACAGAAAAGAATGAAATCTTGCCATTTGCAACATGTATAGACCTGGAGTGTATTATGCTTAATGAGGTAATTCAGACAGAGAAAAACAATACTGTGTTATCACTGTTATGTAGAATCTAAAAATAAAACAAATGAAAGAAAATAACAAAACAGAAAATACGCACAGATATGGAGAAGAAACTAGTGATTACCTATGGGGAGAGAGAAGGGGGGAGGGGCAAGATTAACATAGGGGATTAAGAGATACAAACTAATATGTACAAAACAAATAAGCTACAAGTATATATTGTACAATACAAGGAATATAGCCAATATTTTATCATATCTATAAATGGAGTATAATCTGTAAAAATGTTTAATAACTATGTTGTATACTTGAAACTAATATGATATTGTAAATCAACTATACTGCGATTAAAAAAAGAAGAAAAGGGAGGGTTCCCTGGTGATCTAGTGATTAGGATTCACTGCTCTCACTGCCATGGCCCAGGTTCAGTACCCGATCAGGGAACTGAGATCCCACAAGTGCACAGCACAGCCAAAAACAAACCAAAAAAAGGTATCTAGAGATAAATTCATGCTCCTCCCTAACCCCCCCATAAAAGATAACAATCAGAATCAAACTATAAGTAGTAAGGAGATTGAATCAATAATCAAAAATCTTCCAACAAAGAAAAGCCCTAGACATGATGGCTTCACTGGTGAATTTTACCAAACATTTAAAGAAGAACTAACACTAATCCTCCTCAAACGTTTCCAAATAATTGAAGAGGAGGAAACACATCCTAATTCATTCTGTGAGGCCAAAATATCCCTGATACCAAAGCAAGACAAACACTATAAGAAAACTAAAGACCATTATCCTTTACAAACATTGGTGCAAAAATCGTCAAGAAAATACTAGTGAACAGAACTTAGCATATTTTGAAAGAACTTTACCCCATGACCAACTGGGATTTATTCATGGAATTCTAGGATCATTCAACAAACAAAAATCAACCAATATGGCACATCAACAAAATGAAGGAAAAAAACACATGCACATTTGAATGAAGCAGAAAAATCATTTAACAAAATTCAACAACCTTTCATGATTAAAATCCTCAATAAAATAGGAATAAAAGGAAAGTACCTCCACATAATAAAAGCTATATATGAAAAAGCCACAGCCATCATAATTCTCAATGAATTATGATGAAATCATAATTCTCAATGAATTATGATGAAAAACCGAAAGCTTTTCCTCTAAGATCAGGAACAAGGTCCAGAATGGCCACTTTCACCACATCTATTCAACATAGTACTGGAAGTTCTAGCCAGAGCAATTAGGCAAGAAAAAGAAACGAAAGGCTTCCAAATTGGAAAGGAAGAAGTAAAATTATCTTTGCTTGCAATTAGTATAATCTTATATCTAGAAAACCCTAAGATTCCACACCAATAAAGTTAGAACTAATAAATAAATCCAGCAAAGTGGCAGGATATAAAGTCAATACACAAAAACCAGTTGCATTTTTATGCACAGTGAACAATTTGAAAAAGAAAATTCTTTAAAAAATCCATTTACAATAGCATGAAAAAAGAATAAAATACTTAGAAATTAGTTTAAGCACAAAGGTGAAAGATTTGCAAAATGGAAACTACAAACCATTGCTAAAAGAAATAAAAGAAGACATAAATAAATGGAAATACATCCCATGTTCATGGATTGAAAGACCTAATACTGTTAAAATGTCACTATTATCCCAAGTGATCCACAGATTCAATGCAATATCTATCAATATCCCAAAGATACTTTTGAAAAAATAGAAAAAACCTACCCTAAAAAATTTATATGAAATTTCAAGGGACCCCAAATAGTTCAAAATTCTTGAAAAAGAAGAACAAAACTGGAGGACTCACACTTCTTGATTTCAAAACCTATTACAAAGCTACAGTAATCAAAACAATATACAATTGGCATAAAGACAGACATACAGAGCAATGGAGTGGAATACAGAGACAAGAAATAAACACTCACACACACAGTCAAATGATTTTAGACAAGAGTATCAAGACCATTTAATGGGTAAGGGGTAGTCTTTCCAACAAATGGTCCTGTCAAAAAATGGATATCCACATACAAGAGAATGACACTGGATCCTTACCTAACACCATATACAAAATTAACTCAAAATGGATCAAGGACATAAATATAAGACCTAAAATAATAAAACTCTTAGAAGAAAACACAAGACAAAAGCTTCATGATATTTGATTTGGTAATGAATTCTTGGAAATGACATTAAGCACACAGACAACAAAAGAGAAAAGACAAATTGGACTTCATGAACATTTTAAAATTGTGTACATCATGAGACACTATATACCAAGTAAAAAGGCAACACACAGAATGTGAGAAAACATGTAAATCATACATATGATAGGGGATTAATATCTAGAATATAGATTTTTTATTGCAATTAAAAAACAAACTACCCAATTCAACAATGGGCAAAGGACTTGAATAGACGTTTCTCAAAAGAAGATATACAAATGGACAATAAGCACATGAAAAGATTCCAAACATCACTAATCATTAGGCACATGAGATCAAAACTAAAATGAGAATCCGCTTTACACGCACTAAGATGGTTGCTATCAATAAAACAGAAAACAACACATACTGACAAGGATGTGGAGAATCTGGCACCCTTGTGCATTGTTGGTGGGAATTTAACATGGTACAGCTACTGTGGAAAAAAGTATGGAGGTTCCTCAATAAATTAAAAATAGAATTATGATATTACCCAGCAATTCCACTTCTGGGTATATACCAAAAAATGGTAGGGCCTTGAAGAGATGTTTCTACACTCATACTCAGAGCAGCATGATTCATAATGTTTAAAACATGGTTGCAACTCAAGGGTCCATCAAATGATGAATGAATAAGCAAAATGCAGTATACACTTACAATGGAATATTTTGCTGCTTTTTTCTAAAAACTTCTCTTTTCGGAAGGAAATTCTGCAATATGCTACAACATGGACAAATCTTGAAGACACTATGTTAAGGGAAATAAACCAGTAACAAAGACAAAAACTGTATGAGTCCATTTATATGAAGCATTTAGAGTAGTCAAAATCAAAAAGACAGAAAATACAATGGTGGTTGACAGAAGCTGGGGGAATGGGAAAGTTGAGTTGTTTAATAGGTATACAATTTCATATTTACAATGAAAAGAGTTAAGAGGATGGATGGTGGAGATGGTTGCACAACAATGTGAATGTATTTAGTACCACCGAACTGAATGCTAACAAATTATTAATATGGTAAACTTTATGTTATGTGTATTTTAATTCAATAAAAAAGAAAGAAAAAATTTTTAAAAAGAAAGGAAAAAAAGACGTAACTGAGAGATACCAGGAAACAAAGCTGTGTCTGGGTCCCACTCTGCATCCTGTCTGGGTTTAATGGCATCACAGAAACCCACCTGGGTACTTGGCAAGTTTGAGAATAGGACTTGGGCACCTGTATGAAAGTTCAGTGTGCAGGTGACAAAGCCATCCCAAATGCTACCCTATCACTTGGAAGGGCACCTCACGTTGGGTATAACGAATTAAATGGGGATGCCACTGGATATGTCCATGTTCTAATCCCTGGAACCTGTTAATGTGGTATTATTTTGGAAAAGGGTCTTTGCATGTGTAATTATGTGTAATTACATCAAAAACTAATTTGCAATCATCCTAGGTTATCCAGGCATGCCCTAAATCTAATGACGAGTGACCTTATAATAAGAGGAGAAGACACAGACAGAAAGGAGGAGAAAGACCATGTGAAAATGGAGGCAGAGATTGGAGTGAGCATCTACAAGGCAAGGAATCCCAACTGCCATCTGCTAAAGTTGGAAATTGCAAGGAAAGGAATCTTTCCTAGAGTCTCTGGAGAAATTTTGGTCCTGCAAACACCCTGATTTTGGACTTCTGGCCTCCAAAACTGTGAGAAAATAAATTTCTGCTGTTTTAAGCCAAAAAAGAAAGAAAGAATGGCTGATAACTTCCCTATCTGGGGAGAGACGATTTGGACATACAAGTTCATGAAGCTAATAGGTCAACCCCAAATATCAAACCAAAATGATCTTCTCAAAGACACACTATTAAAAAGCTGTCTAAAATCAAAGGCAAAGAAAGAATTTTTAAAACTGCAAGAGAAGAAAACCCTCACATATTAAAGGAACCCCCAATAAAGCTATCAGTGAATACTCAGCAGAAATCTTGCAGGCCAGGAGAGAGTGGGATGAACAATTCAAAGTGCAAAAGGAGAAACACTGCCAAAGAAGAATACTTTACCCAGTAAAGCTGTCTTTCAGAAATGAAGCAGCAATGTTTGTTCTCAAACAAACAAAAGCTGAGGGAGTTATTCTACACTAGACCTGCCTCACAAGAAATGCTGATAGGATTTCTTCAAGCTGAAAAGAAATGATGGTAATTACTAACATGAGAACATATGAGAATATAAAACATTCTGGTAAAGGTAAGTATATAGACAAATTCAGAATAATGTAATACTAGTAATATAGTACTGTGTTAATCACTTTAGCATAAGGGTTAAAGGACAGAAGTATTAAAAATAACAACAATTTGTAAAAATATGCAATATAAAAAGAGGTAAATTTTGACATAAAAAACATAATATGTGGTGTGAGGGAGTAAAAGGGTAGCATTTTTGTATCCAATCGAAGTTGTTGTCATCAACTTAAACTTATACTTATGTTTTATGTAAACATCATGGTAACTACATAGCAAAAACCTACAACAGATAGATAACAAAGAGAAAAGAATCAGACCTTAAACTACAGAAAATTATCAATTCACAAAGAAAGTGAGAGGAAGAAAGAATAATGGAACTACAAAAGTCAGAAAAATATTAATAAGATGGCATTAGTAAGTCCTTACCCACCAACAGTTAACTTTAAATGGAAATGGATTAAATTCTCCAGTCAAAAGGCAGAGGAGCTGAATGGATTTTCTTTAAAAAATATCCAACTAAATGCTCCCTACATGAGACTCACTTCAGATTCAAAGACACACAGACTGAAAGTGAAGGGATAAAAAAAAGATTTCCTGCAAAGGCAAACAACATGAGACCATGGATAGCTATACCTATACCAGACAAACAGACTTTAACTCAAACACTGTAACAAGAGACAAAGAAAGTCATTACATAATGATAAAGGGGTTGATTCAGCAGAGAATACAACAATTGTAAATTCAAATGCACCCAACATTAGAGCACCCAAATATATTCACAGTGAAAAAGGGAGAAAAAGGCAGAAATAGATAACAATACAATAATATGGAAGATTTTACTATCCCACTTTCAACAATGAACACACCATCTAGACAGAAAATAAATAAGGAAATACTTTAGGCCAAATGGCCCTAATAGACATATGCAGAATATTCCATCCAAGACCAACAAAATACATATTCTTCTCTAGTGCACATGGAATAGTCTCCAAGATAGATCATATGTTAGCCCACAAAACAATTCTCAGCAAATTTAAGAAGACTGAATTGATACCAAACAACTTTTCAAACCATGGTGGTATGAAACTAGAAATTAATTAACAGGAGAAAAACTGAAGGACTCAGAAATATGTGGAAATTGAACAGCACACTCTTCAATAAACAATGGGTCAAAGAAGAAATCAAAATGGAAATAAAATATCTTGAAACAAATGTAAATGGAAACACAACACACTAAACCTTATGGGAAGAACTTTATAACAATATACGCCTACATTAAGAAAAAAGAAAAATCTCAAACAGCCTAATGTCACACATCAAAAAATTTAAAAAAAGAACAAACTACATCCAAAGGTAGCAGAGGAAAGGAAACAACAAATATCAGAACATAATCAGGAAGGACACTATATAATGACCAAGGGATCAATCCAAGAAGAAGATATAACAACTGTAAAGATCTATGCACCCAACATAGGAGCACCTCAATACATACGGAAAGTGCTAACAGCCACAAAAGGGGAAATTGACAGTAACACAATAATAGTAGGAGACTTTAACACCCCACTTACATCAATGGACAGATCATCCACACAGAAAATAAATAAGGAAACACAAGCTCTAAATGACACATTAGAACATCTCGACTTAAGTGATATTATAGGACATTCCATCCAAAAATGACAGAATACACTTTCTTCTCAAGTGCACATGGAACATTCTCCAGGATAGATCACATCTTGGGTCACAAATCAAGCCTCGGTATATTCAAGAAAATTTAAATCATATCAAGCATCTTCTCCAACCACAACACCATAAGACTAGATATCAATTACAGGAAAAAAGCTGTAAAAAAATACAAACACATGGAACCTAAACAATACACTATTAAACAACTAAGAAATCACTGAAGAAATCAAAGAGGAAATCAAAAAATACCTAGAAACAAATTACAATGGAAACACGATGACTCAAAACTGATGGGATGCAGCAAAAGCAGTTCTAGGAGTGAAGTTTACAGCAATACAATTCTACCTCAAGAAACAAGAAAAATCTCAGATAAACAACCTAACCTTACACCTAAAACAATCAGAGAAAGAAGAACAAAAAAACCCCAAAGTGAGCAGAAGGAAAGAAATCATAAAATCCTATCAGAAATAAATGAAAAAGAACAAAGATCTATAAGACTAAGAGATGGTTCTTTGAGAAGATAAACACAATTGATAAACCATTACCCAGACTCATCAGGAAAAAAAGGGAGAAAAAAAGGGAGAAAGTGAAAATCAAAAGAATTAGAAGTGAAAAAGGAGAAGTAACAACTGACAATGCAGAAATACAAAAGATCATGAGAGACTACTACAAGCAACTATATGCCAATAAATTGGATAACCTGGAAGAAATGGATAAATTCTTAGAAAAGTACAATCTTCCAAGACTGAACCAGGAAGAAATAGAAACTATGAAGAGAATAATCACAAACATGGAAACTGAGACTGTGATTAAAAATCTCCCAACAAACAAAAGCCCAGGGCCAGACAGCTTCACAGGTGAATTCTATCAACCATTTAGAGAACAGCTAACACCTATCCTTCCCAAACTCTTCCAAAATATAGCAGAAGGAGGAACACTCCCAAACTCATTCAGCAAAGCCACCATCACCCTGATACCAAAACTAGACAAAGATGTCATAAAAAAAGAAAGTTACAGGCCAATATCACTGATGAATATAGATGCAAAAATCCTCAACAAAATACTTGCTGACAGAATCCAACAGCACATTAAAAAGATCATACACTAAATCAACAGAATTAGAAATGAAAAAGGAGAAGTAACAATGGACACCACAGAAATACAAAAGATCATGAGAGACTACTTACTACAAGCAACTATATGCCAAAAAATTGGATAACCTAGAAGAAATGGATAAATTCTTAGAAAACCACAATCTTCCAAGACTAAACCAGGAAGAAATAGAAACTATGAACAGAGCAATCACAAGTACGGAAATTGAAGCTGTGGTTAAAAATCTCCCAACAAACAAAAGCCCAGGGCCCGATGCATTCACAGGTGAATTTGATCAAACATTTAGAGAAGAGCTAACACCTATCCTTCTCAAACTCTTCCAAAATAGAGCAGAAGGAGGAACACTCCCAAACTCATTCTATGAGGCCACCATCACCCTGATACCAAAACCAGGCAAAGAGGTCACAAAAAAGGAAAATTACAGACCAATATCACTGATGAATATAGATGCAAAAGTCCTCAACAAAATACTAGCTAAAAGAATCCAACAGCACATAAAAAAAATCATACACCATAATCAAGTGGGGTTTATCCCTGGGATACAAGGATTCTTCAATGTATGCAAATCAATCAATGTGATACATCATATCAACAAATTGAAAGATAAAAACCATATGATCACCTCAGTAGATGCAGAAAAGCTTGTGACAAAATTCAACACACATTTATGATAAAAAATCTCCAGAAAGTGGGCATAGAGGGAAATTACCTCAACATAATAAAAGCCATATATGAGAAACCAAAAGCCAACATCATTCAAAATGGGGAAAAACTGAAAGAATTCCCTCTTAGAGCAGGAAAAAGACAAGGGTGCCCACTCTCACCATTATTATTCAACATAGTTTTGGAAGTTTTAGCCATAGAAATCAGAGAAGAAAATAAAATAAAAGGAATCCAAATTGGAAAAGAAGTAAAATTGTAACTCTTTGCAGATGACATGATATTATACATAGAAAACCCTAAAGATGCTACCAGAAAACTGCTAGCACTAATTGATGAGTTTAGTAAAGTAGCAGGATACAAAATTAATGCACAGAAATCTCTTGCATTCCTACACACTAACAATGAAAGAGCAGAAAGAGAAATTAAGGAAACACTCCCATTTACCACTGCAACAAAAAGAATAAAATAGATAGGAACAAACCTGCCTAAGGAGTTAAAAGACCTGTATGCAGAAAACTATGACACTGATGAAAGAAATCAAAGACAATTCAAACAGATGGAGGCACATAACATTGTTCTCGGATTGGAAGAATCAACATTGTGAAAATGACTATCCTACTCAAAGCAATTTACAGATTCAATGCAATCCTTATCAAATTACCATCAGCATTTTTCACAGAAGTAGAACAAGAAATTTTACAATTTGTATGGAAACGCAAAAGATCCCAAATAGCCAAAGTAATCTTGAGAAGGAAAGATGGAGCTGGAGGAATCAGGCTCCCTAACTTCAAACTATACTACAAGGTTACAGTGATTAAGACAGTATGGTACTGGCACAAAAAAAGAAATATAGATCAGTGGAACAGAATAGAGAGCCCAGAGATAAACCCGTGCACATATGGTCACCTTATCTTTGACAAAGGAGGCAAGAATATACAATGCAGAAAAGACAGCCTCTTCAATAAGTGGTTCTGGGAAAACTGGACAGCTACATGGGAAAGAATGAAATTAGAACACTTCTTAACACCATATACAAAAATAAACTCAAAATGGATTAAAGAACTAAATGTAAGGCCAGACACTAGAAAACTCTTCGAGGATAACATAGGCAGAACACTCTATGACATAAACCATAGCAAGATCCTTTTGGACTCACCACCTAGAATAATGGAAATAAAATAAAAAATAAACAAATGGGACCTAATGAAACTTAAAAACCTTTGCACAGCAAAACAAACCATAAACAAGACAAGAAGACAACACTTAGAATGGGAGAGAATATTTGCCAGTGAAGCAGCTGACAAAGACTTAATCTCCAAAATATACAAGCAGCTCATGCAGCTCAATATTGAAAAAGCAAATAACCCAATCCAAAAATGGGCAGACGACCTAAATAGACATTTCTCCAAAGAAGACATGCAGATGGCTAACAACCCATGAAAAGATGCTCAACATCACTAATCATTAGAGAAATGGAAGTGAAAGTCACAATGAGGTATCACCTCACTCCTGTCAGAATTGGCCATCATCAAAAAATCTGAAAACAGTAAATGCTGGAGATAGTGCAGAGGAAAGGGACCCCTCCTGCACTGTTGGTGGGAATGTAAATTGGTACATCCACTATGGAAAACAGTATGGAGGTTCCTTAAAAAACTAAAACTAGAACTACCACATGACCCAGTAATCCCACTCCTGGGCATATACCCTGAGAAAACCATAATCCAAAAGGAAACACATACCACAATGTTCATTGCAGCACTATTTACAATAGCTAGGGCATGGAAGCAACCTAAATGCCCATCAACAGATGAATGGATAAAGAAGATGTGGCACATATATACAATGGAATATTACTCAGCCATAAAAAGGAATAAAATTGAGTTATTTGTAGTGAGGTGGATGGACCTAGAATCTGACCTACAGAGTGAAGTAAGCCAGAAAGAGATAAACAATACCATATGCTAACTCATAATATGGAATCTAAAAAAATGGTACTGAGGAACCCAGTGAGGGGGCAAGAATAAAGATGCAGATGTAGAGAACGGACTTGAGGACATGGGGTGGGGGACAAAGTGGAAGCTGAGACAAAGTGATAGAGTAGCATTGACATATATACAGTACAAAATGTAAATAGATAGCTAGTGGGAAGCTGCTGCAAAACACAGGGAGATCAACTGATGATTGGTGATGACAGAGGGGTGGGATAGGGAGGGTCAGAAACAGTCACAGGAGGGAGGGGATATGGGGATATATGTATAAATACAGCTGATTCACTTTGTTGTACAGCAAAAACTAGCACAGCAGTGTAAAGCAATTATAGTCCAATAAAGTGCTTAAAAAATAGTATGGCATAAAAACAGACACATAGAACAATGGAACAGAGCAGACAGCCCAGATATAAACCCACACATATACAGTCAATTATTTTTTTTTCAGTCAATTATTATTTGACAAGAGAACCAAACATGCTCAATGGGGAAAGGATAGTCTCTTCAAATAATGGTGTTAGGAAAACTGGATATTGCATGGACTCTTACACCACTCACAAAAATTCACCTAAAATAGATTAAAGACATAAGGCCTGCAACTATAAAACTCCTAGAAGAGAACATAGGATAGAAGTTCCTTGACATGTCTTAGTGATTTTTTTGGATATGATATCAAAAGCACAAATGACAAAAGCAAAAATTTTAAAAATGGGACTACATCAAACTACTAACCTTCTATACAGCAAAGATACAATTCATAAAATGGAAAGGCAACATATGGAATGAGTAATATTTGTAAACAAAATAATAAGGGGTTAATATCCAAAATACGTAAGAAATTCATATAACTCAACAGCAAAAAAAAAAAAAATTAAGCAAATCAATTTAAAAATGGACAAAAGATCTAAATAGAGAGTCTTCCAAAGAACCCATATAAATGGCCAACAGGTGTTTGAAAAGATGCTCAACATCATTAATCATTAATGAAAGACAAATCAAAACCACAACAAGGTATCACTTAAAACCTATTAAAATGGCTATCATCAAAAAGACAAAAGATAAAACTAGAGGGAAAGGAATACTTATACACTGTGGCAGGGAATGTAAATTGGTACAACCATTATGGAAAACCGTATGCTCGAAAAATTAAAAAGAGAATTACCATACGATCCAACAATCTCACTTCTGGGTATACAGCGAAAGGAAATGAAATAAAATTACTGTCTCAAAGAAATATCTGTACTCCCATATTCACTGAAGCATTATTCACAATAGCCAAGATATGGAAACAACCTTAGTGTCCATCAACAGATGAATGGTTAAAGAAGATGTGACATATATATCTATATATATATATATAGATACATACACAATGGAATATTATTTAGCCATGAGAAAGAATGAAATCTTGCCTTTTGAGCAACATGGATTGACCATGAGGGCATTAAGCTAAGTGAAATCTCACAAAGACAAATACTACGTGATATCACTTATATGTGGAACATAAAAAAGCTGAAACTCACAGAAACAGAGCAGGATGGTGGTTGCCAGGGTCTAGGATTTGGGGAAAATGGGGATGTTGATCAAATGGTGGAAACTTCCAGTTATAAGATGAATAAGTTCTGGGGATCTAATATACAGCATGGTGACTACAGTTAACTATATTGCATTATATACTTGAAAGTTGCTAAGAGAGTAGATATTAAATGGCCTAACCACACATACACACAAAGGTAACTGTGTAAGGGAGTGGAAGAGTTAACTAATCCTATTGTTGTAATCATTTTGCAATTATATATGTTTATCAGATCATCACATTGTATACCTTAAACTCACATAATGTTATATGTTAATTATTTCTCAATGAAGATGGAAAACAAAACTGCAGCCCACTACTGTTGGCTTTGTTGATCACACTGGCATCCCAACACAGTCTATTGGAGGAAGCCTCTCCTCACTCACTTTTGGGAGAAGCCTCTGCCTTGTGTGTTAACTAGTTATTCTAGTCACTCCCAGGGTCAAAAGCCTAAAAAGCAGGTATGTTGATCTCAGAATAAAAGAGACTGATGAGATGAATCTGTCCTGGCTAAAGTGCCAACTAGTGAATTATAGCCCTTGCAGACCTACACTACAGCACCTTTAAGCTACAGAAGGACCTGTGAAGGACCTTAAGGACTCCTCCAAGAGCTTATAACAATTTAAGTTGTAATACAGCATATGGTAGACACAGCACAAACTGGTAGCAGCCAAAGTGCAAATCCACCAAGAGATAACAGTGCCTTTCTTAGGCAGGAATTGCTGTGTGGTAGAATCAGTTAGACAAAAAACCAAACCAAAACAAACAAAAAAGAAAGCCAAGAGCAGCCCAGAGGTAAGCCCCCTCCACGGAACACCTGAGTCACGTTGCTCACTGTGCCAACTGTCCTACAATTATGTCTGGGGTTTAATTTATGGAGGTGACCAAGTGATACAGATAGGCCAATGCCCCTGAAGCTCATTACTTACATTTCCTGAGAGGAGGGGATCTACACCACCACACAGGGCCACAGGGTAAGTACCAGGTTTGGTCAGGAGGCAGAAGCAGGAATAAGGAGAAAGCCTATGCCAGAGCCTTTATTGGAATTTTGACAGAAAATATGAGGGCAGAGTAAACAATTTAGGATTGCTTAGTTTGAATAATTCTGGGTTTTAGGCTCTAGGGGTGGTCTCTAGTTGCCTGGTACCTGACTTTGGGACATTTTAGGTCAGGGGAAATATTGGTTTAGTGTGTGAGTTAGATAAACAGGGTAGTTGGGGCTATAGACTCCAGATTGGCTGGTGATTTACATATGAAAGACAAGCTCCCAGAGAGACCTTTGCTAGTCCAGTGTGGGACAGTCTCTCCCTGGCCAGACAGCTTTTTAAGATGTCAAAACATCACAAAATATAGAAAATGAAAACATGATTAATACACTGCTGCTGCTCTACCTGGCCATTTGTGCACCAGGCCCATTTATCTCAAGACCCAGCTGCCAGGACCACATAAATGCTGAAGGAGTGTGAGCCTGCCTAGGTACAGACATGCTGAACACATCTGCATGAAGAGGGGCCAGAAACATTTGTGGGGTTCTTTGGCCCTAGAAAATGGACCAACTCTAAAAACAGAGTTACCATGTGATCCTGCAATCCCACTCCTGGGCATATATCCAGAGAAAACTCTAATTTGAAAAGATACATGCACTCCAATGTTCACAGTAGCACTATTAACAAGAGCGAAGACATGGAAACAACCTAAGAGTCCATTGGCAGATGAATGGATAAAGAAGATGTGCTATTTATATGCAATAAAATATTCATCATAAAAAACAATGAAATAATGCCACTTGCAGCAACATGGATGAACCGAGAGATTATCATACAAAATGAAAAGTCAGACAAAGATAAATGTCACATGATATCACTTATATGTGGAATCTAAAAAAAAAATGATACAAATTAACTCATTTACAAAACAGAAATACACCTGAAACGAATACAACATTGTAAATCAACTATACTTCAATCAAAAAATAGTGCTTCCTTTGGAATGTTCCTGAAGGTCAATGACCAGTGTGCATCATTACTGTGAGTTGATAGGAGGCTATTTTAACCCATGAACTGATTATTTTGCTGTTGATGAATAGCAAATTTAGTCCATACACAATGACTTTTTTAAAAAGAGACAATTTATTTTTTTATTTTTAAAAAATTATTTATTTATTTATTTGGCTGCGCTGGGTTTTACTTGGCACATGCTGGATCTTCATGGCAGCATGTGGGATCTAGTTCCCTGACCAGGGATCGAACCTGGGCCCCCTGCATTGGGAGCACAGAGTCTTAACCACTGGACCAACAGAGAAGTCTCAAGACAATTTATTTAAGAAATTGACAATTAGGCCTTATCATTTTGAGGGCAAGTTGAATCCATCCTCACTTCTACATTCCACTGCCACCTTCTTATTGTGAGTCACTTCACCAACCAGAACAATTACTGCTGATCCCCAATTCCACTCTTTCCATCCTGCAGTAGTGCCTCCATTCAGCTTCTAAAACTGCTATTATCTTGTCTAAAACCTTGCCTGGGAAAGTGTCCAGCTACAAAGTGTAATGGTGACCACCTGAATCTGAATCTCTTTAACCGTCCAAAAACCAGCAGATCAACAATGACAGAGAAAACAACACAAGTAAAGAACATTAATAAAATTACCATTGGCCATGCTTTAGATATACTAGGGGACAGAGAATACCACGAACTTTTAATTATTTACAACTAGAGAGATGAAAAGCAAATTTCAACAAGCTCTCATTGAGACAGGCCTGGGACTCTTTGCTGCAGTGCTTGTACCTGGACAAACCTCTCCTAGAGCAACAAAATACAAAGAAACTTTAAGGGACTAAAAATAACTGTGTGCCTGCACAGTTGGAGCAAATTAGGGACAAAATATACAAAAAGACCAAAAAAAAAAAAAAAAAAAAAACTCTTACTGCCACTTCTGAAGACCTGGAAGCAAAAACAGGGTGTCTGGAGCAAAAGCAGGGTACTGAGCATGCACCCTGAACTCAACACCACCAGAGGGAATGGGCAAGACACCTAAGCCACCCCTCCAGCTGCCCCTGGACACACCCCTACCCTCACCCCATATAAGGAACAAGCTCACCCCTGCTCAGGGAGCAAGTGAACAAGCAAAACTGTTAAATGTTCTCATTCTCCGCTGCTGCATCAGGAGCCCCAATAAAGCTTTGCCTGAATTTCTTGTGTGGCCTAGTCAATTTCTGTTGATTCGGGAGGGCCAAGAACGCTGGTGGGTATCACCATGCCTGGTAAAAGTCTACAGGAATGAAGAATGAGGGAAGGTGAACTTAAGAGATTCTGTGAAAAAGAAAAGTGGAACAGAAGATGCAGATAAAGATAGACAAAATCACTTCCAGAAAGTGAAATTACAACAGTAAGTGACAAACACAATTCAAAGAATTGGCAATTCCCAGCATCAGCTATTAAGAACTGGGCTTGAAAGTAAGCAAAACTATAGGTATTAGCCTTTGGGAAGCATTCTTCTAGGTGGAGAATCTGCCATATGGAGAAGAAGTGGCAGTGAAAAGAAAGAAGGAAGCAAAAGGAAGAAGTAAAAGTTAAGGATCCTACAGAAACCAAAGACAAACATGTCTCACTTCTCTTTCTGCCACCATCCCTACTCTTACCAACATAATCAAAAACTTTAAATGCATTTTAAAATACTGGTCAAAGGGCACTCTTAAGCCAGGAAAATTATCAACAAAGGCCTAGGATCAAAAAAAAATTAACTCAATTCAACATAAAGTACTACAATAAGTAAACAGAAAATTCAAATTCAAATACTTCCTGTGATAGTCTTTCCAAAAATTAATAAGGGAACAGAAGAATACTGTAACAAACTTGCAAACTGAATTAAATATTCATAAACAAGCAATTAGTTTTAAAACAATAATTTAAAAAGGCACTGAAACAGAAATTTTAAAAACTAATGACAAAAAAAAGGACAAAACACATTAAAAAAATGCAAAGAAAGTCAATCAAGCTCAGAAAAGGAATTGGAGAAAAAACAAAGTCAACCAGGAAATGGAGAACAAATTAGAGGGTGCCCAAGTGAGTAGAGACTGGAATAAAATTTCAATAAGGGACTTTGAGGAAAGGCAGGAAAACAACCAAGAGAGTACATCCGAGAATGTTTTAAAAGAGTAAAAATGTTTAAGGCAAAAGTGGATGAAGTGCCAGGCAGGCAAGGAAAAACAAATCTGCTCTTTATATAATTAGAATTACTAGAAAAGAAAAAGAAATACAACAGAAATAAATATTGATATTTACATCTGTAAGGCAAGAAAACTATCTGGAAATAAAAGATAAATTTACATGTGGAGAGGTCCTACCTTGTACCTGGGAAAATGATTCAAAACAAATAATTTTGAGAAATATGTTAGTAAAACGACTCCAAGGAAAAAAATCATCAGATCCTCTAAACAAAATAATCAAATTACCTATAATGAGAATATTAGTCTAGCACCAGCCTCTCAAGAGCAACATACAATGCAAAGCAACAGTGGGACAGCATTTTCAAAATATTCCATAGAAGAAAAGTTAACCGACGTTTTTATATTCAGCCAAGCTGCCTCTAACATATCAAGTCTATAGGTAAATCATTTCAACTGTGCAAGAACCCAGGGACTATTGTACAGGTGAGGCATTCATGAGGAATCTACTATAGGGTGAGTTCATGTAAACAGCACAGAGTGAGGAAACTTTGGTAAATGATTGCTGGTGATTAATATATTTAATTGTAAATCAAACAATAACACAAGAGTAGGGTAATGGGTGAGAGAATAGTGTTTAATTGTTCTATGTTCTGACTATGTGGTAAGAATTCCATTAAAAATGGAAGGAGAAGAGCGAGAGAAGATTGAAATTTGAAAAAAGGTAACTGACTGTTGTATATATGAGTGCCAATGAGTACCATTGAAAACTCACAGACTAGATAGCAAAGGATTTTTTAAGAAAAAGTAAAATTAAGGGCACTGTAACAGGTATACATATAAAGATTCCTTGGAACAAAACAGAGTCTTTCTAAAAACCAAATGAAGTAAAAGAAAATTTTGTTATATTTTTTGTAAATAAAACATATCAATTATAGCATAAAATACTGTCAGAATTGAAACAAAATATACTTGTAACATTAAAAGTACATGGGCAAAGAAAAAAAAACAATGCACCAACTTGATTCACCAGGGTCAAGGCACACATACAAAGGCCCACAGCCTCTGAATGCCTTACTCGAAATTCTTATAGAGTCTCCCATACACATACCCATGGATGCCTGAATATTTTTGCTTCACACACACACACATACCAGTGATAAATGCTGATGAATGCGTAATAAAATGCTTTCCAGAGTAGGTAGGAAAGCTTTGATTTATGGAGCTTCACCACTTACCTGGTGTAACTGTTCTCAACATGACTACTTTCAACCTGATGTCACAGAGCTGGGAAGAGATATGCACCATTGACTATACCAAGCTACTACGAGCCAGTTCCAGTGCACCCCATCCCCTTTCCTACACATATGTGCACACATCTGACTGCCCCCTAAGTAACGCCCTGAACTCTCACCACAAATATACAAACAAAACCACACTACATATCTCCAGAATATACCTAAAAACATACAATCTTTCATATACACTAAACACACCCATACAACCGCTACCTGAAACCTGAATATACATACAAAACACCTTTCACTACCTGATTTTTACACAAAACCACTCACCTTGAATGTGCTCAAATACAAACATATGCAACCAACATACAACCCCTATATTCACAACAAATAACCTACAGACACACAGGCTCTCAAAAAACCACCAAGTATATAGCTGTTTCATGAGCCACCCAAAAAATACCCACACACAATCCCACAGTCCTAAAATACATATACTCCACAATTCCTGAACACACAACCTACACAGCCTGTCTCCAAATACGCACACTGAACCTCTCCCGCATCTCAGAATACACACCCCATAAGCCCCATGAACCTAAACACACACACAGCCACAAAACAAGCAAACTTACCAAATATATGGAGGACTATCCCACAAACACTCAAAACACACATACAAGCAACTCCACCAAGTTCTTCAACCATTACATTCCAGAAGTGACACAAAGAGGACCCCTGAGGGCTTTAATACACACACAAAGCCCCTATGCACACACTCATAAACTAACCATGAACATACACCCCCCATGCTCTAATAGATGCACACAAAACACAAAAACACCAACAATCCCTTAACTGTAGCTACTATACACTCACAACCCCCACATACTCATGGATACACACACCAGCAAATATTCCCACTCTCTAAATATATATATCCTGCAAAACACTATATATCATCATCACATTTCCAGAATCCAGCGTTACCACCACAATCCCCAAACATTTCCAAACACAAAAATCCCAGCATTCTGCGAAACCACTGTGTCCATTTCTGACAAACCCAAACCCTATGAATTCACCCATGTGCTGATGGATATACACACAAACCAGTACACACTCCGAAGACACAAGGACACATCTCCAGCATATCATATATAAATACACATAAAACCCCTTCCAAGTCCCAAATTACACATCTTAAACCTCCAGACCCCTACTCACCTAGAATCATATCACATACCTTCAGTACAAATAAATTCTCTCACTATACACATAACTCCATTACACTATCAACACAAAAATACTCACTTTCAGATACAAATAACCCCCTAATGAAAAACGCAAACACATACTCTAGAAAATATTCATGCAATCTGCTACATTCCTTGAATACATGCACAAACTCAACCTACATGTTTCTCACCACAAGCCCCAAATATACCCACAATTACTAAGCATGCTGTAAGTATGGAAACATACCACCCTATACCCAAATATAAACATAAAGTTTCACACTATCTGCATATACATAAACCCACAGTCCCAAATACTCACTGAAATAACTCCACTTGCTTCTAGAATACAGCTTCCTATAAATCCCACACCACACAACCCAGTCATCTGCACATATACAATATACCACCAGCCCCATAAAACAGTCATACACTTGCCCTCACACACCTCAAAACACATAATTCCTGAAAACCACCAAAGAAACACATGTAGTAATACAGCATGCCCTGAATACCTACAAATGATTCCTCTACTTTTCAAAAATAGGCAAAATACATGACCCTACACCAAAAATAATAGACACAAGCACTTTTTCCAACTTTGCCAATATGCACATGCACCTAACCCTTCCAAACCCACCATTAGACACACATTTCTAACGTGCTGGGGGAAAACACACACACACACATGCACATTCCCAAAGTCTTACACTACAAATACATAACCCGAACACCCTGAGTATAACCAAATTACATCTCAAACCCTCTACATAAACTCAACTACATCCACTCTCACAAAAACACACTCATGTCTTCCACTTAACCCCAAATATCCACACAGACATCACCAACCCACAAATACAAATACACTAATCAGACTCCCACCAGCTCCATAAATGTACAAATAAATCTCAAGCCAGAAGCTCATGGAAACACATTCCCAGCAGACTCACAAATAATGATATACATGAAACCACCCACTGCCCATGAAGCCCTACAGTCCCTGGGAGATCTACAAATACACATATACCACATCACACTTCCAGATACACACAAACACCCACTACTTCCCAATTGCCAAAAACAAGCACATGACATCTTAACATCCTTAACAAAACACTGAATTCCAACAAGCCACAAACACACACATATGTAACTCACACTACAAACACACCCACACAGTAATTTCACTACCCCAGAAAACAAATATAAACTACCTTAAGCCCCAGACACACGCACTTGCAGTGGTGTGTTATCAAGCAAAGCCTCAACAGCCTAATCAGCACTCCCTAAAGAAGTGTGGAGATATATACCATGCAATAAATTTTAATGATATAATGGATGTGTGCACATAATTTGCAAATAATTTAAAATGTACAATACTCTTCACTGTAAATTCTATATACCAAATTGATTCTTACCTAATGCTTTCATTGATTTCTGCTGAACTCTTGCATCATCAGCCAATCTATGCTTGCAATTCCATCATGATTTGACAGTATCAGACTATAAATAAATGCATATTGTAGAGTCAGCAAACTTACTCCCATCACTGACAAAAGAGTACACTTTGAACATAAGTGTTGATTGATAATTTTATGTTTAAAAAGTTACTAGTCTGCCTCTCCACCTTTTCCCCCCTCCTGCCTCCCTCCTACACCCCTAGGACCCAAGCAACAGAGGGGGCCTCGGAGGGTAGAGGGCTCGGCCAGGGAGCCCAGCAGGCCTCCCAGCCAATTGGTCAGGGGAAAACTAGAGGCTCTCCCCTCTCATCCTCCAAGGCCCGCAGTGTCCCTCCAGGTGGGAATCTCCCCCCTCCCCCAGCTAACCCTCAGGGGTGCCGGTCCTTTCCAGCCTCCACTTCTCTACCGCCTTGACTTCCCCCATGTCCTAACTGGTCATTCAAGGATTCCTCTGGTCTTCTTGGACCTCGAGTTCCCCCACTAACTTCCGGCAACTGACCTAGTTATGGGGATATGTGAACTCCACATCCTCCCATGCCCCTATCTTGACTCCACCCCTGCAGAAGAACAAATAAGTGAGATAGAGGATAGAATGGTGGAAATAAATGCCAAGGAAGAGAATAAAGAAAAAAGAATGAAAACAATTGAGGACAGGCTCAGGGACAACACTAAATGCAACAACATTTGAATTAGGGGTCCCAGAAGAAGAAGAGAAAAAGAAAGGTCTGAGAAAATATTCAAAGAGGTTATAGTGGAAAGCTTCCCTAACATGGGAAAAGAAATAGTCTCCCAAGTCCAGAAAGCACAGAGAATCCCATACAGGATTAACCCTAAGAGAAACACACCAAGGCACATATTAATCAAATAACAAAAATTAAATTCAAAGAAAAAATATTAAAAGCAGCAAGGAAAAGCAAAAAACAACATACAAAGGGAACACTATAAGGTTATCAGCTGATTTCTCTGCAGAAACTCTACAGGCCAGAAGGGAGGGGAAGGATATACTTAAAGTGATGAAAGAGAAAAACCTACAACCAAGATTGCTCTACCCAGAAAGGATCTCATTCAGATTTGATGGAGAAATCAAAAGCTTTACAGACAAGCAAAAGCTAAGGCAATTCAGCACCACCAAACCAGCTTTACAACAAGTGCTAAAGGAAATTCTCTATGAGGGAAACACAAGAGAAGAAAAAGACCCACAAAAACAAACCCAAAACAACTAAGGAAATGGTAATAGGAATATACATATCGATAATTACCTTGAATGTAAATGGCCTAAATGCACCAACCAAAAGACACAGACTGGCTGAATGGATACAAAAACAAGACCCACATATATGTTGTCTACAAGAGACCCACTTCAGACCCAGGGACACATACAGATTGAAAGTGACGGGATGCAAAAAAGATATTTCATGCAAATGGAAATTAAAAGAAAGCTGGAGCAGCGCTACTCATATCACATAAAATAGACTTTAAAATAAAGAATGTTGCAAGAGACAAGGAGGGACACTACATAATGATCAAAAGATCAATCCAAGAAGAAGATATAACAATTGTAAATATTTATGCACCCAACGTGGGAGCACCTCAATACATAAGGCAAATGCTAACAGCCATAAAATTAGAAATCAACAGTAACACAATAATAGTAGGGGACTTTAACACCCCACTTACACCAAAGGACAGATCATCCAAACAGAAAATAAACGAGGAAACACAAGCTTTAAATGGCACAATAGACCAGATACATTTAATTGATATTTATAGGACATTCCACCTGAAAGTGGCAGAATACACTTTCTTGTCAAGTGCACATGGAACTTTCTCCAGGATAGATCACATCTTGGGTCCAAATTAAGACTCAGAAAATTTAAGAAGACAATCACATCAAACATCTTCTCTGATCACAACACTATGAGGTTAGAAATCCATTACAGGGAAAAAACTGTAAAAAACACAAATACATGGAGGCTAAACAGTGCACTACTCAATAACCAAGCATTGCTGAAGAAATCAAAGAAGAAATTTAAAAATATGTAGAAATAAATGACAATGAAAACACAACGACCCAAAATCTATGGGATGCAGCAAAAGCAGTTCTAAGAGGGAAGTTTATAGCAATTCAGCCTCACCACAAAAAACAAGAAAAGTCTCAAATAAACAATCTAGCCATACCCCTAAAACAACTAAAGAAAGAAGGAAAGAAATCATAAAGACTAGAGCACATGTAAATGAAATAGAAATAAAGAAAACAATAGCAAAGATCAATAAAACTAAAAGTAGGTTCTTTGAGAAGATAAAATTGATAAGCCATTAATCAGACTCATCAAGAAAAAAAAGGAGAGGACACAAATCAATACTATGAGAAATGAAAGGAGAAATCACAACTGACACTGCAGAAGTACATGGGATTATAAGATACTACTATAAACAACTTTATGCCAATAAAATGGACAGCCTCGAAGAAATGAACAAATTCTTGGAAAGGTGCAATTTTCCAAGACTGAATAAGGAAGAATTAGAAAATATAAACAGATCTATCACAAGTAATGAAATTGAAACTGTAATACAAAAATCTTCCAACAAACAAAAATCCAGGACCAGCTGGCTTCACAGGTGAATTCTACCAAACACTTAGAGAAGAGCTAACACCTATCCTTCTCAAACTCTTCCAAAAAATTGCAGAGGGAGGAACATTCCCAAGTTCTATGAGTCCACCATCACCCTGATACCAAAACCAGACAAAGATATCACAACAATAGAAAATTATACACCAATATCACTGAGGAACATAGATGTCCTCAACAAAATACTAGCCAACAGAATCCAACAACACATTAAAAGGATCATACATCATGATTAAGTGGGATTTATCCCAGGAATGCAAGCATTCTTCAATATATGAAAATCAATCAATGTGATACACCATATTCACAAATTAAGGAATAAAAACCACATGATCATCTCAAAAGATGCAGAAAAAGCTTTTGACAACATTCAACACACATTTACGATAAAAACTCTCCAGAAAGTGGGCACAGAGGGAACACCTCAACATAATAAAGGCCATATAGGACAAACCCACAACAAACATTATTCTCAATGATGACAAACTGAAAGCATTTCTTCTAAGGTCAGGAACAAGACAAGGATGTCCACTCTCACCACTCTTATTCAACACAGTTTTGTAAGTCCTAGCCGCAGCAATCAGAGAAGAAAAAGAAAGAAAAGGAATCCAAACTGGAAAAGAGGAAGTAAAACTGTCATTGTTTGCAGATGATATGACACTATACATAGAAAATCCTAAAGATGCCACCAGAAAACTACTAGAGCTCATCAATGAATTTGGAAAAGTTGACGGATACAAAATTAATGCATGGAAATCTCTTGCATTCCTATATGCTAACAATGAAAGATCAGAAAGAGAAATTAAGGAAACAATCCCATTTACCACTGCAACAAAAAGAATAAAATGCCTAGGCATAAACCTACCTAAGGATACAAAAAAACTTGTATTCAGAAAACTATAAAACAGTGATGAAAGAAATCAAAGATGCCATGAAAAGATGGAGGAATATACCAGGTTCTTGGACCAGAAGAATCAATATTGTGAAAATGACTATACTACCCAAGGTAATCTACAGATTCAATGCAATTCCTATCAGATACTCAATGGCATTCTTCACAGAATTAGAATAAAAAAATTTACAATCTGTATGGAAACACAAAAGACCCAGAATAGCCAAAGCAATCTTGAGAAAGAAAAACAGAGCCAGAGGAATCAGGCTTCCTGATTTCAGACTATACTACAAGGCTACAGTAATCGAGACAGTAAGGGACTGACACAAAAACAGAAATATAGATCACTGGTACAGGACAGAAAGTCCAGAGATAAACCACACACATATGGTCACCTAATTTATGACAAAGGAGGCAAGAACATACAATGGAGAAAAGACAGCTCTTCAATAAGTGGTGTAAAAGAATGAAATTAGAACAGTCCCTACTACCATACACAAAAATCAACTCAAAATGGATTAAAGAGCTAAATGTAAAAGCAGACACTATAAAACTCTTAGAGGAAAACATAAGCAGAACACTCTATGACATAAACCATAGCAAGATCCTTTTTGATCCACCTCCCAGAATGATAGAAAGAAAAACAAAATTAAACAAGTGGGACTCAATGACACTTCAAAGCTTTTGCACAGCAAAGGAAACCATAAACAAGACAAAAAGACAATCCTCAGAATGGGAGAAAATATTTGTAAATGAAGCACCTGACAAAGGATTAATCTCCAAAATACACAAGCAGCTCATGCAGCTCAATATCAAAAAAAAACCCACCCAATCCAAAAATGGGCACAAGACCTAAATAGACATTTCTCCAAGGATTACATACAGACTGCCAACAAACACATGAAAAGATGTTCAACATCACTAATCATTAGAAAAATGCAAATCAAAACCACAATGAAGTATCACCTCACACCAGTCAGAATGGCCATCATCAAAAAGTCTAGAAACAATAAATGCTGGACAGGGTATGTAGTAAAGGGAACCTTCCTGCATTGTTGGTGGAAATGTAAATTGGTGCAGCCACTATGGAGAAGGCTATGGAGGTTCCTTAAAAAACTAAAAATAGAGCTACCATATGACCCAGTAATCCCACTCCTGGGCATATAGCCTGAGAAAATCATGTTCCAAAAATACACATGTACCACAATGTTCATTGCAGCATTATTTACAATAGCCAGGACATGGAAGCAACCTACATGTCCGTGGACAGATGAATGGATACAGAAGATGTGGCACATATATACAATGGAATATTACTCAGCCATAAAAAGGAATGAAATTGAGCTATTTGTAGTGAGGTGGCTTGGACCTAGAGTCTGTCATACAGAGTGAAGTAAAGCAGAAAGAAAAAATCAAATACCGTGTGCTAACACATACATATGGGATCTAGAAAAACAGTACTGATGAACCTAGTGGCAGGGCAGGAACAGAGATGCAGACATAGAGAACGGGCTTGAGGACACTGGGGGAAGGCGGGAGGGGAAGCTGGGACATAGTGAGAGAGTAGCATTGATATATGCTCACTGCGGGGTGTGAAGTGGATGGCTGGTGGGAAGCTGCTGCAGGGCGTGGGGAGATCAGCTTGATGCTTCCTGAGGACCTGGAAGGGTGGGATGGGGCGGTTGGGAGTGGGGCTTGGGAGGGAGGAAATACAGGGATATGTGTGTACATATGGCTGCTTCACTTTGTTGTATAGCAGAAACTAGCACAGCACTGTGAAGCAATTATACTCCAATAAAGATTAAAAAAAAGGGGGGGTAAATATGAAAAATAAAAAACCTCTACATAGGTCCACACAAAAACTTGTGTGAGTCTTTAAAGACAGCCCCAAACCAGAAACAATCCCAATGTCCATCAGCTGTGAACAGAGAGACAGAAATGTGGTGCCTCCACACACTGTAACACCACTCAGGAACAAAAAGGAACAAACTGCTGATACACGCTACAACATGGATGAACTTCAGAAACATTAAGCTCAGTGAAAGAAGGCAAACGCATAAAACCACATATTATTTTATCCCACTGATATGAAATCCAGAAAAGGTCAACCTATAGTATAGGAACAGAAAGTAGATGACTGGTTACCTAGGGCTGCGGGGGCGGGGGACGGGGAGTGACTGTTAATTGGCACCAGGATCTTTCTGGGATGATGGAAATGTTCTAAAATTGGATTCTGGTGATGACTGTACAACTTGGCAAATTTACTAAAAACCAGAGAATCCTTAAAAAAAAAATTTACTAGTGAAACTATGACGCTGTTCATTAGCTCTTCCCTCATTTTCCAGTGACCTGAACCAGATGACGGTTTCCAATGGGAAGCGCTTCCCTCCAGCGCCTGCTCTCCTCAGAAGGCGCAGACCAGAGGCGCCTGTGTAACCTCACACACACCGTCCACCCCCCACTGCAGGCCCCGCCGTCCCCGCACCGGCCACGCAGCCTGCTCCCCAGCGGAGCCAATACTTCTGGTGTAAACCCCTCGGGGTCTCGGGCTCTATGGGGGCGTGAATCCCCAACGCGGGGAGTCTCCCTGCAAGGACAAGGGCACACATGACCCACAGGGTGAACAACAGCGCGGAGCAGTCACACCTAGGGGTGAAGACTCCCAGTATCCCTTACCTCAGGGTTCATATTACTGAGGCTATAGGCCGCCATCAGAGGCCCCGCCCCCAGCCAGGAAGGCCGTTGCGGCCCGCCCCTAGCACTCGCGTGCATGCGCCCCTGTCTTCCCCAGCAGCGTGCTCCACAGACGCCCGTTGGAGGTTGGCTGTCCGCGTGCCCGAGAGCCCCGCCCCCAGTGTGCGTGCGCATGCGTGCAGGCGCGGGGCCACAAGGTCCCTGCAGGAGAGGAGAGAAAGGGAGGGCTGGGGGGCATCAGCGACCCTTTCTGGTGGTGTCTCCTCACCGGCAACCTTCGTGGCGGTCTCTTCTCAAAACCAGCTCTTGTGAGATGAGCACTCGTGATTTTTAAATTGCACATGTGAAATCCACACACTTACATACACAGAGTTTCAAGAGCTCAAGCACAATATCCTCAAATTGGGGCAAGTGCTTTCTAGCCCTGTGGACTGCAGTTCCTTGGTTCTTGTCTGTACCTTTCAAAACAGTAGGTCCTTTTTCCCAGCAAGCCTGCAGTTTCCCTTAAAGAACAACCTAGCAAAGAATTTCAGACCTGGGAAACACTCCGAGATACTGTCTCCTGACTCCATTCCAAGAGGTTTTCCAAACGCGTTTACTCTACAAGAATATTTATTCTTAGTGTATTCAATACATGGAGGTTTTTCAATAAATGTTGATTCACTGGTGTTTCCTTGGTCAAGTTTTTGTTACAGCTTTGAGCGAGCTGTGACAATGAGTCAATATCAACACAGCAGGTAGTATGGGAAGAATTTTACTCTGCCTTTCTCCTTTTTGGTAATATATTGCAGAATTGCAGTTGGCAATAAAAACAATAAATAGTGGGATCAGCTTATTGACCTTTATAGTGCTTCCCAAAGAAACTTCAATCACCAGATCCTCTTTCTGGTCAGTTGCAAGGTTAGAGCATTTCTCACTCAACAGGATGTTTCTGAAGACCCCTCACATCTAACAGCACTAAGAGCCTCCAAGTGCACAGATTTGAAAACCCCACGAGACACGAACATGGTATCTCTTCGTTTCTCTATTGTTCCGTGATTGAGTGGAAGATGAACTGTCTTCTGAGGCTTGTGATCTGTGTCCAGAGATGTTTTTTTCTCAGTAGCCAATGCCTGCTCCCAACGTCTCTGCAGGAATGGTCAGAGATCATGATCCAAAGGACTTTTAGATGCTCCCTTCCGTCACAGGTCTTTCCAAGTTCCATTCGGGCTAATTTGATTATCTGTCTCTGGGGTGTAGGATTTTGAAGCAGTACAAAAATGATCACAGTATTGGGACTGGATAATTTTTCCACAATGTAATTTTTGTATCAGTGGCCCTGAGAAGACTCATTCAGATACTGTGTCAGAGTTATGAGTGAGAATCTTGTAAATAACTGGTTGAAAAGACGGGGAAGCAACAAGGAAGCCTGGCTTTCTTGAGTGCCTGGGTACAATATTTTGCCTCACCATCCCTCTAGAATGAAGTTATTGGTTGAAAATCATTTCAGTTTTCCTTCATGATAAAAGCTCAAGTACTCAGCGATATTTCCAAGTTGTTTATTTTTTTTCAGTCCCCAACAGGAGTTTCTTTATATAAAGTTCACCAAGATATTGTTTGAAATACTCTCACCTCATCTTCTCATCTTCTTGTGAGGCAATTTTTCCTGACAAGGGGCAAGGAATGTCTTAAGCACCAACAGGAGTCTTTTTCACAGTGTAGAAAAGTCCTTCTAAACCTCTCTTTCCTTCCCCAACACCCTACAATCAGTAAGAATTCTGCTGCTACAGCTGTGAGGGAATCTTGTCTCCCAAAAGATTGGGTTTCAATCTTCTGAGGTTTTCACTCTTCATCTTCCTTGACAAGTTTCTTAACAATCCTCTCTTCTCACAACACAAGACATGAATACTCTTTCATATCATCTTGATAGTGATAAAGTGACATTGATTCTCAGTATGAAAATAAGAATCAAACATGTTTTTAAAAAAGCATTGCTACCATGATTCCCATGCATATGAGACCGTATGCACTGATGAGCCTAGATTCTAAAGAGTCAGGGTAAGTAATGGAGGCAGGAAATGCACAAGCTTATAAGCTGGGCTTGCAGGATAGGATTTAGATGGAAGTGGGTTTGTATGAATGGGGATTGAACATTGGTGGATAAAGTCTTGGCATTGTCTCAAGGTGCACATCCATTTCATGGGTAGTGGATTTTTAACACCTAGAAAAACCAGCGCTCTATGATGTTTAGTCCCTTAACATAAAGAAAGAGAAGAAGATTTTCTGCCTTCTTGTTCCTTACTTCTGTCCCTCCCCCTCCTAAGCCTAGACATTCAATGCTATATGATGGCTCTTCCAAATCCATTTCATTCAAAGAGCCTGCAGATTTTGTGTGTATTTGCAACTGGGTTTCGTGTTGAAGCCAAGATGCACACTTCAGTCTCTTTACTCCGAGTTCACTTTCTCACAAGGATGAGTAACTAATAATAGCTTAATATATGATACATTTTTGGTAGTGTTGCCAGATAAAATACAGCTTTCCAGCTAAATGCAAATTTCAGAAAAACAGGGAAAGAATTTGCAAGTAAAACTATGTCCAAAATATTGCATAAGACACACATATTAAAAACGAATTCATTGTTTTTGCGAAATACAAAAATCAAATTCAGTTAGGCATTTGTTATTTTTATTTGCTAGATCTGGCCACCCTATTCTTTCAGGTACTTTGAAATTTAAGCGAGTGTAGAAATTCTTGTTCTAGGGATCTGGTGCAAAAACAGAAGAGCCATGATACCAACACAAAGACAATCATCGGAAATATCCTCAGATATGTTGGAACACATATGAATTTTCAACCAGAAAACACCTGCAGACATTTTCAAAAATGAAAATAGATTGCATTCACTTTTAGTTGCACAATGTATCTCTGGAAAGATTTTAATGAAACATAATAATGGTTTCCTCTGGGAAAGAGGATTGGGTTGACAGGGGAAAGAGGTGGGAGGAGGAGGCGTGAGTGCAAATTCCATTCTGCACAATTTGAACTTGAACCATGCAAAGGTACTATTTGTTAAACTATTATATTAAAATTTTAAAAAGGTACAAAATATTTAACAACAATGTAATACTATGAGAAACACATTTAGTGAATTCTGCTCTTAGACATGTGGGCTGCATGATGATTTTTTGATGGAGGGGGGCTTTCCCTCACAAAGGAGCATTAGTAAGGCTGCTCTTGGTGGATGTTGGTTGGAGCACAAGGACCACTTCCTTGGGAATGATGTACATACAGCAATCAACCATGCTGCATCTGTTGAGACAATCCTAATTTCAAACACTTGGTTCCACGTGGCCGTAAATACCCAAGTGTTTATCAGACTAAAAGTTCTGAATTTTGTTCCGAAAGTCTAGTCTCTGTTGAAGTAAGTCAACAGCCAGGTAGGAAGCAGAGTGGGTTGAGGGACACAAAAGTAGGTTGATGGAGAAAGAAGCGAAATAAAGAGAACATCAAATCCAACCTTGCTGCTATGACTCTAAAAAGCAATTTATAAATCGCCCACAGAGGCACATACAAATTGCACTGCCACCGTGTAATGTGGAAGGAACTTCAGTTCTTGCCTACCTGCCAGAGCCCTCATGGAATGTCTTCCCATCCCATCCAGGCCCACCTGCCCTCTGCCCCTCCCCCGCTGCAGAATGTTTCCGTCCCACATTCTATAGTTTAGATTCAAACTTCTCCCTCCTTTACTTGGATGTTGAGCATCTGCTGGAGCAGGTCACTCTCTGGATCCTGGTTTTGACTTTTCTCATCGCGGCTATGAGGCAGCGATCGTCCGTGCCCAAGCCTGCGGGATGGTTTTAGAAGGAGGTAAGCCTGTAGGCTGGGGGTGTGTTCTCAGAGACCCTGCCATCCATCAAACCCTTGGGGTTCACAGGTGACAGTTGACATGTGGGCACATAGCTGGACTGGAGTAGAGGAAGGAGAGAGCTCTGGACCCTCTCTCCTGGGGAGACTGGGGAGCCTGAAGCACTCTGAGAATGTACGGGGCAAGAGGAGGTCATTGGAGGTGGCTGAAGGGGAACTGGCCTGAGTATGGAGAAAGGATGGCAGTAGGGAGGTTGATTCTTTCTAGAAGGGAGACAAGCCTCTTTGAAATGTGTGTGTAGGGATGTGGGTGATGTCCTGGTCGTGACACAGGGAGGGTCACGAGGAAAGCCTAGCCCTGTGTTGGGTTCCTCAGGCAGCTGAAGCTTGCCCCACCATATCTTTCTAAGGGATGTGAACTGGAGCTAATGTGTCTAATGGGGCCAGGCGGACAGATGGTCTTAGTCAGAAAACTATTCAGTGGGGCTGTGTGTGGCCACACCTGCAGTGAAGTGTCCTCTCCCAGAGCTAGGCAGGAAGTTCCTCTAACTGCCGCAGCCCAGACCTCCTCCACTCCTTCCAGCCCAGAGCTCACTTCTCCGTTCAGCTAACTGTTGCCTTGGATCCAACAGGGGATGGGCAACCATGTAACTTCAGCCAAGAGAGTGCTGGGGGTCCCAGGTTGTTGGGAATGGCTCTTCCTTTTGTGGAAATGCAGTTCTTCAGACCTATGTCATCTTGTCCAGTATCTCATGGCGGACCCTCAGGCCTGCCTTGAGAGGAAGAGTTTGTTCATATTTGGTGTCACTCCTTCATGGACAGGGAACCGATGTGGAGTGCGGCTGGTTGGGGTGGAATGTGTGTGAAGGCTGATTCCCTTTACAAAGGGGGAAGGAGTGTCACCCAGAGGCAGGAAGACATCTTCTGTGTTATTATTAGACGTCCTATGACACCTGTTCTGATTAACCAGGTGCACCGTGCTGTGTACCTTGTTCTCCTGGACAGGTGCTTCAGACAACTTGATCACAATGGCACCTGGCTCATGCCCGCTTCTCAGTTCGTCTCACTTTCCGTTAGAGGGAGCTGGAAGGGGAAAGACCACAGGCAGTCTTACTCCCACAGCCAATGTAACATGATAATTCCCTGGCCCCTGTTTGATCCTCTGCAACCATCACTGGCTGTGAAATGACAGAATCTAAGGGACACACACCTAATTCTCAGATCCCCCCTCCTCAGAACAGACCCCTGAGTGATGACAGTGACTCTGGGCACTGGGGAGGGGGTGGCAGGACCTGGCTCACGTTAAGGGTCTGCTGTGGGTGGTTCTGAGATGCAGCTGCATGCTGGGCCGGGGTGTAATAGGTTTGTATCAGGATTCCACTGGAGAGAGATTTTTCCAGCATCTTTGTTTTGTTTTGTGAGGCTAGGAAAGAAACAGAAGATTTATACTGAGCATCAGGAAATGGAAGACTGAGGAGGAGGTGGGGCCCTAAGATTTTAAATAGTGCCTGTCCGCAAGGGGCATCTGGGTGCCGAGAACTTACCTTGGAGAAGCTCCCAAACTGCTGGTGCACCTGCTGAGGGGCCTTTCTCACAGAGCAGATGTCCACCAGCAGATGTTCCAGGTCTTGGGAGACAGCCTGTGAGGCTTAGGTGCCAGGGGCGCCTTAGGGAGGCTCTCCGAGTCAGTGCTTGCTGAGACTGTTTATTCTTGGCAGACAAGGGTCAGGGAACCAGGTGGATAGAGCGAGGTCACCAGTGGAATACTTCTCAACTGGAGGTCAGAGCAGGAAAATCCCTCCAGGACATTTGCACACTGCACAGTCTCCCCTGTCCAAAGGCCCCTCCCCTGTGGAGATTTACACACTGGTTCCCCAGAGAGCCTCAGTCCCCGGTGCCCATTCTCCTCCGGCACTCACCCCTTTCCTTTGCCTCAACAGCATCTGCAGTGCTGGGAACGGATGTGACCATGAACCCTGGTGCCTCCTTGTCTCCTTTCACGGCAGTGCCCTTTGCTCCACCTGTTCCTGGCCCCCAACACTGGCCACCCCGGGAGCAGCACCCGCCGCCCCCCATGACCCCATCTTTCCCTCCTGGCAGCACCCTGCTGCTGCCAGCTTTCCCCACAACACCTTTGCTGGCTCATGGTGGCCATGGCCCCAGTGCCCCTGGGGCTTGCAACGTCATTTTCCAAGTCAGCTCAGAAGGGAGGCCAGTAGAGCCCCCCCAGACTCAGACCTTTGTCCTTACTCAGGCCCCCTTCAACTGGCGCATCCCAGGGGCCCTCAGTGGGAGTGCTGTTTGTCCTGCATCCATATTCCTAGCAAGTCCTGCAATGGAGACCATTGTGACTGCTCCAGATGTTGGAGTGACTCAGGCTGGCATGGGAGGCTGGACCCCCAGCTTTCTTCCTCGAGCGCCACCACCAGCTGCCCAGCTGGCGCCCATCATCCCCCCAGCGAACTCTGGGCCACGGCCACATGGCACTTCCAGGGAGGGCAACTTGGCCACCAACCAGTCCAAGGCCGCGCAGGATGACTCCTGTAACCCCAAGAGTGTGTACGAGAACTTCCGACGTTGGCAGCGCTTCAAGCCCCTGGCCCGGAGGCACCTTCCGCAGAGTCCTGATGCAGAAGCTCTTTCCTGCTTTCTCATGTGAGTGAACTCTCAGGGGGTCATGAGCTTATCGGAGATTTTAGATAAAGAGGAACTGTGGGTGGACTCACAGGTTAGGATTCTAGGGATATGGCAGGAAGGTCTGAGGGCGATGTCCATGCTCTGAGAAGGCACACAGTCAGTCATACATGTCACTCTGCCCGTTCATGACATCCCTTCAGGGCCTTATGTCAACTGACCCCACCACCTTGTGAGCCCCACCAACTCGATGTCTTAGGATTCTCACGGTCATATTGACTGGAGACGTGCAGTCAGAGGGCTGTGGTGTAAGGTGAGGAGCCACGGGGTGGATGCCCCGCTCTCCTGCGGTGCTGTCTCCCCTCATTCAGGACTGGAGTGTGCATGGCCAGGGCTGTGACTTCAGAGGAGGGTAGGGGTGCGGGGCCCAGGAGAGAGCTTCATGCACACCTGGCTCTCATTGTTCGGGAGAATCCCAGTAGGAACAGGGCCGTGGTAGAGCTCTCCTAAGGGCGAGGGCGCTCTCCTATGAGAGCTGTGAGCCTGGCAGGCTTTTCCATCCTAAACCGTAGGTCCCTCGTGAAAAGGGGACAGTTACACGTACCTCAGAGGAGTGTGCAGGAGACTCCTTGGGCTAATCTATGATGTGTTAGCAGATTGCCTGGCACCTGCCATGCCTCATTACTGAGAGTGATTTTGATTATGAAAAGGCAATCTTGAGGAGGAAGAGCGCTCCCCAAGCACAAGGTCCCAGCTCTAGCCTGGGAGTGGGTGGTCATCCTCCAGGGAGTGTGAGGCGGTGACAGTGGTAGCCGGGCAGCCTTGTCTTGCTCTCCCAGACACCTGCCTCTCCCCGTCCTTACGTTCGTTGAGTGACATGTGGTCTGCATGGCTGGGTGGGGTCGGGCAGGTGGGGGCTGGGCTGGTCACGGAGACGGACCCCGGCGGCTTACAGCCCAGTGCTGCGATCCCTGGCCCACCTGAAGCCCACCATGGCACTGGAGGAGAGAGAGCAGCTGGCCGTGCAGGAGTGGCAGCGCACCAGCAACTTTGACCGCATGATCTACTACGAGATGGCGGAAAAGTGAGTCAGCGTCCTGGGCTCAAGGGCTGCAGGGTGGGTGAGAGCGGTGGCTGAGGGCCAGACCCAGGGCAGGGTCTGGCTGTAGGGGTGCCCACCAGAGAGGACAAAGGAGGAGGACTGTCACCCAGCACAGGGTCCCTGCATCCCAGGGGCCCTTTTGCCCTCCAGGAGCCCCTCCTTCACCTGCAGAGCCTGAGTCTTCTGTCCTTCCTCCACCGGGGCTCTGCCCTCCCCTGATGCTCACCCACCCTTGTGTTGACATGGAGGTCTCAGGACGGGGTGGGGTAAAGCTGTGAGTCTGGTAGGGGTCCAGCTCCAGCCATAGGGCCCTGCAGGGGAATGCGCTCCACCCACCAGCCTGCTGCCTCCGTAGTGATGGGTGGCTGGCGGCCACTGACATAGAATTTGGGACCCCCGCTCCTCATGAAGAGTGGCCTGCCTGGGTACCCTGGCATCCCTGAAGAGGCCGGGGAAGACAGCCTGTTGTCAGCCCTTCCAGGGTTTTCTCCATGGCAATCCCCTTGGTTCAAAAAACAAAATCAAACAAGCGCCTCTCAGAGGAATGGAAAGCTCCCCTCTATGCTCAGCGTCCACGTCCTCCAGCCTCTCCTGAGCCCTGTCTGCAGGTTTATGTCCCAGGACTCTCAGTCCCAGCCCAGGATCCTGGATTCGGGCAAGGACCCCTGTGGGGAACACATGTCTGATCCAGCCTCTGGCTGTTCGTGTGGTTCTAGATAAGGACGGGGGCATGAGGAGGGTGTCCCGTGGGTCAGCTGTGGGTCCCGTTGACCTGGCCCAGTTCAGTGATGTGGGTCTATGCTGTTCAATGCCCTCCAGTGCTGGTGAGGCAGGAAGTGTCCCAGATCTTGGATTGGTTCCACAGCTCTCTGCTGTGGACAGCATCTCAGGGCCTTGACAGCCCCAAGGCACATCCTCTCCCGATCCCTCGTTCTCTGCCACCTTTGTTGGGCTCCAGAGCCCAGGCCTTTATCTCAGGGTGGCCTATGCCTCTGTCACCCCCTAGGTTCATGGAATTTGAGGCAGAGGAGGAGATGCAGATTCAGAAGTTGCTACAGGGGGTACAGGGCCTGCCTCCCCCAGCCCCACTGAAGCTGGATCCTCGGGGGCCCCCAGTCCCGAAAGTGGGCCTTCAGCCAGGCACCCACATTCCCACTGGCGTTGACGGCAAAGGTAACAAGGGCCTCGGGATGGCCACTGTCCCCACATGGGTCCTTTTCCTTCAAGAGGGCATTGGTCTTTCAACCAGAACAGCTACCAAAGGCGGGTCAGGGGGGAGGGGCGGGTCTCAGCAGCCCTTGGTCACAATGGGGTTCTGACTCGGTCTGTTTTGAAACTCCTCTCCCAGATCCCTATCAAAGGACCCCACACAAAGTCTGCCTAAAGTGTGGGCTTGATGGGGAGACCCCAGGAAAATCAGAGGTTCCACACTCCTTCACATGGGACTCTCTTAGATGCCCCCCTTACCTGCCCCTCCCACTGTGCATAAGGCTTCAGGCGGTCCTGACCCCACCCCCACTCACGTCAATGTCACCCCAACACTGCAGTCACCACCGTGTGCTCGGTGGTCAGGAGGTGGACTGGGAGCCCCTCACCTTATTTCCCTCCTTCCTGCTCTGCCTCAGCCTGCGCTCCCAGGAAGGCCAGCCGTAGGGCCCAGCCTACCCGCCCGAAGCCACACAGATCCCAGCGGCCCCTGGGGCCCAAGGCACCCAAGGAGATTCCCCCTGGGGCTGTGAGAGAGTATGTGGACATCATGGAGGTACTGGTGGGGCCTGTCCACTCAGCCACGGGCGAGTCAGATGCAGAATGTGGAGAGGACGGAAGTGAGCTGAAGCAGGAGGAGGACGGGACCTACCCGGACCCAGATCTCCTGAGCTACATTGACCAGCTGTGTTCCCAGGAAGACTTCATCACCAAGGTGGGCTGGCCTGGAGCCTGGGGTCTGCTAGATTCCAGGGCGTGGAACTCTCAGCACCCAAGATCTGGGTTCCTCCCAGGCCAATGGGACTTAAGCTCAGCTCCTTGTTCTTGAGCTGTAGTGGGGGGGGGGGGGCTTTGTGTGTAGGGAGGGGTGTGTGTGTGTGTGTGTGTGTCTGTGTCAGATAACCATCCCCGCCTCGTGGAGGGGAGGAGGTGCGGGTCTCGGCTTTTCACTTTCCCTCCAGGCCTTGGCTCACAGGCCACTCCTGGCCAAGGATGCTCACAGCCTCTTCCTTCTGTCCCAGGTGGAGGTGGTCATTCACCCTCGATTCCTGGAGGAATTGCTTTCCCCAGAAGCACAGCTGGATCTCTTGGCCCTAGCTGAGGAGCTGGAGCAGGAGGAAGGACTCACCCTTGAAGAGGTGAGCCAGGGGAGGGAGAGGGACACTCAGGGACCCCAGGGAGCCAGGGGAGCCAGGGACCCCAGGTAGAAAAGGGGTGATGAGGGACACCCAGGTAAGACAGGGGAGGGAGGGACTCTGGTGAGCAGGGGAGAGATAGGACCCCAGGACAGGAGGCCCACGTGGCTGTGTCCATCCCTCCCTTGCCTGGGGGGCCTGGGGTGGGTGCAGTGCAGGGCAACAGGAAGGAGGGATGGGGAGCCGCGAGGGGACGTAGGACACACAGCTGGGAATCAGGTGCAGGAGGACGGCAGGAACACACAGTGTCTGCGTGTGGACTCAAGTCCCGGGGTCACCCATCTCCTCCTACCCCTGAGGGCCATTGTCCCACTGCCCAGTGCTTCTCCTCTCACACGTGTGTGTGGAGCAGTCACTGTCCTCCTCCCTCCTACCAGCTGGTGCAGAAACGACTCCTGGCCTTGAAGGAGGACAAGGGTGCGCGAGCACCCCCCAGTCACAGCGCACCCCGAATGGACTCAAGTCATTCTGAGTCCCGCGCCGGGCAAGGTGCCCAGAGGCACGACCGAGGCCCCCAGCTCGGGGTCTGCGATGACGCCTGCCCACCAGAGATGGATTTCAAGGCCCTTCATAGGCTCAGCCAGACAGACACTGGCCTGTCCAGGCCCAAAGGCTTTGTTCCCTCTCCCAGACATCAGGAGTTGCCTCCATTCCGGGCTGCACGGCCGTCCCCTCCCCAGGGTCAAAGGCGCCCTGGCCCTCGACTGGGCCCCAGGGATACCTCCGTTCTCAGAGGAGCCTCTCCTGTTGAGGAGGCCCGAGGGCCCAGGGACGGATCCAGTGAGGACGAGGGGGACCTCCCCAGCCTGGCCTTCCTCTTGGCCTCTGAGCACAACCTCCTGCCCTTGGGCCTGTGCCTGAGTCCTGCCCCTGCCTCGGGGCTGGTCGGCCCTGGAGGTTGGGGGACCCAGAGAGCTCCCCAGGGCCCCTCCCCTCAGGGAACAGGCCTCAGCCCAGCTCCTCCAGCCGCCGCCAAGTCTAGGAAGCGGGCTCCGTGTGGAGGCCCAGCTGCTGGTGAGAAGCTGCCTGTCCCCGGGGCTGACCTAGGGGTCTCTGGGAGGCCAGCCTTGGCTCTGGGGCTGGATCGCCCCACACAGCCGAGAAAGAGAAGGTGTGACCCCTTTGCCTCAGGGGGCAGGAGGAAGCGGCACTGCAGCCAGTAGGGAACCGTGGGCCAGCTCTCCAGTGCCAGCCCCTTGGGGCGGCCTGCAGGGGACCCTAGGGGCTCCCTGTGGTCTCATCCCAGTGCTGATCCTGGCTGATGTGGGGAAAGGGAGGGAGGGCAGGACCACCAGGGTGGGGAGAGGGGGAAGTGGGGTTATGGAGGGTGAGGAAGGTGGGGGGGGTGGGGTCTGGGTGGGTGTGGGTGGGAGCAGGACCTTTGCAGTGAGGTATGTAATTTGTGAATAAAGATAGTTTTGTTGGGAGATGCTCTCAGGCCACCGTCATCTTGTTTGTGTTTGAGCTGGTCCACAGAGAGGGATCCTGGGAGGAAGGAAGGATGAGGGAGGTCACAGGAGCTGTGGATCTACAGGGGGCCAAGTCTTCCTTCCACATAGACCAGGACCCCTCAGGCTGTTCCTGGGAGCACCCAGCTCTCACTCTCCCCAAAGACCCCTTGTCATCCCCCTCGCTCAAGTCTGCCTGGCTAGGCGCCTTCTGGGGCAACTGTACCACCTTCTGCATCCCTGAACCATCTAGGGAAGGGGAGCTGCTTTTGTGCGTCTCAGTCCTCTGGATACTAACCCATTTCTGGGATGGAGCCCAGAGACAGCCCTTGTCTCTAGGGAGCTTCTCTCTGCTTCCCGGAAGCGGCCAGAGGACGCTGGGATGATCCTCTGCTCATCCAGGGTTTCCTGTGTGGGTGGTCTGACCAGAGAGGGAAAGTCTCGGCCACAGGGACAGGACCGTCTGCCTCTCTGCCTCCTTGTCGGGGGAGCATCCTCTCATCTCAGTGGGAGTATTGCCATGTGGAGAGTGGTGGCGGCAGCTACCTCTTAATCCCAGTGAGAACGGAACAAGGGGAATGGTGAGAGGAAATTCCTGGGGCGCCCATTAAAGGTATGTATAAGGGAAAGGACAGGTGGGCCCTTTCGTGGAACGTGTGGGATTTCTGTGCAGGAGCATCTTGTTTAACTGCAGGAGGAGGACCCATCTTGCTGTGGCTGTGGGGCCTAGAGACCTATGGGTCTGCAAAGACATCCCACAACTACTGTCCCTTCCTTTGCCACCCATGGCTGGACATGTGTGTGTACTGGTGTCAACACTGATTTGTAGTCACATATAAAACACTTCCTCCTCACAAACTATGACCACGCTTCACAAGAACAGCTCACCCAGCAGGGCAGCAGGGTAGAGGTGTCTGTGGCCCAGATCTGGGTGGGAGCTGGGATCCGTGCTGAGGAGTGTGGAGACCTCCGTCACCCTCCTGTGGGTGCTGGCAGGGGACCTCACATCGTCAGAGCAGGGTAAAGGACCCGCTGAACAGGGAGCAGACCCTTGCTGTGTCCCAGAACTCCCCCGGCCCCTCCCAGTCTGCTTAGCCCCCATCATGCGCCGTGCTGGCCCGCCTCTGAAGCCCCTTCCTCCTAACCACTTAAACGTTCTGATCTTTTGTGGACCCACCCTGGGCCTCACCCCTCTTCCCTCCTGGCCAAAGCCTCTTCTCCAGGTTCTGAGTTCTGATTCCTTCCCCAGAGCCCAGGCAGGGTTGGGACAGCAGAGAATCCTTCATTCTCCCTCCTCCCCCCCAGACCTTGACAATCGCCTTTCTGTGTTTCTATGGTTTTGACTACTGTATATACTTCATATGAGTGGCTATGATATATCCTTTTATGACTGGCTTATTTCACTTAGCATATTGTCTTAGAGATTTATCCATGTGGTAGCATGTCTTGTGGTTCCCGTCCTTTTTTGTTGTTGTTGTTTTTTGGTTTTTGTTGTTGTTGTTGTTTTAATAAATTTATTTATTTATTTATTGGCTGTGCTGGGTCTTCGTCGCTGCACACGGGCTTTCTCTAGTTGCTGAGAGCGGGGGCTACTCTTCATTGTGGTGCGCAGGCTCCTCATTGTAGTGGCTTCTCTTGTTGTGGAGCACGGGCCCTAGGTGCATGGGCTTCAATAGTTGCGGCACATGGGCTCAGTAGTTGTGGCTCACGGGCTCCAGAGCACAGGCTCAATAGTTGTGGCACACGGGCTTAGTTGCTCCGTGACATGTGGAATCTTCCCAGGGCAGGGCTCGAACCCGTGTCCCCTGCATTGGCAGGTGGATTCTTTACCACTGCGCCATCTAGGAAGTCCAGTTCCCTTCCTTTTTAAGGAAGGAAATAATATTTCATTGTGTGTATAGACCACAGTATCCGTTCATCTGCGTTGGACATTTGGGTTTTTTCACCTCTTGGATTTTTGGATAATGCTGCAATGAATATGAGTGTGCAACTATCTCTTCGAGATCCTGCTTTGAATTCTTTGGGTTACGTGTCCAGAAGTGGGGCTGCAAGATTACATGGTAGTTACATGTTTAACTTTTGCAGGAAACCTCATCTTGTTTTTTCTAAGGGTTGTACCATTTTACACTCTCACCAACAATGAGAAAGAGAGCCACCATCAAGAACTTGGTGTATATCCATCTTCTAAAAATATTTATGCTTTTAGCACACCTATAGGTAATCAAAATTATATACAATACTATTTTTGCTTGTATAAGCTGTCATATGTATATCATATTGCCTTTGGCTTCTTATTTCAACATTCTTACTTTAAAGTAAGAAAAGTTGACAAATGTTCTTTAATTTTTAAATTATTTACAATTTTGCATTGTATGGATACATTAAAAATCATTTCTCAGTTCTCATGTTGGTGAACTTTTATAAAATACAATGTTACAGGGTAATCAATTCCAGAAAAAAAGGTTTTCCTTTCAGAACTTTGAAACTTTATTCCATCCAATATGGTTTTTATTATTTTTTAACATTATGCCATCAATAAATCCTCTCATGGTGGACGATCATCTTCCTTGCTAATTGTTTTTAAGATTGTCTTTTGTCTTTTGAGATCTACGGTTTCTTGATGTGTGACTAGTTTTGGGTTAAATTTATCCTCCACGTAACCTATTTTGCTTCATTAACTGATAATACACATTTTTCATCAACTCGAGAACATGATATTATGTTTTTCAAATGTTTCTTCTCCACATTCTCTCCTGTCTCTACTTGCAGAACGCTGGATAGATGTATATTAGACCATCTCATATGTTCTCTCTGTCTTCATCAGCTTGGACTGCTATCACAAAATACCACAGACTGCGTGGCTTAAAAAACAGACATTAATTTCTCAGAGTTCTGAAGGTTGTAAGTCCAAGATCAAGGGGCTAGTTTCAGTTCCTGCTGAGAGCTCTCTTCCTAGCTTTCAGATGGTTGTTTTTTTACTATGTCCTCACATGGCAGAAGGAAAGAGGGATCGCTCTTGTGTCTTTTCTTATAAAGGCACTAATGCCATCATGAAAGCTCCATTCTCATGACCTAATTACCTCCCAAAGGCCCTATCCCCAAATACATTGAAGGTTAAAGCTCCAGCATATGAATTTTTTTGGGGGGTGGGGTATAAGTCCATAGCGTTCTGCCCCTGGTACCCAAAATTCATGTCCTTATTGCATGCAGAATACATTCATTCTATCCCAACAGCCTCAAAAGCCTTAAGTCATTCCAGCATCAACTCCAAGGTTTAAAGTCCAAAGTCTGATCTAAGCAACATCTAAATCACATATGGGTGAGACTGGAAGTACTGTTCATCCTGAGGCAAAATTCCTCTGCAGCTGTAAATCTGTGACCCAAACAAGTTAAATGTTTTCAACTACGATGGTGGGACAGGCAGATAATAGACATTCCTACTCCAAAGGAAGAAACAGGAAAGAAGGAAGGGGTGACAGTTTCCAAGCAATCCAAAATCTAGCAAGGCAAATCCCATTAGATCTTAAGGTATGAGAATAATCTTCTTTGATTTGATGCTTTGCCCTCCAGGCCCACTGGGGTGCCAACATCACCCTCACAGCTCGATGGGCAGCCCCACTCCTTCAGCTTGGTGGGGTGCCACCCACACTGCAGCTGTCTGTAGGTGGAAGAGTGACAATCTCATACTTTGAAACTGAGGCCCCCGGGCCTGTGGTGGGACTGACAGCCCCGATGATCTCTGAATCACCTTTGGGGTCCTTCTTCCCTTTTCATGAGGGGAAGTACACGTTCACACCCAAATTGCTCTATTCTCCCATCCTGTAGAATCCAAGAATTCTGACAGCCTTCCCTCATTCTGCCTGGCTTTCTCTGTCCCCTTTGGTTCAAACTGGCAGTGTCTCTGCTGGTTTAATCCCTCTCTATTCCTAGTCTCTGCGGAGGTGACTGGTTACATTAACGAGTCACATCCACAATCTCTTCTTCAAATGGTTGCTCAGCTACACCCTTAGAGTTGTGTTCAGAACAAGCTTTCTCATTTTGAAAGATGGATAGGCTAAGAATTTTCCAAATCTCTAAGTTCTGATTTCTTTCTGCTTAACAATTCTGTCTCCAATTTATCTTTCTTCTGATGTGTTTTACTATAAAGCAATCATGAGGACCCAAGCCACGTCTTCAACACTTTGTTCAGAGATCTCCTCACATGATATTGTTTCATCGCTCACAAGTTCTACCTCCCAAAAAACACTAGAACACAGTTCAGTCAAGTTCTTTATCACTTGATGATAAGAATCGCCTTTCCTCCAATTTCTAATAACATGTTCCTCATTTCTCTTTGAGACCTCACCAGAAGAGCCTTTAATGTTCACATTTCTATCTATTTATGATTATTTACGTATTCTCTACAGAGATAGAGACTTTCTCTCCAGTGTGCTTCTTTTCTGAGCCCTCACCAGAATCACTTTTAATAGGAAAAGGCTGAAAGGACTTTATGGCGATCTCAGCTTTTTTTTTTTTAGCATACACCTCAAAACTGTTTCAGTCTTTACAAACTATCCAATTTCAAGGCAACTTCCACATATTTAGGTATTTGCTACTTCTTGGTACCAAAATATGTCTTAGCTCAAGGTGATGTAACAAACTACCACAGACTGGGTGGCTTAAACCACAGACATTGATTTCTCCCTGTTCTGGAGGTTGCAAAGTTCACAATCAAGGCATCAGTAGACTCTACCGCCATAAATTTCTCTTTCATACATTCTCTTTCTTTTCTGTGCTACATTTTAGCCATTTTTTCACATCTGTCATCCATGTCATATGCTTCCTCTTCATCAGTATCTGATCTAGCTTTTCCCCATTCTCTTTGACATATAGATGTGTGATGTTTGTATGTTCAGTTTCATCATACACTATAAAATATTCAATTTCAATGGTCAAAATCTACTAACATAAATAATTTTTACTGTTTAATACAAAACACTGTTAACTGAGACTGGCACTTGTATTTTTTTTAATTTTTTTATTTATTAATTTTTTTGAACTATCATTGTGACCCTGGGATGAATCCAGCTTGATTGTGGTGTATGATCTTTTTTATGTGTTGTTGGATTCTGATTGCTAATATTTTGTTGAGAACTTTTGCATCTATATTTATCAAAGATTTGGCTTGTAGTTTTCTTTTTTGGTATTGTCTTTGTCTGCTTTTAGTATCAGGGTGATGATGGCTTTCTAGCATGACTTGGGGAATGTTCCCTCCTCTTCAATCTTTTGAAAGAGTTTGAGAAGGATCAGTATGGGTTCTTCTTCATATGTTTGAGAGAATTCTCCAGTAAAGCCTAGACTTTTGTTTGCAGGGAGTTTTTTGTTTATTTGTTTTTTGTTTTTTTTTGTTTTTAGTTTTTTTTTTCACATTCTATTTCACTTCTAGTCATTGGTCTGTTTAAGTTTTCAATTTCTTCTTGATTCAGTTTTGGTGGGCTGTATGTTTCTAGAAACTTGCCTGTTTCTTCTAGGTTGTCCAATTTGTGGGCATATCATTGTTCATAGTATTGTCTTACAGTTTTTTGTATTTCTGTGGTATTAGTTGTTAGTTCTCCTCTTTCATTTCTTGTTATGTTTCTTTGGGTGCTCTGTCTTTTCTTCTTGGTGAGCCTGACCAGAGGTTTGCTGATTTTGTTGACCTTTTCAAAGAACCAGCTCTTGGTGTTATTGATTTGTTCTAATTTTTTTAAGTCTCTGTTTCATTTATTTTCTCTCTGATCTTTATTATCTCCTTCTTCTGCTGACTTTAGGTTTTGTTTGTTCTTCTTTTTCTAATTCTTTTAAGTGGGAGGTTTAGGTTGTTTATTTGAGATTTTTCTTGTTTTTTGAGGAAGGCCTGTATTGCTATGAACTTCCCTCTAAGAACTTCTTTTGCTGCATCACATAGATTTTGTATGGTTGTGTTTTAATTGTCATTTGTCTCAAGGTATTTTTTAATTTCCTCTTTGATCTCAATGTTGATCCATTGGTTGGTTGGTTGGTTTGTTTTTTGTAGCATGTTGTGTAGTCTCCATGTAACAGCTTTTTTCCCTCATTTCTCTCTCTGTGTTTGATTTCTAGTTTCATGCCATTGTGGTCAGAAAAGATGCTTTAAATAAATTCTATCTCCTTAAATTTGTTGAAGTTTTTTGTGTGTCCTACTGTGTGGTCAGTCCTAGAGACAATATCTTGCACTCTTGAAAAAAATGTGTATTCTGTTTTTTTGTGGGGTGTTTTTAGATGTAATGTTCTGAAAATATCAATGAAGTCTAACTGTTCCACTATATCATTTAGGATCTCTATTGCCTTATTGATTTTCTGTCTAGGAGATCTGTCCATTGACGTGAGGTGGTAAAGTCTACTATTATTGCATTCTTGTCAATTTCTCCCTTTACGTCTGTTAATATTTGTTTTCTGTATTTAGGTGCTCCTATATTAGGTGCATATATGTTAACAAGTATAATATCTTCTTCTTGTATTGATCCTTTTATCATTATATAGTGTCCTTCTTTATCTTTCTTGATTTTAAAGTCTTCTTTGTTTTTAAAGTCTATTTTGTCTAATATGAGTATTGCTACCCCCACTTTCTTGTCATTCCCATTTGCATGAAATATCTTTTCCATCCATCACTTTTGATCTATTTGTGTCCTTTGCCCTAAAGTGGGTCTCTTATAGGCAGTATATTGTAGGCTCTTATTTTCTTATCCAATCTGCCACTCTGTGCCTTTTGATTGGACCATTTAGTCCGTTGCCATTTAAGGTAATTATTGATAAATACGTATTTATTGCCATTTTAAGCCTTGTTTTCCCATTGATTTTATATTTCTTCTTTGTCCCTTTCTTTTTCTTTTTCTTTTTCCTTTTGTGGTTTGATGATTTTCTTTTCTATTATACTTATGTTCTCTTCTTTTTGGCTTTTGTGACTTTATTGCATGTTTTTGTTTTGTGGTTACCCTGTTTTTCAAGTATGTTAACCCCTTCCTATCTCTACTTGCCTTAGACTTGTAGTCCTATAGGCTAAAATGCATTCTAGAGAAAAAAAATCTACATTTTCTTACTCTCCTCCCCTATATTTTATGATTTTGACGTCCTCTTTTACATCTTTTATGTTCATCCTTTTGCTGTTCATTGTGGTTGTCATCAGTTTCACAAAAAATTTTTGATTTTTTTAAATCTGTGTACTGGCTTATTTAAGTGATTTACTTTCCAATTGTGATTTTCTCTTTCCTATAGATTCTTACTTCTTTTCTGTTAAGAGAGGACCTTTCCCTGTTTCCTTTAGGATAAGTTTAGTATTGCTGTGTTCTTTTAGGTTTTGCTTGTCTTAGAAAATTTTTTTATCTCTCCTTATATTCTAAATGATAATCTTGCTGCTAGAGCATCCTAGGTTGCAAGTTTTTTCCTTTCAGGACTTTGAATATATCTTGCCACTCCCTTCTGGCCTTCAACATTTCTGTAGAGAAATCAGCTTATAGCCTTATGGGGGTTCCCTTGTAATTATATTTCTCTTTCTGCCTTTAGAAGCCTCCTTATGTTTAATTTTTGCCACTTAAATTATAGTATGTCTTTGGTGAAGGTCTGTTTGGGTTCATCTTGTTTGGGACCCTCTGTGCTTCTTATACTTGGTTATCTGTTTACTCCTTTAGGTTTGGGAAGTTTTCAGCCATAATTTCTTAAAATACATTTTTTGATCCCCTTTTCTCTATCTTTCCTTCTGGGATCCCTGTTATGTATAGATTGTGGTGCTTTGTATTATCCCATAGGTCTTGTATATTGCTATCATTTTTTTCACTTGTCTTTCTGTCTGCTGTTCTGATTAGATGATTTCCATTATTCTCACTTCCAGATCACTTATTCGCTCTTCTGCATCATCCCGTTTTCTCCTGATTACTTTTAGCTCAGTAAATGAGTTTGTCTGAGCAAATGAGCTTTCTTATTTTAATTGGCTTAAGTTCCTTTTTACAGTAATCTGCATTTCTATCAATATCCTTTCTCAATTCCTTCAATATTTTCATTATGTCCTTTTTGAACTTGGGACCTGGTAGACTAGAGATGTTTGTTTCATTGTTTGTTCTTTCAGGGGAATTCTCTCTTTCTTTTAATTGGGAGTGGTTCCTCTGCATCTTCATTTTACTTATGTTACTCCGAATCTATGAGTTTAGGAGAAACAGTTACTACTGTGGTCTTGAAGGGCTATTTTTACGTAGGAGTATTGCCTTGTCTTTCCTCAGTGTGTGTTGGCCATTATCCCCTTGATAGGGGGTAGGATTGCTGTTGTGGTGACCAGAGCCTGCACTGGATATTGTGCAGAGCCTCATCTTTTCTCTGTGGTTGTCACAGCCCTGTTAAGGGCAGGTCTGCTCCCTGGTTGTTGGAGTAGACACTCCTAGATCTATTTCTGAACCGCAGAGTGGGATAAGCAGGACTGGAACACTCCTACTGGGACAGGCCTCACTGAGTATTCCTCTGCAGGAGCTGTCCACCAGAAAGTGTGCTCTGTGGTGCCACCTGTTACCCATTGTGCAGGCTCATAAAGTACACTGTAAATGGCACTGCCCTCAGCCCTGCATCAACTGTGGGAATTCAGTCCCCCAGGCACTGTGCTCACAAAGCAACTAGCACAGATCTTCTGGAACAGAACCACTGAGGTCCGGCACAAAGACTGCCATAGTTACACACTTAGACCTGCCTTGGGAGCTACTAAGTCTATCCAGATCCCAGCCCTGCCCCTGCATGCTTGCCTGCAGTAATCCACTTAGATGTCCACAGGCACTGAGTTTACAAAGCCGCCTGTGGTACATAAATCCACAGATCGCACAGCTGCTGAGACACTCAGATTTCAGCCCTGCTTATGAAGTCATGCAGCCCCTGAGAATTGGCTAGGATTTCAGCCTTGCCTCTGTGTGTGGGCAACCTGCTGGTACTTGGGTGCTCCCAGAACTTGTAGAGGTGGAGCTGCGCCCACTGTTGCACCCCAAGAACGAGGCTGCTGTGGCGGTCCCTGCCCCTCCCTTTGAGCGCACACCTTAACAATGGGGCTTTAATGGCAGAGCCAGGCCCCTTCCTGCTCACATCCCCACTTGTGGCTTGGACCACACTCCAGCCCCTTCAGGCTGTCTCCATGCAGCCAGCTCCAGTCCTCTCCCCAGGTCTGTCCTTTGAAGCCCGAGTTTCAGCACCTAGGCCTTGCACCCACCAGCCAACATGAGTCCTCAGGCTGGGGACTGCAGCAAGATGGTCAGGACCTTCTGTGCAGGTTTCTCTCTGTTCTGCCTGCTACAACCCAGCTGTTGCACTCTCCTCTGAGCTTCTGAAGCTCCCTTTCTGTCCCAGCTGATCTCACAGCTGGTGAAGGGGCTTCTCAGAGTGAGGGAATCTTTCCTCTTTCACAGCTCCCTCCTAGGGGTGTAGGTCCTGTCCTGATTCCTTTTTTTTCCCCCTTTCTTTCATCCTACCTGGTTATGTGGTGATCTTTCTTGCACTTTTGCTTGTATGATATCTTGCGCCGGCATTCAGCAGGTATTCTGTGAGAACGCTTCCACATGTAGATGTATTTTTGATGTATTCGTGGATGGAGGTGACCTCTGTGTCCTTGTATTCTGCCATCTTGATCTGGCTCTTACCCATTTTATATATAGGAAAACTGAGGCTTTATATGGCTCTCTAAGTTGACTAAGATCAGAGCCGGCATCCATTCTGCAAGATCAAGTCTTAGTCTTACAGAGTATTGGTACTAAAATTAGGATTCTAAAATCATTTCTAACAATAAGAATTTGACCAATGAAGCCAACAAAATGAGACAGAGGAACGTCAAATTCCTGACTTCTAAAGTTGTTGAAAGTAATATGATGATGTAAGACGTAGAATAGGACTTGGGGAACTCACTGAATTTATTATTTAGGGGTCAAGATTCCTTAGAGAAAGTGAATGCAGCTGGTACTGAGAGAAAAATTTTCTAAAAAGATGGTATTTGGTGGATCATTTAGTACAAAGCAAATCTGAAAGATCAGAGAACATCTGTAACCATAAAACCATGTCATCCAAGCCCAGTGCTACATTCTACTCAAGTTTATGGACTGTGACCATGTGATTCATTGCACATTCAAATTGAAACAAATGATGCAGTACCAAAGAGAACTCTGGATACAACCTTTCATTTATAGACCTAACCGTAGGTCCCAGACTACACAGGTATACATGCTAATTACAGCAATGACAGATCCCCTCATGATATAAACTGCATGATAAATGGAATATCTGCTGATGATCATATCTTTTAATTCCAGTTGCTAGAATACATAGCCTTGTCTATTCTTCCTTTTCATATATTTGAGGAAATAGAATATGCCTCAAATTTTTGGATAGATAAGTATGATATCCTTGGGGGAGGAGGGAGAGAGAACAATTTTATATGGTTAATTATCAAAGCTCCCACTAGCTCAAATTAAATGTAATTTTGTTAAAGATGTAAACAGCAAAAGCAAGAAGGTTGACTGGTGAGAAAGATATACTTGAACTGGGGAAGTTGGATTCTTGCCAATATCAATCTGAACTTGAGAATCAACTAAGAATATTAACCCTCTTAGGAAGAGTCAGTATAACAAAGAAATTGCAAGACACAAAATATGTACATAATTTGCTTTACTTTCTTTTTAAAACTCACTGTATATTGACACAGAAACATGAATGCTTATTAGTATAGACTTCTAGGACAAAATGAAATAATTGTGTGTAATTGGTAAGATGGGTTATGTGGTGATTAACGTTTAGTTGTGCACATTTGCAAGGATGAAGGGACACTAAGCTGAATGTTCCAACATGCACTCACATGACGGTAAAGTTGTAATATTTAAGCTAGGATATCTAAGGTAAGGTTGTATAGAATGTGTGGATTAGCCTCTGTACAACTGAATAAACATATGATAGCTTGAAGGAAAGGTCAGGGAGGTCTTTGAGGACATAATGTTTTAATAATAATAATAAAAATCACAGGCACACCACTATGAATCCTGGGTGAATAAATTGTGAATGAATGAAACATTTAGTCAATGATTGAACTAAAAGCCTACAAACAAAACTGAGAAATGCTTAAATTGTATGAACACAGGATCATTGGATGAATATTTATATAAGCATGGGAAAAAGAGAGCAATCACCCCAACAGAATATATTTGGACATGTCAACAGAAGTCTCTCAAAAGCCCTAACACTGTAGAAAATGGCTTGCAGCATTTGGCCCTATCTTATCAGCTTGGAAAATCCATCTGGGCAAATCATTGTCACCATTTTTTTGTGTAAACTAAAATAATCCTCTCCTCAGCTAGATATTAGAGTCCTGGCCACAATCACAGTCACCTCATTTGAAAGACTCAACCAAGGGAATGTGTGTGTAAAGATACAAACAGCCACTCTAACAAATGTCACTTCACCCTACCACATGTTCAAATAAATCATCCAATTTCTAAAACCCACTGTCTATATTGAATACCATGTTAGGCAACAGAAAGGAATTTATAGTATGTTTATGAAAGTTTTCAAGTAATACTAAGACAGGTGGGTTCATTATAGACAAAAACAAGGTAATAACTAGTAAATTACCAGGAAAGACTGATTAAGGACTAATAAGGAAAAAAATCTAGAGTCACAAAGGACAACAAATTAACCGTGTTATCTCAATCCTTATCCCTACACTGTCATATAATGCTTACATATAGGACAAATAGGAAAATGAGAGATAGAAAGGCTTTTCTCTCAAAGTTAATATATGTCAAATCTGAATTAAGAGCTTTGTATTTTGGGGCCTTATGTTGCCCCCAAGTTTAGGAAACAGGAGAGAGTCTTGGACGAATCTTAGGAATAATAAATACTTTAAAATATGCTAAGTGCTATGAAATGTTAAAGATGTTTAGATAAGAAAAAAAGAATAGCTGTCTTCTGAGAATCTTACCTCACATTTGTTTCAGAGTAGTATAAAACAAAATATATGTTTACTGATTTTAGATAGAAGGAACTCTTTGTAACTCTTTTACAGGAGGGTGATATCAAACCCTTATAACCACAATGAGCTATCACTTCATACCCACTAAGAAGGCTGTAATAAAAAAAGATGGACAACAATACATATTAATGAGGATGTAGGGAAATTGGAACCCTCATGCATAGATCATGGGAATGTAAAATTGTGCAATCACTTTGGAAGACAATTTGTCAGTGCCTTAAAAAGTTAAACAGAAGAGAATTGAAAACATACGTCCACACAAAACATAGGTCCACACAAAACATACAATAATATTCACAGAAGCATTATTCACGATAGCTAAAAGTAGAAAAATCCAAAAGTCCATCTATCAAAGAAGGGGTAAACAAGACATGGTATATCCATACAGTGGAATATTATTCACTAATAAAAAGGAATGATTCATGCTACAACCTGGATGAACCTTGAAAACATTATGCTAATTGAAAGAACCCAGACAGAAAAGGCCATATTTTATATAATTCCACTTATATTGAATGGTCAGAGTAGGCACCTGTAGAGGTGGAAAATAGATTAGTTGGTCAGGAGAGGGGATGGGGTTGGGGAGTGACAGGGAATGGGGTCAGAGTTTCTTTGGTAATGAATGTGTTCTAGGATTAGAAATGTTTTGGAATCACGTAGTGGTGATGGTTGTACAACTTTGAGAATATAGTTAAACCCAGTGAATTGTATACTTTAGAAGGGTGAGTTTTATGATAGGTGAATTATATGTCAATTTAAAAACTATATAAGTAAGTAGCTAATATTAGGGAAATAGTTATTGTACTTTAGAAAAAAAATGTTTTATCTAAAGTAAACTTCTGCAATTTAAAAATATTCATTAAAAGGACAATGCACATCAGCTGTTCCTTCTTCTTTAGAACAGATGAAATAAAAATAATGGACAGCAATGATAGGATTAATTATACAAGGTCTCTGCCTACAGAGACTTCCCTGTACAGTGGAATAGACGACATGCAGATAAATAATTACACTACATGAAATACATGGGAAAAAATGAGAGATCTATACAAGGTAATATAACACAGAAGAGAGACGGTCTATCTCTGGGTGGCATCAGTGCTTAAGGAGCTTCAAAGTTAGTATACATTGATCTGAGTCTTTATGGAAGAGTGCATCTTCCACAGATACACAGGGTGTGGAAACACATGCAGATACAAAGAGCACGTTGGTTTCATGGGTCTGCAAGTCACTCTGTTGGGCCAGAACTTGCAGAGTTTTTGCAGAAGAAGAGCTGATGAGGCTCACAAGGTTTTGTTTTTAACAAGGAATGAGACAATGAGCTTTATTCCATAGGAGATGGAGAGCCATCAAAGATAATACTCAAGGAAGTGAATTATTCAGATTTCATTTTAAGCAGATCATGCTGGCAGCAATGGGGGTCAAGCATCCGAAGACGACAAGACTAGTCGCCGAGAGATTCTTAGAGAGTAAATGGTTAAGGCAACTAAATGATGAAGCAGTATTAGCAGAAATAGAAATAAATTAACCAGGTACGGACATACTTAGGGAAGAGGAGAAATTGAGAATGACTCATCTCTGGCTTAGGCAGGGAGACATTTGTTTATGTTGTTTCTATTTCTAACAAAATTATATTTAAATTGTAATGTTGAATTTGAAGCGTTTGTTGCAAATTAGAAATCTAGTTGGTAGAATTTTGCATTTTCAGCAAGGGGGAGAATGTCTGGGTTGGAGATATATATTTGAGGGGTCATTAGAACATTCCTGGACTGATGGGAATGGATAAGATTGAGCAAGAGGAACTGATAGAAATAAGGAAAGAGGGCAAAGGCCAGAAACCATTAGAAGCCTAGATTTTGAATAAGGGAGCTTAGAACCCAGCACATATTGCTCAATAAGTATTTGTCAAATGAGTGGACAAGTGAACTTCATATTTGCTCCCAAGGAGAGCAAGTAAGATGAAGGGTTGAATATGGAATCAAGAAAGAAGGATGCTTCTTACCTAATTGTTAGTAGATCACAATGAAAAATAAAAATCAGTCCTCTACATTGGCTGAGCATATAATTTTGGTAATTTTAAGCACAGAGATGAGATCGCTGAGTAGAGAAGAAGGCTGAAGACTAAGTTCTAATCAGGAAGAGGAGGTAGATCCAGCAACTAAGAGAGACAAGCAGCCAGTGAGATGGGGGTAAAGGGAGGTGGGAGTGATGTCTTGGAGACCAAGTGAAGAAAAGGGAGAAAGGGTAGTCATTGCTCCAAATGCTGCCTATAAGTCAAATTAGATGAGGACTGAGGATTTTATATTGGATATGGCAAGGTAAAGGTCATGAGTGACTTTAACAAGTGCTCTTCTATGAAGCCAAAATGGGAGAAAACCTAACTGCAGTGGGTGTAAGAGACAGTGCTGTGGAGGAGTCAGATATGTCGGTTCAAATAAAAGATCCAGGCAGAGAATGAGGAGGTGAAGAAAATAGAAACAAGTATGGAGTTCTAGCATAAAAGGGAGTAGAGAAATGGGCAGAGCTAGTGTGGGATGAGGAGTCGAAAGAGGGATTCTTTGTAATGAGATGGGAGATATTCCACATGCTTTTAACTGATGGGAATAATTCAGTGCAGAAAGAAAGGATGATGCAGAAGAGAAATGGGATCAGCCCAGCCTCAGAGAAGTTAAGGAGGAACAGGACCCAGAACACAAATTGGGGGTAGGGGGAGGGAGTTGGTTGGAGAATGCTACTGCAGGAACAGCAGAGGATGTGGGTCCAGATGTAGGAAACTCATTAGATTTGGTAGAATTTAATTTTGCAGATAAGATAAAAATGGTAGTACATAACTTCCCAAGAACCAGGAAGCCAGGATAGTTAATTTAATTTCTGTCTAAAAATTGTGACATGTTAAATGTTGGCCCAAATGGGACATAGTATTTTTCCGTAAAAATGATACTATTATTTTCATAAAGTAATTTGTCTCTTAGTAAGTGTAAGAATAAAATGCTATAAAAGTTTGAGTATAGAAGGCAGCTGGGTTTTACATATCAAATATGAGAGTGAGTCAAAAATTATCTGCACTCTGGCCTTAGAATTTATTTTCATTAACTTTTAGAAAAGACAAATACATCATTTTTCAACATAATCTCCCTTCTTTTCAATACACTTTGTCCATCTGTCAATGAGCTTTCGTATTCCCTCATTAAAAAATGTTTTAGGCTGAGCTGCGAGCCACAAATGCACTGCCTCCTTCACTTCTTCATCAGAAGTGAATCTTTGTCCTCGTAGGGCTGCTTTCAGGGGACCAAACAGGTGAAAGTCCGATGGAGCAAGATCAGGACTACAGGGAGGATGCTTTAACACCTCAAAGCGAAGTTTTTGCAGAGTGTCAACAGTGTGGGCAGAAGTGTGCAGATGTGCATTGTCACACCAGATCACAAAGCCCTTGGATAGTAGTCCTCTGCGTTTAATCCAAAGTTTAGGCTTCAGCACAAACTTTTCGAAACCTAAGTCTGTCATGGATTATTTCATAGGCAGAGCCGTGGCTGATTTGCAAACGATTTGCCACACAATCCACTGTCACTCATCTATTCGACAGAGTCATTTCACATGTACACTCAATGTTGTCATCAGCCGTGGTCATGGACAGGCGTCCGGCTCCCTCTTGACGGCTAACACTTGTGCAACCTTCCTTGAACTTCTCTATCCATTCATATACACTTCTTTGCGACAAAACACCTTCTCCATACAGTGCACAAAGTCTTTGATAAATAACGGCACCGGGTGCACCCTCAGAGCACAAAAAATGAATCACTGCATGCTGCTCTTCTTTCGTGCAGATCACAAGTGGGGCATCCATTTTTGCTCGCACCTCAGTTACCAATGAACGGATGTAACACATTTCACACCTGCACAGCAGTGACTGGGGAGACAGTAGCCTTGAATGGAAAGCGTTGATAAGACAGTGCGGGCAACAGAAGTTTTAATATAACTGGAGTGCAGATAATTTTTGACTCACTTGTAATATGACAGCAAGTACATTGGAATCCATGTAAAGAAAACTTAAACACAACTGGAAGATTTCTAGGGTCACTTAACTAGCCTGACATTAAACAGGAAGCCATCAATAGCAATATTTACTTTAGGAATACATGTCCAAATCAAACTCTGAGGGGTACATTTCCTTGTAAAATAAACAGAAAATAAATGCCCTAATAGCTGTCTTCCCAGTAACAGTGTATTTTCACAAAACACTTGTAAATAATTAGAATTTATTTTACATAGGAGGCATTCAGAAAAACCCTTTTTAATGAATACACAGATGGATGAATAAACTTTGAAGAAACATTGAGGAGCTTTCTGGATCCTGTGACTAGTCGAATTATTCTTCAAAACATGAGTTACCTTCCCTTAGAGGCAATAGAACATTGCCTGTTGGATCCTAGAGCAAAAGAAAAAAGTATTACAAGCTCTAAGTCAATTAGCTTTTGTAGAACAGATAATATAAGGGATACATTTATCTGAATAGAGTCATATTTTTATTAGACAGTGGGGAAAGTCTTGAGCAGACAAGGTGATAGAGATTTCAGAAGGCCCTAGGAAACATTTATTTTCTAAATTCAACACAATGAATGTTGGATATGATTATAATGATCACTATTCATGTTTTCACTAACTTGTTTTGCAACTAGAGTTTCTTTACAGCTAGTGATTATTTTCTGTAAATAAAGCAGTTGGGATACTGTCTGCACCTTATCGGGTGATAATGTGACTTAAACAACATGAATTTTTATGTCCAACAGGGGAAATAATAATATTTAAATATAACATTTTGCATATAGTTATATTCAATAAATATTTGTTAATTTGATTTAAAGATTATACCTATTTTACGTGAAGTGATAAATGTTTAACATAATAAACCATCAGTCCAAGAAAAGGTTGGAAAATAGTTACTATAAGATCAGTTGGGGACAAGAGTGTGATTACACGTGAACAAATTCTGACCAACAGAACACATATCTCGCTACCTAAAAAAAAAAAAGAATAGAATTATTGCTTTTCCCAAAATACATAAATACAAAGTATATGTCGAATACAAAGAAGAAATCTCTTTGGGATTCCAAAAGTCAGTTCTCTAGCTCACATAAAAGCTGGATTGTTTTTATCCCTTTACACCAAGTAAATGTACCATAAATGCTAGTTGGGAAGGAAAGCAAGAAAACTTAGTAAATAATCTTTTTTACATAAAAAGTAAATGCTTTTTTAAAAAAGTTGATAATTTGATTGTAGGCCATAAATAGTCACTTAACAAATAAAATCATCTAAATTTTAAAAGTAAATCTGAGTCCTATTTTATACTCAAGAGCATTGTTCAAGTCACGAGTGTAGTTTTAAATTTGAGTGTAAGTGAAATGGTATTTCATAAGTGCCAACTAGACTTCTCTGCTATACCTTTAAACAAAATGGACACATTATTTTAGGTTAATTGCTTGAGATAGTCTCACTTTGAAATCCCATATCAATAGTTCTGTGATCATTTCAATTCAGAATGTTTGCTAAAAATTATATATATCGTTGTCACCTACTCAAAGGTCAAATATTCTTTTTAAGGTACCATTACAACTTGAAACAAATTCTGATGGCTCTGATTGTAGCGATTCTCTTTAACTGTACCTGAAAAGTAACTCATGGCCTTTTCTTAATTTGTTGGATTTTAAAATCGGTTAATTTTTAAAATTTTAATCATGTCATGTGGTGTTAAAAATATGCAAAGGTTCTACAGCAATTCATACACAAGTTATATACCCATCTTCACTCTTCACGTTCCTTTGCCAGGTAAATTATTACTTGAGCTTCTTGCTATCATAGGAAACTTGTAATTTCACAAAACACGCAATGTACAATGTTAGGGAACTGAAACTTGGTGACTTCAGATGAGTGGGTATATTTGAATTGGCCAGTTTTAAACTAACGTAGTCTCTAGAAAGTGTTTATTTGATTTTGCAGGCCTCTAAGTACAGACTTCTGAGTTAGCGTGAGTCTTAACATTTTGATACCATGAGCAAGGACTATCTTTTTTACTTGTTTTATTGACTCAGCACCAGAATAAAATGTTGATAGTGCATAGATTCGAATACTTTCAGCAGCAAGTGACAGGAAACCCAACTCAAGCTAGCTTAAATAATCACATATTTATTGGCTTACTTAGCTAGAAAAAGAGAAGGCAGAGAGGTGTTAGAGGTGACAATCCTGTCACCTGCCAGAGTTCTTTTTCCTACTCTAAATAGAAGCTTCATTTTCAGGGTAGTAGCAAAAGAGTTGCAGAAGAATCATGACAATGTCTAGAGAGAAGGTTGCTCTGAGAATCTCTCTCATTGTGATGATGTCTTTCTCAGATGCCCCTTGAAAACCCCTTTCACATTAGCTGGGTCACATGGCATCTCCTGCATCCATGACTTGCTCTAGAGATGGGGTTAGCTTTAGATGCACCAGAACCACCCAATAGAGCTGACCTGGAGTGATGGAGGTCAGGTTCTCCTGAGGCCCATGAAAGGTATGGCGAAGGGGCAGATACTTGAGTACAGTTTAGGTATTATCGGAAGGAAGAGAGAAATGAATGCTTGTAGGCAGCAGAAATGTCTGTTTCAAGTAGTGGTTGGTGATCATGTATGAAATATAGCCCTCCAAAAATCAAAAGCAAATAAAAAAATTGAGGGAGCAATACTCTTCCATATATACAGAATTTTTATTCTGCAGCTTTAGAATTTTTCGGTCAGGAGATTTTTGCAATCCTGTCTTTCAAATTCATGGTGTGTTTTCAGCCTCTTTGCAAAAAAGAATTATATACCAGCTTGGTCACTCTGTGGCTGCTATTTTTTAAGTCAGGCTATAACTTTGGAAATAGTATCAGATATTTTATTTGCCTCCCGCATTTGTTACTGTTCATTTCAGATTATGTTTTTTTCTAATGTGTTATTCAGCCAGACTTTAACAAGCACTATCCTTACTCAAAGTACTTTTTACACATCTTTCATATATTATTGGCACATATGTAGTTCATGAATTTGATGGAGGAGATAGAGTTTAAGGCGAATATGCTGGGCTATCTGATAAAACGATTTGTTTGGAGTGAGGGATTAATTAGAACAAAATAGAGCTATGCAAACCCTTGTTATATTACATTTTCCATTTATATTAAATCTTGACTATGTTCCTAGATGTTCAAGCATCTGACTAATATTCTTGCTTCACTTGCCATTTGATTCAAATGTGATCATAATTGATGCTTATAAACCCAATAATATGGTTAGAGACTCATCACTTATAACCAGCTAGGAAAAACTCCTGAGCCTTATAAAGCTATCTCCTCATTTATAAAAAAGAAAGAAAAACTGCCTCACTGAATTGTGGGAAGATTTAAATGAGATGAACTGTGTAAAATCATGGAGCAATGTTTGACATAAAGTAGGCCCTCCATAAAGGTTAAGCAACTTCTGGAAAAGGCCTGTTGCTGGAGTGTCCCAATTAAAGAAGTTAACCTTCAAAGGAAATGAAGCGTATAAATACAAATCCTTTAATCTTATAGTATTGCAAGATTATTTGTTTGTTTTAGTGACAGGCAAGAGTAAAGAATATATAAATTGGTATAGTTTCAAATTCCCAAAAATACATAAAGAGAAAGGTAGACATCTTTAAAACTTTTTTCTAACAGAACACAAATGTGTATCTACTATGGCCTACTCCACAAACCCAGAGGGAAAAAAAAAATCATGCATATCTCTTATTTGGTTCCTGTTAATCCACTGGGTCGTCTTTGGTTACCTGCATCCCTCCCTAAATGCCACAGCTCTTGTCAGACACCCTCTACAAATAGCCACCCTCAGAGTTCTGGTCACTTCTCCCTTTCCTTCAGACCGGGAACAGGTAATGGTTCTCCGCTGTTGCTAGTTCTGAAGTTCTACATAATCCTTATTTTTGGTTTCTTTAAACACTCCCACAGTTTTAAAAATAATCCTTTGAATCAGTTGGAGTTTACCCTCTATTTTCTTCAGAGATCCTGACTGAAACAATTAAATAAGGACGCAAGTCAGGTTCTCCAAAATAGGAACTCCTACAGGTGAAACCACATTTCATGTTGTGGGTAGCATTTCCTCTAAGCACCCCTGGAATCAGAAGGAGGATAGGGAGCTGTGAAGGGTATTCCAGGCTACAGACCCACTAGGCCCGCATAGGAGTGAACGAGCCTTCACGTGGTTCCCACCCCGGCCTCCACGTCGTCCACCTGGGACTCCAGGTGTAGTGGATTAGAGACCCTGCTGTACCCCATCTGAATTCCTGACCCACAGAAACCATGAGACAGAAAAACGTATTATTGTTGCTTTAAGCCACTGCACTTCGAAGCACCCTGTTACACAGCAACAGATAACTACTACGCTTGTCCTCTCCAGCGTCTGTCCTCTGAGGAGCTCCCAACCTCTTCCTCTTTTTCACTGTCCATCATCTCTGACACCTGTGAGAATAGGCAGTGCCAGCGCTCACTGACCCTAATGACACAGCAGACCAGGGTGACTCATTTCTCCTGTTCTCTAAGCCTTTCCTGACAAGACTTCACAGCATAACACAGTGGTAAAGAGTGCACACCCTCTAGCTGAACTGTGTGCCTTCAAGTATGAGCTCTGCCACTTACTAGCAGTAAGCCCTTGAACCAATAATATAACCTCTACATACCCCAGTGTCTGCATCTGTAAAATGGCGATAATAATAGCACATGGTTGATAAGGTTATTAGGATTAAACAAATTATTATTTGTATATTGTTCCAGAGTGCCTGGAATATAGAAAGTGTATATTTTATAGAATATAGAATAATATAAAACATATATACTATATAATATAAATATGTTATAGATATAATTATATCTATATATAGATTACATACATATATAGATTCTATCAATATAATATTATATAGATACGTAGTCTATATAGACTATATAATATCTATCTAATTAGATATATCTAATATATATATCTAATCTATAGATTATATTGATAGAATCTATATATAGATATAATTATATCTATAATTATATATTAAAGATATATAATATATATAATATAAATAAAAGAATATAAAATAAGACAGTATGCCAGAAAATGACCAATTTCCCCACAAAGCAACAATGGGAAGACTCACTGAATCCAGAAAACCTAAATAAAGGATGGCCTGAAAAACCTGGTCTCTTCTAAAATATTCTAAAGTATTTTGTTAAGGGTAACATGCTAATTACCTGATATGAATACACACACATATGCTTGTGCTAATTTGTCTCTGGCTTTCTAAAGCATAATTTTGGACGTCCTTAACATAGACTGTTAGCTTTCTCCTCTGTTCTTTAATAAATCTTGAGATATGTACATCAGGTCTGGTATATAAGCCAAGATCCTGACAGGAAACAGATGACATGCTCAAACTGGGTAATTCAGGAGAATTTAATTAAGGGACATTTTTGAAAGGTGGACAAGATTTCTAAAAGTCAATAACAAAAGATAGTACAGTTAGAAATGGCAGGGGGCCATTACCTCCCATAGGCTGTAAGGCAAGAGTAGTTCTATGGAGAGGGCTGTCTTGAAGAGATTTTGGCAGAGGGACACAGCCAACCAGGGCTGACCCAGTTGGGAGGTTACCAGGTGTTTGGTTATTTATTGCTGTGAAACAATAATCATGTATTGTACACACAATATTGTGGGTCACTAACTCTGGCAGGGCACAGCAGAAATGGATTATTTTTGCTTCACAAAAGCCTGGAGTCTCAGCTGGGGTGGTTTGAACAGCTGGAGATGTTTGAGACAGCTCAACAAGGGTCATATATCTGGGGCCTCAGTACGGTTGTTGGCTGAGTTCCTTCATTCTTCTCTATGATATATCTGCTGAGATTGCAACGTCCTCCAAGATGTTGTCTTCACTCACGTATCTGCCTTGGAAGGCTGGAACAGCTAGGGGATGGCCAGCATCGCTCTCTCTCCATGATCTCTCCCTATGGCTTCCTCCAGCAGGGAAGTCTCAGGGTAGTTGACTTCTGACAAGACAGCTCAGAGCTCCAAGAGTGAGGGCTCCAGGAGACCTAGGTAGTAGGGGCTGCAAGGCTTCTTGTGATGCCCTAGCCTTAGAAGTCTCAAAATGTTACTTCCACTACATGCGATTGTTCAAGCAAGTTACTTAGGCCAGCTCTGATTAAAGGGGAGAGGGGAATTAGACTCCACTCGTCAAATCTTCAACTGGAGAAATAGCACAAAAACCCTTGACAGCATGTTTAGTTTAGCATGTCCGGTTATTAAAGATTCTGAGCTCATTTCCTCCTGGCCTGCCATCTCTTGCTGATGCTCTCTATAAACCAAGACAACCAATACCCAGAGGGCAAAGGAGCTTGTTTTTTTTAATCCTACTAAAATTTAAAAATTTGAGAAAATTTACAAATTTATAAATATACAAATTTATATTATACTTTTATAATCACATGTCATATATGTATTGTTTGTTAATATTGGGTTGGTCAAAACATTCATTCGGTTAGTGAATATGTTGTTCAATAAAGTGCTTTGTGAAAATGAAAAATGTCTTTTAGTTTTACTTAAAACCAAATGAACTTTTTGGCCAACACAATACATTCTTATATTCATATTATTTTCTTAATTGAAATACAGTTAATTGACAATGTTGTGTTAGTTTCGGGTGTACAGCAAAGTGATTCAGTTTTATATATATATGTGTATACAAACACACACACATACATATTCTTTTTTCAGATTCTTTTCCCTTATAGGTTATTACAAAATACTGAGTATAGTTCCCTGTGCTACACAGTAGGTCCTTGTTGGTTATCTATTTTATATATAGCAGTGTGTATATGTTAATCCCAGATTCCTAATTTATCCCACCCTCCCCCCTTTCCACTTTGGTAACCATCAGTTTGCTTTCTATGTCTGTGGGTCTATTTCTGTTTTGTCAATAAATTCCTTTGTACCATTTTTTTAGATTCCACATATAAGTAATAGCATATATTCATCTTTGTCTGACTTAGTTCACTTAGTATGATCATCTCTAGGTCCATCCATGTTGCTTCAAATGGTATTATTTCATTCTATTTTATGGCTAATATTCCACTGTATATATGTACCACATCTTCTTTATCCATTCATCTGTCGATGGACATTTAGGTAGTTTCCATGTCTTGGCTATTGTAAATAGTGCTGCAATGAACATTGGGGTGCATGTATCTTTTTGGATTACAGTTTTCTGCAGATATATGCTCAGGAGTGGGATTGCAGGATCATATGGTAGCTCTGTTTTTAGTTTTTTAAGGAACTTCCATACTGTTCTCCATAGTGACTGTACCAATTTACATTCCCATGAACAGTGTAGGAGGGTTCCTTTTTCTCCACATTCTCTCCAGCATTTATTGTTTGTAGACTTTTTGATGATGGCCACTCTGACCGGAGTGAAGTGGTACCTCATTGTAGTTTTCATTTGCATTTCTCTAATAATTAGCAAAGATGCTGAGCATCTTTTCATGTGCCTGTTGGCCATCTGTATGTCTTCTTTGGAGAAATTTCTATTTAGGCCTTCTGCCCATTTTTTGATTGGGTTGTTTGTTTTTTTGATATTGAGCTGTATGAGCTGTTTGTGTATTTTGGAAATTAGTTTCTTGTTGGTCTCATTATTTGCAAATATTTTCTCTCATTCTGTGGGTTGTCTTTTTGTTTTGTTTATGGTTTTCTTTGCTGTGCAAAAGCTTTTAAGTTTAATTAGGTCCTATTTGTTTATTATTGTTATCTCCATTACTGTAGGAGACAGATCCAAAAAGATATTGCTGCAATTTATGTCAGAGTGTCCTGCCTGTGTTTTTCTCTAGGAGTTTTATAGTATCCGGTCTGACATTTAGGTCTTTGGTCCATTTTGAGTTTATTTTTTGTATATGGTGTTAGAGAATGTTCTAATTTCATTCTTTTACATGTAACTGTCCAGTTTTCCCAGCACCACTTATTGAAGAGACTGTCTGTTCTCCAGTGTATATTCTTAGCTCCAGAGGAGCTTGTTTATGTAGTCTTTATAGGTCAGCCTTCTGGGAACAGAGTAGGACCTGAAGGAACAAACAGAAGATATCCAGCATATCCAATGACTCTCCAAACCCTCAAAAAGGCTTTCAAGCACTGTGCTAGAGTTATATAGGAGTTTGTTCTTGAGAACATGGGAATGACCAAGAGGAGAGAATCCTATAAGCCCTTCATTGCATTTGTATTTCCTATTATTGTACCTTTCATTCTTCCAGTCTTAATCTGTGTTCATATAGAAGTGTTCTTTGGTATGGGCTAGAATTTCATTCCCTACATACCGTCAATTATGGTACTGCAGTTTCCCATCTACAGGGAAAAAATAGACTTACCTCCAACTGGAATCCCACCATTGGAATATTCTTGCAAATCATTCTTACACAGGGTGGGTAGCAACATGTTAGTCTGTGTGTGCTAGCATGCTGAGGCTTGGGATGCAGTACATTTGTGCCTCAGGAGTCTAGCAACATTAGATACTGTGTCCCCTTCCATCGTGAGGTTCTATTTAAAAAAATTTTTTTTGGATGGAAGGCAGGGAACGGTAGAGTATCAGGTGAAGGCCTTAAACTCATACTGTACATCATTTTCTGTTTGGTTTATCTTCAGAATCAAATAGTTACTTCCTTTTTCAGCAAAGAGTAGTAAAGGAGCATTCTCCTTCTATACCTTCCAGAATTTTTTGCTGTCCAGTAATTTTTAAATATATTATAGTTTCCTTTTAAACTAAGTCTTATCACAGTTTTCCAGATTCCCCAAGTCAGAAAGAGCTTTTTCCTCCTGAACTATCCACACACTTCCAGTAACAAGTAATGTAAGGCATATTCATTTCGCAACACGATGTCTGACCCTGGAGGGGTCATCCTGGAATTAGGTGATTCTGAAGAATGTGTGGTAGGTATATTCATATAAGTCTCTCCCACACCAGGGCAGCGAGCAAAAACTTAACAATGAAAAGAATTGACTTTGAACCAGATAAAGATATCTCCCTTAAACCAAACTAAATGTATTCCTAACTGAACTTCCTCTTCGCTGAATCCCCAAAATGCCTTCAGCCACTCCAGTGATATTGCTGACGTCTGAGGAGGAAATTTTGGGTGTAAAGAGTCCGTTGTCTTAAACAGTCAGCAGTTAAATAATTGCAACGATGTGGCCATGTTGCTAGAAACCCACTCAGAGATTCAGAAGGGGCCCTATAAAGGAATGATCCGGAAGCTTCTGTAACGTTGGGGTACATCTACCTCTGCCCTTTTTTGCAGATGATGTTTCCTCAGGAGGAGCCGTTGCTCTTCTCTGCCTCTGTCTCTAGATCAGGGACATCCTGAGTCAGCTTGGCACACAGTACACCCCAGCCCCCGCCACCCCTGCTGCCTCCCAGTGCTGAATTACAGCTCATAAAGAGACATGTTTTCGTTCCTCTCTTCCAGAAGTTCCAAATTCCTTATGAAAATTAATCTAACTCCATCCTAGGGACCTTGTGTGTGATGAAGGGGTCCCAGGGAATGGCAGCCTTTTGTTTCAACTGTCATTCCCCCTTCAAACAAGGGAACCCTTCCTATACCCCATGTACATAACTAAAGGGAAAATGTCACGTGATTTGTAGCAGACGATCTGATTCAAAGAAACTGTCTGTCTCCTTTCTTACAGGTTGGAAGTGCTCACTTAATTTTTAATTCCCCCGCCCCCCCCAAAGGCTATCTACAGGTATTGTCTGCCTCAAGAGGCACCCTGTTACTTTTTTTAGGCGACTAAAACAAATACATGTACATATATTTATCAATTATATGCTATAACATTTTAGGTTATGATGTGGATATACACAATTTACTGTTCTCAAGGACCTTATAATCTGGTATTCGATGCTTAACATTTAGCACCTAGCATGTACCAGAGAGTATTGTGGGAGCTGGCGACCCAGTGGTGAATAAAACAAACTCAACTTTATGGAGCTTACAGACATCTGGAATAAACAAACAAATAATATAGCCTATAATGTCCAGAGTAGATAAGTGTATCAAGAAAAATACAGCTGTGTTTGGCAGTGGTCTGATTGTGTGTCCTATTTACTTACTCAGAAGACCCTTCTGAGATGATACGTGAGCAAAGATCCACATTAATTGAGATGTGGAGCTATGCAACTATTTGGGTTTTTTTTTTTTAAGTCAGAGTGAGCAATCTCCCCAATTTGGGAGATTTTTTTTAATCTTAATAACAATAAAAACTGTTAATGAGTCACAAGAATAGTAAATAAGACATAAGAAACCTTACTCATTCATTCATTCAGTTATGTTCCTAGGGATACACAAGGTCTTAGAAGGGTGTGACTAAGACTAGCATGAATAAGACACAGGGCCTGCCCTCCAGGAGCTCATATTCTGATGTGGAAATAAATTTCAAGTAGAGGATTACAGTACAGTGCAAAGGTTGGGCATGTGCTATGAGATTACTTAAGAGGTATACTAAATGAGCCTTGGGTGAGAAGTGGGGCCTGTTAAGGCCTGGGAGTATGAGTTTGCTGGAGAACTTAATCTCTAAATGAAATTCAGAGGAAACAGTAGGAGTTAGCAAGAAGCCAAAGAGAGCAAATTTCAGCCTTGTGCAAAGTCCTGGGAAACTGAGAATATGCTACATTTAAAGAACTGTGGCACTGATGCTTCTGCCAGTGTGAACCCGGTTCAGGCCACACATGGCTTTATATGTCCCACTGAGAAGATTGTCCTCTGGTTAGAGGGGATAACGGGGAAACACCAAAATGTTTTAAGACGGAAGTGACTCCAGCAGGCTTACACTTTGCAAAGATCACTCTGCCTGCGACATAGAGAACACATGGCTTCAGGATTGAAGACAGGAAGTGGGTTGGAGAAAGGGGATGGATTTAAGAGCTGTGATATAAGATCAGTCTTTAGGACTCCATGATTGGCTGGAAAAAGAGAAAATTACAAAATAAATTATTTACACCAAAAAGGTGGCTTCAGAGAATGGATTTGGAGTCAGTTTTGAACCATATGCTGGATTTGAATAGATGGAGTAAGGAGTTTAATAGAAGGGAGAGGGCTAGAAGTCCCTTCATGTAGTTATTCTCCAGGTAAGAACTACTGAGCTCTAACTGAGTGCTGGGCACTCTGCCTACTAAGGTATATTTATTATATCACATAATAGTCAGAACAAGTCTATGTGAGCCATTGTTATTCCTGTTACAGAGAAGGAAGCTGAGGCACTGGGCAGTCACCCAGCTGGAAAACAGGATGATACAAACTTCCAATCTAGACTATAAAAACCAGAGCCATTATTTTAGAACCATTTCTTATTTTACCAAAAAAAAAAAAATGTATTTCCCACCAGACCATAGGTGAAGTAACTTTTGACTGTTTAAGATATACAAAAAACCAAATTTACTCTCAGCATAAAATAAACAAACCAGAATATTGTTACTACTGAAGAGATGCAAAAAGTCTGCTGCAGACTCTGAAAGCATTCAAAGAAGAATTTCCCAAAATGTTTTGAGCAATGGCAATACCATTCATAAAATCATATGGCCTTCCAAGGTAACTATTGCAGAGAGAAAATCACTTGCATTGATCAATTCTAGAGTTTTAAGACATTATTGAAATGTTTTTCAGTTTCGCAGACCTAATATGAAAGAAATTTTGCAGGTTTTACTCTCATGCTAGAATAGCTTGCACAATACTTTTAATATATGCACCACCTCAGTGATTTCATGGACAGGGAAGAATGAAAACAAATGAACTGAAGGAATTGGGGCCTGTTCTGTGGAGTATTTCCTTCTTTCAACTGATTTATTGATGACTCTTCTTGGAAGTGCTATTATTTAAAGAGAACATTTTATGTAAGCATAGCTGGAAATTTTATCCTAGAACTTCCAGATTGGAACGGCTGCACATCATCTCCTGTCAATATATTATTCATTTCCCTGTAAGAAAGGAATGGGAAAATTCAGTCACTGTGACTATATCTATTAATATAAAGAATGAACTTCTGGCTTCATCTAGATCTTCATACAGCCTTTGTTTACTTAAAAAATGGAGTATTTTCAAGGCATCTATCAAAGTTGAGTGAAAAATTTTGCACACTTATTATCCCTAATTTGGGGGTCTTGTTTGAGTTTTAATTGATTTTGTTAAATTGTAAAATGTTGATTTTTGTTTTCAAAGAATTGAGTCAAAGAGGTTTATCCAAAAGCTACTCCTAAAAGATGAAAGTTATCTCCAGTCATGAGGTTCTTTCTTTTTCTCTGGCATAATAATTAAACCACACCTTTCCTTACACATTTGGAAAGAGGCAGGCTTCACAACAGTGTCTATGCAGCCATCCGAGGTTTTCTAAATGAGACTGAGCATCAAGTAAAAAATTTTCATCTGTAACTTATAAAGGAAGAACAAATGATTCTGTAGGCTAGACTCAAGATCAACAAACCTATCTCTTTTTTTTAATACACATTTTGTTCCTTTAACCTTTAAAGAGTCTATTTTAAATGACCTACTTTTAAACTGGTTTTCAGTTAAGTGTGTCACACCTGGATGCAGTTAACTTAAAAGTGTTTCACTCCTTGCTATTTCTTTCTAAACTAATTATTTTATTTTTAGTCACTCTGACTAGCGCAGGATATCTTCTCTAGAGAATGAAATCTTTTCTGAAATATGAAAGTGGATGAAAAGAGTACAGATTTGTTCTGGATATAGGTGTTTTAGGTTATTTTACGCTTCTGTGAATGGTTAATATTATTTATCAATTAAAATGACATCATTCCTCTGTTTAACATATTCTCCATATGCAGGTGAAAGGGCAGTGAGGAGCCTCGAGAGTTCCTGAGGTTGATCTGCCCTGAGACAGGACTTCAAAGCATTATCAGAAGATGGTTGTCCACCTCATTTGTAAAAGTCTCTAGGGAAAAATTCCACAGTTGGTTTTCATCACGAGTCCATCTGTGTTGCACCCTTCTGTCAGGAACGTGTGTCTAGTATCTGTCCGGAATCTCTCCTGTTTTAATGTAAGTCCATTTCCTCTACGTGTGACCTTCCTTGATACAGAGAACAGCTGCTTGCCATCCTCTGTGTAGTATCCTTTCACATGGATCAGCCTTTGTATATCAAACTGAATTCTTGGCTGCTTCAAGGGACTTAGGTAGAAAACCCTAGGTTTGATTTGAGGGGAAAATGCTGTGTACTGATTGGAATCATTGCACTGCACTATAACATAGTTTTATTATTCATAGTTTGGCTCTGTCTTTGAAACTTAGAATTATGATCTGATTTAAATTCACGCATTTAAGATATTAGGCTGATCTCTACTGTGTGACAACTTGAAACATGTACTCCAACACTGTCCTCAGAAAACTGCTATGTCATATGAGCTTAGTGCTGCTAAGAATAAACGGTGATGTTAAGTGTGATATGACTTCCAAAGACTGCTAAAAGAAATAACCCTTCCCCAGAGATCAGTTGCTGACATATTTACATACATACAATGAGCAAAAGTATTTCCAAAGTACTCTAAGGAAAAGCCCAGGACTTCCCTGGTGGCGCAGTGGGTAAGAATCCACCTGCCAATGCAGGGGACATGGGTTTGATCACTGGTCCGGGAAGATCCCACATGCTGTGGAGCAACTAAGCCCATGTGCCACAACTACTGAGCCTGCACTCTAGAGCCCACAAGCCACAACTATTGAGCCTGCATGCCTAGAGCTGTGCTCTGCAACAAGAGAAGCCACCCCACTGAGAAGCCTGCACACTGCAACGAAGGGCACCCCCCGCTTGCCACAACTAGAGAAAGTCCATGCACAGCAACGAAGACCCAACCAACCAAAAATAAATTAAAAAAAAGAAAAAGCCCACATTTCTTTTTAAAATGACCCAACAAATATCTACTGAACCCATGCTATGTCCCAATCACTGTGCTTTATTATACAATATTATTCTAGATGGATTCCTGAGGTGGTCTCCATGATCCCCTCATCCTGCTGTTTACACTCAGGTATGATCCCTTCCCCTTATGTGAGGGCAAAACCTTGACTTGCTTCTTTCAACTGAAAAAAAATGTTCAACCTAAAAGTTGACAATTATGTTTTAATCAGTGGCCTTATGGAGGACTATAGGATACATCCTCTCAAACAGCTCTGAGGAACTATTCCATAGAGGTAAGGGAGGAGCCAGGACATAGAGGATTTTCTGCTGGGAAAACAAAACAAAACAAAACCATGCAGTCAAACATCAAAAGACTACTGCTAACCACACCCCCCCCCCAAAAAAAAAAAAACAAACAAAAACCCCAGACATTTCAACTTAATGATTTTTAGTGCTTTGCTATATATGGGAAGATGCAAGAGTCTGGGCTTATAGAAATTATTCCTTTGTTATGCATCTTAACTATCAATATCTAGGGCCAGTATTCTGCTTTTCTCCATACTGTATTCCCCTCTGAGCACACTGTTGGGGCAGCTGCAGTGGCTCATGGCTTGATGGCAGGCAACATTCATTGTTTACTGAAATGGCAGGCAACTTTTTTCTGTCCACACTTCCACAAATATAATATGGCAAAGGTACGTATGCATGTATGTATGTGATTGTGTATATATGACTGTTTGATTATATTATTATAAGTTTATACTGCTCATCTTACTGGAGGCTCTCTCCCTTGCTGGCGGCTCTCTCCCTGCTGGCTTTGAGGAAGCAACTGGACATGTTGGGAAACTCCATGTGGCAAGGCACTGACAGTGGTTTTGAGAAGCAGAGAGGGGCCTCCAGCCAATAATCTAAAAAGGCCTTCAGGAAGCACCCAGCAAGAAAAAGAATTTCTCAGTTCTACAATCACAAGAAATTGAATTCTGCCAACAGCCTGAGTAATCTTAGAAGAGGATCCTTCTCCAGTTGAGCCTCAGATGAGACTGAAGCTCTGGCTAACACCTTAATGCCTTGTGAGACACCTCTGAGCAGAGGACCCAGCTCAACCAACCCAAACTTCCAATTCACAGAAACGGAGGTAACAAATGTGTGTTGCTTTAAGCCACTAATATTGTGGTAATATCATTGCATAGCAATAAATAATAAGGAGCTCCTCGGTCTTTGTCTTTCTTGACCTTGAACTCTTTGAAGCATAGAGGCCAGTTATTTTGTAGAATGTCTCTCAGTCTAGGTGTGTTTTATATAAATCCCTCCATCTCATCCTCGTGATTAGATTCATGCTTTTGGCAGTAATGACATAGAAGTAATGTTGTGTCCTTCTCAGTATATTCTATTAAAAGGTGTATACTGTTAGTCTGTCCCAGTATAAGTGATACTAAATCAAATCACTTGGTTAGAGAGGTATCCAACAGGTCTCTTTGTTGTAAAGATACTATTTTCCCATGATAAATAATAAGCAACCTGTGAAGAGATACTTTTATTTTAATTTTTATTTGGAGTATAATTGATTTACAATTTTTATTTGGAGTATAATTGATTTACAATGTTGTGTTAATTTCTGCTGTACAGCAAAGTGAATCAGTTATATGTATACATATATCCACTCCTTTTTAGATTCTGTTCTCATATAGGTCATTACAGAGTATTAGAGTTCCCTGTGCTATACAGTAGGTTCTTATTAGTTATCTATTTTATATATAGTAGTGTGTATATATCAACCCCAACCACCCAATTTATCCCTCCCCCCCTTACCCCCTGGTAACTATAAGTTTGCTTTATATATCTGTGACTTGTAGATAAGTTCATTTGTACCTTTTTTAGATTCCACATATGTGATATCATATGATATTTTTTTTCTGTCTGACTTACTTCACTCAGTATGATAGTCTCTAGGTCCATCCATGTTGCTGCAGATGGCATTATTTTATTCTTTTTTATGGTTGAGTAATATTCCACTGTATGTATGTGTGTATACACACACACACACACACACACACACACACCCCACATCTTCTTATCCATTCCTCTGTCAAAGGACATTTAGGTTGCTTCCACATCCTGGCTAAATAGTGCTGCAGTGAACATTGGGGTGCATGTATTTTTTTGAATTATAGTTTTCTCCAGATATATGCCCAGGAGTGGGATTGCTGGATCATATGGTAGCTCTGTTTTTAGTTTTTTAAGGAACCTCCATACTGGTTGGACCAATTTACATTCTCACCTACAGTGTAAGAGTGTAAGAGGGTTCCCTTTTCTCTACACCCTCTCCAGCAATGGTTTGTAGAGTTTTTGATGATGGTCATTCTGACTAGTGTGTGAGGTGATACCTCATTGTCATTTTGATTTGCATTTCTCTAATAATTAGTGATGTTGAGCATCTTTACGTGTGCCTGTTGGCCATCTGTATGTCTTCTTTGGAGAAATGTCTATTTAGATCTTTTTCCCATTTTTTGATTGGGTTGTTTGTTTGCTATTGAGCTGATGAGCTGTTTATATATTTTAGAGATCAATCTCTTGTCAGTCACTTTGTTTGCAAATATTTTCTCCCAATCTGTGGGCTGTCTTTTTGTTTTGTTTGTGGTTTCCTTTGCTGTGCAAAAGCTTTTAAGTTTCATGAGGTCCCATTTGTTTATTTTTGTTTTTATTTTCATTGCTCTAGGAGGTGGATGAAAAAAGATCTTCCTGCAATTTATGTCAGAGAGTGTTCTGCCTATGTTTTTCTCTAAGAGTTTTATAGTATCTGGCCTTACATTTAGATCTTTAATCCATTTTGAGTTTATTTTTGTGTATGGTATTACAGTGTCCTACTTTCATTCTTTTACATGTAGTTGTCCAGTTTTCCTAGCACCACTTTTTTTTAAAATTTTTTATTTTTTTATTTTTTACAATAAACTGCATATAGAGTGTACAATTTGTTATCCCAATCTCCCAATTCATCCCCCCCCAACCCTCCCCACTTTCTCCACTTGGTGTCCATATGTTTGTTCTCTACATCTGTGTCTCTGTTTCTGCCTTGCAAACTGGTTGATTTGTACCATTTTTCTGTAGTCCACATATATGTGTTAATATACTATATTTGTTTTTCTCTTTCTAACTCACTTCACTCTGTATGACAGTCTCTAGGTTCATCCATGTCTCTAAAAATGTCGCAGTTTCATTGCTTTTTACAGCTGAGTAATATTCCATTATATGTATGTACCACATCTTCTTTATCCATTCATCTGTTGATGGACATTTAGGTTGCTTCCATGTCCTGGCTATTGTAAATAGTCCTAGCACCACTTTTTGAAGTGACTGTCTTTTCTCAATTGTATATTCTTGCCTCCTTTGTCATAGATTAGGTGACCATAGGTGTGTGGGTTTATCACTGGACTTTCTATCCTGTTCCATTGATCTATATTTCTGTTTTTATGCCTGTATCATACTGTTTTGATTACTGTAGCTTTGTTGTATAGTCTGAAGTCAGGGTGTCTGATTCCTCCAGTTCCATTTTTCTTTCTCAAGATTGCTTTGGCTATTTGGGGCCTTTTGTGTTTCGATATAAAGTGTAAAATTTTTTGTTCTGATTCTGTGAAAAATGCTATTGGTAATTTGATAGGGATTGCATTGAATCTGTAGATTGCTTTGGGTAGTCATTTTGTAGTCATTTTGGGTAGTCATTTTGTAGTCATTTTGTAGTCACTTTGACAATATTGATTCTTATGTGAGGAGATGCTGTAAGCTATGAAAATATCCCATCCATCATCAGTCTCAATAATTAGTTTTAGTAACCATTAATATTTTTCTAATTACGTGATTCTTTTTATATTTATTTGTTGGTGTTCTACTGTAAGAAACATCCCTTTCTCTTCTGTTTATTTGGTTATCTAGTTATTTATTTATATCAGTATGGAATCACAGTTTCTGATGTTAGTCAATGGTTTAAAATTTGTTGCAATCAATATATATTTTGATATTCCAATTGCTTTAGATATGTACATTGGAAGCCCCTTTCAGATATGTTCTCTGTTCTGATATGTTGGCATCATTTTTATTTTCTTATTTTCTGTCCAAACAAGATTTTCCAGGCACATTTTGTACTTTTCCTGACACAAACCTGGAATCTTTTCTCCAAAGACTCCTGGTTTCTTTTAAAGTGAATAATGGTATTTAGAAACCAAATCTGGGACGAAGTGTACTCATTGCCACATGAATGTCATTGCTTCTAGTATCTCTCAGTGACGGTGAAGTATATACGGAGATAAGTTTAACAAAATACATGTAAGACGTGCACTAAAAACTACAAGACATTGCTGGGAGAAATTTAAAAGATTGGAATAAATGAATAAATATACTATGTTACTAGATTCTAGGACCCAGTGTTATTAAGATGCCAATTATGAAGCTGTCTTCTGCTTAGCATCTCAGAAGGCTGCAACCAGTTTATTGGCTGGCATCGTGGTCTTATCTAGGCTTGACTGGGGAAATATCTGCTTCTGCACTCACTCCAGTTGTTGGTGGAATTCAGTTCCTTGCAGTTATAAGATTGAGGAATTCATTTTGTTGCTGGATGTAGCTCCTTGTAGGCTGTCAGCTGGAGGCTGTCCACAGCTCTTAGAAACTGCCTGCATTTCCTTGTCATGTGGGATTTCCCCACATGACACATGCACACACACACACACATTTAATTTTTAACCTCCAATTCCATTTCAACACCACAATGTACCTTCTAGGCTTCCCCTTCAACAATGAGAAACCTAGATCGCATTATATGTGCAAATGTGTTTACTCAGTTTTCTCAAGCCTAGAGTATATAGGTTCGCTGCAAGGACACAGAAGCTGCTATGTGGTATTTGAACAAAACAAAACAAAAGGCAGGAAAGATGTCATGACTTTTATAATTTGTGTTCTCTTTTTTGGAAAAGGAATTTGATTATCCATGGTTTTGTTCGTTTTTTCTAGTTGTATGAATAAAACCTTTAGCAGCAGAGGTCGGTGAAAATCATGCAGAACCTTTTAAGCCATGGTAGAGAGTTTGGGTTTTATTCAATGGGAATGCATTGGAGGGCTTTCTGTTAAGTTGTTGCATGTTTGTTTGTTGTAAGTAGTATTAATATCATTTTCCAAGTTATTTCCTAGTAATGTTTATCACTTACTCATTCTTCAGCTTACTCTACAACAAGATAGACATGCTTAGAGCAATCCATACCAAAAAGTTAGAAAATACATAAAATAATGGAGCAAATAAATGGGATAAAGAATTAATGGAGCTGGAGAACAAAAGGCCAGGGTGAGGCCAGTTCAAAATATGCTTAACTTTAAGTACTTTAAGGTTACAAGACGTACTGTTTTCTCTGAGTTTTCTAGAGACTAGAACAGTTTGAAATGCCTCATCCCCCATCCCTTGAGATATACTCACTCAGGTAACAGGCCTTCACAGTAACCCTCAACCCAGCATCTATGCCACGCAGAATTGAGACTCACTGATGGGAGAGTCCATGGATTGTTTTTCTTGCACAAATTTTTCGGAAGCCTTCCTGGTTGCTGATAATTTAACCCTTTGAGGTTAGGAAAGAAAATGGACATTTGGATAACGCCTGTTTAGTTAATCATGGTAGCCAACCAAGGCAAGAAATTCAAGCCAAAAATTCACTCCATCTTTAGTAGGACATAGAATTTTAAATTATAATTGACCTCTTGAGAGGAGAAATGCATGGCTTTCCACAGGGAAAAACTGAGCACTGAGGAGAAAGTCTTTATTCCATGAGCACCATAATCACTATCATAGTAACAAATTAGAAGAGAACTTTCATTTTAAAATCGGATATAATTTATCATGCATTACTTCATGCTATACTCCTTTGCTTGTTATTGGTTTGTGGCTACTTGCATACAATAATGAAGTTTCAAAGAAACTGAAGTTACAAAAGGACAATTATTTAATGCAGGAAGTATAAACCATTGCATTGGGGGACTGGAAGACATTTTTTAAAGTTCTCATATTATCTGTTGAATTATGTGTTTCTACACAGTGAGTAATGTCTTACATTCTTGCCAACAGTGTTTTGAAAGAAGTTTGTTAAAAGTATGTCAGCTAAATCACTTTTAGGATATCACTGCTAATGGTGTCGTTCACACGTTGTGAAACACACAGCTCCAATTTAATTCTGCCAAAAAAATTAGGTCATTGCAAAATACCGTATGAAAACTGCAGGGAGACAGGGATAAGGATAAAGCAAAGGAAGACACCAATTCTTTTTTGTAAAGCGTAATAGGGATAGGACAAAACCGGGTAGGAAGGCTGAGCCCTTTTAAACAGATACTTTTTTCCGTGGTGTGTGTGTGTGTGTGTGTGTGTGTGTGTGTGTGTGTGTGTGTTAATTCCAGTTGAGTACAGATGATGAATTAATTTAAAATTGGGCTAACTGGCTGTTCTGCACTGTACCTGGGTAGTTCCCGTACCTTCAAGTTCACCTAATGGTACGGAGATGCCCTTGTTTTCTGACTTCATACAGAAACCATCGTGATTATTGTATCTCAATTTACTTTTTTCTTTTTCCAGTCAAGAAAGGGGGCTTAATGCAAATTAAGCCTTTGATGCGAAGGCACATAATTTATAATCATGATTGTTATTATTAACATTACATCGCGGGAATGGCTTTGTTGGAAGTTACCCACCAGGGCCCGCAAATCTATTTCGGTGACACACGCCCCAACTCTCCTCACCGAGGCGTGGTGCTTGGCTGGGGCGCTCTGAGCCACTGCGCTGGCTGAGCTCCGAAGGAGGTGGTCCCCGCTCCTCCCGAACCCACGCGCTGGGCTGGGAGAAAGCGAGGCGGGACAGTCATTGTTCTCCCTGGCCCGGGCTACCAGCACCTCTCACTTTCGGGAGAAACTTCCCCCGGCTGCCGCTCTCTGGGCTTGGGATGGGTCTCCACAGCGCGCCCTTCCCTGTCCTGGAGTGGGACGCTCAGCGAACACACACCCCCACAGTCACCTTTGCGCGCTCGTCCGGAGCCGGCCGGCACACAGCGCACCCCAGCGGCCGCGTGGCTGCCTTCTAGTCCTGGCCACTAGGCTCCCGCAGAGCTCGCCAGTCGCCGCCGCGCGCGCCTCGGAATCTGGGGACTCGAGAGCCTGCGAGAGCCAGTCTCAGCCAGACCCCAGGGAGAGCGCGGGGCTGCGGCACCCCGCCCCGCCCGCCACACCTGGGAGCGGTGAGGACCGGGAGAGGCGGGGCGCGGCAGGAGGCTGGCCCGGTGCCTGAGCAGCGCCGCCGAAAGCCGGCCGGACTGGAGCGGGGCGAAGGGGGAGAGTCTCGAGGCCGAGTCCAGCTCCTCCGAGGGAGGGACCCCAGCTGGGGTGGAAAACCTGCACTGGGGAGCCGCAGAGACGCGCCGCGCTGATCATGGAGTGGGTCGGCCCCGGCTCCGCGCGGCCGCAGCAGCAGTAGGACCAGGAATCGGTCGAAGCGTGGCTGGACGATCACTGGGACTTTACCTTCTCTTACTTTGTTAGGAAAGGCACCAGGTAAGAAGAGGACCCGTGGAAGACCCGGCCGGGGCATGGAGCGTAACCTGGGGCTGATCTCTGTCCCTTATTGAATTTTCCCCTTCGTTAACCATTAAACAGTCTCCACTCTCAGGCCCTTTGCCTTTGAAGTAGGGCCGTGATCCTGTTACGGTGTAGAGACCTCGACTTTAAGGCGAGTACAGCCGAAAACCCCAAGCGTCGGATTCGATCCAACTTGCACAAAGTTCAAATCCAAAAATGAACGTGCCGGACCCCCCTCTCCCTCCCTCCCTCCCCCCAACACGCTGGCAGCCCTGGTATTCCCTGGGAGCAAGATTATTTTCCTATGCCTGCGCTCACGGGCCTTCCTCTAGCCCTTCTCTAGCCTCCTGGTTCCCCTAAATCTCCTTAGCGAAACCAAAAACAGTTTTTGAGCCCCTTCCCTGCCGCTCCGGAAGCACCATTTCCAATGCGGTCCCTGTGGCTCCGCTCCTCCCCCGTCCCCCTTCGCCCCGGCCCTGGCGGGGCGGGGAAGCCCGGGTAGGGCACGAGACCACGAAGAAGCCCCAAGGGCAGCAACATGCCGGAACCTTCCCAGAGTGAGTGCTGTCGTTTTTTTGCCCCCTTCCAGTCCCCTGGTTGTCCCGCGCTCCTCCTCTCGGCCGCTTTTGCGCGCAAGGCGGCGCCGCCGAAGGGGCTCCGTGGAGGGGTTCGCGGCGCGCACACAAAGGACGGCGCGGAGGCGCGGCGGGGAGCGGACCCTGGAGGGGGGTGGGGTGACAGGTCCCGCGGCCTGGGACAACCCCAAAGGCCAGCTCTTCCTGGTCCGGAGCCAAGCGCCAGGGCGGCTGCTGCGGAGGGCGGGGAGGAGAGAGAGACTATCCTTCGGGAGGCGGCTGCTCAGCGGGCAGTCGGGGCGCGCGTGGGAAACGCTCGCGGGAGACTTGGAGAGGAATCGCGGCTGAAGCCGAGGGGCTAGGAGGGCGAAACGCAGAGTGCCCGGCGGCCGGGTGCCCCGAAGCCGGGGGAGTTGGTGCGAAGCCCGGCCGGCCGCTGCGCGCGGCGTGGGGCTGACTCCAGACGCACCCCTTTGAAGGAGGGGCCGGGATCTCGGCGTCGCTGGCTCCCGGCAGCGGCCCTCGGGCAGCTGGCGCTGGCCGCCTCTCCGGGAGGGAGACGCGAGCGGGGCGGTGATGGTGAAGGGGCCGGCTGGGGCTGGACGCTGGGCTCCCACCCGCCGGTGCACCGCCGCGACTCGGCCGGGCGCTCCCCGCCAGGGGGCGGCGCAGCGCGGGGCGAGCGGGCGGCGGCGGGCGGCGGGCGGCGGCGCGACGGCGCGGGCGGTAGGGGAGCCGGCTTGGAGTCGCTGGCCTCACCTGGGCACGTCGTCGGCCCCCAGCCCCCACCCCCACGGCGCCTCCTCGAGTCCAGGGTCCGCCGACGCCGCCTCATCTGCATCTCCAACTCGCCAGGTTTGCTATGTTGCCTTTTGGAGACAAAACAAGGTACTTCCTTAAGCATCCTCCCCCTCTTTCCCCACTTTCCCCGGGGGCGCGGTGGGGGCCGGGTGCAGGGTGCTTGCACCCAGGTCACACCGGCGGGGCGATGCTTCGTTGAAAATGTGCTCTGTGACATTTCTGTCTTCCTCTACCTTCCTGCAGATGTAATACTCTGAGGTCTTAGATGGGACGCTTTTTAACTCCGTTGCTCCTAACGAATGTTCAGTGGGTGTCGATTTGATCACTTTTGGGGGGTTTTAACAGAGGCGATGGCTTCGGGACAGATCTTATCTCCTCTGTTTAATTACTCAGCCTTCCTTTTAAAATCCTCTTCCCGCTTTCGCCTTCTATCAAAATACTAAATCTGGAGCGACCCAGGGGATAAATCCTGAATGGAAAGTGGTTCCCTTTCGAAGGGCACTTTTCTGCGGGTTTGGGGTGAGGCACTAAGACCATCTAGGTCTGGAATTATCCATTGCTGGGAGCCAGCAGTTTTGAGAGGTCTCCTCCTCCGAGGCCATCTGTCCCCGTTTTCCTTTCACCCTTGCATACTTCCACCCTTCCGCCCTTAATGAATTATAGCGCATAGTATAATGCGGAGTGGGCAGGAGAACGGGGCTGATATTTTAAATGTGTAGAGGGATGTTCTTTAGGCAGATTATTAAGAAAGAACAAAATTATTTATTTTAAACTCAGCGTAAATGTCCTTTTTCTTTTTTTCTCCCCTCTCCCTTTAAAGACATAAACTTGGGATTGTTTGGTGGTAGCTTTTAACTCATACATAACAACACTTCACTTTGAGAGCCCGCCAAAAGTTTGAGAGTAACGTTTTTTTTTGGTTTTTTTTTTGTTGTTTTTTTTCCGGAAAATAAATTGAATGAGTTGTTACATTTCTTTTTACATTACTTTTTTCTCCCAAATAGCATAGGATTAAAATCCCAGTTCTCAAAATTACACTGCTTAGCGTAAAATGTAGATCATCTGAGACTTTGTTAAAGGTTTTCTCTTCAGTTAGGGTTTTTATATCATAGTTGATGTGGACAATACGCTGAAACGCTTTCTGTGGTATATATATGTGTGTGTATGTAATCTTGGGAGAAGAGTTTATGTTGAGTTCAAGTTGAAAAACGAAAGTGTAAGATAATCAAGAGTAGTGTAGGCCCTCAATTTTAGGAGTTATACATAAAGCGCTGAAAGTAGTCAGTGTGAAGAATATAATCTGTCTTGTCTGTAGCCAGAGATTTTTCACGGAACAGTACTCCAGTTTGGGCTTCTATTTGATGGCATGACCTGGAGACACAGAATGAGAGGTTGAACATTAGCAAATTATAAAAATGCCAACCTGCTGAACACAGTGTGATTCACATGGTTGTGGTAAAAGCTTATTGGAGACACTTTGTTCACAGCTGTTTTTTGTTGTGGTTTTTGGTTTTTAACGAAAAGCTCACATTACTTTGCTTTTTCCCCTTTTGTTAGACTATGTATAAAATGAACACTGTATGTGATTTGGGAAAGCCTTGAAAGAGAATAGTTCTGTAGAGGCATTTGGTGTGTTTTAAGATTTAAAATAAATTTGCATTCACTTAGAATGGCCACCTGTGCCTGTAAACAGGCTGGTTGGTAGAATTATTTCTACCTTATTTGATTTAATTGTTGTTTGACATTCATGCATGCTTCTCTGTTCTCTCCCCAAACTGAATGGTCTGCACTCAATAGTAAGTCATTGAATAGAAGGAAGGTTCTGGCCCTCCTTAACTCTCATGTAAACACCTGTGAATTTTGGTTGACCTTGAAAGCAATTATCGCTGCTATATTTTACATTATTTCCTATAATTATCTTTCCTTAAAAGCTATAGCTTGTAGCACACAAATAGATGCTTTTTAGCAATCAAAACCTGTTTCAGTGAATTTTGAGAGTGTCAGTTGAACATTTCATAATATAATCTATTGGCATAAAAATTAACTTGAGACTAGTAACTAAAACCTATGGAAAACTTCCACCCTCGCTATTATAGAAAACTTTGCAGTCCTGCAGGTTTGGGATGCTGTGTTCATTAAGGGCTTTAATGCTTGTACATTCACAGATGGAGCCTTTTTGGTGCTAATGCCACTTTAACAGCTGTTGTTATTCTTGACAGCATATTAGAATAATTTATCTTTCATTAGTTACTAATCAGCTCTGTGATTGTGGGCGATGTTTTTGATCCTTTAGTATTGTAGGGGTAATATGATTGACTTTTATTGCTTTGTTTTGCACTAGGCAAAAGCTTGAGAATATTTGGCATATACTGGAAATAGGAGATATTAAGTGAGGACAACTTTTTATGACTACTTGGATCAAAGTCCAGAAACAGAAGTTTTACACTCCCATGTAGTTTTCTATGATAGACTTTTTATTTGACATTGCAAAGCTGTGGTGAATTAGTTGATGTTTCAGGTCCTGTGTTTGGGATTTTCTTTTTCTCTTTCTTTCTTTTTCTTTTTTTCTTTTTTTCTTTCTTTCTTTCTTCCTTTCTTTCTTTCTTTCTTTCTTTCTTCTTTCTTTCTTTCTTTCTTTCTTTCTTTCTTTCTTTCTTTCTTTCTTTCTTTCTTTCTTTCTTTCTTTCTTCCTTCCTTTCTTTCTTTCTTTCTTTCTTTCTTTCTTTCTTTCTTTCTTTCTTTCTTTCTCTTTCTCTTTTTCTTCCTTCCTTCCTTTCTCTCTTTCTTTCTTTTTTTCTTTCTTTCTTTTTCTTTCTCTTCCTTCCTTCCTTCCTTTCTCTCTTTCTCTCTCTCTTCCTCTCTCTCTCTCCTTCTCTCTCTCTTTCTCTTTCTTCCTTCCTTCCTTCCTTCCTTCCTGTGTCTGTCTCTCTCTGTGTGTGTGTCTCTAAAAGCTATAACCTTTTATTTGCATGATATTTATCTTAAAGTCAGATGATGGGTGTAAAATAAATCTTGCTATTCGATCTTAAAAATGATTGTTTCTGTGATCATATAGGAATATAAACTTTTCACAATTTTCAAACGAGTTGCTAAGCATATTTTGTTAAACAGTCACTAATACTGAAGATAATAAAGTCCTGTGGGCATTGACTCAGTCTGGCTTTGATATTATTTCTATTTTCATTATGGTAATTCTGGTGTAATAATGTCCTTTTATCCGTGTATTGCTTATGACCAGGGTCCTTATAGCCAGCTCTAAGACACCTTTTAGTGCCCTAAAAGTACTCATGTGGATTGAATTTGCATAGGATTGAATCTGGAAGAATCCATAGGAGCCCCTGAAATGTTTCTCATTGCTCTTCTATCACCAGTGTTCTCAGGGTTTCATATTCAGTTCCATTTTGAAAGCCCCCAATACAAGATCATGATTCCTAAAACTGTGGCAGAACTAATCAGTGGCAATTAGTCATTCAAATCTATTTGCTTAGTGTAACACTTAAATAGGCTTGTAGTACAATTCAGTAGCTTTTTTTTGTTTTTGATCTGAAGATCTATAGAGATGGCCAGTATTTTCTTAATATTGTTTTCAGTACCTAAAGATGAGCAGTTTTTAGCATTTTGATTATGTTGTGCAACCAAATTTCCTTTCTAAATAGTTCCACCTGAAGAAATGACTTGAGTCTGGTTTCTGATACGATTTCTTTTAAAATATATGAAAATGCTTTCAAGTTATATGGGTAAAGTTTGTACCTTCACCCTTATCTGATTACAGAGAGTATGTCTTACTAAGATGCATGCTTCCCTTCTTCTAGATTTGAAAACACGAAATAACTTAAACATGCTTGAACTTCCTAATACTTTTTAATAATGCTTGGGAAAGAGTTCTTTCGTACGAGAAAAGTCTTTAAAAAAACTGCTTGGTATTTATTAGTTTGTCCCTCAAACATTTTTCAAACTAACAATTTATTAAACCCCTAACTGTTGCGTTAAGTTAGATTTTTTCTTTGTTCTCAGGGCTAATTGTAGGATAAAACCTCTTGCTTTGGTAAGGGCTTCAGGGCAATTAAATAAATCACTGAGTTGATTGATAGTGGACGGTTGAAAAATGACTAATTTTTGAATTTAGACTGCACACTAGCTACTGACTTTGCAGGACTTCCTATGAGATTACTTTAGCTGGACAGATGTTGATTCAGTTGATCAATGTTACAGCTGATTGATGTGGCCTTGGAAATATCTGTTAAATCAGATTCTCAGTAAAAAAAAAAAGAAAAAGTGCCTATGAATTACAACCTAAGAATAAAAATTGAAGAAACTCTTTCCACATGAGTCATTCGTTTGATATTTAGCTCTGTAATCTTATTTACTGACTTGGTATTCTCACTTTATTTTGAATCATATTTTTTTTCATGGTGTGAGTGCTTTATTCATTTTCTCTAACTGGTAGGAATTTCTACTTATTGCCAACTAAATATTTAAGGCAGGTAAGGTAAACTAAGTGTTAAGTTCATAAGAATCATCCTGATGAATAGTCTAAAAAGCTTTATAAAAAGCCTTCTGTATATGGATGTATACATAGATGTATATATACACATACCCCATTTGTAGTTTGTAGTGAACATGCTTTTTAAAGTCTTAGGTGCCATTGTTAGCTTCTGTATTCTTTGAGACCTTTCCCTTATTTCTGAATTGTAAAGTAAAATTAACTTTTTGCAAATTGTCTTCTCGGGATAATTTTATTATATCTAAACTTGAGAAAGAAAAGATCCCTATCTGATCTCATATCCCTGGTAATAATTATTTTTTAAAAAGTCATCATTTCTACTTTCTGTTGAATAAGGATACTGAGGTTATAAGAAGAGAAAAAACCCTGATTTTTTAAGCTGATGAAATAATTAAAACACACAGGATCTTTGAACTGTAGAGTTAGAGGAGATCATGTCCAGTGTTTCTCAAATTTAAGTAATGTTTACCTTGTAAGAAAGACATTCTTATTGATCCCCAGTATCTTTGTTAAAAAGCTTTTGGTCACAAGTGACAGAAACTCATCTTAAACTCATACAAAATTAACTGACAATTGACATTCCTGGAGTTTGGTTTGGGTGTGAAATTCACCTGATGAAATAATCTTGTCAACATTCTTTTTGTCTGTATATCTGTCTAATCAATCTTCCAATCATTCCTTCTCTCCTTCCCTCCCTCCCTCCCTCCATCCCTGCTTCCCTCCATCCCTTTGGCCCTATGCAGCTTTGGCTTTATTCTCAGGCAGGCTTTCTTTGTGCACTGGAAAAGTTTCTCCTTGGCAAGTTTATGTGGGTCTTAAACTTCTGATGTTTGAGAAGTACCTTCTTATCCATATCAGTCATCTCAAGATTACTTGGCCTTGCTTGCATGACTTGCCTGCTCTGGACCTGTCATTGTGTCGGGAAGAACAGGGGTGTCTCACTACTTTGCTGGGGCAGGTCGCCCATAGTGTGATACGTCAGTGGGGGAGGAGAAGTTCCCAAAAGAAAGTGATGTCAGCACCTCCAGAGGTTCCAGAGATCTGCCATACCTAGTACTGACTTTCTCTTATTTTAATGTTAGTTAAATGTGGAATTCTTAAGAGTAGGTATAAGTTAATCCTAGTTATAGCAATTATACAACTAATACCAAAAAAAGTGTATAAGTTAATTATGAATTAAATGATAAAACTCTAGCCAAATGTAAGTTGACAGGCTTCATTAAATCATCCTGGTAAGGGTGACTGTGGCCCTGATTCCCCTGCGGGGGTCTGGTGAGGTCCGCTTGCCTTGGCTGCAGTTGCCTCCTGATGATTGTTTCTCCCAATGGGGCCCTCTTAACAGTCGTGAAGCTTTTAGTCCCATAGCACAGTACACCAGCTTTGGGGTTTTATTTGGCTTGAAAGCATATTTGCATATTAAATCTACTTTTTTTTCTCTTTACCTCAGAACCATTGGGCTGCAATGTGATTGTAAACAGAAATATAAACTTGACTGCTAAAATTGCAGGATAGTATTTGGTTATAAGGTGGTCATCCCAATCATTTAAAGTATATGTCTTTTACTTTTTTTTTTTTAGGTTTTAATTGTCATTAGTGTGAAAACGCAAAACTGAAGCATTTCCATAGAAAAACTACAGATCTTCAAAACATACTTGCTTTGGACTGTCCCGGCTTCTCGTACCTTAGATTGAGACATGCCAATCTAGTCCAGTCTTTCCCATATCTAAGCTGCAAAACAAATCGGTTTACATATTTACAGTATAGATTTTGCTTATTAGGTTTTCTTTCAGATGTAAGCAGGTTTTCCATGAAAGAACATTTTTCATATATGTGATTGTGAATGCATGGAAAATTATAAAACATGTCTCTTCCAACTCTTGGTCAAATTTGAATGTAAAAATATGAAGCAGTTGTGCATTTTATTTATATTTGGTCCCAGTACGCGTCTCAGATGTTTTCATAGCTGGAGAACGCTTGGGAACATCAAATAACTTTAGGCAGCATTTGTTTCTAAACCATGCCAGAAGCAAAGGAACTACTCACTGTAACATCAGAGTAGAGATTATTGGAGGAATCACTTGGAGGTGTCCCAGATCGCCCCTGTTTCATTTAATACCCTGTTATAGTATGTTAATCTTTTATTCATCCAAACCATTGCTTTTCTTTCTTTCCTTTTTTTTTTTAATTGAAGTATAGTTGATTTACAGTGTTGTGTTAGTTTCAGGTTTACAGCGAAGTGATTCATCTTTCTCAGATTCTTTTTCATTGTAGTAAACCATTGCTTCTTAAAGGGGATGCTGTTTGGCATTCGGTAGTGATACTTTTTGTTGTTGTGAGAAACTGTTCAGCGTGTTGCAGGATGTTTAACATCCCTGGGCCCCAGAAACTAAATGTCAGGAGCACCCCGATTATTGTGGCACACATTTCCACATGACCCCCAAAGGCTGGCACCACTACTTGGTTAGGAGCCACTGTTCTGAACCCTTTAAAATTTACTTCTATTTATGGTGGTTAAGGGCCCCAGATAAGATAGATTTAAGCTTCAACCCCAGAACTACCGCTTTCTTAAAAGTACCTTTAGGTACTTTATTTGCTTTCTCTGCAAAATGGGAATAATAGCATTGACTTCTAGTGTTCTTAAGGAATTTAAAGGAACTAATACATATTTCCTTATCTTTTTTAGACTGATTTTCAGTAGGTTACTATTTATTTTACTGAGAATCATCAGTGCCTTAATTATAATTGCAAACTTTGAGAGTCACCCCCTTATTCTGATAAGTGGGAATTAGAGCAACAGAACAGGGACTTAATAGACTGTGTCCTTCTCATTTTTTAGATGAGTTTTTATTAATGGTTGGAACAGAACCTTTTGTGGATTGTGTAAGGTACTGGAAAGGGAATTGAAATGGGAGTCCAGACCTCCTGCCTGTGTTCCCAGCTTTGTGACTGGCCCAGGTTAATAAATCTTGGCTTTAAAATGAGAGATAGGAGGGGGTGAGAAATCAAAGCAGAGAAATTCATAAATGAGTTTAACAATCTCTTTCAGCTCTAAGCATTCTTGATTCTCACCAGGAGAGCAGAATATCAACTTCTCAGATTGAATCGTTTCCTTCTTTAAGTATTTTCCAAGTATGAGTGGTGGATCTAGGTCAATTATGCAAACAACACAACTAGAACTGTGTAAAATTAGGATCCAAGAGCGGAAGAAATATCTAACATTATATTTTATGTGAGTTATTTTTATGTTTTTCCTACAGATAATTTTATCACATTTCCCTATGTTATCAACCATCCCTTTTTAGACAGGAAATTAGTGTACTCTTTGTAATTCTGGTTTTAAGTGGTTAATTCCCATCAGTGATGGAAAAAGGCACTGGAGAGAAAGAGAAAGGGGTCATGTTTTAATAGCAGACTTAAAAACATGATTGTGCACTGTGTTTGTGGATCATTCAGGGCCTGTAACTTTTTCCTTTGTTTTGTTTGAGGCACCCTGCAAATCTCTGTAATGTTACTCAAGGGTAACATCCTTGAGGCCCAGATATCAGCCTACCTATAGAATTCCCCCAAGTAAGCCCCCTTGGGTGGGAACTAAAGTGGACCAATTTTAATCCCCAAATCTCCTGTAGCAGAGTGTTAAAGCATTGTTTTTATCAAGTGTTGATATTTAAAACCATTCTCCAGTTTAGAGGTATGGTTGTTATGAAATATTGCTATGGTTTTTATCATAAGTAATTAGTTGTATATTTTATCACATTTGTTGTCAAACAGTTTTATTATATCTGTGATGTTTTGAAAAACTCATCACCGAAATTCTATAACTTATTTTTAAAAATTAAATTCTGAGTAGTAATAGAAAGACTGATTTTTCTCAAGAAACAAAACACAACACTGTTCAGCTCTTAATCTTTGTGCATTATTCAGGAAATTATGTCATATGTAAGTGTAGTTATTGGTCTAGGGAGTCTATGTTTTTTCAGTTCTAATTTGAGAAAATACCAACATTGAAACAAGTTTTTTTTTTTGCACAAGTGTTTCTATAGAGAAATTAGTGCTTTTAAACTAGGAGCTTAAAAAGAAACAAATGGGTAACATCTCATTATTCTGTAGAACCCATGAATAAATTATTTTTATTTTTACAAAATAAATTTTGAAAATATATTTCAGTTAATGTTCGATTAACTTGGGAATTTCCTGGTGGTCCAGTGTTTAGGACTCAGTGCTTTCAGTGCCAATGGCCCGGGTTCAATCCTTGGTCAGGGAACTAAGATCCTACAGGCTGCATGGCGTGGCCAGAAAAAAAAAATTCAGTTAACTTAAAAACAGTAATGACCACATATTAAACACTGTGTACTAGACTCTATGCTATTACTTTATAGGCATCATTTCCCTTAATTTTCTGAAGAACGCTATGAGGGTTAATGCCATTATCTCTATTTTATAGAGAGTGAATAATGCACCTGAGGTCTTATCTCAGAAGCAGCTCTGGGGTTGAAGCCTCAGTCTGTCCCACCAAGAGCCCTTACCCACCAATCTCTACTGAAGTTCAATATTCAATATTAACAGAAGCAAAGCAAAGACTCATAGATTTAATGTCGTGAGGAATTTAACTCAGGAAGAGGCTAAAGTTTCTCCTAGGGCCTCTTAATGTGCAAGCACGTTACTAAATGAGGTGCCTAAAGACTTTGCCCAAGTGGGTTTCGTTTCCATATATAATTTTAGAGTATGAAAAGTGGGACCTCGCCAATGACATTTTAAAATAGAATGGCTGAAAACTTGGGTACTAGACTGTTACCATCGTATTTTTAGTATTAGAACACAAATACCCTAAGTACAGTATATTTTCAAAGAATTTTTATCCTCTGATACATTATTTTAGGCAAGAGTACGAAACACATTAAACTAGTTGCTCTACAAGTAGATTTCATCTAATTATATTTTTAACCCGTGAGAATTATGTTTACATCAGAATTTTACACTGCTTTGTAAATTTTTCTTTTCCTTACTTTTCTAGATGCCAGGAAATAGTCTATAAAACCTAGACAAAGTATTTAAATTATTTTTCCCTTTCAAGGCATCTGGAATACTGAATATGTACTTTAAGGTATTTCTGTCTTTTTAAGATGAGTGAGCACAGTAAAAGTTATTGCTTCGTGGAGCCCCTTTGTACACAGTTGCGAGTGCATGTGTGTTGGTGTGTGTGTGTGTGTGTGTCTCCCTTTTGCTAACCGTGTTTGAAATGGTATGTGAGAATTTGCATCCCACTATGCAGTAAGTTTTGCATATTCTATTTAATACTTCTAGATAGTAAGCATTTGGAAGAAGCTATGACTTGTTTAGATTAGTGGGAAATTTCTAGAACACAAATTATAAACTGTAGTTTTCCTCCCTGTGATAGGTAATAATATTGAGTGAAAATTAGAAATTGCAAAAGGGGGGAAGTTGTCATTCGTAACAGAGTATGTGCCATCATCTGGTGACATTCCATTTTTTTCAATGGATATTACTAATCAGTTTATAAAATTTTTGTAGAATATGAGATGAAGCATAGCTCATATCTAAAACTTAAACCTATTTAAATATCCCGTAAGAAGATATTCTTAGCTTGGTACCATTAAATTTAATCATTAACTTAATTGAATCTATCATTTTAAGAATGATACACTTTTCATCTTCTTTAAAAATATGAGCACCCAGGATGTGTAGGAATGAAATATGTAGCACTTTGTTTCTACCATGTGTGTAATTTTGATGAGATAACTCTTTGTTACAACCGTTGTAAAAAATGACAATTCACCTCCTAGGCTTTCTACCCCCCAGAATTTCTTCCATGCTTTTTTCTTATCATTCACGAATGAATTTATTCTTTCCATTTCTCTGTGTATTACCAAAGATCCCAAATCCCCGACACTGGAAATGTCAAGCTCAGCCTTTTCCTGCAGCAGCTGCTAGAACCTGGCCGCCTGGCCTTTTGAGTGCATGAACTCATTTAGTTTTGTAGGGTGCTCCAGCCACAATGAACATTGTCTTGAAGGATGCAGTGCCGTTGGGGCTTTACAGAAGCCTCCTGAAATCAAAATACGTTAAACGTTATTCCTCATGACACTGATTTTTGTATTAAATCATCATTGCACGGGTGGGACTCTTGAGCTGCAAGCGTCTTCAGTAAAGTAGAATACTAAGATAGTAGACTTCTGATTGGATTCATTGTTTTAAGAGATTCGGGGTTTAAAATCCAAGTCACATTTATGATAACTCATGGCACGTTTTGATCAGCTTCCAGTGGCTGTATTTCCGGCTCTCTAATTAATTTCAATCTTTTGGGTTCTTTACTTGCTCAGGAAGGGAAAGGATCCCTTAGTGAGCCCTGAGCAGCATCTCTGGTACCTGTAAGTTTGAAAGCACAGATGGTATTCACATTCATGTTACCTGAGTGAAGTAACTCCCAACATTGATTTTGGCACCCTCCAGGGTTTCTCCAGTTATTTTAAGACATATTGTAGAAGTTTAAAAACAAAACTACGTCGAATTTACCCATTTTAAAAAGGTGTATAACGCAACTCATTTATGAGGTGAGAAATTTTGTGTGTAATAAAATGTGGAAGGAAATAAGTGACTGGAGAATAATAAAACAGATTTCGGTGAGGAGAGAAGGAATGACTTAGATGGGGTGTTAAACATCGGGATCTTGTCATCGATTATAAATTCTTGGCGTTAATTTTTATTGCATTTCCCTTGGCTGTGGGTTTTTTTCAAGGGTCCAGGGCCTGTTGTCCTTCATTAACCAGGGCCTGTTGTCTTTCATTAACAGCCTTGTAAAAGTTAAATCAACTCAAAGACTTCAAGAGGTCTGTTCTGCTTTCGATTGCAGGGCAGTTAGCAAGGACTTGCTGATACCTGAAAGCAGAGTCACTAAGTTATCAGTGCTTGTAGGAGAGGGTAGAATACCTTTGTGGAACGTGCATCCATTTTGTTCTTTTCGTTCAAATGGCTAGGATGTAACTTATGTAGAGTTATGATGTAACTCTTCTTTTTAGAGGGAGAACTCAGTGGGATTCTATAATGAGTGACAATCTGCAGTATCTGCTTTGGACAAGTACTCTGGATGCTCAGGGTGCAGGTAGTCAGCCTGTTTCCAAACCCTCTTAGGCCCACTCAGCCTGTGGGCCTGTACCACCAGGAATACAACCTTTTTCTCCCTCACTTTCTCTGATTCTCTTGGCTGGACTTGAGGAGGGAGTGAACAGCCATGGCTCCTTACCCCAGCCCTACGTCTCCACTGGAATGAATCCTAAGGGTCTAGGAGATAGCAACATCTTCAATATATGGAAGAGATTTTGAAATGCTTCCACGTGCGTTCTCTAACTTGACGCGCACACCAACCCTGTGCGGTGAGTGAAGGAGGAAGAAGTCTTTTGCCTGTTTAAAAATGAGGAAGCTGAGGGGCAAAAGGAGATGACAAGAGTTGACCAACCTAATCATCATCACCTACTGGCCCGTTCATCATGTAAGCAGGCTTCATGACCTGTTCATATGGCTGACCGTGTGTACAATGAAGAACTTGTACTCTGGAGAAAATGAACTCCAGAGAAGTTGTGATTGGTTCAGCCTCAGGTCTGTGTATTCTTATAGTTGGAACTAGAGTTCTCTCCTGATGGCCAGTTTGGTATTCTTGACTTCATACTCTGCTGAAGAAAGTCAGCACCTTGCGCTTCATGAAGAAGTTAGAATAGGCAGTATTTCCCCTATTATACAGAGGATGAAATCGAAACTCAGAAGAAGAAAATTGTTTGCCACTGGTCACAAATCCCATTGGTAGCAAAAGCTAAGATACAGATTGGAATTTAGGATTTATGGCTGAAAAACACAGCTTCTCAGCGTGTGGTTGTAAGTCCCAAGAGTTTTTAGCACTTAGCCTCCCTTTTATAAGTAGATTGCAGTTTGTTTTTTCTCTATTAAATATATGGTATAGTTTGGACAGTAAAATGAAAAAGCTTGATTTAAGGAAGACTTTTATGCCACAAATTATTAATCCAAGAGCTTTCAAAAGGTTCAGTTATCTTACACAGGATCCTTTGTGCTCTTTCAATGATAAAATTAGTATTAGTGATTTGATAGCCTGGAGCTCATTAGCATGCTGCATAGAACCTGCTTTTTTCTTTGTTGTCTACCTGCCAACAGTTTCACTTGGGAAAAATAGAATATCGAGTGACTAGTGTGGCCAGCTAAAATATAGGACACCCAGTAAAATTTGAATTTTAGATACTGCTTATATTAAAAAATTATTCATTGTTTACCTGAAACTGAGTTTTAACTGGATTATCCAGGATTTTTATTTGCTAAATCTAGCAGCCCTGAGAATTATTCTTCTCTTGAATACATTTATTATATATTCTTTTCAGTGAATCATTTTTGGTTTGTAAAACATTTTATGCTTTCAGAGAAACACAGGCATGGGATTCAGTCAGATTTTTTTTCAGGACACTATCCTTAAGAATCTTTGTTCTCTGAATCCCTTGAGGCAGTGTTTTTACCTCAGTGGTTAAGTGTGCTGTCCTTTTATGATCTGGATGGAAAGAATTTAGTTAGAGGATGTGTATTATAGGTGATTTTATTTTCTCTATGCCTTGTGTGTTTAAATTTGATCTTTGACTCTTTCAGATGCAGCTAGACATTATGAAGTGTCTTCGTGACAAACATTGATGTTCTGGGAACTTTTAGGTTCTTATAGGCCGTAAGACTTGGATTAGGAGACCCAGATTTGATTCCAGGTTTTGTTACCAGCTTGCAGAATGTGTTTGGTTCAGCCATTTAATTTAGCTTCATAATTTAGAAACTGGGATTGTGCATGCCTGCTTCACGAGGTTTAAATAAAATGGTGCTTTTTTTTCCCTTCCAATATCACTAATGTAAATACTTTTCAAAATCTCAGAGACTCAAGGAAGAGAAAGAAGGGAAAACAGAGATCCTATCTCAGGCCAAAGAAGTGATTTGCCCCATCAGAGCTACCAACCAGGTTTCTTGAATCCCATCTGGTATATTACCCTCATATTTGACATGTTCATCTTTCCATCTTTTTTCATTCATATGCAGTTACATATAACTTCATATGACAGCAAATTCAGTGTGTGTGTAAATTAGCTGCTGGACACAATATAAGCTTCAGTTTGGGGAGGAGAGGTCTGGGCTTGCTCACTCCTGTATCCCTAGTGCCTGACACACTCAAGGACCTTCATGAGAATAATTTATTCTAGAAAAAAAAGGACACAGAAGTGAATCCAATTAAAATGGGAAAATATTAGTGAAAAGGCTTTGATTGGAACTTTATCTTGAAAAATGGAACCGCGGGTTATAAGAGTAAATTTACCTTATTTTAGATTTAAGAAGATTTAGATTATAATGAAAACTCCAAGCTATTAAAATAAACAATTTTCTGGCAAGGCTGTATCGTAAACACAAGTATCTTTACTTCTTATTTGGCATTCGCAGCAGGATCCTAAAGAGAGTCTTTTTTCCTCAAATATAGTTTTTTAAAATTAATATTTGATGTTTTTCCAGCAGCCTTTCTTAATCTAGAATGCACTTCTTTGAATAGAATTCTCTTTTCACGTGTTTGTTATATCATGATCCTTGTTGATTTTTTTCCAGTTGTTAGCTGTTTTTTAATTGGACTTAACCCTTAATTATCAGTGGCTTTATGTAATATTAGAATAGTTCTCCAATATCACCTTGGTTTACTTCTAGAAATTCTATATCTTACATAAGAGTGTAAAATTTCAGTCTGCAGGTGATTTGTATTTGCAGAGATTAAAGTATTAAAAAACAATCAACAGGAGATGATAGATATTAGTCTTAGGAAGGAAGGCCCACTTCATACAGCCACATAGGTCATGCACTGCAAAACCTCAAGGGATGCCTAAAGGGAGAGAGGTGGGAGAGAGGATTTAATTTCATTTATGCTTGGTTTATAAGTGATTGTTTTGATGTTATGATAACATATGTTTTCCTACGCAGGGACATATCTACAGGGACTCAGATAATCAATAATGTGGTCGTGAGAAAACCCTTCCCTCCATGACTGGTAGTTCATAAAAATTGTTGATTGAGTCACTGAATATACCAGATCTATTTTTCCTGTGTCATTTAATACTGAGTTCATCTCTCCAAGAAAATATCTAGAAGTAAAACACTTGTGACACAATACAAATATAATACAAAACACCTAACAAAGAATTTTTGGACACTGGCTTAGTTTAAGACATATATTAGGCCCTATAGGATATCCTATAGGGTAAATTAGCCATGGTCAGTTATGAGACTCACATCCAAAGGAAGATGAACATTAATAGCTAAAACACAATGTTGATTTTCTGTAACAAATATACCAGCATTCACATTTTCAAAGGACTATTGTCCCTTTTAATGCAGTTAATTTAGGAGGCTTCATTTATTTATTCATTCACACAAATAGTTATCAAGGACTTAGTATGTGCAAGGCATTTTCTAAGTACAGACATGCAGCCGTGAACAAGACAGACAAGTATGACATTTACATCTCCTCGGAGGAGGCAGACAATAAACCAACAGATTGGTAAACCAGAAAAATAGACGATAGTAAGAATTCAGATAGCGTGGGGGGAGAACATAGTGTGTTGAGGCCACTTGAGGTGGAGTGATCAGGGAAGACCTGTCTGCGCAGGGGATGAGGAGCTGCAGTCAGCCGGGTGCAGGTGAGTAGAGTGGTCCAGACTGGGGGCAGTTAGAGTTTGATGTGATGAGGAGTATCAAGGGGCCGGCATGGGTGAGAGGGGCTATGGTAGGGGATAGAAAGAGTTTGAGTTTTAGTCTCAATTCAGTGAGAAGCCAAGTAGGGTAGTTAAGATGTTAAGGTTTTCTTTGTTCAAAGATGACTCTGGCTGCTGTGTGGAGAATGGATTGAAGGGAGGCTAGTATAATATCAGAGAGACCAGTTAAGGGGCTGTGGCCACAGTCCCAGGTGAGAGGTGGTGGGCTTGGATCAGGGAGGTAGTACAGGAGATAGAAATGAACAGACTAGAATATAGGGTTTTGAAAGTCATGTAGACAAGACTTGGCTGCTGGATTGGACGTGTGAGTTGAAAGAAACAGAAATTCAGAGTAACTCCTAGATGTTTGGTTGAGTAGCTAGGGAGATCATGGTGCTACTTATTAATATGAAGAAAACTGTCAAGGAGTGAGGTTGAAGCAAGATGAAGGATGGGCCATTAGGAATTCTGATTTCACGATTTTAAGGTGTCTGTTTAGATGTTCACATGAAGTTGTCAAGTAGGTGGCTTGATTAAAAAATTTAAAAGTCGATCACCATTTTTCAATGAGAGGATAAGAAATAAGTTGAGGCTGTGTTTCAGGTTTGTAGCTGAAATAGTTAAAATGCCTATTTTTGTATACATTTGAGAATTTAAGTTACATGTACACACTTTTAAATCACATGAGACGTTAAGTTAAATGTATTGCTTTTTTCTGTCTTACATTTTATGAAACAGCTTATATTCAAATGCTTCCTGTGCATTTTTCACATACATGTCTGACATCAGTGTCTTTGGCACTACTGCTGTGATTCTGGAGGTAATGCAAGGATTTCCCAGAGTATGTCCCCCTCATTTCTGTCGAAGTTTTTGAGATACAGCATTATTTTATTATCAGCGTATGTTCTCATTGCTGAAAATTTTGTCCTAAGCCTTGTCATGAATTTATAAAACATTAGGCAATTATATTTTAAAAGATTCTGTGCTGTAGGTATATACCGGGGATCTGTACAGTATACTTACTACATTGCTTTTCTAAAAATAAATCTATTTATTTATTTATTTATTTATTTATTTATTGGCTGCTTTAGGTCTTCATTGCTACGTGCGGGCTTTCTCTAGTTGCGGAAAGCAGAGGCTACTCTTCGTTGTGGTGCTTGGGCTTTTCAGTACAGTGGCTTCTCTTGTTGCAGAGCATGGGCTCTAGGTACATAGGCTTCAGTAGTTGTGGTTCACGGGCTTAGTTGCTCCATGGCATGTGGGATCTTCCCAGACCAGGAATTGAACCCATCTGTGTTCCCTGCACTAGCAGGCGGATTCTTTTTTTTTTTTTTTTTTTTAATTTTTTAGTTATCTTTGTGTCATTTTTTAAAATTTAAGCTCTTTTTTGGAATATAATTGCTTTACAGTGCTGTGCCAATTTTTAAGGTACACCAAAATGAATCAGCTGTATTTATACACATATCCCCACCCTCCCGTGACTCCCTCCAACCCTCCCTATCCCGGCCCTCTAAGTCATCACCCATCATCGAGTTTGTCTCCTTACGTTATGCAGGAACTTCTCATGAGCTATATATTTTACATTTGGTTGTGTATATATTTCAAAGCTACTCTCTCACTTCGTCCCAGCTTCCCCATTCCTTCCCCCTCCCCCAACCCTGTGTGCTCAAGTCCATACTCTACATCTGCATCTTTATTCTTTCCCTGTCACTGGGTTCATCAGTACCATTTTTTTTTTTTTTAGATTCCATATGTATGAGTTAGCATACAGTATTTGTTTTTCTCTTTCTGGCTTACTTTTCTCTGCATGACCGACTCTAGGTCTATCCACCTCATTACAAATAACTCAATTTCATTCTTTTTTATGGCTGAGTAATATTCCATTGTATATATGTGCCACAACTTCTTTATTCATCTGCTGATGGGCATTTAGGTTGCTTCCACGTCTTGGCTGTTGTAAGCAGTGCTGCAATGAACATTATGGTACATGTTTCTTTTGGGATTATGGTTTGCTTTGGGTATATGCCTAGTATTGGAATTGCTGGGTCATATGTTAGTTCCATTTTTAGTTTTTTAAGGAACCTCCAAACTGTTTTCCATAGTGGCTGTACCCCAACTTACATTCCCACCAGCAGTGCAGGAGAGTTCCCTTTTCTCCACACCCTCTCCAGCATTTATTGTTTTTAGTTGTTTTGATGATGGCCATTCTGATTGGTGTGAGGTGATACCTCACTGTGGCTTTGACTTGCATTTCTCTAATGATTAGTGATGTTGAGCATCTTTTCATGTGTTTGTTGGCCATCTGCAGGTCTTCTTTGGAGAAATGTCTATTTAGGTCTTCTGCGCATTTGTGGATTGGGTTATTTGCTTTTTTGGTATTAAGCTGCATGAGCTGCTTGTATATTTTGAAGATTAATCCTTTGTCCGTTGCTTCATTGGCAAATATTTTCTCCCATTCTGAGGGTTGTCTTCTAGTCCTGTTTATGGTTTCTTTCGCTGTGCAATGGCGGGCGGATTCTTAACCACTGCACCACCAGGAAGCCCTACATTGCTTTTTAAAAAACTAATTGTTATTATTATTATTATTACTATTTTGGCCCATGCTGCATCACATGCAGGATCTTAGTTCCCCAATCAGGGATCAAACCTGTGCCCCCTGCACTTGAGGGCATGCAGTCTTAACCGCTGGACCACGGGGGAAGTCCCTACATTGCTTTTTAAAGAGAACTTTAAAATTTATAACTGTATCTAACACTTGGAATTATGGGGTAATCCTGATCATATCTGTGTTATCTTTTTTTTGACCCATTTCATTCTAGACTGGTGTCATTTCAGGGTAGTACAGTATTTACCAAACAATAGTTGCTGTTCAAAATAAAATAATTAAGGGAACATTCTATAAGTGAAAGACTTAGTAGAGACTCAGAAAAAAGGCTAACTCTTCTTTCTCCCTTCTGGATCTTCTTTTTTCACTTAATAAATTGTGATAACTATTCACATCAGTACCTATGACCATTTTTAAATGTCTGCCTAGTGCTCCCTTTATAAATGTGCCATGATGTGTTTTTTTTTTTTTTGGCACACGGGCTTAGTTGCTCCGTGGCATGTGGGATCTTCCTGGAGCTGGGATTGAACCCTTGACCTCTGCATTGTCAGGCGGATTCTTAACCACTGCGCCACCTAGGAAGTCCACCATGATGTGTTTTTGCCAGGCTTCTGTTTGTGGTATTAGGTTGCTTCTTATCTTCGCTATAACAAAAAGTACCACAGTAAATAAATACCCTGGTACTTCCTTTCCCACATGCGTAAAATCTGTGGAACAAAGGATAAATGCATTTTAAAACTTGTTAGCTATTGCCTACTTGCCCTCTGAAGAGGTGTTATCAATTTCTGTTGCATCCAGAAGGATTAGAGAGTGCCTGTTTCCCTGCACTCTCCAAAATGATACACTGTCAAACTTTTTTACCCTGGCTCCTTGGTGAAGATAATCAGTAAGTCATTGTCAAGTGGAGATTGCATTGCTTTTATAGGCCAGTTCTTTTAAGTATCCTCAGTGGTAGCAAGTTTCTGTCTCTTGAAAGGGAATTTGAGTTTCAGAAAAAGTCAAGTCTAATGCATAAGATATACATTAAGTTAGCTTTTACTCTAGGTTTTTGTGGTTTTACTTGCTTGTTTTGAGAGGAAGGCTTAGTGAAAAACAAGATCTAACTTTAAGATAAAACAAATATTCTTTCTACTCAATACTCTGTAATGGCTTACATGGGGAAAGAATCAAAAGAAGAGTGGATATATGTATAACTGATTCACTTTGCTGTACAGCGGAAACTCACACAACATTGTAAATCAACTGTACTCCAAAAAAAATTAATTTAAAAAACTAATATTCTTATGTGGCTCTTGAAAATTTTTAGAAGTTAGTTTCAAAAGAAGAGTTCCAAAAATGTCTAAAGTAATGGCACCATCAGTTGGCATGAGAATGCAGCTTCCCAAGAGGAATTATTTGACCTGAACAACAATCATTTGGATGTGTATGATCTGGCATATTTGTTTAAAAAAATCACCCGCTGTGAAGGCTTTAGCCCAAATGGGTTTTTTTCATGGGATGGCACATTAATAACATAAATAACTTAAGTTTTCTTGGACTGAATTTTCTATATGTTATTACCTACCTTTTTTGTTTTCTCCTTTATACAAGGAGTAGATACTCTAGAAGAAGAGATCATCTTTACCATTAATTGAACAAATCTTATTAGGATGATTTTAATGGAAATCTATAATCTTTCTACCACATACCAGATCAAATGGTTTATATTTTCCATTTCCCTTTCTAAATCTAATATATATGTAGCGATATAGATTAAAACAACTATCTAAAATTAAGCATATTAGCTAGCCAATTTTATATAAATTTTTAAAAATTTTTAAATATTTAACTTCAGAAAAAGTTGTATGTTTTAAATAGCAGATAAATTTCCATATTTATATTTTCCTAAGACTCTTGTCAAATTTAGTGTCTTTTACTTTAACACAAACTGATTTGAGAGGAGCAGACTTGACAATGTGTTATAAATCAGATATCTGAAAATACACGTTATAGGAGTCAGGCTTTATTAAAATGTTCACTGAAGCAATTGTCCTCTAGAGTTTTTCAAAATAAAACCGTCTTAAATAAACCATCTTGTTTTTATTTTCTATGACAAATCAATCATTACCACATCAGTTTACCACGAGCGGATTTTTAGAAGCTTTCGGGGGTAGCAATACTTAAGAAGGGGTATTCCTCAAACATTTACTGTGTCTACATGTTCTTTTCTGCAGAGAAATGGTCAATGCATGGTTTGCTGAGAGTTCACACCATCCCTGTGTGCAAGGAAGGCGTCAGAGGCCACACGGAAGCTTGCTCTTGCCCCTCGCAGCAGAGTCCCCATGCAGAGAGCAGCGTCCCTGGAACACCAACCAGGAAAATCTCCACCTCCGAATTTGATCGGCCTCTTAGACCCATTGTCGTCAAGGATTCTGAGGGAACTGTGAGCTTCCTCTCTGACTCAGAAAAGAAGGAACAGATGCCTCTAACCCCCCCAAGGTTTGATAATGATGAAGGGGACCAGTGCTCAAGACTCTTGGAATTAGTGAAAGATATTTCTAGTCACTTGGATGTCACAGCCTTATGTCACAAAATGTTCTTGCACATCCATGGACTCATCTCCGCTGACCGCTATTCCCTGTTCCTTGTCTGTGAGGACAGCTCCAACGACAAGTTTCTTATCAGCCGCCTCTTTGATGTTGCAGAAGGTTCAACACTGGAAGAAGCTTCAAATAACTGTATCCGCTTAGAGTGGAACAAAGGCATCGTGGGACATGTGGCTGCTCTTGGTGAGCCCTTGAACATCAAAGATGCATATGAGGTAAATAAGAAACAGAGGCGGGGTGGGAGGTGGAGCGTGGGTGGGGCCTTGGACAACTACTGTGAATTGTGGGGATATTTGAAACTGAGATGTAAAAATGTGCATACTTGTTAAAAATGGGACTGTCTGGTAAGGACCTCCCCATCTTTTAAATGCCAGAGTTTCTTCACTGGGGGCTGAATAGATAGGATAGAGGCCTGAGGGAAATATTGTCTTGTTTTCCTGCTTAATGATAATTTAACATAGCTCATCTCACAGTTGTATTCTTTCATCTTTTTACCTGATCACTATACATATCCCCTATCTATGTTATCTCCACGTGAACTTCTGGGGACTTTACTAAGATTCTAAAATGATAGGTCCAAAAAGTGTCAGAAAACCAAACCCATAGTCTTTTTAAATTCATTCATTCAATTCATCATATTCATTCATTTGAAGTCCCTTTGACACCAAAGTCTGAGTTTCTTTCTTTCCACTCTTTCGTTTCATTAAACAAATAAATGTGTGGATAGCTCTAGAAAATGGACATTTTTGCCCTACAATATTTCAATGGAAAGATTTGATATTTCTTCCACTTTTGCTTCCATTATGAACAGATCTTTATTATGGACTTAAAGTTTACACTGTATGATTTTTCAAATTTCCCATTTAAAATGATTCTTTTATTAATTGAATTAGAGGTTTTAAACAAATCATCTTAATTGAATGACAGTATGTTTATGAATTATGTTCTGGCATCATGATAGAACAATTATGCTAGTTACTTATCATGTGGTACACTTTGAAGATTCCATAATAATACCAGCTTGAGGCTCCTCTGTGTAATTTGAGGGGTCATAGATGTTTTATTCATTCCTGTACTCCTGATGCCTAATACAGTGCCTGGAACATAGATAAGTGTTAATAAATATTGATTGGGAGAAAATTATAGTAGATGAGATAAATAAGTAGACTAGATAGCAGGTCATAATTGATCCAGGGAAAATGTGTTAGGTTCAGGGAAGCAGGAGATCACATATAATTGGGGAGATGGAGAGAGGTTTCTTTGAGGAAGCAATGATTGATATGGACCCTGGAAGATGGATAAGATTTCAGTAGATTGAGTCGTGTGCATATTGAGATCCAGTTGCAAAAAGAAGTTTGAGGAAGAAACAGGAAGTTGGACCATGGGGTGCTTGTAAGGAAATGTGTGGGTGATAGTATAGACGTTGAGGAGCTACTGGAGATTACTGGGGTCTTAAATGCCAAGCTGAGGAGTATTTATTTGATTCAGAGCCATGAGGACTAATTAAAGATGGTTTGAAAGGGGGACTGGCATGATTCAGACTGTGCTTTAGAAAGATGAATATTATGGTGGCCATAAAATGAATTAGAGGGAAAAATACTGGAAACTGGGAGGATAGGTTAAATAGTCTGAGGGAGTAAGCACCTGAACCAGAGCACTGGCCTTTGAGACCAAAAGGAGGGAATGGATTAAAGATGAAGAAGCTGAATCTGCTAGACTTGGCAGCTAACAGGAGGTGGAAGTGAGGAGAAAAGAGGAGTTGGAGAAGACTCAGGTTTTGAAGTTGGGTGAATAAGTAATAGTAACTGGTGAGAAATACTGAGGGCAGGTATCTGGGGAAAGATGTGATAGTTCAGATTGGCTAAATCCTGAGATAGCTTTCAGAATCCACTCTATACCAGCAGTCTTTTCAATTTTGATTCTTCACGGAGCTATCTCCATGACCTCTTTGAGCTCTGTTAAGTAATGTCACAGCATAGCAGACTCCAAGAGGGGTATTAAGGACACAGCTGAAGGATCGCTGCCAAATTTGCAGAATTCCCTTTCTGTCTTAGGTGACAGCTGGGTTTCCGCTTTTCAATGGCACTATAGTCCCAAGTACAGTAGGACCATAAATATGCTACAGCTTTGCTGAGAAAGCCTTCATCTGTTTGCATGGTCCTAAATTTCTCCAGCCCTGAGAATTTCTTCACTTATATGCACGTTATTTAATCTGTTTACCATCTTTAGAGTTTTGATGGTGTAATCTTTGTTTTGCAGTTAGTAATGATTTAATTCTTGTACTGCCATCTAAAATAGGCTCAGTGTCCTTGATTTGCAGTGACCCCAGACTGAAGCCTCTTAGTCTGTGGATTTCTCATGTTGCTGCTTCACCCTTGACACCCTTGATCTGTGTTTATAGAGGCCTTGCCGAAGTTATTCCCATCCCAGGAATTTCATTAGAAGTTGTGGGATTGATCTGGGCCATAATTTACATTGGTATTAACAGTGGAAATCAGTTGGCTAGTGGGTAATTCATCACTTAGCCCACTCATAATTTGAATAGTCAAAATACTGTCTCATAGCCTTTTATGAAAATAGTCAGAATATGAAAGTACGTTCTATGTTTTCTGAGTCCTACTTCTTTAAATACGTGTCTGTGAAAATGACACATTTCTTCAGCTTATGAGACCAAAGAACACTTAAAAATTAATAATGTAGCAGTAGAAATCCAAGAAGTGGCCGTGAAACAAAGTAGTGCTCAGATTGAAGCTAAGAGTAAAAAAATAGTCTGCTAGATAGATTAATTGTAAGAAATGGTCAACTTTTGATTCGCTTTTTAAAACTTTGTAACAGAATGATATAAATTTAGGGATTCAACTATTTTATTATTAATAAAATAACACATTCATATGTTTAAAATAGAAGACAAGGTCCACAGTTTAGACCAGTGAGTTTCAATTAGACCACAAATACCAATGGTGTTCAGTCACACATCATCTCCTCCTTCATCAGCCCCATCATTCGTGCAAATTTCTTGAATGTGGCACAGTGTTTATTAATAATAAGATATTAACACATAATAATCAGAACAACTATATAAATGTGTTGGCATTATCCTCATATGTGAAAACTAGATATCATCTAATATCTAGATTGAATTGTGTATTAGTCAGTGTTCTTCAGAGAAACAGAACCAGTAGGATATCCAGAGATAAATAAGTGATTTATTGTAGGGATTAGCTCACTTGGATATGGAGGCCTAGAAGTTCCACAATCTGCCCACCATCTGCACAATCTGGAGAACCAGATAAATTGATGGTATAATCAACTGAAGGCCTAAGAATCAGGGAGGGGTCAATTGTGTAACTCTGGTTTGAGTCCAAAAGCTTTAGTTCCAAGAGCTCTGATGGACAGCAGGAGGGCAAGAGAAGATGGATGTCTTAGCTCCGAAAGCAAATTCGTCCTCCCTCTCCCTTTTTGTTCTGTTCAGGTACTCAAGGGATTGGGTGATGCCCACTGCGTTGATGAAGATCTTCTTTACTCATTCTCCTGATTCAAATGTTCATCTCTTCTGGAGACGTCCTCATAGACACACCTAGAAATTACATTTTATCAGCCACTTGGGTATCCCTTCGCCTAGTCAAGGTGACACAGAAAATTAACCATCACAAATTGCTTTGAACCCCTGGTTCCATGACCTGTGGAAGCCATAAGCCTCCCCAAGATTTCCTATGTCAAAGGATTTACATTGTCTAAACAACCCTTTTTCCTAAGTCAACTGGAATGCAAAACTTGTACTCTTCTCTTGTTTCCTGGAGACAGCCTCTCCATGGATACCATGATTTCTAGGGAGGAAACTTGGAAGGTCTTAGGGAAGGGTCACATTGCCACTCATGTGGCCTTCACCCACCCCTACTTTATTCCTCCCTTTTCAGTCCTTCTCCAGATAAACAAATCTTCACCAGCTCTCATCCTACAGGTCTCACTTGCTACTCAAGTGAATTTCTGATGAATGAAATTATTTCTAAAATGAATTTTCAGAGGAAAGAAAGAACAACAGCAACTGTTTTAATTTTGATAAGTCTTTAATTTATCAAAATTATTAATTTTGATAAATTTGATAAATTTGTCATGGCATAATTGTACTCCAGGAAACACAGTTCGGGAACTGCTCTAACTTTGTTCAATGTTCTAATAATCTTTAGGTATTCCACTTTGCGGAAGAAAACCGACATATAATTTGGCAAGTCTACTGTGTTATTTCCGTTTTCGTTTTCTTTTATCTTTTATTTTTATATTATTTCAAGCTTACAGAAAGGTTGCAAGACCAGCATCACAAACTTGTGTATACCCTTTACCCAGATTCTCCAATTGTTTATATTTTGTGCCATTTGCTTTATTATTTTCTTTTTCTATATATAATGCATGTAAGTAATATATGCATATTATTTTTTTCTGAACCATTTGGAGACTTTTTTATGAGTATATATTTTCTAACAAGAATATTCTCTTACACAATTGTGATACATTAATCAAAATCTGGAAATTTTATGATACAGTACTCTTATCTGACATTCTATAGTCAAATTTGGTCAGTTGTTCCATGATGTCCTTTATAGTTGTTTTTTTCCCTCTGATCAAGGCTCTAATTCAGGACTGCATATTGCATATACTTGTTCTATCTCTTTAGTCTCCATTAAATCTGGAATAGTTTCTCAGTGTTTATCTTTCTTAACATGTATTTTGGAAGAATACAGGGCAGTTATCTTGTAGAATGTTTTCCTTGAATAGATACAAGTTAGGCACTTTTGGCAGGAATACCACAGATGTTGACCTTGAGACCTTGTTTGGTTTTACAAACAACAGTCAGTTCTTCACTTCTCCTGCACCAGCTTTGAGCTACATTCCAGCTCAATTCAGACACTAGCTACCTGGAGTTAGTGCAGACCCCACAGGTTAAGGACTCAGTGCCACAGTATTGTCCCCGCTTCAGATGCCAGCCATAAATAGGATCCCCACATCCATGTCTGGCTAGCTACAGATTCAGGAGCTCCCTGCTCAGATTTAATGATTTCTTAAAATGACTCAGAGCTCAGGAAAGCACTATAATTAACATTACAGTTTTATTATAAAGGATACAATTCAGAAATAGCCAAACAGAAGAGATGCATAGGGCAAGGAACGAGGTGGGGGACACAAAACTTCCATGCCCTCTCGAGTGGGAGGAGGGGCAGTGCATCACCATCCCAGCACACAGATGCCGTCATAACCCAAATCTCTGACAAACGGGGCAAGAATATACAATGGATAAAAGACAGTCTCTTCAGCAAATGGCGCTGGGAAAACTGAACAGCCACATGTAAAAGAATGAAATTAGAACATTCTCTAACACCATACACAAAAATAAACTCAAAATGGATTAAAGACCTAAATGTAAGACCAGACACTATAAAACTCCTAGAGGAAAACAGAAAACACTATAAAACTCCTTAACATAAATCATAGCAATATCTTTCTGGATTCATTTCCTTATTCTTTATATATGTGTGCATGTGCTCAAGCCATGTTCCAAGCTCTTTACTCCTCTCTGTAGAATCTCTTATCTTTCTCTTCAAGCTGAAGAGCTTTCATTAACTCTTCTTTAGTACCCGTGTGGTGGTGACAAATTCTCTGATTTCGTTTATCTGAAAATGCCTTTATTTTGACTGTAATCCTAAAAGATATTTTCACTGCCTAGACAATTCTTAGTTAATAGTAGTTTCCTTTCAACACTTAAAATGTTCTCCCACTTTTTTCTGGTTTTAATTTTTCTCATGAGAAGTCAGCCAGCCTTCATTTTTCACGAGTTTCACAATATATGTCATTTTCACACTATGTGTGTATGTTTAAGGTTTTCACTAATGTTGGGAAATTTTTGGTCATGTGTTTAAATATTTTTTCTGCCCCATTCACTTTTCTTTGAACTCCAATTGTATATATGTTAGACCATTTGATGTTGGACTCAGAGAACACTGAGGCTCTGTTAACTTTTTTATAGATTTTTTTTTTGTCCTCTCAGTCCTTTTGACTAGATATTTTCTGTTGATCTATCTTCAAGTTCACTGACCCTTCTGTTGTTTCCAGTCTGTTGTTAAATCCATCAATGAACTTTTGTATTTTTCAGTTCTAGAATTTCCATTTGGCTTTTTTAAAATACTTCTTTCTTTCTACAGAGATGTCCATCTGTTCATTATTACCATATTTTCTATTCAGTCCTTAAACACACTTATAATAGCTGCTTTAAAGTCCCTGTTTGTTAATTCCAACCTTTGAATCATCTTGAGGTCATTTTCTATTGACTGCTTTTTTTCACAAGTCAGTTTATGTTACCACTTCACCTATTTTTGTCCTCCTGCCATTTGATCTATTTTTATACTAGAGAAACATAATATAGTTTCATTTATTTGTGTGAAGTCCATTTTCATCCACGTTTATCTGCATCATTTTGCTATGCAAGCCTGTTTGCACCAAGGAACTTGCATGAGATCAAAATCTTTATTATCTTGGAATTTTATCTGTGCTGGAAAAGGCCGCTGAGCATAAGGAGGCAAACCATACTCTTTCTATGCAAGGGAAAGATCTCAAAATGTCTTTAAAAACTATCTAGATATGGACATATTGAGCGGATGCCTAGACATGGATATGATTTCTATTTGAATGGCAGTCTGACTAAATGCAGAAGTTAGTGGTTTTAAAGATTGAGTCAGTGATATCCAAAATATTTCATTTCTAAAATACAGTTCTTGGATCACTGTACTCAATCATAATAGTCAATACAGCTCTGTAGAAAACAGTTCAAAGCTTCCAGATCTAAGAAAAGAAATTTATAGGTAATGAGCATCTACTGTGTGCCAAATACCAATTCGGTGCTTTACACCTGTTCAGCCTGGTTCCTTGTAGGTGGGGAAGTGGGAGACTTGGGCTACAGCCTGTGGTCTTGGAAACTGGTGATGGGACATAGGCAGAGCCACGAAGCAAAGAAAATGATGAAGTCTGAGTTCCAAATGACAAGTCCTCCAGAGTAAGGAATAGCTCCAAAACTTCAGGTCTGTGAGTGGAGAAGAGTGTGGAAAGAGAAGGACTGGATCCAGAATGAAGGTTTTATAACTGCTGATCCCCAGTAAGTCCCAGAGGATAACCGTGAAGGAACACTGAGTAGGGAGAAAGAATCCTTCCTAGAGTATCTTTAGCTCAATTTGTGGGCAGGGAGGGGATCCGGCATCAAGTTAGTGCATTACACATGCATTATCTCAGTCCTCACAACAACCCAATGAGAGTCACTATCCCCATTTTATACCTGTAAACAGTGAGATTCAGGAAGGTTAAGTAATTTGCCCAACTTGAAACATCCAGAATACATCCCCAGACCCGACTCCAAAGCCCATATTCTTTCTACTGTATCTCATTGCTTCTCAGAGACTGGGGAACAAAGAAGGGTTCCCCTGTTTCCCTCTGCAGACTCAGCCAAGGAGACTACAATACCACACGACTCTAACCCCAAGCTGGAGAAGTGAAAACTCACAGCCACAATATTTGAGTGTCAAGGAACATTAACTTTTTAAAAAACTCTTTTGCATAATAAGCTATCACTAAATGTTTATTAACACAAAACATTTTGTTGTGTAACAGGAGCATTCGTTTTCTTCAGTCAACATTTTCTTCTCTCATTTCTTTCACTTGTTTTTGTAACTAAATGCTGTGTTGGAATTTGGGCTTCTGCTTTATGGACTTTAGCCAGGTTGAGAAATAGACCCAGGAAGCAGAGATTGAAATGTATGTCTTATCATCTAAATTATGGGGTTCCCTAGTAAAGCTGAGTAGGAGATGAGGCTTAGGCCTAAAGCAGAAATAGGTTTGCTCCAGTTCTCCACAAATGAACTTCAGTCTTCCTCACTCAAGCCCAGCTCCAGCGTGGGAGTAAGAAGTACTGCTCCCTGAACGCCAAGGGCAGAATTAGAAAACGCTGTACCGGAGCTCCTGCAAGTCTTAGAAACTGAGTTCTTCTTTGTTGCCTGGGAAGGTGCGAGAGAGAAGGTGTAGAGAGGGGCCCCAAATATTTATCCAGTACCACTTTCCATCATCAGGATTAGAACAGAAACCTGAAGAGTGAAGCAACATGCATCCCTCCCCTTCTCTGCCAGGTTTCTCATCTTTTAGCATATTACAGTGTGTGTGTCCCACTGGCATTATGTCAGTTGATTTCAGGTAGCAGGGTGATGGTGACAGGCATTTTTTTTAATTTTAGTAATTATGCATTTTAATCTGTATTCAGAAAAAAATATATTTTAACATATCATGAGCTCAAGAATTTTAAAGTACACACAATATTTTTAAAAATGTATCAGTATTAGCATGGGTGATGCGCAAATAAATAAAAATCCCAAAGCAGCGCGTATATGAAGGAAGGCTGGGAAACGATGTCATAAGGCATTGTTCTTAAGCGAGTTAGAAGTCAGCCAGGGCTGCCGTCCTCTCAGCAGGGCAGGCAGCTGCTCACAGTGCTGCTGTGCTCTCACCATCGTACACTCTGCTCCTTTCTACACAACGTTCCCCTCTGGAACTGCTGATGGGCATTTCACCTTTTGCCCACAAAAGACTCTAGCATCATGAGTCAGCCAGGATTCCATGCGGCACCCTAAGCTCAAAATTCACTCCCTATTCTATTCTTATCAGTAATTATCTCCTGTCATGTTGTCCAGAATAGATCCACCAGATTTTATGAAATGAATATAAAGACTGGATCAACAACATAAACATGTCCCAAATTTGAACAATAGGAAACTCTTATTATTCAACGTCCTCAAAACTAAATCCCCTTGCAAATAAAAGCCCACAGAAATTAAAGTCCAAATGCCTTCATTCCCAATTTTATACGACTGGCTCCGTCTCAGCCAGAGGGTCTTACGTACTTGTCTGGGTTCCCACATCTGCAGCTGTGTCCCAAGCTGTCTTTCATAGGTATGTAGCTTCTTCAGCCTCTTTAAATGCAAATCTCTGGTTAGTTTTACTCTCCAAGGGGTCAGTAGCCACAAAGGAAACTGCAGCTCCACTGCAGAAGTTATCACAAACAAAATTATGATCCCCAAATTAAATGAATGGTGGAATGTCGTTCGATGTTGCTATTCTCAGCCAAAGAGCATGGCAGGTAACTTAGTGGTAGCTGTGTGGGAGACAGTGAGAACCTGAGAACACCTGGTTTCAGTCCCATGGCAGGCCAGCCAGCTGCACCAGTGTTGAGTCCACAGCCTGGGCATCTGTGTGTACTGACCAGAAACTGCCCAACAGTTGTATTTCTACATGTATAATATATGTATTTCTGTGTTTCTTCTTGTTTTGTTTTGTTTGGGAGATGCTTGTGGGGATTCCCCCCGTATGTGTTGCCTACTTTCTCTCAGAGAGTGACATGTGAGACATTATTGCCTTCTTATTTAGATATTCTGGTTTCTTCATTTCCTCCTGTCTATTGTCTCATGCAAGACTGTGGTCTAGAGAAAACCTCTACTCCCAGATCCTTCCAAGTGTGTTCTCTGTAGGGGTGAAGTACACTATTCTCCATGAAAACGTGAGGAATGGAGTAGAGACCATCACCCTACTTCCTTAGCACTATGTTTTAACTTAATAATGTACACTGTTTTATTTACTCTGATACTAGTAATTGTCGTCACTTTTCCATAAACGTTTCCTTCCTACCTAGGCAGGCTGAGTTGGACCCAGGTGGGCCGTAGGTAACTAGAGTCAAAATTAAAAAAAAAAAAAAATTAAAACACTAGGATCAGGACTTCCCTGGTGGTCCAGTGGGTACGACTCTGCACTCCCAATGCAGGGGGCTGGGGTTCAGTGCCTGACGGGGGAACTTGGTCCCACTTGCGTGCTGCAGCTAAGACGTCTGCATGCCATAACTACGTTCGCATGCTGCACCTATGACCTGGAGCAGCCCAAATAAGTATTAAAGAACAAAAAACAGAAACAAACAAAAAAACACCAGGATCACAATAGAGGCCAGTGAGTCAGGATTACTCTTGTGCACTGTTGGTAGGAATGTAAACTGGTTCAGCCACTGTGGAAAACAGTATGGAAACGCCTCAGAAATTTACTAGAACTTCTAAATGACCCAGCAGTTCTACTTCTGGGTATTTACCTGAAGAAAACAAAAACACTAATTTGAAAAGATATATGCACCCTTATGTTTACTGCAGCATTATTACAACAGCCAAGATATGGAAACAACCCAAACGTCCAAGGATGGGTGAATGGATAAAGAAGATGCAATGTATATAGACACAACAGAATACCGTGTAGCCATAAAAGAAGGAAATCTTGCCATTTGCGACAACATGGATGGACCTTGAGGGCATTATGCTAAGTGAAATAAGTCAGAAGAAGAAAGACAAATACCATATAATTTCTCTTTTATGTGCAATATAAAAACCAAAACAAACAAAACAAAAGCAAACTCACAGATTCAGAGAACAGATTGGTGTTTACCAGAAGGAAGAGGGTTGGAGGAAGGGTGAAGTGAGTGAAGGAGAGCAATTGTACGGTGATGGATGGTAGCTAGACGTACAGTGCTGATTATTTTGTAGTGTATACAAATATTGATTTATAATGTTGCATACCTGAAATTTGTATAAATGTTATATACCAATTTTACCTTGATTGAAAAAACAAAAAAAAGAAGAAAAAGTAACAGGAGGATACCAAAGTTTAGCAAAACTTTAAGGAGATTCTAGATATCACAGATGTGAGTAGTCAAAAGTTAGTATTCCAAAAGGTTGGGCCACTGAAAAGACAGAGCACAAGCACAGACAAACAAAAAATACCTAAACCTAAGCTTCAGGGTAGAAACTTTTCTGTTCTTACGCATTCCTGTCTCAGTAGGATCTGACCATCAGTGTAAGGAGAGAGACTGCAGCTGTGGAGGAAAATGGTGCCAAGAGCTGCAGCTGCAGAATTTTTTTTGTTTGTTTTTTCTGTGTGTTTTTTTTTTTCAGTTTTTACTTTAACCTGTAAAATTAATACATGCACAAGTTAAAAAAAATAAAACAGTACAGAGTGGTACTAAAAAATGTAAGTTCTCTACCTGACCTCGTTCTCCCACGGCCCATTTCTAACCCAGCTTCCTACTTTTTTAATTAATTTTTATTGGAGTATAGTTGCTTTACAATGTTGTGTTAGTTTCTGCTGTAGAGCCAAGTGAATCAGCTATATGTATACACATATCCCCTCCTTTTTGGATTTCCTTTCCACTTAGGTCACCACAGAGCACTGAGTAGAGTTCCCTATACTATACAGTAGGTTTTCATTAGTTATCTATTTTATACTTAGTAGTGTATATATGTCAATCCCAAAGTCCCAATTCATCCCACCACCCCTTACTCCCTATTTTTAAACATCTTTTATTCTGTTGCTGGTTATTACCATACCTCTGAAACTTATGCTAATTCCTCCACTTCTCATTCATCAACTTTAGATAGTATCTATTGAAAGACGATAAACTTAGTTCATATTTCCTTATCCATTACTAAGTTTTTCCAGTTATAGTGCTTTGGTTCTTCTGGTGGTTATCTATAATTTTAAAGAATATGCTTAAACCCCATATTTCGTTACATCAATTTTAGATAGTATATCTGATTCATTACTAGATAACGTGAGAAAAATCTGTCTGATATTACCTTCCACATCTCTCTGCTGCCTTAAAAGTCAGACTTCCATTTTTATACATTATCAATGTTATTAATATTAGATTCTCTTTTATAGCTACTATTGGCTTCCAAGTTTTGTTTATATGTTGATTCTACAAACTGAAATAGCATTTACATTATTCCGATTATTAAATTACTCCTTATTGAAAGACTGAATAGCTCTACCTATTGAGGAAAAAAAGGTAATCTATATCATTAAAATGGAAAGATGAATGTTCCAAGTGTCAAGCTCAAATGGGATTCCTTAAACCCAATCTTCAAGACTTCCTACTAAATTATTCATTTAGCCAATGATACCTTTAATTTCCAAGAAATCTTTCTTCTTTGATTATTCTAATTTCCCAGCCACCTATTCTTTGGCTTCTTGACTCTGAAGATGTTAGGGTTTGGGTTTTTTTTTTTTTTTTTAATCAAGTTTTTCTTCAGTTCTCTTAATTAACTGTTTTCTTCAGGAGTCAACTGTTATATCGGTTCCACTTGGACCCTATCATTTTTGCTGCTGGTTTCTACTACACTTTCTGGGGTTTTTTTCTCATACATATGCATGATGAAAAAGACTGATCAATACTGTTAGCATGATTTTCAACTCTGCTATCAGACCTGTCCCTTGAGTGAAAAGATGGATGGTAGGGTCTATGTACATATAAGATGGTACAGTCAGCCCTATGCATCCATAAGTTCCACGGATTCAACCAACTTAAGGTCCAAAATATTCCAAAAAAATTCCAGAAATTTCCAGAAAGCGATACTTAAATTTGCTGCACACTGGCAACTGTGTACCTAGAATTTTCATTGTATTAGCTATTATAAGTACTCTGTAGATGATGTAAAGCATACAGAAGGATGTGCATAGGTTGTATGCAAATACTATGCCATTTTACATAACAGACTCAAACATCCGTGGATTGTAGTATCCACAAGGAATCCTGGAACTAATCCCCCACAGATACTGAGGGATGACTGTATTCTTTAAGGATACATTGAGATATTTTGTTAATCATGTATTTTTTTTGAAATTTGAAATATATTTTAAAGTATTTTTTTGAAATTTGCCTTTTAAAAATAATGCATGAAAATATCACTTATTTTATTTACTTAGTTTTTTTGTGTGTGCCAGGATTCACTCACTCTATTACGAATCTGGCTTGGACCAAGGGCCTGGGGGTTAAACATAATTCCCATGTATGGTCAGCAGGGGGCAGAAAAGGGTAGTGGAACAAGTACTCACTGCCAAGGCCTGGGCATCCCTCTCTTTCCCCTTTCTGCGGAGGTAAAAATCAATTAGTAGGTAGTAGACGGTCCAGAGTGACAGAATCAGGAGAGAAATTACTCACAGAGACAGTGACCCAGAATGGCGAGTAGGCTGAGGAGGCAGGGGAAAGGTTTAGCCACCATTCATAGCCTGGTCTGTGTCACAGAGACGTGGACAACCAGACATCAGGAGGTGAATCATCAGAGCACTTTCACAGTCCTGACTGCTACTCCCAGCCTGCCCGAAGCCCAAGGTCTGGCTCCTTAAAGTAACAGGAGTCGACGATCCACCTTGGGAGCTGATATAAACTTCCTGTCTGAGAGCTAGTCCATGCTGCCAGCCAAGGGTTCCACAACCAGCCATTTTAAGGAGGACAGAGTAGGGTATGGGCACCAAATGCAAATGCTGACAGTTAATGAAAACACTTAGATACATTCCAATTAAATAATTTGGGAGCCAACCTAAACCTGATGTGGCTTAAATATATTTTCTTCCCTCCTCCAGAGGGGAAACATTGTTCAGTTGTGCAAACATTTTGACTTTGAAATGAGACAAACGTGACTCTAAACTGTTTGGTATATGGTTCTCAGTTACTTAACCTTCCTGAGCCTCAGTTTCTCCATCTCTAAAACTAGAAATAATGATTCTCACCTCACAAATCTGCTGCAAAGAAATGAGATGATGTACATAAACTGCATGGCAAAGAGCTTGGCAACTTGTAGTCAGTCAGTCAACATTGGTAGCTGTTCTATCTCCCTGTCTTTGTCTTGGAAGAATATCCACCATACTGCTTGCTATCTTTGAATACAAAGTTTCAGTCTCCTAAAAGTATGACTAACATTAACTGAGGGATTACTGTGTTAGGTACCACAGTAAGTTTTCTGAAGTATAATCTCACTTAATTTTCATGATGTACTTTTATCATCATCTCTATTTTACAAATAAGGACATTGCACACCGATTTTCCTAGTCTTTCCACATGGTAAAGAACAAGGAAGGATTCAAAACTAGGTAACTGGATTCCAGAACTCATGCTCTTGACAATACCCAATCTGTTTTCCAATACAGACATTTAATCAAAGAGTTAAAAATCTAAAGGAAAAAACAGAATAGTCTCGTCTTTGCAACGTGTTTAAATGTTGGTACTATTGTCACAGGATCACCTCTTCTATTTGATACTTAGGGCAAAAGTTCAGTGTTCAATGAAATAAATGAAAACGCGCCTTGTCGCAGACACAGAGAATGGACATGTGGACACGGAGGGAGATGGAGAGGGTGGGACAAATTGGGAGATTATGATTGACATATATACACTACCATGGGTAAAACAGATAGCTGGTGGGAACCTGCTGTATAGCACAGGGAGCTCAGCTCGGTGCTCTGTAATGACCTAGATGGGTGGGATT